>NC_080190.1:160686174-161316394 GCF_030028045.1 Hippopotamus amphibius kiboko | reverse complement strand
TATTTTGTTATAGCAGCCCAACCTGGCTAATACAGGGTGAGACCCCAAATCTGACTCGTACAGGGAGGCTCTTTTCCCAAGATCCTGTGATACCTCTTCCCAAGTAGATCCATCTTCAGACTCCAAAGCCCCATCTTGAGTTGTATTTTGACAGAGGACTTTTGTAATCTTAATAAGTGACTTTTACAATCATTGCAGTAGACTGGTTGAAGCACTAGACTGGAAGCCAAGTATACCAGGTTTTGTACTAGGTTCTGCTATTCACCGTCTCTGTGACCCTGGACTAGTGACTCAACGCTTGAAGCTCTATTTTATTCATTTGTAACATGGGGATAATGTCATCTCCTCAATCTGCATCATAAATTTGCTATGAAACTCAACTGAGATAATATCAGTGACAGTATGATGCCAATGTAAATTAACATCAGGATGTATATATCTGTTAGCCCTCTGACTAAAGACTAAACATATTGAGGGTATGTTGTAGACCGTCCTCTCTATTCTCTATGCTTTTGTAGTTATCAGGTGGCTCTAGCCAGAACAACAGAGGTAGCCATGGAGTGATTCTCTTGGGGGATTGTTCCAAAATGAAGGAGGATGTTCAAAGCGAGGGTTGTTCGCTTCTCATCTATATAAGCAGCCATCTATGAGATTCCAAGACCTTCCTGACCATCTTTGGTCAGCAGTCTACCCTGTCAAAAGCCAAGACTTAGTGTTGGGGTGATGGAATGCTACAGCTGAAGTCAGAAGACATGGCTTTAAATCCTGGCTCAGTTCTTTAGAAGCTCTGTGTCCTTAGGCAAATTACTTTACCTCTCAGCCTCAGCAGGGTTGTCATGATGGAAAGGTATTTTTGTTAAGTATTGAGCATTTATATTAGTTCCATTCCTTTTCAAGAACTTTATTACAGCACAGGCATTTCACTGGGGGCTTTTTGTAGGTTTGCTCTTTACTTCTTTTTTTCTTTTTCTTTCTCCTTTCTCCTCTTTTCTTCCCCCTCTCATGGTGAGGCAAGTTGATTCCCCTTCATTTCAACCCAAGTCATCTGGGTTGAGGGTATTTCTTTCCCTCAGGGTGAAAATACCCGGTAAGTAAACCCAGGTCTTTAATAGCAGGAAAGTCAGATTCATTTAATGTAATCTGTTTCTGCCTCAGAGTTAATGCCTCAGGAAGAATTTGAATAAGCTCTACTGTCTCTTTTTTTTTCTGACAGAGTCTCAGACTGGATCTTTCTGGTCAAACTAAACAAATGATTCACTGACGAATGGGGGAAAAGAAAACAAAAACAGGCCGTTTGTTTTCTCTTTCTAGTTAATGAATGGAATTGATACAGGAACTTCATCGTGTTCTCAGGAAAATCCTGTTGGCTGAGGCTCCCTCCTCAGCACCACTAAATTTAGGTCACAGCTCGGTGAAGAACAATTACAGATCCTTAATAAAAGATAATTTACCCAGCACCATCAAGCGGGACCCGCTGGGCAGGTATTCTTATTTTCTTGTTAATGTGGTGGGGTCAGGGGATGCAGAATGGGGATGAGTGTTGACAGAAAGTCATTTTCTGACCTTGCATATCTGCTGGCTGACCTGCTCTGTGGCATATGCCAGTCCGTGCTTTTACAGCAAGTGAAAGCTGAACCTAATGGAATCCCAAAACAGTTTCCTAAATTGGGCCAGGACTAAAAAGAAGCTGGAAGAGAGACACGGTAGGCAGAGGCAGTTCTGAAGTCCTGCATTTGAATCCTGATTGGTTATGCTTTCTGCCCTCTACCATCTCATTCTCTACTGTTCATCTATGCTGAATTACTTTACAGGTTTCCATCAGCTATGCTTTCTCTGTCCTTTGTGTCTTTGCCCACCCTATTCTTCCAGGATGAAATGCTTTTTCCTCTACTTTGAATGGCTCGTTCTTGCTCATCTTTTTAAACCTAGTTCAGTTATCACTTCTTCCTGGAAGCTTTCTGTGACCCTCCAACGGTTGCCTTCCTTTGAATCTTTGCCTGACTTCTTCAGCTCCATCGAGGAGGCACTGTGCCTTACAGTTCTTGTACCCCATTGGTAACACACACCGTTGAAAGTGATTATCCTAAAGACCTAATGACCTCCTTGTTATCCAGCAGACGTTTCTCAGTTCTTATATCTTTGCCGTTTCAATGGAATCCTACACTGTTTACAAGTCCTTTCTTCTTGATGCCTCCTATTGTGGCTTGACTTGTGACCTTCAAAAAGAAATGTTGAAGTCCTAACTCCTGGTACCTGTGAACAGTTTGTCCGTTTGAGGTCCTGAATGTGTTCACCAAGAGGAAATCTGATAACATCTTTTGTTTCCTGGAAGTCTTCAATGAAAACTCAGTCTTTAGTTAAGATCTAAGCTTTCCACTATTGCCATCTTGCCTAAGGTCCACCTTGTGTCAAATTCTCCATCCTCTTTCTCACCATTTTACCATTTTACTTTTTCTTCAACCAGATTAAAGTTCTTATGAGTTTTCAAATAAATTGTATTTTTTGTGCTTACAAACACTTTTTCATGATATTTCCAATACCTGAATCCTCTTTCCTAACTTATCTGTCTAGCTCATATTTATTCTTTAGGATTTGACTTAGTCACGATCTTCTCCAAGAATTCACCTCTGATTGCCTCTCCAGCTTCAATAAGGGGTCTTTTCTTTGCGCACTGCTAGCCCGTCATGCCTACTTTTAACATCGTTCATACCACACTACGTGCAAGTGTTTTCACATTAGCTTCTGTTGAGAGTTAGGAATCCCGTCTTACTTATGACTACACAACCAGGATCTCAAGCATAACACTCGCTAAGTAAATGATTTTCAGTAAAAGATTATATAAATGAATTAATCAAGTTCTCTGGAAGCAGAAGGAGGATAACGGTCATAATAAAAATGGCTTCAGAAATCTGAAGATAAGGCTTGCGCAGGGACAAAGCTGCACTCCCTATTTTCGTATGTGCACTATGCAATGTTGCACTCAGACACATCATGTGAAGAAGATAGAGCCATATTGTGTGTGTGTGTGTATGTGTGTGTGTGTGTGAATGAACTAGCTAGCAAATTATAAAATTTTGGTGGAGATTAGTGGTAGTGGGGGGTGGAATTCTACCTAATTCCTCTGTCTCTTAGTAAATTGAAAAGTACAGCTGGAGTCCAAAACTCAGTCCTGGATCCATTGTTTACTGGTTTCACAATCTCGGGAAAGTCTTTTTGCCTAAGACCGTTTCCACCTATCAAGTGGGAACTATGAATACATTGCAGGATTGTTTTGAGTATCAGATAGGACAAAGTTTATGAAAGAGACTATAGTGTGTGATCAGTAGTAGTAAATTTCAACTCCCTTTCTTCTCAGGATAGAACAGCACAGAGTGAAAGGGAAAAAAAATAGAAGAGAAAATTTTAAACAAGTGACTGACATAAGCACCTTTTTTTAGTTTAGAGGGACAAATGTGTCAAAAGCAAATTTCAGCAGAAGCTCTTTGTGAGGAGGAGGCATTACTGAAATTTTAAGAAGCTATTGTGAAAATTAAGGAACACTTTGGATCAAATTTTTTCAGTCTGAGAAAAAGAAAAAAATTGAATTAAAGAGCAGTAACTGATTCTTGGATGCATAAATAGTGCCATTACGTTTCTAGTAGAATATCTTTGATTCTGATTGGTATCACTCAGCTCTAGTGATGAGTATAGATGCATATTTTAGTTATAATTTTGCTTTTTAGTACTGTATATTTTACCATTTAATTTTTCTCTAAAGCTTTCCTTTTTATGTTACTTCAGTAATGTATGTTTCCAACCAGAGACCAAAAGAAGAAAAAATAAAACAGCTACAATTTTACCTACCTAGAAACTGCTATTAACATTTCATATTACATATTTTGGGATCTTTTCCTAACATACATTTATATTTTTCCATAATAGGACTAGTCTGTACATGTTTCATTAAAATGTGCTTTTTTCATTCAAAACTTTCATGAATATTGTTACATGAGGGAGAACATTGCTGCCAGCCATGAAGGAGTAAACTTTTCAGACTTCCCTGTCACAAACAACTAGAAAATGGCGTGAAATATTTAAAAGCACAATTTCAAATACTGAACCATAGGAAGTGTAGGACTGTGATTCCCCAAATAAGGGAAACAAATTAGGTTAGCCCTACAATCATCCTGGCTTTTTGCCTAGGGACAATTTATGAACTGTGGGGTAAGAGGCAGGCTCTGAAACAGTCTGGCCATCTCTTGAGTTGAGGCAGAAGAGACCATTTGGGGGAGAAGGAGAGGCAGCTGGGATTTGTTGGGGGGAAAGTACAGGAGAAGATGAAGCGCTGCAGAAATCCACACGGGGTCCCCTTGTGACACCATGAATAGCAGTTTCTACTTGCATACGATGAAACTCCATGAGACTAGGCAAAGAGCAACTTTGTGGAAAGAGGAATTATCAGGGAGCCCTAAGCTAAAAAATTGCCAAAGCTCACAGAGAGCTGGGGAATTGGTTGAGCTCACGCCAGTCAGAGTATAGAGACCTTGTTGGATACACAGGGATTTTGTTACAGAAGTCAGAAAGGGCACACCTTAAGGGGGTGCTAAACAATCCCCAGATCGGCCCTAATAAAGCTTTAAACAAGCTTAGGAGAAGTCAGATGGATCCACCAATCTCCTCATGTGATTCTGGGCAAGTTAATTAACTTTCTGAGCCTCAGTTTCTTCACCTGCAAAACTGGGGTGGTAACTGTATCTACTAGCAAGTGTTGCTTGGGGATTCATTAAAGCTCTGTAAGAACAGTTAACATTCACTGAGCACTTACTGTTGGACATAATTAGCTATGACAAGTACTCGATAAATTCTGGCATGGCTTTCAATGGTTGTGTGCCGTTCTGTCCTCCGGAAAGAGCTGTGGCCAGTACCAAGGCTCATCCGAAGCATTTCTCTGTAGCTACCAAACAAAAAAATCACACTCAATAGCCACACCTAAAAAAGACTCTATTACTTTAGCAGTCGGCCAATTCAGTATTCATTGATGGTTTTCAGTGACTTAAGCCCCATTGCACAGAACACTGTTCACTTCCTGACTTTACCCAACTGAACTGTGAAGGCTTGAGTGCAGAGACTATACTTACTCAGTTTTTGTACTCCCTCATACAGCAGAGTCTGTTGTACAGTGCGCTCACATTAAATGTTTGTTTAGTTAAATTAAATTCATAAAGTGTTCATTCACTTACAGAAGAAATTAGCTGGTAATAAAATACTAAGTCGCGTTCCATTCTGCAGAGGAACAAGTAACCTGCCGTATGAATGCAATGAGCCTTCTTGTTTAATATTTGGTAAGCAAATTCTTCTGTCATCACAGGAAACTAGCGGTAACCTTTCCTCTACCACATTGTGCCTTTAAGCCCTCAAGACACCCTGCGAGGCAGATGGGTGACATTCAGGCTGGAATGTTGTAATGTGCTCAGGGTGAAAAGAATCCAGAAATTAAAATAAGATTGAAGCCAAGTGGAGAGAAAGGTTATTAGAATGTTCTAGAGAAAACGCTGGCGAATACTCCATGATCCCTTCCTGAGAGGAAAGGAAAAACTCAATTTCGATTAACTCCCTGATACCTTAAATTTCCTTCTCCCACATGCTCCCTTTAGCAAAAGGAAATCTGCCAATGGGATTTATTTTCATTCCAAGCCTTTGTCAGACTCTCAGGATGTACAGTAGTAGCTCATTCTGGCCACTTCGTGAACACAGCTTGCGTTTTGGACTCAGATCATCTTGGGTGTGATCCTGGCTCCTCCCCAGACAAATGGGGAGACCATGGACAAGTCCTTCACGCTCTCAAAGCCCCAGTTTCCTTATCAATAAGATGGAAATATCAGGACTCACTTTGAGAATTCTTGAGAGGATTAAACCATCAAATGTTGAATATTCAAAAAGATGGTACCCTTGTTTCATGTTACTTGAAAGAGGAGTAAATAAAATCTGATTTTGAAAGGCACATGAAGGGCAGATATCATTTCCTTGGTCTTCCTCTTCATGTTTATTTTGAATCACTGCCCAAGTCTTTTCTTTCTTCTATTAATGGAGAAGACCCTCTTGTCCACCTTTTCACACCAAGGGAGGTGTGGCTTTCCTTCTGGCTCTTTGTGGCTGCTCTCACATGGGCTTGTCTTAGGGACTCACCACAAGACCACCCTCAGACCTTTCTGAGGTCAAGTCAGCCTATGGTCAGTGTTCCCAGATGCTCTGCTCTGTCTTTTCCTTCAGGTCATTCATAGCCACTGTGCAAGGGAGTATCATGGATCAAAGAGTGACTCTGAAGCTCCAATAAGCCAATGTAAAGGTCATTGGATTCTTTTGGGGTGAATACTTTAGCTTTTGGCCTCCAGATTATTCCCAAGGGGTAAGGAGTACATGCTTTCATAATTCCATGCCATGTGCTATTCCTCTGTCTGAACTGTGCTTTCTCCCTCCCCCCTTTCCCAGAACAACTTGGCAAAATCTTACTCTTTTTTAAAGTTTTAACATGTTATTGCCTCCATGAAAACTTCTCTTTCTACATTACATTAACATTTAATGAGATCACGTTACTATAACTGGAGTTTTTCCCTGTAAAGTTCGTGATACAATGAATGTACCCCTTTCTATACCAAGAATGCATAAACTTAGGGTTCCCATTTCTCCCTCACTGATCTAATAGCCGGAGAACCAGCAGTTCAGACCTCTCCAAGTTCCTTTTGTTCTATTTTCTACAAAGTTTGGGGTCTCCAGGGACTCTAAGTTCCTTTGGGAGGTGGGAGGTGGTCCACTTGGCTTGGTCTCACTTCAGTGTACTTTCTATGGCATAGGGATGCTGGTGGATTGACAGAAGCTTGCCTTGGCAGTTTGAGTCCAAACCCCAGCTGCAGGGAATTCCATGGCTCCAATGATGGCCACAGACATTATAATAACTTGGTGTCCTGCAGAAGAGCTCAGGCTGAATTGTACAAGGCCTGTGGAATCAAAGATTTCATTTTCCTCTTTCTTTAATGTCATAAGGCCGTGGGGATTGGGATTGTGGTAGAACAATACTCAGGGAGACTGTGGTGCCGCCTGATTGTTTTAAGTCAGATGAGAAACACACAGGTATTCAAGTCTCATCTGCAGAAAATACAAAGGGCTTGGGACAATGTAGCAAAGGACTGGAGAAACCCTTGGAGGAAGCATAGGAGTATGGCAGGAACAAATGCCACGTGCTCGCCACACTGTTTTCTCTCCTTGAGAAAGTAACAAAACATTTCCCAACCTCCGCTTCATATAGGTTGGGGTCATATGACTGACTTTTGGACAAAGCAATGTGCATGGAAATGATATAAGGCACTCTAGGCATGGTCTTTAAAAACCTGACCCTCCAGTACTCTTTTCCTTTCCAAGGTAATGTAGAATGAGGTCCATTGGCAGAGTTTCAGGATATAGGTGAGCAACCCAACTCTCATTGGATTGTGATATGAGTGAGAAACTTGTGTTAAGTCACTGCTGTATTAGTGTTTATTGTTACTCTAGCATAGATTAACTGACTTAAGAAGAAGTAAGAAGCTCTCCTTGCCTTTAAAGCTATTCTATAGGTAGCTCCAAGAATTTAAAAATAAGTAGCTCCAGAAAACTCCAAGGACGTACAGTTTATAGGGGAAACAGCTACTGGGCTAGAGTCGAAAGGAACACAGCTCTAGCAATTAGATCTTTTGGTTTTCACATAGAGGTATGAGCACAGACTAGTCTCGGGGCACCTGAGGACAATTTCTAGAAACTTCCACATTTTCAATTCAGAAACAATCCACTTCTTGTTTTTCTGGTGTTGCTCCTTCTCCTAGATCTTGGCTTTCCTTTCTTCCAAAACAGTCAAGCCTTCTTCCCTTGTATCCTCCTTTAAGGGGAAGTCATCATTGGTGAGACTAATGTGCGTTTTATTTATTTATTTATTTTTATTTTATTTATTAATTAATTTTTTTTTGACTAATATGCTTTGAATTATGTTATTCTAAGGGAAGCTCTGCCTAGTGATTCTGGATAATTTATCATTTCCATCCATAATCTGAAGTAGATGCCAACTTCTCTTGCTAAAACCATAATTTTAATCTGTAGGCTAATATTATGTATTATGGTCATAAGGTTGCCTTAGTTACTGGTATACCTGTCTTAGTAAACTGTGATCTCCTTAAAAACATGGACCACAGTTTTGCATCTTTGCCATCTCTGTATGTCCAGCATCCAGGAACCAGGCTTGGCATAAGGTGATCTGTGGTCCGAAAAGAAATGACCAAGGTACTTACCTTCCAAAAAACAACACAAGCTTTTTTCTGCTTTTTCACTTTGCTTGTGGTGGTGAAAGTTGGAACTGGAGTTGGAAGCTACAGTTCTGCCATATATTTCTACCAATATTTTTCCTTAAAGAGCCTTAACCTCTTTGGGGTGGGCACAAGGATATGCCCTAGGGACATGCCTCCCCCCACTCCATGTCCATCAATTTTAATGAAACAGTTGCTTCAAGGCTGGAATTCTCCCCATTCTTGCTGGCAGCAGCCAATGGCTTTGTGGGGCCAGCAGGCTGAAGTCATACTTGGAGTGTACTTTGCTCATGGAGATTCGTCTCAAATGCCAAGTGCAAGGGTGACCGACCATCACACCCAAAATAAACCTGGTTAGTGGCCCTCCTCATAATTTTTTCCCAACTGAGGAAAATAGCTCAGGAAGCAAAATTCTGAGGACTCAGATAATGAGAGAACATAGAATCATAAGAGTTTAGAGATGAAAGGAGATTTTAAGATCGTTTTCCAATCTTCCTACTCAGAAAACTGAGAACCAGAGAGCAAAGTGATTACCCAAAATCAAAACAACTGAGAGCAGAAAAGCCAGAATTAGAATTAGGTTGATAGAGAACATGCAGGTACCCTTTTCATCTTACTCTTAAGCTTCAAACATCTTTTTCCTGACGATGTGTGGGGACCTGAAGTTAGGCAACACCTATAATACCCTCCGTATACTGTGTTCAAAGCTTTACGTAAGTTATCTAATCTTACCTTAAAAACACTAGTCTCTATTCTGCAGAGGAAGCAACTGAGACTTTAAGCAACATGCCAACCTGCCCAAGGTTGCCCAGCCACTCGATGTCTGAATAGACTGGATAGACTACCTGCCTGTTTCTAGGGCCCAGGATCGTAACTGCATTTTATGGCAATTTGGTGCCACTGAGAAATGAGTGCGTGTGTTGTAACCCCAAATTCAAGACTTTCCTAAATGCCAGAGCATGGCCTCAGCCCAACTGTGAAACACAACATTTGTCTTTAGGGCACAGGACCACATCCACTTGCCCAACCTACATCAAATCTTCCAGAGTGGTGCCTTTTGCTTTGCAACCACTGACTAATTCCCTCAATTTTGGTTTTAGCTCTGCTGCCAACTTCTTGTGTGATTTTTATAAAGTTACTTTGCCTCTTTTTCCTACAATTTCCGTATATCTGAAAAGAAAAGGATTTGGAGTGGACCAAAAATGACAAATAGAGTCACCTCAATGCCAACTCCAATAAGTTGTGAGTCAAAGTCTGAGTCTCTGTGTTGAAAATCATTTTGAAGCCACAGACAGGCTTGGTGGAAGAGTACCAATGCTTAGTGATGCTTGCCATAGATATTAATGGGTTGGTATCATACAGGATATGATGTGCCAACCACGGACCAGAGGATTTTTGGGGTCCCTCTGAAGTCCCTCCAAGTTCTAATGAAGTCCTCCTTGGATTGGAAATGAAAGAATTAATCAGTTAGTTATTCTTCCCTCCACCTCAGAAACCTGCAGTCTGTGGAAAATATATTTGATGGTGAATCTCAGGAAACAGCAAATAATATTTTGCCCAGTGGAGAAGCACCCCCTTACCACCAGTCGGAAGGGAACACGATATTTCCTCTCTAGCTACAACCTGAGGTGATCCACAAGTGCTTAGAGCAGAGAGGCAGTGGGAAACTGAGATGCCACAGGACT
Source organism: Hippopotamus amphibius kiboko (assembly GCF_030028045.1). Classification (NCBI taxonomy): domain Eukaryota; kingdom Metazoa; phylum Chordata; class Mammalia; order Artiodactyla; family Hippopotamidae; genus Hippopotamus; species Hippopotamus amphibius. The sequence continues at coordinate 161,306,403 of NC_080190.1, read as the reverse complement.
TGAGAGATGATGTTTCTAGGTTTAAAAAGGCTCATCATAAAATTTACTTGAGACCTATACAATCTCACTGTATCTGTGTAATTAGGAATAGAGTAAGCAGAGCCAGAGGAGTAAAGTACCATTTTATTTCACACATTTACTGAGAATCTCCTCTGTGCTATGCACTATCTTAGACAGAGAAAACAAACATTAAGCTAGGCACAGTCCCTGGCTTCACAGAATTTGTCAATTGCAATAGAGATGACTGGATGTCCATCAGAGATACATGCTTTCTCTTCCAGAGATGAGAGCTGTTACTGCAAAGAGGCTGCCCGGGCAGAGATTATTTTTCTCAGCCTCCTTCAAAATCACATGAGGGCTTAAAGTAAATTCTTGCCGATAGGATGAACAGAGGGGATGTGCTACACGTCTAGGGCAAACAGCCTCAGGAGCAGATGTGTCTCCTGCACTGCATTTCTCCTCCTTCCCTGGATGAGCACAGTCTCCTAGAGTACTGGGGGCCATGATGACCTGAATCACCTCTGGAAAGCTAACTGTGGGCAACTCACACCTGCATCCAACCGTTAACATGAGCAGAAAATACACTTTGACTGCATGTGAAAATACAAGCCACTGAAGTTTTGAAGTTTATTTGTTAAATAAACTAGAATTTCTTCAACAAATACACCCTATAGTGTTCAGGGCAGATGAATAAGCCAGAATTTACCATGTCACTTCATTTTGTATCGTGATAGTTCTATGTGCTATGGGAATATAGATCTGGGGATCAGGAAAAACTTTCTGCCGAAAACTAAACAGCCCATAGGAATTAGCTATGGGAAAGGGTACGGGTAGCATAGAGTTGAAGGGGTCAGAGGAAACAGGTGCAAGGGCCCAGAAGAAACATGGCACCTTCTGTAAAAAGCAGAGTTGAAAGCTTGCAGTTAAGGTTCAGGCAGGGAGTGGGGAGTAGGCAGAGTGGAGTGGTGAATAGGGCCAGATCATGGCATGTTGGAAGTTCTGACTTTGACCTGAAGATAGTGGGGATCCATTATTGCTTCCCACTCCCTAGCACAATGTCAGCGCCAAAGAAGGAGTGAATATAATATTTGCTGCCTGATAAATTAACAAATGAGTGGACTGTTTAAGGGCCTGTTGTATTAGTTCAGAAGAAAGATGATAGGATGTAAACAAAGGTAATGAAAGGTAATCGATGTGAATATAGTTGAGAAATTTAGTTAGCAAGTGATCGCTTGGGTGTGGGATACAGGGATGGTTTCCAGGTCAGTTTTACTTGGGGAGTTGCTACTTGTATGTATAATAATTGCCATGAGCCAGAGACTGTTATAAGTGTTTTACTCATGGTCATTTATGTAATCCTTATAAAACCCTATGAGTTAAAGTTAAGTAATATAAATATCAGATGAGAAAAATGTGGCACAGGGGGATTCATCATTTACCCCAGGTCACATACAAGTTACCATTGGAGCCAGGAGCTAAACTCAAACAGTCTGGCTTTGGAGTCTGTGCTGTCAATGGTATGAGGTTTTTATCTGCTATTATAAGACGCAGGAGGGGAATCTGCATTGGGAAGAAGAAAATGAGTTCAAATTTAAAGTTGTGAAGTGTAAGCTGTCTGTGGAACACGCAAGTGGAAATATCAAGCAGGCAGTTGGGCATTTATAACACAATAGAGGAAGACTGTGCCTAAAATTCAAACTCTGAGAAAATGATCACAGAAAGACCAAGAGTTTATTGCAGTTAGTGTAAAACTGCTAATAAAGAAAGCAACCATATGAATGTAGACAATATGAGCTGAAAACGTTGGATGGCGTAAAAGACATCAAGAAAGAACAGGAAGATTGAAATGGAGTAAAGACAGAGACATTTCCATTCGTTACACCTGACTGATGGTCCCATGGATTTCCTAATGTCAGAAGGCCCAGAAATCACCAGCAGAATCAGAGTATGTCACGCTCAGAGGCTGTTCCCTAATTTTTTGGCAATTAATGCTATAGGAACTATTTAATTTTATGGTAACTACTTATGATTTTCATTCCACTTGGTGTGTTTGGTCATTTACAAAACAGAAACAGACTCACAGACTTAGAGAATGAATTTATGGTTACTGGAGGGAAAGGTGGCGGGGAGGGACAGATCGGGAGTTTGGGACTGACATGTACACACTGCTATATTTAAAACAGATAACCAGAGACGAAGCGAGAGAGTAGCACAGACATATATACAGTACCAACTGTTAAATAGATAGCCAGTGGGAAGTTGTTGTATAACAAAGGGAGTCCAACTTGAGGATGGAAGATGCCTTAGAGGACTGGGACAGGGAAGGTGGGGGGGACTCGAGGGAGGGTGGGGGGGGAGTTGAGGGAGGGAGGGAATATGGGGATATGTGTATAAAAACAGATGATTGAACTTGGTGTACCCCCCAAAAAAATTTAAAAAAATAATAATAAAAAATAAAATAAAAAAAAATAAAGTGAATTTCTGTAATAAAATCTAGATGGAAGGAATCCCACCAAGTACTGTAAGAGAAGAAGAGAGGTGCCTGAAAGAAATAAATAACTGTAGTCACAACTGTAGTTGCCAGCACCTCTTACAGAAGAGCTGGAGCAGAGCTGAGCCCTATTTGAATGTTTTGTAAGTTACATTAATATTCTGTGTATCTTTGAGGCTAAAACAAGGACAGTAACGCCAACTGAAAGGGATATTGTTCAGAGAAATTAGTCAATTGGTAATCACATTAATAAAAAGCACACAGGCCCCATAGCATATGCTTGATCAACAGCGTTAGTACTTATTCTTCCAGTGTGTATTTTTCAAGCTGCTCATACATAAAGACACTACTCTTTTTGTTCTGAGCTAAAACCACAAATGTATCATGGTTTCTTTTGGCTAGCTTTCGACCCTTAATTTTTCACAATAATAGCATAAAGAATAGTCTCCCAATTGAATGATGCTTTAAATTTTGGAAGTGCTTATATATATATTCCTTACTTAACCCTCACAAAACTGAGAGAGAGAAATCAACTTCATTTTATAAATGAAGCATCTGATGCTTAGAGAAGATTGGCTTATCAACACCGCTTTTACTATAAACAATATTTAACATTTATTTAGCATGTACCCCTGTTCTGGACATTTTGAAGGCATTCGATGCACATTTTCTGTTTTGATCTTCTTAACAAATCCATGCAGTAGGTATATTTATTATTCCCATTTTACATATGGGGAAACTGAGACTTAGAGAGGTGAAGGAAGCTGCCCGAGGACACAGAGGTGGCAAGTTTTGGAGTGACACTTCACTTAAGCCTTCTGACTCTGTATCCTGGCAATGCCCTTTCTCCTACTCTTCACATACAGCCTCATCTAAGCCAGATTGTGTTTCTGAACTAGGAAGTTTCCCAATGTCCACAATATGTTCTTCATGTGTGTTGTTCAAGACAGTCCATTGCTTTCTAGAAGCCCTTTACCCCAGTGGCTTATCTCTGGACCGACTGGGAGGTGGAGGCTGTACTTGCATGGGCAATTCCCAATTTGTTACTTCTTGGTGGACTTGATTTCTTATTTTGGGGCCCAGGAGGGTAAAAATTGCCCAAGAACATCCTAGGATTTATCTGGGGCAAACCGCGAAGAAGGTAAATTGTGTCCATTGTTCCTTTCATTCCACTTCAGTGACTGCCTTCTTTCTACTCTCCAACTTTCTTACCATTTAAAGCACTTTCACTGAAACTCTTCTGTGCACCTGGGTCTGTGCTCCATGTTGTGCATATAAAGATAAATAAGGTATGTTTTGTTGTAAATTCAGGAATGTAAGCAAGTAAGTAGAATGTGATATGATAAATGCTATAAAAAAGTTCTTCAAGATAAAGAGAAGCACAAAGCAGGGAGTAATAAACCATTCCTAAGAGGGAGGGTTTGATAGTTCTAGGTATACTCCCCAGTGCTAAAGCAAGTTCAGCTGGGTTTTATTTATTATTTATTTTATTGGCTGTGTTGGGTCTCCTTTTTGCTGTGCGCAGGCTTTCTTTAGTTGCAGTGAGTGGGGGCTACTCTTCGTTGTGGTGTGCAGGTTCCTCATTGCCGTGGCTTCTCTTGTTGAGGGGCACGGGCTCTAGGCTCATGGGCTTCAGTAGTTGCAGCACATGGGCTCAACAGTTGTGGCTCATGGGCGCTAAAGCGCAGGCTCAATAGTTGTGGTGCACGGGCTTAGTTGCTCCGCGGCATGTGGGCTCTTCCTGGAGCAGGGATCGAACCCGTGTTCCCTGCGTTGGCAGGTGGATTCTCAACCACTGTGCCACCTAGGAAGCCCTCAGCTGGTTTTTAGAAGATAAAAGATTCCCTGGGCTGGATTTGGAATAATGTTGAATAATAGGCAGAAGAATCAGTCAATCTGGAGGTGCAGAGGTCTGATTTACTAGGGGACAAGCTGGAAACAGTGAGTGGTCCATTATGACTAGGACAGAGCCTATAAGAGGGAAAGAAATAGGACATAAAGCTGAGAGGCAGGCCAGACACAGATATAGAAAGGGCTTGGATATCATGCTAAAGAGTGTAGACTTTCTCCTGTTTTGACCAAGAAAGGCCAACAAAGGATTTTAATCAGGACAGCAGTGTTATGAGACTTTTGTTCTTTAGATTTATTCTGGTGGCTTGTTGGAAACTGTGATCCAATAGATTTGAGATGCAGTTTGAGGGTGGGGTAAAATTTAGAGATAATGAAAGGCTAAATTAATGTAGATGCAGTGGAAAGGGAAGACAAGAGTTCTAAGAGTTATTTATGAGAGATTTATGAGAACCTGAAGGCTATGTTGACCAGGGTTGTTAAGATTTCTGACATGAAAAAGTATGGGTGGTGATACCATTCAGCAAGAAAGGAATTCCAGATCCAACAGGTTCCAGAAGGGTAAAAATAAACAATTCCAGAGGGCAATTTTCACCCTCCTGGGCCCCCAAATAAGTTTGTCTTTGAATGTGTTTTCATTTGAAGTTCCATTTGGACATTAAGGTAAAGATAGTAAATGAGGGATTAAAAATATAGGTTTAGAGTTTAGGAGAGCAGTTTGGGCTAAAGATAGAGATTTGAAAGTTATCAGCACACACATGGTAAATAGAGGTGTTCGTTGTTAAAAAAAAAGGGGGGGTAGACTGAGTGAGAGGAGAGCTAGGTAAAGGATGGAAACTCATGGCATGACAACATTTAAGCATGAAGAAAGGAGGAAGAGAAGAGAAATCATTTACTGGATGATTAAGGAAAACCAAAAAGAGAGAATTCACTGAGGCAAGGGACAAAAGAATTTTTAAAGAGTTAAATGTCACCAGAGCAACAGGGAGTAAGACAGGGAGTGAAAAAGGGTCAGTTGGCTGTGGCAGTTAGTAGGTCACCAGTGACCCTGGAAGAGAAGCCTTGTGGAGAGATGAGGCCCAAAGCCAAATGGCAGTAGTAGGTTAGGGAGTAAACAAACTTGAGCAAGTGAAGGCAGTCAATGCAGACTAGTGGTTTAAGAAGCTGAGGTTAGACAGGGTAAGTGACTTTGCTGAAGGTCATGAGGCTCATAAGGGGTGTAGCCAGGGCATCATACCAAGTAGCCTGATGCACTAAAATGTCCTTTGAGGGTTTTCACTTATATATTTATTTACTCAAGTCTGTATTGGTCACCTATTCTAGATGACTAGGAGTTAGACCCCTTAAATATTGTATTGTACAAAGCAAGGTATGGATAATTGTCAAGAACTGTCCAAGATTTTACTCTACTTGCAAGCTAACAAGTTAGCCTGCCACAGTTTCATGGAGGCTGGTGAAGAGAGGAGACTCCTGGGTCAGAGATAGAGGAGAGCTGATTATTTATAGCAATAATAGTAACCAGAGTAACATCATTTTCTTAAGCTAAGTTCTTAAGCCTCAATTCCCATAGGGTGGGTGACACAATTAGGGCCATGTGATGCCTACATGCACAGTAAGAAGCATTACCGGGGGAGGAATACTGAGTTTAGGGAATTTGGATCTTTTATTACTGTCAGCAAGCATTGCCTAACCTTTGCGCCAATATTTAACTCTATTATATTGGACAGTAAATAAACCTGCACTCTGCCTTCTATCTCTAGCTTCCATAGCTGTTTGCTAGACAAACATTCAGGAAAAAACTGTCTAGGACAAAAGGAAGCAGAGCTTCTACTTATAAGATGTGCAGAAATGCAAAAGACCCATGGAAAATTGTCTCTGAATAATGATGTGGTATAGACTACAAAGTTGCTACTTAATATTCGTTTTCTTCCACTTAGTAATAAAATCTAAATATATACCAGACAGAAATGTGCTTAACTGAAGACTGCATGAGAGCTGGAGCTCTAGCAGCCTTCTTGTGACTTAAGGGTAGAACAGAGTGACAGGAAGAGTCTGGGTCCCTGATAGCAACTATAGACTGCCTCCCTCTTGATTTTATGTGAGTGTATAAATCTTTATGTGTTTATGCCATTATATTGGGTTTTGCAGTATAATAGCATATTAGCAGCCATACACTACTAGTAACTATTAGTAACTGAATGCAATTATTAACTAATACAGATGAGGGAAAGAATTCTAGACAGAAGTCAAGATAACTAGGAGACTAGAATTACAGCTTTCAATTTGCTACTAACTTACTGTGTTACCATGGGTACGCAACTTGACCTCTGTCAACTTCATATTTCTCAGCTAACTCTTAGGTACTTCCTAGCTCTAACCTTTTTTTTTTTTCTTTTTGGATTTCAGTTCTTAAAATATCCATCCTTTTTTGTTTTTCAGTACTCTTTTGTTCTATATCCTATTTTCTTTTGGACAGGTGCCCGTCTGAAAAGTAACTGTGTGAAAAGAAATCAGATAATATCTTAATCTGTTGTCTTCCTTCTCCCAAAACTGAAATATTGCACTTTGGAGATGTGTTAACCTAGGAGTATGACTTTCTAATGGATTTCCGGGCACTTTTTTTTGGCCGTGTGGCATGTGGGACCTTATTTCCATCCCATACCCCCTGAGATCTAACCCACGCCCCCTGCAGTGAAAACGAGGAAACTTAACCACTGGATCTCCAGGGAAGTCTTCAGGCACTTTTAAGCTTCATAGGGGAGGGGCTTAGATGAAAATAGCTCACAATAATGAAAATTATCTGTTATAACTTCTCTATTCCTAGTGCTTAGCACAGAACCTGGCATGCAGTAGGTCCTCAATAAATGCTTATGGAAAAAATGAACCCACATCTCATTTTAGAGAACAGAAAAATTAGGGGCTAGAAATGGGTGGTGCATGATCTCCTTTGATTATATTTGATAAACTGCTACCTTCACTGCCATAGAGAATTCAGCCCAGAAGTTGTCATATGGAATAAATCTTTGATAATCTACAATAGAAGAGGTCAAAAAGAAAAACAAGGTATTTGAATCAAATGGTTTCTGATTATCATTTTTTCATTGGAAACATAGCTGTCAGTTTAAATTATGCCCTCGTTTGAGTAAATTGATATTGGATAATGAGACTTCACTGAATGGCTACATGTATTTTTTCTCTGGGCTAAATGATTCCAGTTCCTCTAACCTTTTCTCATGAATTCTATTTTCTAGGCTCTTAATCATTCTCTTTGTTATTCCATGAGATTTAATAAAAATATTAACCAGTAACAAATATCATAGGATGATTGTCACATGAACGTTAGCTATACATCACCTTTAAGTTCATTGCCTCATTGGTGGCTATCGTGTCAGATCTAGTCTTTTATTACCTACTAGAATACTATTTTACTTAACTAACGTGTGGAATTGCCTCTAAGTTTGTATTTGTCCATAGGTCTGTGATGCTAGCTCTCTGTATTTTACCAAGTATCTAAATTTATATTAAAGAAACCAAATAACAAGTTAGCAGGCAGGATTTCCTCATTTTCAATCCAAATATTTCATTTGTTCACCCATGAATCTATCCATCGATTCTTTCAACTAGCATGTATTGTTCCCTTACCCTCACTCTGTGACAGGCTCTGTGCTAAATGCTGCTGTAGACATGAAAGGGCCCAGAGGCTCAAGGGTCAACATCTACTATAAACCAGTAATTAGGATAGAGTGTGAGAAACACAAAGACATAAAGGCAGGATGCTGTAAGGACATGAACTCCCCCTACTGTGCTGGGGACAAGCAGTTAACCAGGCAAAACGAGAAGGATGGACAACTGCTGCACTATGTAATGCTAACAGATACTATAAATTAGTTATTACACCTAAAGGACTGTAGATCAGGGGAGATGACTCTGTGCACTTGCTGTGATACAGGACCGTGATTGAAGTAGAATGCTTCTCCTGTGTCAGGTACTATGTGATGTGCTGGAGCTAGAGCAGAGTATAAGCTAAATATGTCAGGGAACTTAATGCCTAAAGGAGGATACAGACAAGTGAACAGATAGTTAAAATTAGAGTGACATATTTTTTCTCAGGACAGTCTCAGTTTATTCCCATTGTCCTGACTTAATTATTAACCATACCCTCTTTCACTCTCAAAACTGTCCTGGTTTGAATGATAAAATTTTATATGGTCATCCTTGTCATGGTACCCTATGATAATTGCTACCCAAGAGGTAATAGAGGGTGTGATGGGAGCCTTGATGAAAGAAGAACAAGAAGAAGAAGCTTCTAACTCAGTCGGTGAACCAGTACACTGATGCTACCAATGACTTATTTATAGAAATTTACAAATGATAGCAATGGGGTAAATTCCTTTTCTGAGAAGAAATACTCAAAAAAACTACCCAAGCAACTGTTTTAATAGCCTGACCCAAGAAATTGTTGATAACTCTCTTACACTGGTGTGGAAATGAAGGTGTCTAATAGAGCATAAAGCTGTGTCCCAAGAGAAGTCAGTTTTTCTCATATGCAATTAACAGAGCTGTACAATCAATAGTGTGTCCCTTTGGAGGGGTAACAACATCAATCGCTTTACAAGATTAAGCAGGCCTGGACTGCTGGTGATTCTGCTGGAAGAATGTCTGAGCTGCTATCAAAATGAATCCTGAAGTTACCCAAATGAAAACGTAACTCAGAATTTCTTGAAGGCCCAAGTAAAATCTTGTGCATGTTTGGAAAGACATGGATACACACGTAATGACCCAAGGTATTATTATCCTTTTCCCATTAAACAAATTCATATACCTTGGAGGAAGAATCAGAAACATTTTAACTCAAAAGGCCAAATGTACTCTGAAATTGAATTGATAAACAACATATTGCATAAAAATGACCCCTTTTCTTGTATGTGTGAGGTTGGGGTTCCTTAGTGGCTTAGTGCCCTGTCATCCAGTCAGGGGGACTCAGAAAGCTAAAGAGAGAGGAGGAGGGCTGAAGAGACACCTATCGTCACGCATCCATTTATCATTCTCAACTGTCGGTAACTGCAGGTCCAGGTGAAGAGAAAAAGGACAGGCTCTGAGAAGGTAGTTAGCATGGCTTTTGAAGAGCTGGGATTGGAAGAAAGAAGTAAGGGAGAAAAACAAAATTTTTAGCATCTCTACATGCCAGGCACGGAGCTGAGTGCTGTACTTGTGATGCCTCCTTGACTCCAGTGATCCAGGGGTAGATATGGCTGTAGGAAGACTGTGACTTAGGAAGCTTCAATGATTGGTCCAAATGCAGGCCACATGCATTCATGGTGCCTCAGCTAAAGCCTAGTTTAGTTAAACAGCAATGGCTGTGTTGTTTCTTCTACTTATTCTTCCAGTAATATCTTGGGTCTTTAAAAAAATGGACTTTTTTGATATGTGAAGTTGGTGAAAGGAGAGGAGCTTCCAAATGGAGAGACTGGTGTGAATCGAGGTGTTATTTTAGCTAGGAGGAGAGCATGTTTACCAAACGTGTACCATAGACTCTTCTTTCCTCATGGCCAGAGGTAGCCAAAATATGGCACAAACTTTCTAGCAGCAGTACAAAGAAATAATAATAATAATAACAACAAAAGATGAAATTAAGCAGAGAAGATTATTATGTTCTCTGTAGAGAATAACCAGAAAATTCATCACAGGCCCTGTATCAGTTGGAGTTCTTGGTTGCAAGCAACAATGACCACTTTTGGTAAACTAAGGCAAATGAAGAGGGAAAATCCAAAGAACGGACTTTCAGGAAGCATAAGAATCAGGACAGCTCCTGGAATCAAGAAAGCAAAAACTGACAGCTTCTTCTAGGAGTTGCCACCAGCATAAAGATCTGAACTCCACTTTGGCTATGGACCCACTCTTTGATGAGTGGAGCAAGGCTCCTTGATTGAGAACAAAGGAGATATTTCCACAAAGCAAAAGCCACATTAAAAACTACACGTCATAAAAAAGAAAGAAATAATGCCATCTGCAGTGACACGAACGGACCTACAGATTGTCATACTGGGTGAAGTAAGTCAGACAGAGAAAGACAAATATCATATGATATTGTTTATATGTAGAATCTAAAAGAAAATGGTACAAATGAACTTATTTACAAAACAGAAATAGAGTCATAGATGTAGAAAACAAACTTATGGTTACCAGAGAGGAGATAAATTGGGAGATTGGGATTGAGATACACACATTACTATGTATAAAATAGATAACTAATAAGGACCTGCTGTATAGCACAGGGAACTCTACTCAATATTCTGTAATGGCCTATATGGGAAAATAATCTAAAAAAGAGTGGGTATATGCATATGTATAACTGATTCACTTCACTGTACACCTGAAGCTAACACAACATTGCAAATCAACTATACTCTAATAAAAACTATTAAAAAAAAACCCTACATGATATCAGCAAAAAACAGCCACTTGCATTTAATTCTCACCACTATGGCTTTAATGCCCTTCCCCTATATATTCATTTCTTAGAACTGCATAACAAATTATCAACCAGGTGGTTTAAAGCAACGGATTTATTCTCTCAAATTTTGGAGGTTAGACTCTGAAATTAAGGCATCCTTAGAGCCACGCTCCCTCTGAAGGCTCTAGGGAAGATTCCTTCCTTGCCCCTTCCTAGCTTCTGGTGGTGCTGGCAGTTCTCAGCATGCCTTGGCTTGTGGCTGCATCATTCCGATCTCCCGCTCCACAGTCACATGGCTTTCTCCTGTGTGTGTGTCTTCTCTGTGTGTGCTCTTCTTTTCTTATAAAAAAGTGGCCATTGAGTTTAATGTCCACCCTAACTCAGTATGACCTCGTTGAAACTCAACTGATTACATCAGAAAAGACCCTCTTTTCAAATAAGGTCACATAATGGGGTCCCAGGTGGCCATGGATTTGAGGTGGATACTCTTCGATGGAAGAGTATCCACTGCACCCTGTCTTTCTTTGAAACAAGTTGCTTCTTTCTGTCAGAAACTAACTACACTGACCTTTAACTGCTGACTTAAATGTGTCTTTATATGGGGCTATGAGTATGTAAACTTTAAAAAAAGTCATGTTTATGTTTGTTTACTCAGCATCTAGTACAGTGTCGGATATACGGCAGGCATAAAATCGGCTTACTGAATGAATACGTAAGTGAATACACACGCAAATCCCTAATAAATATACCAAAATAACACTATATACCAAAATAACACTATTGCAGAAACAGCAAATAAAATCATGTTTCCTGTCCCCCAGGAGGGTTTATAACAAATTGAATATTGAGAAAATTGACTTTGCTTCCACTTTGATTCTTACAAATTCTCAGAAAAAAATAGACAGTTTCCAACTTCCATGTATTTTTCTTACCTTTCTCATCTAATTGGCCTTTTCACAGTGTGATTACATCATGCAATCCTGTTTACCTCCTTGCCTTGGCCAGCTTTCTTTACTTTCACACCCATTGCAGAGGAGTTCGCTTTTCCTTCAAGGATTTTATTTTTGTACCCCACTTGTCTGCACTTAATTTACATCTTCTCCTCCAGCTTCAAAGGTTTGCTGAGGCTGTGACTTCACCTCCTTAACAGCGGTCACTTTCTTCTTTGAAGCTGAGTTTTCATTGGAAGAGAGATGCTGTGTCTTTTGGCTCTTTTTCCTCATCCACACTGTCAGGAGATGAGGGCAAACCACAGTTGCCCCCAAAATTTTATGGGATAAAGCTGATACATGCTGGATATAAGGAGATAGTCCAGTTCCCTGCTGTGACTTGGAACAGAGCAATGATTCTAAGTTTAAGCAAAATCTTAGAGGCTCTGATCCTTAAGCATTGCTCTGTTGTGGGAATGTTTTGGGCATAAGAGGACAAATGCACATTCCCAGAAATCACCTGTGAGAGGCGGGCAGCTGCTGTCTTTTATTGTTGACCCCCTTTCCCACAACATAACCTTCCTCCTTTGCTGTGCCTGCCCTGATCTCACTTTGAGTTTACAATACAAGATTTGTTTTCCATCCTGTTCCTCGTCCTTGGAGAGAGCTCACTTTGATGACAGTGCCAGGAACTAAATGTGAGGGGAACCAATTGTATGGGAGGATAGAATTCATGGAGGCCAGAGGTCCACTGCATCCTGAAGAGAAGGGAGGTGCTATAAGAGGATGTGATTCCAGGGAAGAGTCCTGACTTCTTTTCCTTGAGAACTCTCAGTATAGGATGTCCAACTCTTCCACCGGAATTACTGAATCTTATGTTTGGAATGGACTATAGAAAAATTCAAGCTCTTTTAGAATGTGAATTCCTTGGGTAATTGCTATAGAAGAGAAGCAGTTTAGAGTCAGATCAACAGGAGGCAGAATCTTAGCTCTGTGTCTGATTGGGTTACTTAGGCTAATATTAACAATATTGGCAAGCATTTATTTAGCACACACTATGGGCAAGGCAATGTGATGAGTGCTTTGCCCTCAACAGCCTATTTTATCTTAATTCACAGTTTCATGAGTAGGTATTATTATTCTTATTATGTCTTACAAAATAGGACACCAATACACCAGGTTGGACACGTCTAGTAAGGTTACAGAATTACTAAAGAGAAGAATCAAGTTTTAGGGCAAGGTGTTGTAAGCTCATGTGCTGAACAACTACATAATACTGTAAGTAACTATACCTTGCCAAGCGTTGTTCCTCATCTGGAAAATGAGGCTAATAATCCTTCTTGTAGATTAACAGGATTAAAGTAAATTGCGTCTAGATCGTGAAGGTGACTAGCTAATTACCTCGAACATACGTTTTCAACATGACTGTTAACGCTCGTTTCTTTCTTCCTTTCTCTCTTCTGGAACCTACAAGCCTTAAATCTCACCTTGGGAGACACTGGACAAAAGACCTTGCTATTCTCCAGCGTGGCTTGGTGATTTGGCCCAGTAGTTCCACAGGGCTGACTCGCTCATTCCCAGCCAGCCCCACGAGAGTGAAGGCACAGAGTGGACTCTGCGAGGCTGCCAGGGATCGCTCTCTCCCCTCAGCACATCCCCCTTAGCACAAGGCCTGATGCATGCTGGCCAGAGAAGCCTCCCTTTTGCTCCCTGTTTCACAATATCTTGATGAAATGTAGTTCAAAAGGGCACCAACCGAGAGTTACACAACCTCCTACTCCTGCAGCATGAAGAAACTAAAGCATCCTTCTGGCTCTTCTGCAGCCCAACTGGGGATCCAGTCAAACTCTCGGCCCCTCAGAATTCCCCGTGTGGTTAACCCAAACCTTAGCCTCATTTCCCTAGGGGGCTGTTACTAGCCCTGCTTCATGTATGTAGTTTTCACAATGGTCCTCCAGCGTCAGTGACCGAATTTACCCAACCGAAGTTCAGCAAGAATAAGTAGCTGGCTCAAAGTCATGCAGGAAGAATTCAAACCAGATCTGTTTGATTTCCAGGCTCTTTATATTGTTTCACTTCTCATTACTACACTGGACTGGCCGTCCAGGGGCCAGTATTCAGCAAAGGTATTCATTTATTTGCTCACCCATTCATTCATTCACAAATATTTATTGAGAGTCTATGGTGTGCCAGGTAGAGATGTTGGGGACACAGCAGTGAATAAAGAAAACGTCTCTGATCTGGCACAGAGCTTTCAGTCAAATTGAATAGAAAACAAGCAATGAATAAACATATAAATATGTAAATGTCAGGTAACAGTAAGTGTCAAGAGGAAAATAAAGAGCCAAGGCAGGCTCCTCTGTTAAGGTGACTTCTGAATGGAGCCTTGGATGAAGTGAGGAAGCCACTGATGTGGCTGTTGGGAAGGAGCATTCCAGGAAGTAAAGACAAAAGGTGCCTGGTCCCCCAGGCAGGACTGTGCTCCACGTGTTTGAAAAAGAGCATGGCTGCCCCCCTACTTGGCCAGAGTAGGTCACATCACAAAGGATCCCTGCCAGGCCATTGTGAGGTTTTGGTGTTTTGTTGTAAGAGAGATGAGCTGGCGATGAGGGGTAGCGTGGTGGGGGCTCTGATCGTCAGAGAGTCACTTCAGTCTCACCACTGGAAAACCGAAGGGGTTGGACTCCACAGGTAGTTCCCAAGCCTGGCTGCACAGCAAATCCTGTAAGCGTCCAGTTAAAGATATGATTGATTGGGCTACCGCCTAAACCTACAGACCAGGATTCAGTAGGTCTGGGGCCCCAGCTTCATTGGAGGTTCTGATACCCAGATGTATTTGGCACCATTTTCCTAGACCCACTCTAGGGTTTTCCTGATCAACCCCTCTATCCATCATCTTATGTCTGAATAGGGGGAAGAGTAGTAAATACAATATTAACAGATGTGAAAAGGCTTCTGTTACTGTTATCAGTGTAAGCAATTACAGTATGATCTCATTACTTCCCTCTCTCATGACCGCTTTCCTTCTTCCTCTGAACATGAGGAAGAGATTAAATAGCTAAAGAGAGCAAATTACTACATTCTAATGCAGAAGGCTCCTGGATCAAAGCCACTATTTCTCTGTGTACTTTCTGATGGCCTGCAAATTGACCTAATCAAACTGGAAACTTGTGTGCTATCTAAATAATCTGCTTTATATTCTGTAACATTACTCCAATTACTCATCCTTTCAATAAATTTAATCTATTGATTTGGATGCCTTATTCTATTTCACACTCTTTCTCTTGCTCAAGAGAAGCCTCAGTAGTCTCATAATGAATGTGAAATAGACTTAAAATGCTCAGGGAATTTTCCATCCCCAACACCCCTTTATACCAAACCTAGACATGATAATAAGCATGGAAAACTGCTATATTTTCAGGTGAATGAATCCTGAATTTGAGAATTGACACAGATGGCTTTGCCTACTGACTCATGTGCTCTGTTCTAGATTAGGAAGAATACATTTCACAATGTGTGATCACAAGTGGAAACTTTGGTGCCCAGTCTTTTAGAGGATCAGTTTAGACCACAGATTTCTCTGGCACTAGCTCAGCAAACTTTTTCTATGAAGGACCAGAAGTAAATATTTTATGTCTAATGTTAGACTATGCTGCAACTACACAGCTCTGCTACTGTAGCACAAACGTAGCCATGGATAATATGTAAATGAACAGGTGTGGGTGTGTTTCAATAAAACTTTATTTACAAAAACAAGTGATGGACCAGATTTGGCTAGCAGTGAAGTTTGTCAAGTTGTGATCTAGTCTAATTCCCCTGCTTTTGTTTCTTCTTCTCATTTTCGATTATGAGATTGAAGCCCAGAGATGGTATTGACTAAAATTTGCAGCACAGCTGAGAAGGGAACCTGGGCAAAATGCTCCTTAGACTCCACCAGACAGAGGTGTCATGTTGTCATTCAGCCACATGCACTCCCATCTTCAAATGCAGAACTGGGAATGAGTTGAGTACAGGTTAAATTTTGATCTGGGCATGAGATCACTGTCAGTAGCTCTTGTGCCTGTTTCCTATCTTTCCTCTTCCCTTTCTGGTTGTGGGGCTGTAGAAGGCACTGTTAATCTGTACTAAAGGTGCATTTATGCCTTCTGCAACCACAGCAGGTAAGAACCAAGATGGTAAAGGAACTGAGAATAAATACAAGACCAGCTATGAGGATGGTATCAGTGTTGGCCCCAAACGCGTCTACAAACACACTCTATTATCCAGCTCTTTTGTAAATAAACTATCTTCTCTGAAAACTTCCTACTTACATAGGAATAATTTGTACGTTTCCTCCTTGGGGCCTAAAATACCATTTATTTGACTTTTTTGAGAAACGAGATAAAAGCAAGTGGGTTGCTTATAATGAAACAGAAAGTTCCTAAGTCCAATTTCCTGTAGCTCCCCCAACCTTGCTCCAAAAAGTTGAATACAGTTTTGTCTTCTTCCAAAATTTTGCTTATAATAACAAAACTCTTACATTTCTCTTATATTAACAAAGACCCTACATTTTATTCTTTGTTTTACTCTTTCCTACAGGAATCCTGCATACTGAATTGCCTTTTGGTCAGAGCCTGAAGAGCTGTGGAATTTGCTATGAAACTGCCACTTCCTATTTATTAATGAAGGTTGAAGGACAATAGTCCTTGCTAACTGGAACTTTCTCTACCTTATGCTACAAACTCCTCAACGATGATTCCAGAGTTGTTTAATGCTCCTTTCCCCTAATTATAGTGACCACACCTATATCTTAGGCTATGCTTCAAATCCCACATTGGTTGACTTCAGACTCATCTCAGGAATAAAATGGACAGAGATGACATGTGTGGACACTTGTGCAATATTGTTGACAACATATTACATTTAGTTGTCACTTTTATTTTTATTTTCAGTATTTCTTCCAGGGTACTTTATTTTTATGCCAAATATCTGGATACTGGAATGAAAAAAAGAGAGAACTCAGTAGGTTTTCAGCATCTGGTAATCAGGCCTCCTTTTTCTTAAGTTCTAGGAGCAAAATGTTTTTCCCTCAATATTACTAAAAAGCAATTCTCTTTAGTGATTTAAAAATATTTGAAGGAAAATATATCCCTGTCCTTTTAAGGATCAAAAGCCATTTGTATCAGCAGAAAATAAGATTGTAAAAATCCCATAAGACAAAAGCTATAATTAAAAAGTGATCTTAAATAATTCTATGCAAAATAAATTCTACCCAGTGAAGTAGTTCAAAGGAAGAAATGATGTAGACCTGTGATTTACTACAGACCTTTTGAAAATTGGAAGTAAGAATTGCAACAACTATTGCCAGTAAAAAAAAAAAAAAGGAAGAAAGAAAGAAAGAAAAATCAGAGATGAATCATATTACTAGAAACTATCCTTCTCTAATCACACCGGCCTATGAAAGAATAAGCTGGGACCACAGGGAATATAATTAAGGTAAAGTCAAAATATATTTTGGTTGTATATTTCTACAATTCACCCTACAGGGAAAAGGTGAATGGCTAGCAGGTTCTCCTTAAAGACTTTAAGGTATCTTGATTTCAATGTTTGTACCAATTTCTGATGCAGGTTTTAGTAGATGGATTGATTGAGCCATTGACTGGTTCATTGCCTATCACATGCCAGGTATTCTGCTAAGCACTGTAACGGTAGTCTCTGTTTCATGGGTCAACATCGCTGCCACTAGTGTTTGACTTTGCTTGCAGGTACTCAGATGACGTTATCTTCCCACCATCCCAAGGGCCTCATCACTTCTCCCTAAGCTATTCATTTCTATGGTCAAAGCCCAGTCTGCTGACAATACCGTGTAGGAATACCATATTTCCTCAAGAGTCACTCAGTGTTACACTCAGTGAGCTTTCTTATTCTTCAGACCTTACCTACATCTATTGAGGACCTACATGGGCCTGATGACATGTAGACACTAGGAATGCAAGATGAATGAAACACAAAAACCTCTGCTCTAGCTGGAGAAACACATACGATCAAAATGTCTTATACTGGGACAAAGACTTAAATAAAATATCAGAGTCAGTGGGGACTCAGGGGAAGAATTTGGCAGCTTTGTTGTGGACCGGCAATCTTCCCAGAAGTGACACTTGATTTGAAACTTGTAGGTAAACAGGGCTATTATTACCCTTTTTGTGAGGCCAGCTCCACTGTTTATGATAGGTTCTTCTTTCAAAAATGTCATTTCTGGTGTCCATCCCCTTCCTGAGACTCAGAAGACATTCAATGCATCTTCTACCCCAAAGTCCTTACTCAAAGAAAATTTAGTACTGTTCCAAGACTAGACTAAGCACAAAACTCCTTTACTACCAGCAAATATTTTTAACTGCTTGTGATACTATCCCTGAGATTGTAGGAGACTTCTGATTATAATTTATTTGACAGCCCCCAATATACATCTTTATTATTTCTCCACTGGATCTCTTTGGAAATATATCTACTTGTTGTTTGCCTGATTTGACAGATGCCATCCTTGTACAGTAAATTCTATACACTGGGTTCTTTAATATCTGTCTCTGAGCTCCATGATTTTTCTCTTTTCCTGCCTACATGACAGAATTAAGGAGTTGGATGCAGTTAAACAGCAAAAAAATAAAAAATAAAAAAAAAAAATAAATGTCTAAAGGAAGAAACATGTAAGAGGACCAGAGAAGGAATTTCTCTGATGTAAATGGAAGTAAAAAGTGGCACACATGAGAGGACACCCACTCAGAAGACACATCTATTGGACCGTAAGTGTGCACGGGGAGGAGGCAGGAGATAAAGCTGGGGAAACAGGCAAGAGCCAGATCGTGAAGTGTTTTATATGCTATGCTGAGGACTCTGAGCTCCATCCTTAACATAATAAGAGACTCATGAAAGATGGTAACCACTTCAGTAAGCAAGGAGATAATGCGATTTTTTTCTTAAAGTTACCTTGGTGGCAATAAGTGAGAATAAATCGAAGAGGCTCAAAAAAGAACAACAGGTTTTGAAGCTATTAGAAAAGCTCTAATGAGGAGAAACTAAATTGGGGCTAGAATATAAGGATTCAAGAACACACTGAAAATGAAGAAATTTTTTTAAAGAGGTAAAAATTGAGGTCATAAAGACATTGCTGACTGAGTGGTTTCATTCATTCATGTTTGTTCATTCATGTGTTTGTTCATTCATTTATTTGAGAACTGTTTTGATTTCTATGTGCCCAGCATGTATGCACAAAGCCGTGAGCAAAACAAATGCTCAGCTCACATTTTGGTTTACAGCCTAATGGGGGAAGAAGCAAATACCTACAGTGCTATTATTAGAAAGAAAATAATTTAGGGTTAAAGGAGGGTATTTTTTAGATGGGGTTGTCAGAAAGGCCTTTCTGATGAGGTAATATTTGAAAAGCACCTGAAAGAAGTGAAGACGTGAAGGAATGAAGTTGAATATAGTTAGGGCCAGAGTATTCTGGACAGAGTCGGTAGTATAACCACACTCCCTAAAGCAGTGCATGTCAGAAGAGTGTTGTAAGAGAAGGAACAGGTTGGAAGGAAATGCATTTTTAGAAAGTGTTCTTTGCCTCCAGTGTCCCTTTTTTTTTTTTTTGGCCCCAATCATGAAAGCTTCCTTGCTCACTTTTCTGAGGGTCTGGAATGTTCTATCAGCTTATTTTCACCTATTGGAGTCCTAAAGGCACAGGGTATGCAGGCTGTGCTTAGCCCTTGGAAACAGCAGGCATTTGAAGGCATTTGTTTTCAGTGCTGTTTTTGCTTTATTTCTTTAAAAAAATTCCTACAGAGGCTATTTATTACACAGCAGCAGTCAGCGTGCACCGAGCAGAATTGCCTTTCATAATAAACCTATTCATCTTCTGGCATGTCAGAAATTTCTCAAATTGATACTTATAATAAATATGATTAATACCCTATTGTATTTCAGTTGTTGCTGTAAAATAATTGGGAACAAATATCGTATTGTGATGTTGACAGTGTCGGGTTGGTTGGTGCCAAATGGCGGGAGCGGCCAACTGTATTTCATTAACAGCCACGTTCCTACAAATGCTGTTAAGTTTTTCATAATCCCTTTACTCAGGGTTGATCATTCATTCTGTTAGACAAATTCTTGCAACAACCGCCCTGGAAGTAAATCTGCGGGTGATACTCTCAGCAAGATGTGCTCCCACAGGGACGTTAGGTGCCCTTCCCTGCCTGTGAAATATGCTGGGCAGGTATTGTGATGTTGGGTTTGAGGATTAAGGACCAACCAAGGGATATGGTAAAGGGGTCAGGGCTAATAGAAACATAAAAGGTGAGCTTGCATTTTGGGCGGTGGGAGGGAGAGGAAGGTAAGATGCCTCAAGATCCCTCAGGCTTCTCCAACCTTACCTGCTTCTCCCTTGTTCACATTTACTGCTTCTGCCATAAAATTACCAGTAGTTCTCTAAATTACCAGTATGTATATATATTTATATATATCACAAACCGATAAAAAAAATTTCAGGGTGATAGGAATATGTCAACGGCAGGATCTGATTTGATCTGAACTGAATTCCCCCAAATGAGTAGAATTCAACTTGGCAAATGGAGGTTGGAAGGCACTCAGGCAGAGGGAACAGCTTGGGCAGAGGCTAGGCAGCCAGAAGGAGCAGGTGACATTTGAAGAACCTGAGGCAGGCCTGGGAAGCTGGAACACAGAGAGAGGAAGCTGGAGAGGTCGGCACGGATAGGACCAATGAGGGACTTTGAGACTAGATTATAGTTCTGGTCTTGGTTCTCAAGAGTGATGGGAGGCCTTCCAATAGATTTCATCTGAATAGTAAATGTTTGGTCATATTTTATCTAAAGAGATCACTCGGTCTGTAATCGGCTGCAATAGGAAGAGGAATGGGTGTAGAAACTGATCAACAAGTCAGGAGGCCCTGGCAGTGGTCCATGTGCTTGTATAAGGATTGTCACAAGTGGGGACAGAGAAGAGTTGGTGGATGCAAGAGATATTTAGGAGGATATAGGGCCAGGAATTGGTGATGGATTGAATAAGGATGAAGAGGAAGAGAAACTACTGAGGATGACCAACTTTTCTGGAGCAGACGGATAGATGTGATGAGATGAAGGTTTGTGGAGAATCAGACTAGATTTGAGGAGGCCTCCAGGATTTGCATTTTCAAAAAGAATTCTGAGAAACTCTTAGCCAATCTTGTACAGGTATAGCCAACTGGAAGTCGAGAATCTTTGAACTGATGCCCTGTAACAACCCAACAAGTTGCCAGTCCATAGTGAGTGTTAAATGTTCCCATTTGTCACCTGCAAATTTTTGTTTCTGAGTCTCATTTCTTGTTGGCATTTTTTTTCCCCAGTCCCACTTGACTCTTTAGTTCAGGGTTGTTGTGAGAATTAAATGAATCTCTTGATTCATTCATTATAAAAGCTCCTAGTATGTGCTGGATTCTGCCCTAGGGAGATTCAGAATGCAACAGACATGATACATGCCCTTAAGAACTGCAGGGTCAATGGAGAAAGGAAAATGGGGTATTAGGTTCATTTCAACATAATTAAATGCCATGCCATATGAAAGCTCAGAGGAGTCAGCAATGGCATCCCAAGTCATGGAGACAGACACTTGAAGTAAGTCTTTCAGAATAAGCAGGACTGAGACAGAAAAAGTTATGGGAGAGCATTTGAGTCAAGGCGAAGCATGAAATCTTTGGAGAGTACACAGATAACATTTCTTCCTTCCTCCTCCTCTCCCTTCCTTTTTTGCATGTTCAAGTCCCCATCTTGTCCTGTCTACATTATCTACTCTTTTAACCCTCTTCCTTCCAGATAATGTACAAGTTATTTGGTTCAAGCTCCTATCACTTCCTTCCTATCCATGCCAAGACATCTTACTACACCTTGGCTACTAACATTATTACTACCACTTCCTACTTTCCTGAATTGTCAACAGTCCTCTCTTTCCTGTGGTTGTCCTTTCTCTGTACTAAGGTTCATGTTGTCATCTGTAATCCCAGGATTCTATATTGAGAGTCACATTCCAGAATTTTGCTTCATTCATTACTAGAAGCACTTTCTTCTATCAGCAGTCTCTCTGGCATTGGATGGTGAAATATATATTCTTACCACATTTTTTTTTCCATGATGTTTTTCCAGAAATTGGGTGACTTCTCTAAATGCATCTAAAGGGTA
The DNA here is from genome assembly GCF_030028045.1 of Hippopotamus amphibius kiboko. NCBI lineage: Eukaryota > Metazoa > Chordata > Mammalia > Artiodactyla > Hippopotamidae > Hippopotamus > Hippopotamus amphibius. The sequence continues at coordinate 161,284,488 of NC_080190.1, read as the reverse complement.
AAAGGCAGAGCTTAAATCCAGATTTTAAAATACCCAAGTCCAGTTCACTTCGAACCACATCATGTTATCTCAAAAATATTGTTTGCATGATGTAAGGAACACTAAACCAAAAACACCACTCCCACAATGACCCCACACAATCTAGAGCTTGCAAATGGCTTCAGATGCTTTTGTTAAACATTGAACTTTGTATCATTTAAATTTTTGTTATTTTTATTTTCAGGGTGGAAACAGCTGGCTTTACTAAGTGTTTGGGCCCTTTCACTTTCCTGTGACTGTCTCCCCCAAGTGTAGCTGTTCTCTCTCCAATAAGTGTTGCAAGGTCAAGTTAGGGGCCACCTATGATGTCATCCAAGAGTGGGAATCTGGCTTCTCAGCTCAGTTTCTTCTCTTACCAAGTAATTGCATGAAGGTTCTCCCCCAAATGAAGTCCTGTCTCTGCAGTCCACTGCTGGAGGAGGGACTGGGCAGCTTTCTTAACCCCTGCGTGTAGGGTGGCACCCCATGCGATTAGGTGGGTTGGTGCCATACGTCCCATCTCGGACACCCTGGCCCACGACAGTTCAGGATGTGCCGCCCACGTCAGGGTTTCCTCAAGAGCTACTTGGATGCACAACACACTCTTGGATGCAGCTCAGCTAGAGATCTTAAGGAAACTGCAAATTTAGCCTGCAGCTTCTGTCCTGTCATTCTCTCTTTTGGAAAATGTCAGTTTGCCCCTTCAACTGCCAGAAATCTCCTCCTCATATGTCCTGTGAGCATCTGGTCTTGTCAATGGCCTGTGTCATGGTGGGTCTTGTTTTGATCACGGCTCCCATTGCTGTCTCTCAGGGGCTACTTGGTTCACCTGCCATTTGGAATCTAATTTATGGGAAAAGAAAACCACATGGGACAGATGCAGCTATTTTCAACTGCATTGTCATTTCTTGTTTTTATATATAAGTACTATTTTTCCATTTCTTAAGTAAGCCAGTGAAGATGTTTGAGTACATCCTGCACGTCCATATGTCAAGTTATGTCCATATCACTCTCACTCCATTGATTTCTATATTGGTCAGTACTCTCTTTACGATGAATGCTAAAACCTACTTGAACTGATTTAGTCAAAAGGGGACATTTATGGGGAGAATACTGGGGAAATCTCACATGACCACAGGCTGGACAAGATGACCTGGATTCAGGGTCTAAAGGACTTGTGATTTGAGCTGCTCATTCATGTCTCCTTTTCTCTCTGATGGCCAGGTTCATTCCCTTCCAGCAGGGAGATGATTGGGATGCCAACACATTCTGAGCTTCATATGCCATATCTACTGCCATCATAGAAAATCTACATCTCTTTTCTGTATTCTAGTTTCAACAATTCCTGGGAAGTTCTCTAATTGGTCAGACTTGGGTCAGCTACTCACTCATAACCCAACTGACTGTGACCACAGAAGGAGGCAGGGTACTGGTGCACTGATAGAGAAATACGTTTCATCGTGATGCTTTCTTGAGTAGGAAAGAAAGGGTTGGAGTTACTTAGATCAAGCACACTAGGAATATAACATTTTAGATATAACTAGGGAGTGAATCATCTAACTAAATATTATTTGTACAATTGCCAGGGTCATTATTTTGTTTAAAATAATTCACGGGCCTTATTTGAGCCAGCATTGCTCTAAGCACTGAAAACAAAGTGGTGACTGAGACAGAGTCTTGCTATTGTGGGGCTTATATTAAGTAGGGAAGATAAAAAAATATTTAAACAAAGAAAAAAAGAATAAAATCATTGGTAGTGATAAATACTAAATAGAGTATTGAAATAATGAAAAGGCTGAGTGAGTGCTTTAACTAGAGTGGGAGGGAAAACCTCTGTAAAGAGGTGATGTTGAGCTGACAGTTGAATAATTTACTAGAAAAAAAAAGAGTGTACCAGACAGGAGAAGCAGCCAATCAATGCAAAAGCTCTGTGGCTGGAATGAGACTGGCGTGTTCAAGGGATAGAATGAAGAGCACGGTGGCTAAAGCGCTATAGTGGCAGTGCTGGGGTTCAGCTGCAGATCTTTGGGGCTCTAAGCATGTGCTATTGCTACTCTTTCTCAGCTGCTCTACTTAGAATTGAAGCAAGAATTCGAAGGGGAGAGCTTCTCTGACTCTCTTTTTGTGCTTCAGAGAAATGTCGATGAGAATAGTACATCCCAGATATGTATTCCTTCAGCCCCACTCCACCTTGCATACTTTCAGTGGTAGGAAACTCATGCTCATTTAATTTTCAGGCAGGTCTGGTTGTTAGAAAATCCTTTCCTATTTCGAAAATGTAAATCTTATTTTACCTTATCATATTTCCTGTACATTGGGGGTTGTGTTGCTTTTCTTAACAGGCAAGATAAAGCTGGTCCTTCTTCTTCCCAAGTGTCTGTCAAGTATTTGAATGTAATGCCTATATCTCCTTCAGTCTTCTCTCCTTCATGAGAAGCATTCCAAGATTCCGTTATTGTTTCTCAGGCATAAGTTGTAAGAACTCTGACCACCCTGGATAACCCCACACTATCCATCAGACCCCTTAAGAGCCTTGCCTTATGTATCTAATCCTTCTTTGCTGGATTTTGTCATCAGGAAACTCTTTCTGGCATCTGAGTTGGGGAAATCAGCCCAAATATTCTGCAGCTGTGATGCATGCTCCACTGCACTATCCCACATAATTAGAATCATTGGACCAGTGAGCTCCTCAATGACATGGGTTCCAAGTCTCTTGTCCCCAAGATTAGAGGTTCTTGACAAGGAGAAAAGTTGGCAGGAAGAGTATAAAATATATGTTTCCATATATGTAGATATAATACATATTCTGATAGAACATATATACTCTGTTAGACTAGAACATATATATAACATATATATATAATATACATGTATATGTATGTAGTATATTGTATATATACACTCATAGTATATAGGTATATATACACAGATATACGTACGTATACATACTTATATGGCTCAATATAAGTTCAGCCTATTCTATTATGCAAGGAACAGAATAACTAAATAATTAAAATTACAACCCTGACAATAATCAACAGGAAATTAACTATCTACAACAGTGAGTTTAATGAAGTTGGGAAGTAGAATCATTCACATGAAAAAGGATAACAGGTACAGAGAATGGAATAAAAAGAGATTTTGGATTTTTAGTACAAGCTCAAATATTTGAATCAATAGTGTTTGTTTCTTTCTGTACAGAGGAGGAATTGTTGGCTGACTTTCTTCTAGGACTATGAGTCTGGGTAAGGCTGGGAGGGAAACAGAAGGAAAGTGATATTAACTGAGCTAGACTTGCTGCTTTTGTACACATGCTCTCACATCATCTCACCATTGCCCTGTAAGGAGGTTTTACTATCCCCATTTTCCAGATGAGGGAAGTGAAAAGCAAAGGCCCCCAGACATGACAGTGTCTGCGTGAGAGCTGAGTCTCTTGACCCCTGCCTGGCTCGAAGGATCTTTTAAGCATCCCCATTTGTCAGTCTATAGAATCCTCTGTCAAGTTCTGCTTCCTCAGCTCCAAGGAGCAGAGGTTATTAGAGAGGGACTGGAATGACTTCATTTCCAATTTCTAATTTTTCTTTTCCTTTGTCTCTTTCCTCCTTCATTTCACCTTTCAAAATAATTTCTCCAATCACATTTCCTTTCCAAATATCCTCTTGGCCCAGGCACTGTTTCCTCTTTTATGATTGTTACAAATAGCTCTCATCCTAACTGGAAAATTGAAAGAAATAAGTTACTCCCTGAGAATAATTAACTCTTTGTTAATTGTATGTTTGGAAAGGGATAAAGAGAAACCTTTTTTTAGCCTACCCAGGAATTGCAACATGGCACTTGATTTATCAATATGAATGGCTTTGGTTTAGTGGGTATTTGAAGAATGATGTTAAAAGTGGCCAGAATACCTCGATTTCTTTCTTCTTTTAATTTTTATTTTATATTGGAGTAGAGTTGATTAACAATGTTGTGTAGGTTTCAGGTGTACAGCAAAGTGATTCAGTTATACATATACTTGTATCTATTCTTTTTCAAATTCTTAACGTTCAAAAATGCATTACTAAAAACCTTTCTAAGGAATCAATATAGTGGAAGTTCTTTGAAATACAATCCCTGAGATTTCTGACTTTCCACATACTTTATTTAAGCATTTATCGGTTCCCATAACTTTATCTTCCTATTTGATAATATATTTTTGAAAGTCTTCATAAATAGATATCTCTTCAATGACAAAGGACATTTTGCTAAATTCCCATTCCTTGCACATGCCATATGTACCATCTGGTCAACTCATTCACTGATTTAGTTATTTACACAATTAATATTTTTTGGACACCTATTATAGGCCAGGCATGTGCTAAATACCAGTGATAGGGTCATGATAAGAGAGATGTATTCCCAATCTCATCGAGTTTCAGCCTCTGGGGAGAGAGGCCATAAAGAGTGTAATAATAATAATAATAATAATAATAATAATAATAATAATCAAACTATTCCAAAACCACTATAGATAAGAGCTATGCAGGAAATGAGGGAGTAATGGGGCTGGGGACGTGCCACTTCAGCTAGGCGGTCAGGGTTAGGATGCGGCATTAAGACTGAGGCTCTAGGAATGAAGAGAACTCAGTCACCTAGCAGAAAGAGCAGCATTCATTCCTCTTGAAAACAAGGATGAGCCCTTATTTAACAGTCAATGCCAGGAGCACAGAGACCGCTACTGCATTTGTACAAACCACACAGCAAACCAGCTGCACTGTGGAGATTAGAGTGTGAAGATCCTGCTTCCTGACTCTGAGCATTTTGACTCTTCTCACTAGCCTGTTTCCTGTTTTCCCCATTTTGCCTTTTTTTTGTGTGTGTGTGCCTCTCCCTCTCTCCCTTGCTGTCATCTGCAGGGTCCAGCTAGATTTCCCCTCTCTCTACCCTGGACAATATAGTTCGAATAAACAAACTGAACAGGACGGCTTTAGACATGTTTATAGGGTGTCCTGGAAAATCTCAAACGCAAAGAGTGGTGGAGGCCTGGGGACCCTCAGCCTGGCAGGCTTTACATTGTTTCTAGGAGAAAAGGCGGGTCCCCTGCCTCAGCTGGCTTGTGCCTGGTTCTCTAATAATGGAGTGTTATCTAATTGGTGCTTCCTTTACATCAATGGAAGTAGGAGCACAAGACACAGAAACAAAGCAACATGCCAGCAGTTAAGTATAAGTGAGGGTTCAGACCCATCATTCCAAGGGCTTTGTGGTAATATTTAAAACATGTCCTAATAACTAAGGCATATCCTTAGGCTGGTTAGCTTCATATGAGACATCTGGCATGTATTTTCTGGTCTAAAATTATAGCACTCCCCCCTCAAGCAATTTATATTTCTAAGAAGATGGGAGAGAACTTGATAAAGTAGCACCTGACAATTTATTTTGTCACTTACATATAAAATAAAAATCAAAAGTCCAGAACTGTTATTACATTTGGGGTTTTAAAAAAATACACTCTAGTGAAAGAAGTTTGCTAAAATAGCAACTGCAGATTTGTTTCATTTTCTCACCATTCTTGTGAATTTTATGCATTGAGAGGGCATCACTGAAGTCATTTACTTTTTAAATTAAAGTAATTCTAGAGTCTGGGGATATTATCTGCTACATGAAAAGCTTGACACCTTCATCCCCCATTTTTAATCAACTAAAAACAATCAAGTCACATGGTTCCTCTCTGTTTCTCCCTAAATCCTTATGGGAAACAGCCCAAAGCAGAAGGCAAAGAAAACCAACCAAATGCAGGGCTTGCCCAGAGAACCTCCTGAGGCTCTCATGGACGCTCCTAGTCAAACTTTATTTGTCACAAGCAGCTGCCAGATGGGAATTTCACTTCATGAATGTCAGAAATGGAAGAAGGAACAGAACCTTGCCTATGGTCCCCTATGTTGGAGGAGGAGAGAGTGGAGAAAATGATGGTAAGGATTCCTTTGGCTACATGATAGCAGACGCCACTTCCTGTGGTAGCCCCAGCTTCCCCTGGGACCCATACTGACCGACTGGGTAATCAAGGTGATTACTGCTCAGAGGACACTGCCCTTCCTGAAGACACTGGTTACCTGTATTTAGGTTACACCTGAAGCATCTCCCCAGGATTCCTGTCTTGCTTTTTGTTAGCTCTCAAACATCTTAACTTGAATTGGCTAATAAGGGGAAAAATAAGGGGGATGTATTCTTCCTCTCCTTAAGTCAGTGGCTTTCAAATGATGTTTCCCATTGGAATCCTACTTCCAAATCTTCCATGATGTGGCTCAGAAGAGCAGAGCTGCCTGGATTAGGTTGGAGAGGCATTCAGGGTTACATACTCACTTCCTGTGGGGACCTCTTAGTTACCTTTGGGTTTCTTGGAATCTAATTTGAAACCTTAGAGAAGTGCTGGATCTCTGCTTGTGGTTTTTTTAACCAGTTCAAATCAATGACTGTTTGAGCACTGTCCATCTGCAAAACACTGAATGAAGATCTTGAGGGCATGCAGACATGAAAAGTAGCCAAGACCTGCTCTTTACCCCCTCCTTTTCTGTGTGGATGAATTATGGACTTAGTTCCACTGAAATGTTAATCCTCCTCTTCTCCAAATCAGCTCCACCATGTGCTCCCATCACAGGCCCCTTTCTGCCTATGGGTGTGTCCGTGGGTGTGGTATAAGTGTCCTCACCACCTGAATCCTGACCCTGGGCACCTTTCCTCACTCCACTCCCTGGACCAGCTAGCTTCATCTTCCCTGCCCTCGGATCCTGGTCCTGCCCTTTGGATCCCCTTCCCCAGGTTCTCTCCAATTGCTCCCTTGGACTTGGCAGCCTTCGCTTCCTCATCCCACCCCACTCAGGACTAGAATACCAGTTCTCTTTGTCACTGTGCCCAAAGATCATCACTGACTATTCTCATGATCAGTTCTGGCCTCTAGAACTCCATCCATATTGCCATAAGGTTTATACTTGCAACATTTACCTTAAAAAGGCTTCTAGGGTGAGTCAGATACAAAGATGTGTTTCCCTCTTCTTAGAGGTTTGAATCTCTCAATACTTTGCTTCTGAACTCATCATGAACTTGGACCAATGGCCTTGCCTTTATAGAGCAACCCACATGCATAACAGGCAACCTGCCAAGCAAAAGTCATGGCCAAATTCTTGTATTAGTATCAACACCTTGAGTGTATGGGTGTGTGTCTCTGTGTGTAAGTACTGCTTAGTTTAACTGTATATGCCCTTAGTACATTTTTCTTTTGCTTCCGAGTTGACCAATAACTATGGGATTAGTGCTAGAACATGTGAAAATTTGTCTCTGGGTCCACATAAGACAACATTGTCACCCTAAGCATGATCATTACACCTCTCTTGCAAAGGATAGAATTAGCTCCAGTCAACTCCATCACTTTATGTTTTGAGACGTCTATGTAAACTATTAATATCAGAAATGTACCGACTCTCAGATGTCCCTGCAGCCCAGGCCATTTTCCTGACTCCTACATGGTCTGACCCCCACCAGCTTCTGCATCCTCCTCTCATGCTACATTCCTACTCTCAGTCCCTAGGGTCCAGTCCCCTCATCATCCATCAGTCCCTAAAGGGGTTTCTGTTCTCCTATCTGGAGTGTTCTATCAATGATTGGGCTCTTTTCCTCCATATAATTTCAATTCAAATGTCACCTCTTCAGAAAAGTCTTTTCAAATCACTCCATCTAAGGTAGACAGCCCATCCACTTGTTTTTTTGTAATCACAAAATTATATATAGATGTAATGTATATATACATATATACACATATATATGTATATAAATAAATGTGTGAGTATATGTATGTGTATAGTAGAAAATGGAAAGTATAAATATATAAGGAGGAAACAATGTATCAGGATACACTGTAACTTTTGGTATATATCCTTCCTTCTACATATACTCCTATACAGAGTGGATAGTCTAATTCAAATATAGTTATGTCTTTTTTTTCCACTTAACTTTTAATCATGGCTTCAAAAAAACCCTGGAAGAACCTCTTTAGAGTTACAATTTTAGCCGCAGTGTGTGTAGTATGCTATCTTATGGAATTATTGTAATTTGCCTAACCCTCTCACTTGGCATTTAAGTTATTTTCACATTTTTAAAAAATAAATATATTACACTGCAAAAAACAGCTTTGCATATAACAAAAAAGTTAAAGGCAGAGACTGGTATCTCTATTTGCTGATACTTGAAAAGGATTGACTTTTCTAGATGACGTCTTGGAGGTTAAGGTATATAGTCCTGAGAACACTCTTAGAGCTTAAAGATATGTGCATCTGTGTGTGTGTATGTGTGTAGCAGCAGTAGGAAGAGGAGGAGGAGGAGGAGGAGGAGGAGATGTTAGCTCTGGTTAGAGAATCTGCTAATCTGAACGATAACAATTACACATGCAAATATACTGAAAGTAGCTAATTTTTAATGTAATTTAACTAAACAGGTAAATTTATTAAGAAGATACTCCAACTGCTGAGCCCAAATATTCATCTTACTGGAATGAACCAAAACAGAGAAAGATGTCTTCTATCCTAGTGATAGCACACATGTGCACAGTTATGTGTACACACACTCACCTACACAAAGAACAAAGCCTTCACAAAAGAGACATAAGTATCATATTTCAATTTATGGGTGACACTTAACTGAAATGCAATTATGGCATAATGACTGGGAGATTAGACTCTGGAGTCAGACTGTTTGAATTCAAATTCCAGCTCTACCCTTGCTAACTCTATAAACTCCATCTGATTCTTTGCCTTCTTTACTCCTCGGTTGCCTCATCTATAAAATGAGATTTAATGTTACACAGGTCATAGTTAATTCTTTGCTATAGGTATAATGAGATAATACATGTAAAGGCCTTAGTCCTAGCTCATGAGAACTCCTCTACTGATGGTAGCTATAACTGTTATTTTATTAGACTCACATCCTCCATTTATTTTTATTTTGGTATGTGCTTTGATTTCAGTAAGTCAAAATCCTCCGAGAATTATACCAAGTAGCTTCAGAGAGGGAGAGGCAGCTGATCTGACTTTATCCTTTTGAGTATCGCTTTACTCTTGAATCATTAATTCATTCAACAAACAACTATTGGATACCTGCTATGCTCCAGGCACTGTGCTCTGTGCAAGGGGTTCAGAGAACAATAAAGACATGGTCCCTGGTGTCACACAAGTTTCATCCTATCAACATTTAAAGCATTTCTCAGTATATATCAGCACGTCTGTTTCTTGGAGTCATGCCATGCTCCCTTTAAAAGCCTGGCTAAGCTTGCACAAAATTTCTCTGTGTTCTCAGGGCCAACATGAGGTGCAATGAACTTAAGCAAAATATTTACTAAGGAAGAACAAATAAAAATTGAAGCCAGAAAGTATAAGCAGTGTCCAGTTAGATATCTTTTCCAGGAGCATGTAAATGTATTGAAGGAAACCATCTCAAGCCCTAGTCCTGGAATCAGCACTTTGTTCAGTTAATATTGGCCTTTAAGATACCAGCTCACTTCTCAGAGATCACTAATCCCTGGCTCTCTCTCAGGCCTCTGGCCTCCATGAAGCCAACCATTGTCTCTTCTGCCCTGTCTCTATCTAGATGCAAAAGACTTTTCCTCCCATGAATGCAAAACCTTTTCCTAACTTATCTTCCCCAGCATGGGTCTTCTAGAATCAGGGAGCCATGCTGCCGGACATCTTTGGAGTCCCAATGTCCCTCCCCACCTAGGTTACAAGTCCCACTCACTCTCAAACCAACAACTATGCTAGACTTTTCCATCCTAACAGAGATGTGTCCAACCCATTCAAAGGCTCAAGGCAGTGCTCTCGACAGAAATTATAATGTGAGTCTCATATAAAATTTAAATGTTCTGGTCATCACACTAAAAAAAGTAAAATGACCCATGTAAAAATTAATTTCAATAATATATTTTATTTAAATCAGTATCAGATTTTTTTACCGCTTCAATATGTAATCAAATATAAATTATTAATGAGATGTATTACATTATTTTTTTCATACTAAGCCTGAAATCCAGTTTGTATTTTATACGTGTGCATATCTCAATTCACACTAGCCAAATTTCAAGTGCTCAGCAGCCACATGTGATCAGTGGCTACCATGTTGGACAGTGCAGACCCAGGAAGTACAGAGACCTTCCCTACATAGCAATGTGAACATACACACTGCAAGAATTCTCCCACCCACCATTACAGGCGGGTCATTCTCTCATAACCTCTTACTTCCTCTCTCCCATGCACCCTTCCAATACTAATAAATCAACTCCTTGTCCAAGTATCATATCCAAGTGATGTTTCCCACAATGCTTTCAGGAAACTTCCACTCATATAACTGTGCCTCAATCCAGCCCTCCCTGTTGTAAGTCACTGTTTCCCATTTCCACAGCAAATGCCTCAATGCATCATCTTTAGTAAACATCGTTAAGAATCGTACATAATTCTGGGTTGAATATGGATTAAAATAAATGAAACTGGAATATTCGCCATCTACTTTAGACCTGATTATGTCTGCAAACACACCCAGCTTTGCTTGGGTCTTTGCTGATCATTTCCTTCTATTAAATACAATTTGCACGCAGTTAGAAAACTGATTTGAAGGATGAAAAGAATAAACACACAGGGCTGTTGTGTTACTTGGTTGAACTGATTGGTCCATAAGCCCAAATAATCAAGCCAGTCCTATAAGCAGATAAAAATTAATACTACCAAGACAGTCTCCTGGGACTTGAGCTCTATCACACACTTTTACAGAGCTAGTTCTCATTTCCCTTTTCTTTCATCTTATTTTTCCATGAGAAAACATGCAGTGGTCAAGATCACACATAAATATGTGAAAAATAGTTTGTGTACTTTCTCTTTCAAGCTTCACTTCTTCTGAGAAGCTTCCCTAACTTCCTCAGGAGCATGGCAGGTGCCCCTAATCTGTGTGCCTGTAGATTTCTGTGCATATCTTCCAAATCTCCCTCTACCAGACTGTGATGTCTAAAAGTGTGAACTCTGGATACAGTTCTTGGTTCTTCCATTTATTAGCTGTGTGGCCTGCAATCATTTGTTTAATCTCTCTGTGCTTCAGTTTCCCCATTAATAGTGCCTATTCTTAGAGTTGTTATGAATACTAAATGAGGCAATATACAAAAGGAACTTATGATAGGTGTCTGGTAAGTATTGAATGTTGGCTGTTATTACTTCATAACTGCTTTTTGGATTTTGTTCTCTCAATGACCACAGTCATCTCCAAGTATAATTAGCCCCAACATTAACAACTTCCAAACAAAATTTCTTTCACTGCTTTTCCTACTTATATCATCATTCTCCCTTTTAAATATGCTCAGAACTTTGGAGATGTCTTTGATCCCTCTCAGTGTTATACTATGTCCAGTCTGTCATATGTCTGTTGCTGTTTTCCCTCCTATTTACTCCAGGAAAAATCAATAGGAAGATTCCAGGATTTAGAGTCCAGTGAGCTACCCTAACTTTGAAATTCATGAGCTGAGTGGTTTGAAATAATTCTTCAACCTTTGATCCCCAGGCTACTCTGAAATACAAATTATTTTATTGCCTATTTCACATATTAATTGGATCACATCCTTAAATATATGTTAAAGATATTTCTTAAGCACATGCACCATATACAAATTGGAGACTGCTCTTTGTACCTGTCAGCTCAGGCCTGGGAACAAGTTGCACTGCAGAGCATTTTCTTTCTTTCTCCCCAACAGAATCCTACAATCTCAGTACTTAAAATGTCCTTAGAAGTTATTTATTAAAATTTATTTATTCAATGTTTTTTTTTTCCCTAAAAGTCACCTGAAAATTGATTTGTCCAGTCCCTAACTAGGAACCCTTTCTACTTTAGCATCATTGTTGTCAAGAAGTCTTTTCCCTACCTTTTAACCCATCAGGGAATTGATCTGTACTTATTCAGGTGTCTTTGAATAGGACCTGCCTATAATCACCACTTTACAAGCCACCCGCTGGCATCCTAATGTACCTTAAAGCCAGCACTATGTGTGAAGAAAACATCTACACTGAGTAATGCCAGGCGTGGGGCACAGCACTAAATGTGTACATTAATCATCAGTATAATCCAGTATACTGCAATATCCACTCGCACAAATGCTGAGATAAGTGATTGCAGGTGAAAGGGCTGATCTGTTAGGCTGCAACCTTTTTAGTGCCCAATAATATTTGTTCTTAAAAATTTATGAAAATATTTTAAGAAATGTAGCCAAGCTGAGTCTCAAGAACTTTGATGAATTATTTGTACTGCTGGAAAAATATGAAAACACAGATTTTCTTTTGCCCAAATCTCATTAAACTGTCAGACATTTTTCTGTGTTTTCTAGTAACTTATCAAGGGTGTGTGTGTGTGTGGGTGTGTGTATGTGTAGTGTGATAATCAGCTATAATGCGAGAGGAAATGCTGGAAAAGTGCTTGACAATTTAATGAGAGTTTGTGACATCTGTTTCCCAAGGCTCCAGCATGTGTTCAGTTCTGGTGGCACTGCGAATTCAAATCTTCTACCTCAGAACTGCCCTGGGTAGAGTCCTGAGGTGGCTGATTTGTCTACGCTGTGCTTCGTGTTTTGAGTATTTAAGTTCTGTCATCTGACCTTCTCAAATTCCCAAGTCTTTATGGCATTACGACATCTCTTGACCAAATCTTATCCTCTGGGAAAGGCTGAAGCTTCTGATGTTTCAACCAGGCATAAACGTCATCATTTAATAGGCATCCCAAATTTCAAGCTAAAGGAGAGGAGCTGGAATGGTAGAATTTCAAGCATAGCTTTTTATCCGTTCTTGGGCTTCTGTGATGACCCTATAAAATCATCGGGCACTGGCTGTCAGGAAGCTTCTTCTGGTCCCATTCAAATCCTCTATTTTCTGGGAAATTTCTGGAGACCCCCAACAGTGCTTGCATTGGGTTGAGGTTCCAAATTACAACTTCAGGGGAGGAGCTTCTCTGCTCTTTGGTATTGGAGGTGAGGCAAGGGAGTGAGGGTGAATGTTGATGGAAGAGATGATGATGGAAAACCACAAAGAGCAGAAACAAGCAAGAAGGGGGCTGACTTTATTGGGGTTCCTGACAGACATCACAACAGGTACTTAATAACATATCATGTCCTTCAATGTCTTTGCACCCCTGACAAGTGACTATTACTGCTCCCATTTTATAAATGAATGGAATGAACTGAAAGACATTAAATGACCTGCCTAAGTGATAGGATTGCAATTAGGAAGCAGGTTTGTGGAACTCTGTCCATCTTGGTGAACTCTGGCTGACACGCACCTCCTGTTCCTCTGCAGAGGCTCAAGGCTACCTGAGGAACTGTACCAGCACCCACCTGGAGGGCTGTACCAGTGTCTTCAGGTTATGCCTGCTTCTCCTAACCCACAGATACCTAGTACTTGACAATGAGGAGGAAGAACTGCTGCACTTTCCTTTCTCACCAACTCCTAATAGCAAAAGAGCATTTCACAGGCCTGTTCTCAAGAGGAGTGAGGAAGCATGGAAAGACGCTGCAGCCCCAGGATTAAACCTGTGTTTGATTTGCTCTATCTCAGCCTGCTCACCTAGGCAGAATGAGACTTACTGATCTCCTTTGTCATAAGTTATCAAGCAGGTTTGTTTTGAGATATGGGTAAATGAACAATAGCGGTAGGTGTACTGTGTATGGTCTCAGTGTTCTCATCTAGTAAATAAAGGTATTATTTCCTACATCTGGGATGTAGTGAGGTCAGATTAAAAGTTGTGTGTAGCACATAGGAGTCAAATAAATGGTATGTAGGTACGTATGTATTATTAATGACATTATGGTAAAGATGATATGCTTAACTACATGTCAGGCAGCATTCTCGGTACTTTACAGATTTCTAGTCATTGAATCCTCTCAACAAACACCATATAAGGAAAGGGCTATTATTATCATCATGTCTTAGTTGAGCAAACAACATTAACAGTGATGATTTGGAATAGAGAGTAAGAAATAGTAATTATCAGCTATTATTAATTACTAGTTACATATAATAAATTATTACAATGTCATAACATAGATGATAAAGCACCTCCCTTGGCCCCACATGATCTCATTTAATCATATGAAGTCTATGAGAGAGAAAGTAGGCAAGTTCCACCTACTATCTCGTGTAGGAACTACCCCTGCAACTTCTTGGCAACCAGTCATTTGAATCTTACAAGATGCTTTTTCCCACTACAGTAAGTCTCCAAATACCAGGAAGTTCTTTCTTCTGTCTGAACCTGTCTCCCTTTCACTTCCTCCCTGCACTCCTGGATCCACCCTCTAGAGTTACATTACCTCAGTTGAATCCCTTTTCCACTCGATGCCATTTTAAATATTTTAAGGTTGCGATTCCATCTCCCTGAGTCTCCTTTGCTCCAGGCCAAATGCTCTCAGTCCCCTCAGCTGTTCCTCATGCCACATGGTTGTGAGGCTGCTCAGCGTTCTGGCCGCATTGTTCTGGATACTTTCCAGTTAGTCATGTCCCTCCTTATTTGAGATAAACAGGGCTGAAAGTACCAATCTCGATGGGCAGTGTGGGCTGAGGGAAAGGAGGGGGCCATCCAACCCCCAGCTGTCTGACACTGGAGAAAGGATGGACCTTTCTGAGACAACATTTTCTAGGCTTTGCGTTGGGACTATTAGTAGGTCTGTCGCGATACGAAATGTGAAATAATCAACTATGTGAAGGCCCTGACCATAATAAGCACTCAAACATTCATTTATTTATTCTACAATAAGAATAAAGACTATTCTACAAACAGTTTAAGGAGCCAATACTATATGTCATTGAGAATACAGAATGAGAAGTTAGAATCTGTAACCTCACGGGACATAAATTCCTCTATTTAAGGTAGAATAATTTGTATTATAGCAAGAGTCCTTGATGTGAAATTGTCATTCTATCATTATAATTATTGGTTCTACATAATATATATGCTTGCAATTTTCTTTTTGAAACCAAGTGCCAAATTTTGTTTTTCCCATTTTGTAGCACCTGAGCTCTGTGAACACACCACCTGAATTGTATCTCAGACAACTAGCTGTATGATTTGGGACAAGTTCCTTCACCCACATCTATAAATTAGGGAAACTAATAGTACATTCCAATAAGATTGTAGTGAATATTGAATAAGAAAATATGTACAAAGTATTTTGATCAGTGCCTGGTACCTAGTAAAAATAAACTAGTTAAAGCATTAGTCATTGTTGTGATAATTGTTCCTGGTATTGCAGTATTAGTATATTATATTGGCCAATTATTTCAGTCTGTCAGTCCATTGTACATTTGTTTCTTAATCCAATTACCAAATATTTAGAGAGCATCTTTGAGGAACTCTGTTCTCCTCCTAGTAGGACAACTGTTTTGTTCCTGACTTCAATAAACTCCAGTCTAATGGAGGAGATGCACATACAGATAACATACTCTAACACCGTGTTACAAGTGCAATACTAGCATACGTACAAGGTGCTAAAGGAGAGGAATCCAGGAAAGGGTTACCTAATTCACAGGATGATCAGAGGAGACTAACTAGGATCATGCCTGATGTGTGTTTTAAGAGATAAACTAGAGTTAGCCCAATTAGGTTTTTGTGTGTGTGTGTGTGTGTGTACCCAATAAATAAATAAATCACATAATAATGTAAATGTTTTCAAATACATATTTTCCAAATGATCTCTTCATAGTATGATTTTCTCTTGAGAGCAGTTCTTTCACTGTGAAATGCCACTTTTACCTTGCAGGGACAGATCCAGTGGGTTTATTTTTACAAATGTATCTGCTGGCTACCGACAGTCACTTCTCATTACAGAGAAGGTCAGCAAATTTGGAACACTGGCCTTTTTTTGTAAAAGAGAAATGCACATCTCTCTTTATTGTTCTGTAACCCCTTTAAAATTTTTGCCATGAGGTAATTTCCACAATAAAATCCGTAGTGTAAAAAATATTGTAGTCATTTCCTATCTCATGGAAAATATTACTTATTCTTTCTTGCTTTAGAGACATTGATGGCATTAATTGCATTCCATTTGTAAAATATTTTTTTTATGTTTTCCATTTCAACTTTGATGCAATAGCTTCTCTATAACTTAGGCAGTAAAAAACTTTTAAATGTGGCACCCTCTTTGTGTTAATTATGCAAATTTAACACAATTTTCCCCCTTCACTTCTAATGTGAGAGCTTCTGCTCTGACAATGGTTACATTTAGGCACTTCTTCCATAAAGCATTGTGTTTATTAAGTCAACTACTATGTGTGAGGGCATTTTTGCTTTCTAGGATCACATGCAAAAATTTTTTTTCATGTGCTTTAATATTAAATGAGAATCTAGAAAATTCTATAAACAAAAACATATTGGAAACATTTGTACTTTCATTCCACTGTAAAGCATACATTCTGTTGTGTAACTGTTTGAATGTTTATTTCTTTAAATATTTAGCAACATCACAGTATTTGTTGACAAAGGAATACATCTGGCTTGTTACTATGTTGTTTTTCATCTATTACATCAGCCTTTTCCACTGGACCAGGATATAGCCACAGTGGTATAGGACATTTTATCTTTTAAAAGTCAATTTAAAAATTGAAATGTAAGCTTCTAAATTATCATTGTTTGCTGATATTTCATGAAATGTTAGATTGAGTAATGCATAACTTTAAACATTTCTGAAAAAAAGCTGTTAACATTTATCCTCATATTCTTCATACTTGCTTATTGAATGCTCTGCTCATTGTGATGGCTTTGTGCTGTTATTCACTAATATCTTAAGGCATGGATAAACTTGAAGTGAGATTCACAGTCAGTGTGAGTGGATATAAATCCATATATCATGTAGACTTCTTGATAATGTCGATGGGTGGGGCTAACTTCCTATCAGATCTGATTTGATCATCCTTACTTTTCCTTCAGAATTTGGACAATAAAACCTTGTTGCTGGATTAGCAACATGTCAGCTCTGCTATTTTCTTGTTGCTCAGTCTTGCATGATTAGTGTTTTGCAGTTTCTTTACAGGAAGATTTTTAAGCCACTCATCCATTTTGTGAGGGGCAGTTTAATTAAAACTCGACAATATCATCTCTCAATCCCCAGAGCAGAGCCCAGATAGCTGCAGAGAGCTGGCAGCGCATCTGTTGGAAGGCTGATCCGGGGACCCTGGGGAGGAGAGGAAGGGACCTGCCGTTTACTGAGCCCAGCATCCCCTCCCCAGCTGAGAGTTTCTCTTACACAAAGTTTAATTATATGAGAATTTACCTCTGTATATTTTTTGGCAACGTTAGAAATTCTGGTTCCAGTAAATGCAAATTTTGTGATGCCTATTATAATTAGAAAAAGAGGGGGAAATTATAGGAAGTGGAGAAAAAGCTAGTGGCAGCGCAGTTAAGAAAAAATTTTTGGAAGCTTTGAGAAAGGCTGTGAGGATGAAGAAAACTAGAACCTAATTTCAGAATTGCAGTAATTTTAGAATTAGGGTAGGTTTAAGACAAGCAATTAGGGGCATGACCCAGGGAGGCAGGAGGCATGGGGCGGTTAACATTCTTGGAGGTACTGGATCCCATATGAAGAGACAGGAGGATCAGCCTTAGGGAAAAACGAGCAACTGTCCCTGTATGTGCATTGCCTTAGGGAAGCTGAGGAAATGAAACAAAACAGAAGTTATTTCCTGAAGAGTTTCTAGTGACAAGGAATTCTAAATGCCCATGAATAGTGAAGGATTTAGTATAGTACCTTTAAAGTGTATAAAATGTTAGCACTGTCTTATTTACTATAAAATCAAGAAGTTGGCTGCATTCCTTCTGGAGGCAGCAGGGAACAACCTATTTCCCTGCCTTTTTCTGCTTCTAGAGGCTGCTTGCATTCCTTAGCTCGTGGCCCTTTTCCAAGGCCAGCAATCACATCACGCCAACCTCCCCTTTTGTTGTCACATCATCTTTTTTTAAACTCTGACTTTCCTGCCTTCCCCTCCTTTACAAGGATGCTTGTGATTACACTGGATCTACCCGGATAATTCAGGATAATCTTCCCATTTTCAGATTCTTGACTTAATCACATCCATGAAGTCTCATTTTTGATGCAAATTAATAATCACAGGACCTGGAGATTAGGATATAAGTGTCTTTGGGAGCCATGATTCTACCACACAAACCCAGATTGGTCTAAAGTAGTACCTAAGAAACTCCTATTTTACATTTTATACATTCATTATTTTTTCATTCACACCTGCTATCTGCAAGACTATGTTTAAAGCCCTGAGAATAGAATGTTGAACAAGATAGTCACAACCTCTGCAGCTCAATTATCTCCTAGGTTACCTGATGGTCCCTCACCTCTTCACCTCTCCCAAGATATTAATCCATTAAAATTCATTGAGTCTGTTAAATGGACACATCATGCTGAGTGGAAAGCGGTAGGAAAGAAATACAAATTAAGATCTGTAGTCTCAAGGACTGCTCAGTCTAGATGAAAAGATGAAATCCGTTTTTATTTATTTTTTTTTTTTTATTTTATTTTATTTTTTTGGGGGGTACACCAGGTTCAATCAACTGTTTTTATACACATATCCCCATATTCCCTCCTTTCCTTGACGCCCCCACCTCGATTCCCCCCCACCCTCCCCGCCCCAGTCCTCTAAGGCATCTTCCATCCTCGAGTTGGACTCCCTTTGTTATACAACAACTTCCCACTGACTATTTTACAGTTGGTAGTATATATATGTCTGTACTACTCTCCCACTTCTTCTCAGTTTCCCCTTCACCCCCCGCCCCCTCCCATACCTCGAGTTCTCCAGTCCATTCCCTGTATCTGCTTCCCTGTTCTTGTCACTGAGTTCATCAGTACCATTTTTAGATTCCGTATATGTGAGTTAGCATGCAATATTTGTCTTTCTCTTTCTGACTTACTTCACTCTGTATGACAGATTGTAGTTCTATCCACCTCATGACATATAGCTCCATCTCATCCCTTTTTATAGCTGAGTAATATTCCATTGTATATATATGCCACATCTTCTGTATCCATTCATTTGTTGATGGGCATTTAGGTTGCTTCCATGTCCTGGCTATTGTAAAGAGTGCTGCAATAAACATTATGGTACAAGTTTCTTTTGGGATTATGGTTTTCTTTGGGTATATGCCCAGGAGTGGGATTACTGGATCATATGGTAGTTCTATTTGTAGTTTTTTAAGGAACCTCCAAATTGTTTTCCATAGTGGCTGTACCAACTTACAGTCCCACCAACAGTGCAGGAGAGTTCCCTTTTTTCCACACCCTCTCCAACATTTGTTGTTTCCAGACTTTGTGATGATGGCCATTCTGATTGGTGTGAGGTGATACCTCATTGTGGCTTTGACTTGCATTTCTCTGATGATGAGTGATGTTGAGCATCTTTTCATGTGTTTGTTGGCCATCTGTATGTCTTCTTTGGAGAAATGTCTATTTAGGTCTTCTGCCCATTTGTGGATTGGGTTATTTGCTTTTTTGGTATGAAGCTGCATGAGCTGCTTGTATATTTTGGAGGTTAATCCTTTGTCTGTTGTTTCATAGGCAATTATTTTTTCCCATTCTGAAGGTTGCCTTTTAGTCTTGTTTATGGTTTCCTTTGCTGTGCAAAAGCTTTTAAGTTTCATGAGGTCCCATTCGTTTATTCTTGATTTTATTTCCATGATTCTAGGAGGTGGGTCAAAAAGGATGTTGCTTTGATGTATGTCAAAGAGTGTTCTGCCTATGTTTTCCTCTAGGAGTTTGATAGTGTCTGGCCTTATATGTAGGTCTTTAATCCATTTGGAGTTTATTTTTGTGTATGGTGTTAGGAAGTGTTCTAATTTCATTCTTTTACATGTTGCTGTCCAATTTTCCCAGCACCACTTATTGAAGAGGCTTTCTTTTTTCCATTGTATACTCGTGCCTCCTTTGTCAAAGATAAGGTGCCCATATGTGTTTGGGCTTACTTCTGAGTTCTCTATTCTGTTCCATTGATCTTCCTTTCTATTTTTGTGCCAGTACCATACTGTCTTGATCACTATGGCCTTGTAGTATAGTTTGAAGTCAGGAAGCCTGATTCCACCAACTCCATTTTTCCTTCTCAAGATTGCTTTGGCTATTCGGGGTCTTTTGCATTTCCATACAAATCGTAAGATTTCTTGCTCTAGTTCTGTGAAAAATGCCATTGGCAATCTGATCGGGATTGCATTAAATCTGTAAATTGCTTTGGGTAGTACAGTCATTTTCACGATGTTGATTCTTCCAATCCAGGAACATGGTATATCCCTCCATCTGTTTATGTCATCTTTGATTTCTTTCATCAATGTCTTAAAGTTTTCTGCATACAGATCTTTTGCCTCCTTAGGCAGGTTTATTCCTAGGTATTTTATTCTTTTGGTTGCAATGGTGAATGGGAGAGTTTCCTTAATTTCTCTTTCTGCTCTTCCGTTGTTAGTGTATAGGAATGCAAGAGATTTCTGTGCATTAATTTTGTATCCTGCTACTTTACTAAACTCATCAATGAGTGCTAGCAGTTTTCTGGTAGAGTCTTTAGGGTTTTCTATATATAGTATCATGTCATCTGCAAAGAGTGATAATTTTACTTCTTCTTTTCCAATTTGGATTCCTTTAATTTCTTTTTCTTCTCTGATTGCTGTGGCTAACACTTCCAAAACTATGTTGAATAACAGTGGTGAGAGTGGACACCCTTGTCTTGTTCCTGTTCTTAGAGGGAATTCTTCCAGTTTTTCCCCATTGAGAACAATGTTGGCTTTTGGTTTGTCATATATGGCTTTTATGATGTTGAGGTAATTTCCTTCTATGCCCATTTTCTGGAGAGCTTTTATCATAAATGGATGTTGAACTTTGTCAAAAGCTTTTTCTGCATCTATTGAAATGATCATATGGTTTTTATCCTTCAATTTGTTGATATGATGTATCACGTTGATTGATTTGCGTATATTGAGGAATCCTTGCATCCCAGGGATAAACCCCACTTGATCGTGGTGTATGATTTTTTTAATGTGCTGTTGCAGTCTGTTAGCTAGTATTTTGTTGAGGATTTTTGCATCTATATTCATCAGTGATATTGGTCTGTAGTTTTCTTTTTTTGTGACATCTTTGCCTGGTTTTGGTATCAGGGTGATGGTGGCCTCATAGAATGAGTTTGGGAGTGCTCCGCCTTCAGCAATATTTTGGAAGAGTTTGAGAAGGATAGGTGTTAACTCTTCTCGAAATGTTTGATAGAATTCGCCTGTGAATCCATCTGGTCCTGGGCTTTTGTGTGTTGGGAGATTTTTAATCACTGCCTCAATTTCTGTACTTGTGATTGGTCTGTTCATGGTTTCTATTTCTTCCTGGTTCAGTCTTGGAAGATTGTATTTTTCTAAGAATGTATCCATTTCTTCCAGGTTATCCAATTGATTGGCATATAGTTGCTTGTAGTAGTCTCTCATGATGTTTTGTATTTCTGAGGTGTCCGTTGTGACTTCTCCTTTTTCATTTCTAATTCTGTTGATTTGCATCTTCTCCCTTTTTTTCTTGATGAGTCTGGCTAATGGTTTATCAATTTTGTTAATCTTCTCAAAGAACCAGCTTTTAGTTTTATTTATTTTTCTTATGGTTTCTTTCCTTTCTTTTTCATTTATTTCTGCTCTGATCTTTACGATTTCTTTCCTTCTGCTCACTTTGGGGTTTCTTTGTTCTTCTTTCTCTAGTTGTTTGAGGTGTAAGGTTAGGTTGTTTATTCGATCATTTTCTTGTTTCTTAAGGTAGGACTGTATTGCTATAAACTTCCCTCTTAGAACTGCTTTTGCTGTGTCCCATAGGTTTTGGGTTGTTGTGTTTTCGTTGTCATTTGTTTCTAGATACTTTTTGATTTCCTCTTTGATTTCTGTAGTGATTCCTTGGTTGTTTAATAGTGAATTGTTTAGCCTCCATGTGTTTGTCTTTTTTGCAGTTTTTTTCCTGTAATTGATATCTAGTCTCATGGCGTTGTGGTCTGAGAAGATGCTTGATATGATTTCAATTTTCTTGAATTTGCTGAGGTTTGATTTGTGACCCAAGATGTGATCTATCCTGGAAAATGTTCCGTGTGCACTTGAGAAGAAAGTGTAGTCTGTCGTTTTTGGATGGAATGTCCTATAAATATCAATTAAGTCGAGATGGTCTAATGTGTCATTTAAAGCTTGTGTGTCTTTATTTATTTTCTGTTTGGATGATCTGTCCATTGATGTAAGTGGGGTGTTCAAGTCTCCCACTATAATTATGTTACTGTCGATGTCCCCTTTTATAGCTGTTAGCATTTGCCTTATGTATTGAGGTGCTCCTATATTGGGGGCATAGATATTTACCATTGTGATATGTTCTTCTTGGATGGATCCCTTGATCATTATGTAGTGCCCTTCCTTGTCTCTTGTAATAGTCTTTACTTTCAAGTCTAATTTGTCTGATATGAGTATTGCTACTCCAGCTTTCTTTTGACTTCCATTTGCATGGAATATCTTTTTCCATCCCTTCACTTTCAGTCTATATGTATCCCTTGGTCTGAAGTGGGTTTCTTGTAGGCAGCATATAGAAGGGTCTTGTTTTTGTATCCATTCAGCCAGTCTGTGTCTTTTGGTTGGAGCATTTAATCCATTGACATTTAAAGTGATTATTGACATGTGTGTTCCAATTACCATTTTCTTAATTGTTTTGGGTTTGTATTTGTAGGTGTTTTCCTTTTCTTGTGTTTCCTACTTAGAGAAGTTCCTTTAGCACTTGTTGTAAGGCTGGTTTGGTGGTGCTGAATTCTCTTAACTTTTGCTTGTCTGGAAAGCTTTTGATTTCTCCCTCAAATCTGAATGAGATTCTTGCTGGGTAAAGTATTCTTGGCTGTAGGTTTCTCTCTTTCAGGACTTTCAGTATATCCTGCCATTCCCTTCTGGCCTGCAGAGTTTCTGTAGAAAGGTCAGCTGTTATCCTGATGGGTTTTCCCTTATATGTTGTTTGTTGCTTTTCTCTTGCTGCTTTTAATATTTTTTCTTTGTGTTGAATTGTCGTTAGTTTGATTAATATGTGTCTTGGTGTATTTCTCCTTGGGTTTATTCTGTATGGGACTCTCTGTGCTTCTTGGACTTGGTTCATTATTTCCTTTCCCATGTTGGGGAAGTTTTCCACTAGAACCTCTTCAAATATTTTCACAGACCCTTTCTTGTTTTCTTCTTCTTCTGGGATGCCTATAATTCGAATGTTGGTACGTTTAAGGTTATCACTGAGGTCTCTGAGGCTGTCTTCTAGTCTTTTTATTTTTTTATCTTTTTCCTGCTCTGTGGCGTTTATTTCTTCCATTCTATCTTCCAACTCACTTATTCGTTCTTCTGCCTCAGTCATTCTGCTGGTTAGAGCATCTAGAGTATTTTTAATTTCAGTTATTTTGTTATCCATTGCTGTTTGTTTTTCTGAGTTCTTATGAACTGTTTCTTGTACTTTCTCTAATTTGTTATCGAGATTTTGTATCATTTTTACTATCATTACTCTAAATTCTTTTTCAGGCATTTTTCCTATTTCCTCCTCATTTATTTGGTCTTGTGGGTTTTTTTCCTGCTCCTTTGCCTGCATGGTGTTTCTTTGTTTCCTCATGGTTGTCCAGGCTTTTGGGGTTGCTTGTCCTGGTGATAGAGGTGTTTATAGAAGACTGTCCAAGCCTCAGACTAATGTCCAAGTATTGGATTAGACGAATATTCAGTCGGCTATGTCAGGTTCTCCGTAGCCCTTTCCGGTGTCCGAGGCCGTCTGCTGGTGTTCAGCTGGTTCTCTGTGGGAATGACTGTGTCCTTCCGTGCATTCCCAATGCATCTGTGGAGAGGGATGCACTCCACGTCTCTCTACTTCGCCGCCATCTTTTTCCTGGAATTATCAAGACAGTGGTCATCGGCAAGTGAAACAAGAGAAGAGGCCCGTGCTATGCCTGGTCCTGCTGAGCAATTTTCAAACTTCAGTTCATTTTGGCAACAGGGCGACTGGGTCAGCGACGCGGCAGCACTGGGTCCGCGAGACGGGCGGCGCTAGGCCGGTGCGCGGCCTGAGGGGCCCGGTCTAAGCCCTCGGGGAAGGCAGACAAGCGGCCAGGACTCCGGCCTCCTGCGGCTGCGGCCTCTTTGGGGTCTCGCTCCCGGCGTCAAGTCGCTCTCACTCCTGCTTTGGCGGCCGTGCCTTTACCCGGAGTTCCTTCACAAGGTGAGCGCTCCCCGAGGCGAGACGCGAAAAGCGCGGGCTGCGCCGAGACGCGCGAAACGGGGGCGGACGAAATCCGTTTTTAAAAAGAGATAAAAGCAAACAGATGGAAGAAAATGGTGTCATGAATTTGCCTTGAGAAAGAACTTCCTTTGTATGCAAAAAAAATCTTTGAAAGTTCTTGGAGTAGAAAAGATATATGCTGAGGTTGTTGAGATTAGCAAACGAAAAGGCTCAAAGAGGTAGAAAGTTACACTGTATGAATGAGAAAAGAATGTATTAATTTGATCCTGAAAAGGAGGTGCAAACAGATAGAGGGAAAAAGTATAATGAATTTGTACCAGGAGAGAATGTCTCAGGGATTAGTGTCAGGGATGTGCCTATATTTGGGTGTATTGAGACCCTCATAATGAGGAGGAAAAAAAAAAGATGAAAAGATTTGACATCATAAAGGCAAAATGAAAACTTTGAATGGAATCAGTTCCTTCAGAGGGTAAAATAGATCCACTGGCTCATATCCGAATGAGTAGAAAACTTATTTTTCAGTGTAATTAGTATTAAAAATAATTTTAAGTATCAGCATTTACAGAGCCTGGTCTATCAGCAATGCATGTCACCATCGTGCTACTAGACTGCTCTTAGAATCTAAGTGGGATATATCAACTTTAAAAGTCCTTGTATGGATAATGGAGACATTTGATAAAATCTCCATAGGGAGGCAGTCAAACAGTCAGGATGAAAAATTTCAGCTCGGTAGATTCAACCCACAGTAAATTTCAAGAGCTAAAGCCGCTTCCAGTTAAATCCCGGCATGCTGCCATGTGGGGCTCAGAACCTGCTTCTGACTGCGAGCTGGAGTACTTGCTCATCGACCTCCCTGAGGATTTGGGAACTCCCAGAAATTAATGATGGGCTTGACAACCAACATCCAGGTGGAGAAGTAAAAACAGCTTTATCAAACCAACTGTTTAGAATACATGACACCAAGCATCCAGATGTTTGGAGGCATGTGGTATTTAGGGTGAAGCTTTCCTCGCCTCTACCCAGCTCTCTGAAAAAGATCAATCTAGCAGTAGGGTATCCATCTACCTTAGGGGATCCTGCATCTGGCATCTGGCTGGCAGGCAGGTGATTCACAATAAAAGGGTGTTTGGCACCCATCTTTGTTGGAGAAGTCTTGCTCACTGACATTTTCTATAGCAGAGAGCTCAGGCTCACTTCTGGTCTTACACACTCGATGCCTCTGTAGGGCAAGCCTTCCAATCTGATGTTACACCCTTGCAAACTGTCCTCAGACATTAGTATTTCCTATATTCCAGGATGCTTTCTATTCTCTGGAAAGCTACTATCCTCTGGCCTTGCCTTACTAATTTTTCTCTTTTTTGAGCTTTCCTAGCATTCACTTTTGTGCTTGATTTTGTACTATCACACATCATTTATTGGTAACTTCCATGTACTTCCTTAGCCTTTCTTGTTCTGTGTAGTTTCCAGTAACTTGCACTTTCCATTTAGAAATGGAATTATATTATGGGATTCTGACATTGTATCTTGGAAGAAAATGCTGTGACCCAAGCACATTGGTTAGCACCACAGTATTTTGGGGGTAAAGCTTGTCAAATGACAATGTTAATTATAGCCCTAAAGATGTCCCCAACAATTTCAGTCTCATATGTAGCATGTTTTATTTTATTCCTTGGGTCTATCTGCTCCTATTGAATAAAGCAATAAAAACATTAACATAGAAGAGAACTTGTCTTAATGCCACATCCCCAATGTTGACACTCAAGCAATGTTTGTTGTATTAATCAATTAATAGCATATTGCCAATAAAAATTAATTTTAAAAAAGAAAGCATATTGGTTTCTCTATTTTTCTTTTAAAGTAAAAATATGTTATTATTAATTTTATTTACTAATTTAAATTTTCATACCAGTCTGTATTAAAAAATAAGATGTCTTACTTTGGGGCAGGGTGGGGTGTATGAGTGACATCCTCCTAACCCTTTGGTTTACCATGATTTCTTACAGCAAATGTTGCTTTGGCTCACTTAAATTTCTTTACACATGCTTTCCAGTTACTTGTGCAATTTATACATCAGTCTTAGCTCTCATTGGTAGTTTTATCTTTTAATCTCTACATTAGTCTATCTCTCGAAGTAGCTTTTAAGGTACTGGAGAGGCATTCTTTCTACTTTTTATCATTGGTCATAGTGGCTCTTAAACTTCTCTGAACATTGACTTATGAAAATGTGAATTCTTGACCTCCATCCTAGAGAGCCCAGGAATCTGCAGTTTATAACAATTCAAATGGTTGTAATAAGGTGGTCTCGGGGAAACACATCCGATGGCCTGGCATTTAGCCTCCCCTGGATTAAAGCAGAAACTCGTTGCTGGTTCCTTTCTCTTTTTATCATCTATTGAAAGATAATTTTCAAAAAAGGTAAAACTAGGACTCTCATACTGATGTAGATATGAACATGTGTTAAAGATTCGGTTTAACTCATCAGTGAGGAAACTGGTGACCTGTTCAAGGGGGACTCCAAAAAAATAGGTACATTTATATATCAGGAATGTAGAAATAAGTGGGCAAATGTAGGTAAAACAGGCCTTTTCCATAGGGGAAAGAAATCAACTAAACCTCCACTGGACAGAATTCACATAACCATAGAGAAGAATTATAAATTATATGCATTGCTATTAGTTTACAGAGCTATAAATGGCTCCAAGGCAAAGAAAGACCAGAAGCATATAATTTGGAATTTAAACAATTTCAACAATGTGCTGTTTTCCATTGAAGCACAATATTTTCCTACTCATGCTGGAGAGGAGTCCTAAAAGAGAGAACAGCCTGAATCAAAAGGCGTGGAGGCCAGAGAGATGAGAACGTGGAAGGAAAGGCAAACTATCTTTTGGTTTGGAACTCAGGGGCGGGAGGTCAGTGGTGCAGTAAAGAGGTGGTGCAGAGGAGAGAAGAGAAGCAGAAACTTAGAGGTGAGACAAGAGTGTAAACATGCGTGAAATGTAACACGTGGTCCTGGACCACCTAGGATTGGGCTCTTTTGTGTCATTGCTAGCTCTTCCTCAGAGAAAAGTCAACTCATTTCTCTGCTTCTTCAGCAAAACCATTACATAATTGTCCTGATGACCAGACAGTCATGACTTTCCCTTTTTTGAAAGTTTGTGGTCCAAGTTACCTCTGTTTAGAAACCTCACCCAGAGGACACAGATAGTAGCAAGAGATTGACTTTTGTGGGACATAATTTAGGTCATCAAGTCCCCATTTGACATTTCAATTATATTCTTGCTTTTAAGGCCTTGGGTGTATCTGTATCTTAATATGGCCAAGGAATTCTAAAGTCATCTTATGTCCCTTCTGTGGGCACAGGACATTTCAGAAATAAAGCTGATGGAAATAGTCACATGGTTTGACCAAGTGGCATCATCAGCCTCTTCAATTTGCTACATCCTTAATGTCATCAGCTTGGAGGGGCAGCTGTCAAGTTAGAAGAGGCTAGACATTCCTTGAAACAGGTGCCTTCTTTTCCAGGACCCAAGTAAGAGCCAAAGATGCTTTCATTAATGTCAGAAAGCACATCCTTAGAAAAACTTGTTTGAATATCTAATAAGGGACATTTGGTCTAAGTTCCCTAACCTATTTTTAGTTTGGGTTCTGCATCAGAAATTGTGACAATATTTGGAAAATCTAGACTTGAGAGATCCAGAAAGGGGTAGCCAGGAAGTTAAAAGAAAACCCTATCATTAGAGGGAACAAATTATTTTTGTATAATGCAAACTTCTTAAAACATTTAGCGGATGTTCATTTCAGTTAGGATAAAATCTAAACTCTTTGACTCCACTGACAGCTCTCCATGCTATGGTATTTCTACACCTTCTATGCCTCATCTTATCACTCTTCTTTCAGTTTTTGAAACACTCATTTTCCTCTCTCACCTCCCATCCTCCCTCCCCACACACCCTGACCTTAGCACACATTGTGGCCTCTGCCTGAAACACTCTCCCTGCCCCTTTACTGACCATATTGACTCCTGCTTAGCTTCAGCTTAGATGTCATTTCCACTGGGAAGCATTCCCTGCCTCCTCCAATCTGGGTAAGGTGTCACTCTGTGTTCTATTGCCCTGCATTTCTCTGATCAAAGCATTTATCACCCTGTATTGGAATGCGCCTCCCATCAAACTGTAAACACCAAGTAGAAGGCTAGGATTTGTAGCTGTTTTGTTGAACATCACATCTTCAATTCTGGAAAAGTACCTGGAGTGTCACTGGAACTTAACAATATTTGTAGAATGAAGGACCCATTGAGTGAGTCAGCAAAAAAATGGATGAATGGATAAATGATTAAGTGAATTAATAAATCAAGTGAGTGAATGGATATACAATCAAGGGAACTGGGTAGTTTTCCTGAGGTGAATAGTAAAAAAGAACACATAATTATCTTAAGTATGGGAAAGATGATCTTATAAAGGAATCAGTAGGTTTGTTTTGCTCCAGATGGCAGAGTTAATCCCCAAAGCTAGAAGATGCTTGGAGTGAAGTTTCTGCTCAAATATTATTTTTCTAAAAATAGATTAGCTTAACAATGGAGCAGATCACCTCAAAGGTAGGTATGCACGCAGAAGGAAAGATGCTGCAGGGGATGTATATGTGTGGGGATAATCAGGGACTGAGGATGGGGAACTAGGGGGTTGGGGTATCAGCTATATAGGAGAAACTAGAGGAGATAGCTTATTTAATCATCATTCATTCATTCAGTGAACATTTACTGAGCACCTGGGTTCCAGGTGCTGAGGTAAACATCATAGATGTAAAGTTGTATAAGATCCAGTCACTGAGACCCTGATGCCAAAGTACATATATTCTAGAGGAAAAGAAAAACACACAGCCAACAGATGATTGAACCTGGTGTACCCCCAAAAAAATAATAAAAAAAAAAAAAAGAAAAACACACAGCCAAGAATGTTTAAAACTGCTATGATAGAGGTATGTGCAGGATAATATAGAGGCCAGAAAGAGGGGACCTTTACCCACCTGGTGGGGGCAAAGGAAGGAGGAAGATACCAGGGGGGCTTCCTGCAGGAGGGACCAACTGAATTAATCCCCCAAATGCAAGACATGCTAATAGAGACGATGGGGGTTGTGGTGGGAGGGAGGAGGTAAATGTGGGAGAAAAAGAGGAGAGATTTTTAGACAGAGATGAAAGCTTGTGAAAACAGTTTAGTTTTACTGCAGTGAAAAGGTCAAAGTCGGAAGAAAGTGGCTGCAAAGTTCATTTAAACTTGCAATTCTCTGAAAAGCAGAAGGGAGTCAAAGACAGAATATCCAAGTGTAAAGAGCTGACTTTCATGGGCCTGAATCTTGAGGGTTCAGTGTACGAATGCCTGAGGGAAAAGCCCTTGTACAGAACTAATTCCACTGGGGCCTCCATAACATTTTTAGGGCTCCTGTCCTATGCCCTTACTCTGTGACTGTGTGTCTAAAGACAGGATGTCCTAGTGCCACTTGTGAAAATAAATCTTTTTGGACAAAGGTCTCAACAGACCCACGTTGGCATTCACACCCTACAGTAGTGCAGCAGAAGGGTCAGTGCCTACAGATCAGAGTCCCCACTTGATGTCAGCTATTTGGTGAGAGGTTAGGGAGTAATGAAGAACTGTCTTCATGGTGAGCCTGACAGGAATGGAAGCTTGATGATTTATTAGAGTAGCAGCTCTTTCACGGTGTGGTCTAATAGAAGCTAACACTGTACTAGCATAAGTGACAAGCCCAGTTCCAAGTGCTCTGCACACATCAGTCACCTAAGAGGTAAATACCATTATCCCCATTTTATACATAAGGAAGCTGATGCCCAGGGCACACAGTTGTCATAGACTGTCATACATTTCAGACTCAGGCCGTCTTGGTTCAGAGTTCAGCTTCCTGATAGCTACTAAATTTTGTTTTTCAAAGGGGGAAGAAATGAAATCTCATGAAAAAAGATGCCATCTTCAGACACAATGAGCAAACTGGATTGGGACTTAAAAGAAGAATCAGCCTCAAGAAACTTGGGGAACCAGGCTTTTCTTATGCCACTTCTACCCTTGCTCCTTCTATTGTCACCCCAGAAGCCTTCCGATAGATTCTGGAACATGCCAGGCTCTTTCTTTCTTCAGGGCCACCATGCTTGTTGTTCCCTCTGCCTAGAATAGTCCTCCCAAGCAATGCATGGCTCCTTTTCATCCTCTAAATATTGGATAACCTGTCACCTTCTGAGAAGGGACTTCCCTGATGACCCTGATGGAATTGCCCCCCCTTAAACTGAACTCCATCACATCACCATTTTCATCCCTTTTGCTAGTATATTTCATAATCTTTATTTACTTTTGAATATGACAGCTTGTTATGAAGTGGGTGTTTGTGTCCCCCACCCCCCCAATCAAACGCATATGGTGAAGCCCTAACCCCCAATGTGATGAAATTTAGGTGTGGGGCTTTAGGGAGGCAATTAGGTTTAAATAGATCCTGAGCATGGGAACAATACGATAGGATTTGTGTCCTTACAAGAAGAGGAAAAGAGACCACCAGAGCACTTTCCATTGTGTAGGAACACAGGGAGAAGCTAGCTGTCTGACAGTCAGGAAGTTCCTTTCTAGGAATGAAACTGCCAACACGTTGATCTTGGACTTTCCAGCCTCCTGTGAGAAATAAATGTCTGGGTGTAAGGCACCCAGTGTGCAGTATTTTTTTTTATTAGCCCAAGCTAATACACAATTTATCTGTACACTGTTTGTTTGCTCCTCTTAACTCCCCAAGGCAGCCACCACACAATTCTTTAAAGGAAGGCTTCACAGTCGTAATTAACCACTATTTCCCCAGCACCTAGGAAAGAAAGAATGACTAGCCCCAGGGGAGTTTGTCTTAAGGGTGTCTCCTAAAATATCCATTTGTTAAGTTATCTCCTCAACACCTCAAATAGCACAAATTCTATAATGTTTAAAATTTAAAGTATCTGTTAATCCAAGGGGGATAGATTAGATAATCTCTCTGGAATTTTTGACATGATTTCCACCACTTTCCAAATAGGCCATCCCTTCCCAGACCTTCCCAGCTTCAACAAATCTTGCTTTCACTGCATGTCAGCCACCCTCACAACAGCCTAACTCTTGCCCTTGTTACCATTCATTGTTTCCTTAGAGTCCTCAAGCAGTAGCATCATAGTTATTTACTTCAACTTCCAACTGTTACAGGTCTCTCAAGCCCTCACTCATTGAACCCTTATCTTTTGTTCTCTGAGAAATTGCAGGTTCTTTCAAGTCCTCCCTGTAAATCAGGTCTCTTCAAATCTCAAATTTGAATCCAAACTTTCAAGCCAAATTTGGCCCAGTGATTAATCATCTAAATCAAAGGGTAGCTAACTACAGCCCATGGCACAAATCTGGCCTACATTTCTTCTTGCGAATAAAGTTTTATTGGCACACAGGCATACTCATCTGTATAAATGTCTTTTATGGCTGCCTTCATGCAATAATGGCAAAGTTGAGTAGTTGCAGCAGAAACTGTGTGACTCAAGAAGCCTAAAATATTTACTCTCTGTCCTTTATAAAAAGAAATACCAACCTCTGATCTAAATTATGATCTTCGTTATGAACAGTGAAAGATGATCCTTTCGTGTCAAAAAGAAAATTTTAAAAACTTTAGTTATTGCTGTCTAAAAGAAAAAGAAAAAAGCAAATTGAGTTTTTATTTATATTTAATTACACATAGGCATTGATGCTCTCAGTTCATCTGAGAGAGAATCATCTGTCATAGAAAACAGAGAAGATACCCCTGGGGAAGAGGAGAAGATCCACAATCTGAAGAGGCTTCCAGAGGCAGCCTCATTCAGTCAGTCACTATCAGCATCTTATAACACTGTCTAGTTTATGTGTCCCTGGTGAGGTTGATTTAGGTAAAATATTATCTAGCAACACCTTAAGTAAACTTCAAAATGAACAAATATCTTTCAAGTATTCCTCCAGAGAATGATGAAAAATTATACAAATGATGTAAAGAACTTGCAAATAATAAGAACTTGGAAGGGCACAGTGCTTCATCACCCATATTCTGAGATATATAAAACAATCATGATATAATCATATATGACAAGAAGTCAGTGACAAAAGTCCTAAATTATCAGGAAGACCATTTAATATGCACAACTATATCTGTCATCATGAATGTTGAAATTTGCCCTACTTGTTATTGGTGACTTGAGCAAGGACAGTATGAAGCTAATACTATTCACAAGACATTTACATTTCAGTATCCACAACATGAAAACAAAGCTCTATAACTTAAGGGTGATTTTTAAATAATTCAATATTTGATCCAATACTTTACTATGTTTTACTACACTTTGTGATATTTAGCAGTATTTTTAATAACATAAAATAGAAGTTTCATACCATTGGTCATTTTTTTTCTTGCCACAAAAAAAGTTTAAATAATTGATGGAAAGTAATATGATGATAAACTAAAATACATTTATTTTTCAACAAATACTTTTAGGAAATTCCTATGAATAATTCTTTGGGGGTTTATTCTGTTTGCATTGTATGAAACTACAGATGTTTCTGAATGGTATTCAACTAATGGTATTCTTTCTAAGTTCTATTTCGGAAACAAAACAGAGAAAGTACTTTTCAGAGGTCCACTGAAACAATGAATCAGACAAAAAATCTGTTCTCTACAGAAAACTACCTCTATGACAACACAGTAATCATAACAGTACTAATATTGTTTTCTTGCACAAACTATGTTAAGTGCAATCACCACTGGAGGAATTGAAACTGAAATGACAACAATTACAAATCAAAAGGATTCTGGAAAATATTTCTGGAATTTTGCTAAAAATTGCTCCCTGCATCATTTGTATTCAAATGAGTAAGCCTGTTTCTTCCTGCCATAAAGGGGCCAGAAGAGTTCAAAGGATTATACGTGTCCTTAATAAGGAAGAATGATGATCATCAGCTAATGACAGAGATGACTGAAGACCTTTAACATACAGGGTATCCTAAATGTAATTTGCAGAACCTTAAGAAACTGATAGTACATTTTGTTTGTTTAAATATTTCCAATGGATTCTGAACAAAATGCAATCAAATTTAGAAGATTTATTTACCAAAAAGTTTTAATACTATCATAAAATGCTTGATATAATTGCTAAATTATTCTTAAAAGCATCCAACATTTCTAAAATCTTATTTCATGCTGCAATCCTGAATATTTTAACACATCATCTGTTTAATCACAACGCTTTGAAAATTTATTTTAAAATTTTAAAATTTTTGTTTCTCCCTGTTTCTGTCTCTTCCTCTCTCTCTCCTTCCTCTTTACTATGGACAATTTCAAACACTCAAAGAAAATATGCAAAATAGTTCAGTAAGTCCCACGTGCACGTTGCTCCCCTACAACCACCATCAGTTCATAGCCACTGTTGCTTCATTTGTACCCACACACACTCCCTCAGCCTAACATTGGTCTATTTGAAGCATATCTTAGTCAGAATAATATTTTACTGAAAAATATTTCTGTCTGTATTTTAAAAGGTAGGGGTTTCTTTAAAAAAATGTAACCATAATGTCATTATCAAAGACAGAAAATTAATAATAATTTGCCATAGGTCTCTTGATCAAGTATGTATATTGTTAATACAATAAGGTTATGTTCCACTAAAATTTGTGTTCATATTACTACCAAAAAACTCTCAATGCTCTTATCTTTAGAACTCTTTTACTGAATTTGCAATAGCGTTCACAATAATGTAAAATATCTCACGTTTGGCAGCATGCACTTCCAAACGCTTTACTTCGATTCCATAAATTGCACAAAAGAGTCAAATAGTTACTGTAATTATTTTAACTAATATTCTATTGAAAGCCTCTGATGACACCAGTATAAAGCTGACATCACTTCCTAGTTTACTAAGTTTTTCCTATGGTCATGAAACCAACGGGTATATAGCAATTACTTCAGTTTTCATAAGTGCACAAGAAAAAGCAGAATTGAAGATAAGTGAAATTAACACAAGAAAATGCAGAAGTGAAGATAAGTGAAATTAATACAGAAAATAGAACTAAATGAAAAGCCATGCTTTTCATAGTATATGTAAACACAATTCACTCAAACAGAGGATTTCTGGAATAACGTCTGTCTTTTGAAGAAGATGCTGACATTTCTTCTGCAGATCTGAATTCCTGGATTTCAAACAGTTTGTGATATCACTGCTGCTCCCTCAGATGGGACCATGGAAGGGGCTGGAAGAACAGAGTGGATGGCTACCAAACCCATCCTGACTTACCTCAATGCACATAATAACATTTCAATTCACAAAAGGAAAACTATGGGACAAATACTAAACCAGATGGGGTACTAGAATGATAAGCATCAATGGGACTGTCTCAGGCAAACTAGAATGTAAGGTCATTTACTTTTCAAATTTCCATGAATAGAAATGCAGAGACAGATCAACTTGTTTGGCTCTTGGATAGAAGAAGCTAAAAGTGAAAACTATTGTTTAAAAGAAATGGTGAAGTTTCTTTAATCAACTTTGCTGAAAAAATGGTTGATGTCGACTCAACGTTAGGTATTTAGGGAAAACAATTTGAATAAATTACTTCTTACTATGATGAGAATGACTAACAGATAACACTCCTCCCAGAGTCACTTCTTGCTAGATCTTTAGCTCAATCTTTTTCTCACTGGTGTATTGGTGTAGCTTCAGGATTAGTTAGAGGAACAGTCCTCACTGAGTTCCTGAAACCATCTTAGTTAGGCTAAGACCTGTGTTTTCCAAAATAAAACAACTGCACCAAAACCCCAAACAGCTGCATCTTCTACTGTGCTAGTAGCAGTAAAAAGAAACTTGCTCTGTTCTTCTACTCGTCAGCCTCATGCTTGCTGGTATCTGCATTCTCTCTGAGATTATTCTGTCTATTCTTTGTAGTTTGTAGAGGTGTTTCTCCTGGAGATGTTTCTCCACCTAGTTGACATGAGGGTATGACATCCTGATTACTTGCTCTTGCCCTTTCTCCTGCCCTTCCCTTACTCATCCTTTGTCTTATGGAGGTGAATCCAGGATGAAAATGAAGCATCCAGAGAACTTCAAGCGAAGGTTCTAGCTCATGAAAATCACATCATGTGCATAACTAGTTGCTACTGCAAACAGGGGCAACTCTTCCACCAGAATGAAGCCATCCGTTTACACTTTAGATCATTATCTAGCAGAGGCTCTGGACCATGCTGGGAAATCACTCAGTCAGTGCAAGTAATGAGAAGAGGAGGAGAAGAACACACTCACCAGTACGTGGCCTTGCATCACCTCATTAACCTCATAATTTGCAGTCAGAGTGAATATTATGAGCTGAATTTTATAAATGATGAAACTAAGCCTTAGAACCCACAATGTGAAATGGAGAAGGGACCCCATTACAGAAGACCCTTGGAAAATCTTCCATTTTATGGGCCAAAGACTCTTTAAGATCCACATGTAAAATTGTTCCTTCTCACAGCAAACAATTAAATTGTGACAATTTTGAATTTTGCCCGAGCCTTGTGAAAACATTAAGA
Organism: Hippopotamus amphibius kiboko; assembly: GCF_030028045.1. Classification (NCBI taxonomy): domain Eukaryota; kingdom Metazoa; phylum Chordata; class Mammalia; order Artiodactyla; family Hippopotamidae; genus Hippopotamus; species Hippopotamus amphibius. The sequence continues at coordinate 161,248,625 of NC_080190.1, read as the reverse complement.
ACCCACCTCTGCTCCCGCAAATGGCTTATTGCAAAGGACCACTCTTCCCCAGCTGAGCGAGATAAAACTTATGGATGCCCTCTTTTTCTGTCTGTGACACGACCAGACTCACCTCCTCCAACTCCCATTCTTTGCTTCATAAATGATTAGCTGAACTCTTTGTCCCAAAAGGTCAATTGGGACAAAATGCCCATTAACTTGATGTGGTCAAATTTTGCTTAAGCTTTTCATCTTCCCTTCAGATTCCTGAAATTTAATCCATTCTCAATCTGAACCGGCTGGACAGCGCCCTTCTTAGAAGCCCCTCCCAGGAATAGGCAGGCCTCTGGATAAAACGTTCTCTGATCTAACATCCAGTCAGACTGTCTCCACTTGCTCATCTCACCTCCCTACTGGGTTGTTTCTAGCCTTGTTCATTCCTTTTTTCTGCTTGAGGTTGGAGATGCAGCTCTACAGTCAGGCAGTTGCCTCTATTGCAATAGTCCCCTCCTCCCTCTTGGTGATAATCCTTTCAAATAAAGTCTCTACTTACCTAAGTCTGGATTTGTTTTTATTTCACATAGACTTTATTTTTGTAACAGTTTTAGGTTCACAGAAAAATTGAGCAGAAAATATATCCCCCACCCACGTACCCAAGAGCTAAACCTCCTCTATTATCAACATCCCCCACTGGAGCGGCACATTGTTATAACTGGAGGACCTCCACTGAAAAATCATTGTCACCCGAGTCCATAGTTGGGGTTAGGGTTCACCCTTGGTGTTGTACGTTATATAGGTTTTGACAAACATGTAATGACATATATTTGACACATTACAGCATCATACAAAGTAGTTTTACTGTCCTAAGAATAATCATCTCTCCCTCTTCCCTAACCCTGGACAACCACTGATTCTTTTACTTTCTGCCTGATTTTGCCTTTTCCAGAATGTCATATTGTTGGAATCATACAGTACATAGCCATTTCAGATGGGCTTCTTTCTCTAAGTAAGCTGCTGATTTTTTTTTTTTTTTCAATTTGGCAATTGGTAACTGACAACACTGATCCTGAGTCACATATCTTAGGATACTGAATTTATATTTCTAAGAGATACAGTACACATTTTGCAGCAAGGGAAGGGAACATACAGCACTTGCAAAGCTCCTACGGAAACACTCTTTAGATAGATATTGTGCTTACCTGCTGTTTAATGTTTCTATTTGAAATTGGAGAAGGAGCTCCCCCTTTGCGTGTCAAATGAAAGAAGAGAGTTCTGAAGGGAAATTGCTCCACGGCCAGCATTTCTGCCCCAGGGGAGGCTATACAATGGGGCAACTGGACACAGTCACTGGGTCACACACATAGTCCTTGGCAGTGGACAGAAATGGGTTTGCTGTGAGACTAACGAGATATAAGTTCCAGGGCCTCTCATTCTGTAGTCACAATTTTGTTTTCTTTCTCTTAAGAGAGTCCCCCAAATGTACAAGCTTCATGTTCTCCTAAACCATGGGTCAAGCTCTGACTGTAGTTTATGACAAATTCCTCTTTGCCTGTGTCTTCATCCCAGTGAACTCTGCCAGCTTGTGGCCCAGGATTTCTCAGACACTCAAATTAAGCCAATGTCAGCATTGAAAATCAAGCAGATAAGGGAATGCTGTATGGTAGCATCTTTACTAGGGGATACAGAGACAGAAGAAAACTCATTGGGGGCCCTGAATCTTCCATCTCATCCTGTTTAAAGCATCAAAGTGAGACCTGGCCCCAGGAAGTACTCACTTCTATTTCATAGAGGTCTAAAATTGATTCCAATCTAGGTCTATCTATTAAGGTAACCATGCTAGGCTCTTGGAATAATTATAGTCATAGATAAGAAAATTTATTTCTTATTAAGAAGCAAAAACTGTTTTTATGCCTCATGAAGACCTAAAATGTGAAGACGTACAGTTAAACGTCAGGATAAAATCAGAGTAGTTGGGGTAGTATCAGATTCTGATGTATAACAAAATCATCAGCACTGCTCTTAGAAAAAAGCAGAGTCAATGCAGTTTGCAAAGCACCTGCTGTCTGGATGGGCCACACAGCAGCCCATCCTCCAACCACTCCTACCCCCACTCCCACTCTTCCTGCCCTTCCAGGAATTCCTCTGGTGCCTGTAACCCAAGAAGCCACATAGACAAGTCTGATAGTAATACTTAACACTTACTGGTACTGTTAATGCTACAGACACTGTGACTGATGCTTTTCACTTAGTAACTCACTTAATCTGCTGAGGCTGTGGGAAGGATGCAACTAATATAGATTCCTGTCTCCCGGTTTGGAACCAAATGAGAAATAAAACCCAAGAAACAGAAGGACCTTATTTTTTTGTCTGTTTTAATATCAGTTTAGTTACCTATGACTGATTTGAGGACATGGCTTTAGCTATCTAGCCATGAAATTCACCCCTGAAGTCACTAGACTTGATCCTTCAGACAATGCCTCAGCTAGTCAATTGAGTTCTTCCTGCAGGAGGTGAGCCGGGGCTGTCCAAGTACCATGCAGCTGAGGAGAAGGGCTGATCCCCTTGGAAAGAGAGAGAGAGGAGGTAGAGGGGAGGGAGGAGAGAGAGAGGGAGAAAAGGAGAAGGGGGGATGAATGGGTGGGGAGGAGAGAAAGACAGGACTGTGTACCCAATTTCTTCTCTCATATTCACACAATCAGAGAAGGCTCCCCTTATTGGGAGTGAGAGTAGAGGTTCGGATGGAAACCAGGGAGTAAAACTTTAGCACAACCCCCTGTGTGTGATGATGAGGAGGCCAAGAGAATGGAAATCTTCCCTATTACAAAAACCTTTAGATAAAGCCATGAGATTAAAAAGATATTCATTTCTCCAATTTAGACATGAAAAAAACTGAGGCTAATGTGTCTTTAAACCCTTGTCTAAGAATGGCATTTGTAAATGGCACAAGTGCTCAGGTACGTCTGACCTCCAAAGACCATGCTTTATGGGCACTATATCACACAGCAGAAGCACATCATGATATATAAAGTGCTGGCGCCTTGCTTAGCTCATTTCACTCTGTTGAGATGAAGATTGCTATGTTGGAGAAGATGCTGAAATTGCCCAGCCATGGCTGGGAGTCCTAGCTCCACGCTCTCTGTGTGTCAGCAAGATACTCCTGGAATTGGCAGAAACAGTGGTTACTTCATTGGGTTGCAGTGAAAATCAAATAAGATGGTGAGGATTAAACCTCTGGCATGTAATAGTAGATCAGTAGGAAGATAATATTAATGATCTTTCCTTTCTCCACTATTTTACAGCCAGACAGATCTCATCAGTCCCTTTTACCGGTAAGTAAACTGAGGCTGTAGAAGATTGGATAATGTTCTCATAGCACATACATCTGGGCTTTGTGCTTAGAATTTTTGATACTAAATCCTTTTTGTTTTTTCATTTAGTCAAATGAATGCTAGGACATAACTACATATTTGAAATTAGACTTAAATTTTGAAAGACCCAAGAAAAAGCATGATTCTCTATTTTCAAGGAAATTTAGTCATGAAGAGACAAACCAGAAAGCTCTTTTAGAAACTGGAAGCTCTCTTTGCCAAGCCACAGCAGGCAGGAAAGTTAGAAGTGAGCGAGTCTTGAGAGCATACCTCATCTAAGCCTTGGGTTTTGCAAATGAGGCCCAGAAGCTCCAGCAGAATGGAGATGGACCTTGCCCAGGATTTTGCAGGGACCAAGTTGGGACTAAAACTCAGTATCATGTAGCATTTTCCCAGACCTCTGGGAGGCTTCATCCTCCTTTAGGTACTCACGTTTGGAATTCCCTTTGCTCATTCATAGATATATATGATACTTCTTCTACAGGATGGCCCCTTGCATTAAAGCATGTGTCTTCCTTTGATTCATCAGTCTGGAACATTTACTTCTGGTTTCTCTGATTCAGTCCAAAGTGCCTCAGCTTCTTTTGCCTCTCACCATCCTTTTCCTAAATGTGCCTATGCCTTGGACTAGATGGAGTACATCAAGATTAGATTAGGGTAAACAAATGCTTTATTCTCTAAAATTAAACTAAGAGGCTGAAGTCTCCTTTCCCTCCATCAGTGTTTCCTCCTCACCTCTGCAGAGATACCCTTATGAGTTCTAATGACTTCTGAGATGGTAATAGTAATCAGATGCTAATCTTATGCTAATTCTGCTGCAAAAACAGACCAGATGTCTCCATTGCATTAACTGTCTCTTGAGACTGTTTAGTTCTGTGTCCCTACCATTGTTGAAAACATCTGCTGCAAAACTGTCCCCATGGACCATTCTGTTATCATCAAGCAGTATCTAAAGAAAATAGATTAATCAGAAATCTGCAGTTATAGGTTTCTTTGGGTAGTCCCCAGTGATAGTTCACTAGAGAAGGGAAAAAGCTGTCAGAGAAATTGTAAGATGCCATCTCTTTGGAGGAAGAAGTTACTATTTTCAACTCAAAAATTTGTAATTTAATTTCTTGGTGATGTACAGGATCAAGTCAAGTGCTTTGGAGGTAACATTATCCATGATTTGGGATTTAAGAAGCAATACAAAGAAAGGAATATGTGGCTTGTGTTTCAGATTACTTGATTTAGTGGAAAGTAACACAGGCCTTGGGATAAAATAGATGTGGGTATAGCACCTGAGTGAAAGATTGTATAACCCTGGGCAAGTCTCAATTTAATCATCTATAAAATGGGCTTATTATCAGCTTATGCCCTCTGAACCACTGAAGTATGAGATAACATATACATATGTGTATAGTATATAAAAGCCCTGAACAGAGTAGTTCTAAAATAATTTTAGTTTCCCTTCTCTTTAGAAAAATCCCAATTTATTTGTGGGTGGACGTAGTGCTACCAGTTTACTGTACTATATCACCTATCTCCCAGTTATCCTTTGATCAAGCTATGGGGTGGATGTTAGAGACAGGGGAGTATTCAAATAAGAATTCTGAGGTTCAAGTTCTTATTTTTCTGCTCTGGAATCACCTTCCTTGATTCTGTAGCTTACTTTATGCCAAGCATTTTTGCCTTAGTACTTTACAAACATTAGTATGTTTGATTACCATAACAACTTTAGAATGTGGTACTTTTACTACACCCATCTTTTAAAATGAAGAAACTGAGGCACAGAAGTAACATGACCAGAATCACGAAGTTTGTAAATGGTGTGGTCAGGGTTTGAATTCAGGAAGGAAGACTTTGATCTTTGTCACTCTACTTTACTGCTTTAATTGGAATTTCATGACAAGAAAAACAAAAGTTAATAGTTTTCTCTACCCTTACAAACATATGGACACCAAAGGGGGAAAGCAGGGGTAGGGTGGGGTGAGGTGGGGTGGGATGGGATGAACTGAGAAACTGGGGTTGACATATATATGCTAATATGTATAAAATAGATAACTAATAAAAAAAAGCTACTACAAAAATAGTTTTCTCTACCCATCTATTTTAATTGACTTCTCTATATACAGTACTACATAATAATACTATATGTTACATTTGTCTATCTACCATATGAATACATATTCAATTATTTTCCCATTTACCTGGTTGTCTATAGAAACAATTTCTATTTTAATTCCTTAGTATCTACTTTTATCTTTGTAACAATATTCATGCTGGAAATTTAAAGTTGAGGCTATCACTAATAACTGTACTGGGGAGGTAAGATTAAGCCTGCAGGCTCTCAACTGTGATGCGGTGGCTTGAAAGTGAGCACACCACCTACAAACTTTATGTTTTCAACAAGTTCCTCAAGCCTGCTGTACCTCAGTTTCCTTATCTTGAAAATGAGGGTACCACTACCACATCTTGCCACCGGAGACTGTAAAGACTCGAAGTTAATAGAACTCTGCCAGGCACACACTTGTTCTCAGTAGAGAGAGAGCTCTTGTAATTATGTATCTTTGTAATTATCTCTCATTACTGCCTTATTTTCATATAGAAATATCCAGCTTACTAAGTGCTTTTACATACATTGACTGATTTTCTATTTTTAAATAACAATGTGAGGTAAATATACCTGTTTTTCAAAACAAATGATCATAATATATTAAAAGTTGAACTGTGTCCTCCTAAATTGATATCTTGGGGTCCTAACTCCCACTGCCTTACAATGTGACTTTATTTGGAGATAGGATGAGATCCTTAAGGTGAGGACTAACCCACATCTCTGGCATCTTTATAAAAAGGGGAAATTTGGACACAGATGTGCATAGAGAGAAGACAGTGTGAAGATGTGCATAGAGAGAAGACAGTGTGAGGAGACACATGGAGAAGATGGCATCTATAAGCCAAGGTAAAAGCTGGAAAGAATCCTTTCCTCACAGCCCACAGAAGGAACTAAGCTTGGTGACAGTAGCAAGATGTTGAACGCAGAGAAGCAGAGAGTGGAATGGTACTTTCCAGGAGCTGGAAGATAGGTGAAATGCAGAGCTGCTGGTCAAAGAGTGTAAGTTTAGTTACGCAGCATGAATAAGTCCTGGAGATCTAATGTACAGCATGGTGACTCTAGTGAATAATACTGAATTGTATACTTAAAATTTGCTAACAGAGTACATCTTAAGTGTTCTCATCACACACACACACACACACACACACACACACACACACACGGAAACTACGTGAGGTGATAGAAATGTTAATTAATTTGTGGTAATCATTTTACAATGCATAAATATATAAAAACATTGCATTATGCACCTTAAATACACACAGTTCTTATTTGTCAAATATGCCTCAGTAAAACTGGAAAAAATTCAGTTACAATTTAAAAACAAAAAAAGAAGAAACCAACCCTGCTGAAAGTTTGATTTTGAACTTCTGACCTCCAGAATCATGAGACAACAAATTACTGTTGTTTAAAGCACCCGATTTGTGGTACTTTGTTACAACACCCTTAGTAAATTAATACAGAGAAATAAAATGAATTACCATGCTGGGTTTGAATAACTTAAAGGACCAGAACCAGGATAAGACCTAGTTTTCTAGTTCTATCCCATGTACTTTTTCTGATAACTTGGATGCCTTCCACCTAGCAATTTATTAATTTTCCTCTGTTTTCACCTTCTGATCCACCCATTTTTAAAGTTAGCAGGAGCCTCCTGGTTTGGAATGTCGTGCATAAGGCACACACCACAAGACAAGGTAAGAATTCCCTTTTTGCCTGTAGGTTGCTCACACCTGTGTCAAGGATACTCCCTAATGTATTCCGATGTGAGATATGACATTATCATGTACTGGTTAGTTTAAAAGGAATAACAAAATCACAGTATTAGAGAGCCTAGATGCCCACAAAAATATCACCCTCAAAGCCAGCCTCTTTGACCATTTCTATCCCTTAAGTTGTTCAGGTATCATTCAAGCTGAGATTTCTCAGGATGTGTCCACAGAAGTATAGATAAGGTAAGGGAGCCAGCACTTCTCATCTCCTCCCGGTTGTCTCAGGATTCAGGCGCCAAAGTCTTTGTAAGCCAAAATTCTATACAAATGTAATACACTGTTTTCATAAATGCAAATTCAGACCTTGAAAATTATATAATATAGACAGACTTAGAAATGATTAATGGCAGGCTAATGAGATCGTATAAGTATGCAGTCCATGAATAGAATCTTATAAAAAATGAACTGTTAGTCAGAAGATATTGCATTTTGCCAAAACGCCATTCCTGTAAGGGCATCGTGTCCTATTATCAGCTCAGCAGCATCAATCATATGGACACCGTTGTCAAAGGTGTCATTAGAATGACTCTACATTCTGATGAGCTAACCTAGTCCTTTTACAGGCTTATTTTAAGCTGTCCTGGTTCTTTGTCTCATTCTGGATCTTGAGAGCATTTCTTAGAAAAGCAGTTTTCTCACATGGTCCAGGACCTAAAACCATTCTGTTGTCCTGAAAAATTCCCCAATATTCAGCACAAGTTCTCTTGTTCTAGAAGGATGCTTATATTGTCCATGTTGGACATATCTTTGAGTTCTAGGCTTTATTACTCATCTCTCCTAGGAGGGTTAGGCCTGCTTGCTAATATGGCATGACACTTGACTAGGGGTCAGAAGCTAGGATTTTTTAGTAGCTTCAGGCCCAAGATTTATGGCTTTATTACCTGACTTCAGAAAACTTGGATTCTCAGCTCACCGATATCATATTTTGACCCTATATACTTAGTAAATCATTTATATATTCTGAATTAAAAAATAAATTCAATGAGTTTTGGTAAATAGATACATATATTTTATATATATGTTATATATATAAATTCATGTTGTTACATGTTCAGTCATTTTTCACTTTTTCCCCTTTATTGTTGAGTAAAAGTCCTTTGTATAAAAGTATGTGTGTATATTTATATATATGTCTTTATATGTATATGTGCCTATATGTGTGTGTGTGTGTGTGTGTGTGTGTGTGTGTATACGCCTTCGTTAATAAAACAAATAGAATAATTTGAACTTGGGAGGTAGATCCACTGCAACTAGCTTGTGATTTTAAGCAAGGCATTTGATCCCTCTAACTTGTTTCTTTATCTCTACAACATGGAGAATAACCTCATTCCTCTCTCTCTGTTTAACAGTTTGCAATAAGAATTAGACATACTGAAGGCCTCACCTGCACTAGTCCAGCCACCACCATCTCCTGCTTGAACTACTGGTAAACTCCACACAAAACAATGCCTAGAATATTGTATATCTACAATGTATGGGAATCAATGTATAGAACAGGAAGTGCTCTTTTGTGTCAGGCTCCTTTTGTTCAACAGTTCTGTGAGCGTCTTCCACATTAGCTTGCTGACTGATCTTGCAGCCTCTATCATTCTCCAATCAGAAACCAGGATGAACTGTAAATGTAAATTAGAATATGACATTCCCTTCCCTGAAACACTTCAAGGGTTCCCCATTTCCCTTAGAATAAAATAGAAATTTTTACCAGGGCCTACCTGGACCTAACTCCCCTTCACCCACTTGTCCTCACCTCTTCCCAATCTCCCTCTACTCAGTATACTTTATTACTGTGTTTCCAACATGCTCCATTCCATCCCGCTAGAGGACCTGAACAATGCTTCCCTTCTCTACTGCAAGTTTGTGTGTTTCTCACATTTGGGTCTAAGCTTATAGGTCACCTTCTCAGAGAGGCTTTTTCTGCCCTCTCTGATTGGGTAGAGGATCACATAGGGCACCCAGAAATTGTTCAGTAATGATTTATTTGATTGATGAATAAGGGCAGTGAGAGTGTTTTGTACACTTTAAAACATAAAATGCATGTGGATGTTTATTAGTTTTTTTTTTTAAATAACAAATGTACGTAATAAAAGGAGATCATGTCTTCATGGTCACTATGAAAAAAAGACTGGCCTAGACCATGCATTCCCGAAGCTCATACTTAAAATGTGGAATAAGAGAAGACTGGAAATTATCTAATAACCCAGAAATGATAACTGAAAAGCACATTAGCCACGAGTTCTGAGGGTGGACGCCTGGCAAGTGGGAGGCTTCCTATAGGAGGGAAGAGGAGGGACGCCTTGGGATCTGTAAGACTGGATTTAAGTCAGAAGATAACATGAGGGCAAGGACAGTAAAATTACTGTTGCTGATTTCTTTTCCATTTTTATCTTTATAAATCAGAATGTTAGTGTACAAATTATAAGTAAATATAATTTAGGATATTTCCTAAATAGACTCCATTTTCTTCTCTTGAAATTAGCGACAAGCTACTCTCTTGCTATTAAATGTGCTGGCTGATACCCATGGCATACTCGACACTCCAGGCCAGCAAACAGTTAGTCTCTCTCCTTTACTTCCACCAGTCTCAGCAAGAAAGAATTGTGTTTGTTCCCAAACCTATGTATCCACGTTGTCCTTATTTGTAAATTGATAAAATATGGGTACAGGAAAAAAAAAACAAAACTGTTTCTATGAAGACTAAGATGAACCTTTTGGAAAGACTCAATAAGGGTGATTTGCCTTTTTTTTTTTTTTTTTTCTGTTGACAAAGGTGTAGGTAGCACAGTTGTAGAATATTTGGATGGAGTTGTAAAAATCTAGACATATTCTGCATTAAAATGGCTTTAGGTGTCTGCATGTTCTTCTATAACTTAAGGAAACAGAAACTCAAATATTTGCTTGTAGGCAACTTATTTCTATGCAAAGAAAAACTCTGGATCTACATCAAAAGACTAGCGAAGTATAACTCTTCTGATCAATGAAACAACTAAAGCTTCTGACTCATGGGAGAAAAAAACTGCTCCACTGAGCTAAGTATAGCCTTTTTTCCTGCTTTTTTGGAATCATAATCAGTCATCAGAATGGAGAAATTGAGACTCTCAGTTTAGCAGTTGGTTACTGCTACACTCAATGGTCATTTCTCAGTCCTTTTCATATATGAACTTAAGCTTTTGAAAAATTTCTGCTTCTCCTTGAAATAATTTCTTCATTTTGTTCCCAGGAACTACTCTTTTTGTTTACTCCCTACCTAGATGCCTCCTCCTCCTCCTCAATCTGTTGTTTTTGGGTTTTTTTGTTTTGTTTTGTTTTTATTTTTTTCTGGTTCCTGCTCGTCTTCTCTACCCCAGGGCTCAATTTTTAGACCTCACCTCCTCTCTCTAGGCTAATCCCCTTGGTGATCTTATCTGGTCTCATGATTTAAAATATTATCTGTACCCTGATTCCCACATTTATATTTCTAGCCTAAACTTCTCATCTGAACTCTAGATTTGTATATCCAGTTGCCTACTCTCATCTCCATTTGGGTGTTTGCTGGGCATCTCACACTTAGCATATTAAAAACCTCATTTCTCATCTTCCTCCACTCCAAACTGCTTTCCCATAGTCTTCTTCATCCTGATAAATAATAACTCCATCTTCTAGTTATTCAGTCCAAAAAGCTTGAAGTCATCTTTAATTTTTCTCCTGCAAAGCCTACACTTGATCTATCAATGATCTGACTGGCTTTATCTTCAAAAACCATCTCAAGTCCAACCTCTTCCTACTACTTCACCTTTACTCAATTTACCATCATCTTGAACTTACATTTAAGCAAGGTCTTCTGTCCCCCTTTTTATACTCTGGGTCCCTTCCATTCTATTCTCAACAAAGCAACTGGAGTAATAATAAATAGAGAAATAATGAAATATCTTCTTTCTAGGAATGTTGTAAAGACTAAATACAAGGGATTTAGAAGAGTGTATGTGGACAGCCAGCAATATATCTTCTCTAATATTTTTTTTGTTGTTATAGGACAGAGCTACACCAGTTCTTCCATTTCGCCCATGATTCTCAAATAGCAAATTTCCTCCCTGCATCCATAAATATGTTCATGTCTCCAAAAATATTTCCTTTAAATACATTACTTTTTAACCTTCTGGTACAACTCTGATCTCTCTTTAACAAGCGTTTTTCAAAACTAGTATCTCCTGGTAATTCTTCCCCATCTTGCATCCACTCTTCGTCTGACTTTCTCCTCTTTTCTTGCATGAGCTGTTATTCACAAAGTCAGTGATGATGATGCTACAATAAACAAATCCACCCCCATGCTCTCTTTCCAAAGTGTAGACTATACCTTTCTTTAAAGTCTCCTCCAGTGATTTCCCTTCTGTGACCCTCTCTTGATTATTCTCTTGCTCTTAGACAACTCATTTGATGTTCATACCCTCATATACCATTACTGTTTGTGAGGACTTTGATTTCAAAGCTTAGCCTTCTTCTGTATGCTTATGCTGAATCAAATCAATCAAGCTGATAGTCTTTAAGTACCACCTATTATTCCTCAAAGATTTTCAGTTTCATATATTTATCTCAGATGTTTCCCTTGACCTTTAGAACACTGAATGTGTTCCTCAGAATCAAAATAATCAAAACCAGGAGATATGTAGAAGAATATTTATAGCAGTATAGTTTGCAATAGAAAAATAACTGGGAATAATTTATGTGCATCAGCATAAGTGGGGATAATTTGCCGTATATATAACTTATATATAAAACAGAAACTGTATTATCATGCATATACATATATATTGATTGCACTGTCAATATATGCATTAATGTATACATTAATGTATATACATTGACCGTACAGCCAGTCAATACATTGTTACACAGCCGGGCAAATGAATAAAGGACAGCTGTGGAAACCAACTTGGATAAATCTCAAATAATAATAACAAAACAATTAAGTGAAATAACTAAGTTATGAAATCCTATCTGGTATAGCAACATTAAGCATTTTATTGCATAATAATTATGTAAGTGGTAAAACCAGAAAAGAAGGGAATGATTCTGAATGGTGGAACAGGATTGGAAAAAAGCATCAATATTATTGGTAACATTCTAATTCTGTAGTGAGTTCACAAGTATTCTTTTCCTTACTGTGATTCATAACTTGCTTATATATTTTACATACTTTTATGTTTTACATAATAGTTTATAAAAAAAAGCCCAAACCAAGTTTATATTATTCCCAACTTAAGAGATTTTTTTTTGTTTTGTTCATTTGTTTGTTTTTGTTTTTTCTGTGTTCCCTGTCTTGCTTTATGCCAATATCATCCATTTGCTCCAATTAGAAAATTTAACCATATTTGTAAACTTCTTCTTGTCTTTCACATTCAGTATAATGTGCTGATTTGACATGTTAAACATGATAACGTAATCGATTTGATTCTGCCCAGATTTAGCTCTTTAGTCTAATTTCTTATCTCTATTCTTTATCTTTATGCCCAGGGTAACTGCCACACTCAAGTCCTCATCATTTCTCCCACAGGAAATTTTGATAACCTATCAAACATGCTCCCTGTCTCAGCAATTTACCTAAGGTCTTATTCTCAAACACAGGTTTGATTATGCCATCTTTCTAATATGAATCTTAGCCATATTTCCAAGCATCACAGTCTGATCTAATTTACCTGCATCCTTCACCTCTTACCCTTTGATGGCCATTTCTTTCTTTAAATTCTAGACCCTATGGTCCACCATTCTTCAAAGCATGGACATCCATGTCTTTGCTCTTTTTGGAGTGCCTTTTCATCCTCCTGCACTGGCCTAGCATCTTCTTGCCATTTAAGGCTTAGACTAAGTACAGTCTTCATGGAGTCATAATTGGCTGCCTCTGCACATCATCATTCTTTATCCTCTGTTACCATCACGCTCCACATATCCGTATTACTGCACCACCATCAAGGTATAAGTTCATTCAATTCTGGTGTTTTTTCTGCCTTCCTAACTAGGCCATTAGCTTTTTGAAAATAGAGAGATTGTCTTATTTGTCTTATTCATCTCAGTACATGTCAATCTGTTCGTGTGGCATGACTGCCCTCAATTTTCAATGAATGTTCCAATTTTAAGATTTGGTAACTCTGACTGATTGACTGAATTGCTTGATGTCAGAGAATAAATGTTTATATCATCATAAGTGTCCTTTCAAAACTCTTAACTTGGGACTTCCTAGGTGGTGCAGTGGTTAAGAATCCACCTGCCAATGCAGGGGATATGGGTTCGATCCCTGCTCCAGGAAGACCCCACATGCTGTGGAACAACTAAGCCCATGAGCCGCATCTATTGATCCTGTGCTCTAGAGCACATGAACCACAACTATTGAGCCCATGTGCCACAACTACTGAAGCCCAAGCGCCTAGAACCCATGCTCTGCAACAAGAGAAGCCACCACAACGAAGAGCCCATACACCACAATGAAGAGTAGTCCCTGCTTGCTGCAGCTAGAGAAAGCTGGTGTGCAGCAACAAACATCCAACACAGCCAATCAATCAATCGATAAACTCATAAAAAAATCTTAACTTACTTATTTGTAAGAAGTTCCTACTTGACATAGGATACTACTAGGAACACATAAATATTATAAAGGTTTATTCTTTATGAACAAAATTGTGCCCACATTGGTGAGAAAGACTGTGGGGTAAGGAAAAAAACAGATACATATTCATTGCCTAGTATGTGTCAGGAATTAGGCTGGCCTCTTTTACAGAGTTTTATTTAATTTTCCCAGTAAGTTTTAATTACAGACATTGCATTTTTCATTCAATTGAGATGAGCTTAACTACCTTGCCTAAGTTCACATACTACGTTAGCATTTTTAAACAAGGTTAGGTTAGGTTCTGCTTCAGTAAAAAGCAGCCTGCAAATGTTAATGTCCTAAAACCATGAACACTCCTTCCTCACTCACTCTATACATCCACCATGAGTTAGCAAGTGTCCTATGCTCATCATAGCCACTCTGGGATCTAAGCTGACCTACCCAATCTCAAATGTTGTCAGACACCATTGTTCACATACTGTTGGTCAAAGCTCTCCCTGGCAACACCTAACTCTGAGAGGCCAGAGAAATACAGTCCTAACATTTTTCCCAGAAGGAGGGAAGCGAGAGTTATTTTCAAAACAACAATAATGACCACCCCAGGTGTGAAATTAAACATTAAATCCACATCTGCTCAAGTTTTAAGTTTATCTCCTTTTCTACGCATGACTACTGTTTCATTTTTTGATTTATTTGGAAATATATTAAATTAAATTTTACAATGAAACCTAACACACAATCCTTGAAGAAAGTAAGGTATATTGAGTCTCTATATTAGTGATTCTCAAAGTGCCAGTGTCCATCAGAATCATCTGCAAAATCTAGGATTCCATATACAAAATTAGAATCTTTAAGAGGGAGGAGAGTGCTCTTGTATCTGGGATAAGCTCCCCTGGTGTGTGGGTTGCTGGTTAGGGAGCCACATGGGAAAGAACAGTGCTCTAGATCTAAGGTTTTGATCCTCCACCAACTTATTCTAAATTTTCTTGCTTATTGTACATGTTTTCCTTCATCTTCAGTGCAAAGTGTAACACATGTTTGTTACAAACACATGATCTTCTCAGAGTCTCTTCTAAAGCAGAGTCACTCCTTCTTCCAAATCTCTTTGGGCACTGGAGAGAGCAGAGCTTTCTGAATATGCATTTCATTGCTAGGCAACTTGAAAGGGGCTCTGCTTAATGCAGCAGAAATGTTCAGATGCTTCACTCTGAAGCTACTGATCAAAAGTGCAGCTAATGGGAGCAGGTGAGCTCAGGTGATTGATATCTTTCAAGGGACAGTGAGCAAAATCCCTATTGCTAGGAAAGAGGCTGAGTAATGAAATCATGTTAGACAGGCAGAGAAACCATTTAGGCTTTAAAATAAATTTAGTCATAGTAGTCATAGTCCCCTGTAAGCCTCAGACTAGATGTTACTATGTCCAAACAGATTCTACAACTTTGGCATCGTGTTCCTGGGTCTGAGCTGATAGAGCCTTGTGGTGTTGGTGAATGAGGCAGTCAAGGAATGAAACTGACAGGGCCAGGAAAACATCAGAAATCTCTCAGAGACACAGTGAAGGGGAAGAAAGTCAGCCTTCCTCAGACAGAAAGGAGGCAATTCTCACAGAACTCCTGTATGTATGTCCCTCAGAGGGAGTGCTTCGTTTCACTTGGCTTCCATGCCAATCAAAATGCCCCCTTGGCAGTGGATAAAATAAAATAAAGAAGGCAGAAATAAATGCCAAAACAAATTCATGCACAGAATGACCTTCCAAATGCTGCAAGGCCCTCTACCAAAGGACAGCTGAGCTGTCCTCTACCGAAATGAATGGAAAGGGCAAAGAAAAAAAAAATTATAATTTAACTTCAACTAGAAAAATCTTTAAAATGAGATGAGGCACTAAAATATTTACCGATCTCTTCTTTCTGATGATGACCTAACATTCAATGAATGTCTCATAGCGTGTCAGGTGTTTTACATGCATTTTCTCTTAGTATTTCATCATAGCACTGTGAGATGGATGTCATTGTCTCCAGTTCATGTTTGAGCAAATAAAGGTTAAGTACATTGCTCAAGGTCACATTGGAAATAAGAAGTGAGTCTGAGATATTTATTTTATTTTACTGTAAAATTTATCACATTTTTTCCCACACAAGACAACCCTTCAAAGTTGAATTAGAATAAAGAAAACTCCATATGATGCTTCTAAAATGTCAGTGTCTTCTTTGTCCTTTGTTTGATGTCAAGAAATATGCTTCATCCAAAATGGCTGGCTGGATATAAAGTGGCTGAAGACAAATGTTGTAAATGCATACCAAGGTATTTTTTCACATCTTTAGTTTATTCTAGTTATGAGAATTCTGGTCCACAAGACTAGACCTCTGATCTTCAGAAGTTATTCAGGAGAACTGATGCTTTATTTCTCTCTGCTTGAGTGTTTACCAGCAAGGACAATACAGTTGAGTTCCCAGAATCACCTGCCAAGGCATACAAAGAGCTTTACATAATCCCAGCAGATAAAGCCATAAAGAGTCCAAGGGCAACAACAGAAGGGAAAATCTCCTGTCACCAGCTCTATTGCACCATGTCAGCCTTGGAGAAAGAAGGTCATGCTTCTCTCATCATTCCAACATAAGACCCTGACAGAAATTCACTCTGAGAGGAGAGATTGCCTCATTTTGTCTCATAGGTTCAGATGGGACTAATCACCTTAGTGCCTGCCATGGTCATATTGGAACTGACACAACCCAGCAGGCTTCTCTCCATAAGACACCTTATCACCCATATGGCGCTGTTTGGTAAGAAAAGGTATCCCCCTCCTCCATCCCACTAAACAAGAATAAGACAGAGCAAGGAGCTAGAAGAGTGAGGCAAATCAAAAGACTCCAGTAGTGATAGGTCATTAGATCAAAAAATGAAAAGCACACAGGTTCAGGGGTCAGACAGACCTGAGTTGTAATCTAAACTCTGCTACTATCTAGCATAGTGACCTTGGACAAGTTACTTACCCTCTCTGCACTTAACAGGGTTCTTGTGAAAAACAAAAGACATAATGTTTTCAAAGGGAAGTGATAAACATGTACACACTGCTATATTTAAAATAACCAACAAGGACCTACTGTATAACACAGGGAACTCTGCTCAATATTCTGTAATAACCTAAGTGGGAAAGAATTTGAAAAGGAATAGATACATGTAAATGTATAACTGAATCATTTTGCTGTACATCTGAAACTATCACAACATGGTTAATCAGTGATATACCAACATAAAATAAAAATTTTTAAAAAGAGTATATATGTAATACCAAAAGAAAGGGAAGTGACGTAGTAGTCAAGAGAACTCTCTCTGGAGGAAAAATGCCTGGAAACCAGCTCTACAACTTAATATTCGTGTGATGCTGTGTTAAGCAATCAAGATTACTTTCTAAGCTTCAGTTCCTTCATCTTGTAAAACAGAGCCAATAGATATATACCTTGTGTTAGAGGTACACAGAGCAACATCAGTGGCACTTAAAAACAAAACTGCAATGAAAAAGAAGCACACGTTACACATTATGTAAGACCACATCCAAATAAAACACACATATGAACACGATAGAAATATTATCTGTGGTATGGGGGGATGGGAATGGGGTGTGGAATAAAATGGGATAAATAAATGAGTTAAACTAAAGCGGGCCTGTAGAGATAAATAATAAAAAGAGCCATACGCTGGGGAGTGTGATTAACTCAACCCTCTGAATCAGAGGTCTTCACAAACCAACAATAAATTCAGAGGTAATAACTGGGCGTATTTCCTAGGGTTGTTTGAAGATTAAGTGTGGACAAGCTTGCAGAAAGTTAGGCAGAGTATCTACTGTATGCCCAATGACAGTAATGGCTTTGTTAGATCCTTAAGTATGTAGCAATCCTCCCTCTTTTTGTCCCACTATGAAGACTGGACTATTATTTTTTCCTTTTATCTCTCTATCCATCTATCTATTATTTATTTATTTTATTGAAGGATAGTTGATTTACAATATTACATTAGTTTCAGGTGTTTAACATACTGATTCAATATTTTTAGAGACGATACTTCATTTAAGTTTATTACAAAATAACAGCTATATTTCCTTGTGTTGTACAATACATCCTTGTTGCTCCCAGGTCACTTTTTTGAGAAGCAGGTTATTGCTAAGGATGTCTGCCAAATTCAGTTTTCCATCTTTTTCACAATTCAGATTTCCAAAAGTGGGAGGCTACTTCCCCAAATTCACTATTTCTTTTGCAAAGGACACAAGCAAACAATCCTCTGATGTAGCATAGAAGACTAGACTTTGGCCTGTATAATTATGAGGATGATATCAGCTAAAAGCGAATTATGTTAACTTGATCATTTCTCATCTTTGAAATTCAAAATGACTTGGCCTGGTTACATTTATTTATGCCTCAGACTATTAAGAGGGCACAGTGGTCTTGTCCTATCTAATCCTTTATTAAACTAAAATTAAAAATAATTTCTGAATTCCATTATTAATATCCTCCCTCTGTGAAAAGTATCTCCCTCAGCAGACCCTATTGACATTCAGTCTAGACACTGCTGGGGGAACTCACTTCATGAATATCAATAAATGCGATGCATAGAGATGGGAGGATATTAAATTATTTCTGAGCATTTGACAGTTGACAAAAATGTTAGTATAATAATTAAAAGTGCAAGCTGTTTAAATGCTAGGTAGGTGCTCCTCAGTGCAGCAGTGCACATTGGTCATATGAGAACAGCATCTTTGTTAGAAGGTAGCTTAAGGAAGAAAGTTAGCCTTACTTTCAGCTCATTTTGGTCTTATACCTTCAGTGAATCCTACACAGAAAGAGAGAAAAGGGCTGCTTTTCAAAATGCCATTGACAGATCAGGTTATGCTCTTGATTGAGGAAAAAAAAAATTAAAAATATATTTATTTAATTTCTTGTCATCAATTTCTTTTTCCTCCAACAGCAGGTGAATTTAAATGCTAATGGATTAATTAGAGGGCAAAAGAGGTCTGATTGGTTACTGTTCTCCCCTTTGCTTCCACCGTCCATCCCAACCCTCATCCAGTATCTGCCCAGACCCTAGACATTCAGTTGTCCTGGGTAGGAACTTGGGCATCAATATTTTTTAAAAGTTCCCCAGTTCTTTCTAATGTATTGTCAAGGCTGAAAGCAAAGGAGCTAGAGCAATGGTTCTCAAACTTGAGTGGGTACAAGGTTTACCTGGGGTGCTTACAAAACAGACAGATTTCTAGGATCCACCCCCTGGGAATCTGGGTAGGACTCCTCGAGAGTCTGCATTTTTAACAGACACCCAGGGATTCTGATTCAGGTAGTCCAAGCAACACATATTGAGACAACTAGACTGGTCATATTTTTCATTTTCAGCTTAAAAAAACCCATCACTCCAGCTGGAAGGACTACAGATCGAAGGGCAGGACTACACTCTGTGACCCACAAGCATGATGTGTTCAACGTAGACAGCCAAGTACATTTTGCTGATAAGGTTTACAGGAGCCAGCCCAAAAGAACAAGGGGAAAGAGATGTAACATTTAGCAAGCACTTAGCATGCTCCAGGCATTTTACAAATGCCCTCTAATTTAAGTCTCAAAGCATACAGTTAGAATGAAGTTACATATCCTTCCCTAGATCTCCTGCTGAGGAGAGTTGGGGTTCATCTTAGGTCCTCTCTAACTCCAAAGTCCCTGAGAAAGAAGGACAATGGGCCAGGAGTTGGGATATCTA
Organism: Hippopotamus amphibius kiboko; assembly: GCF_030028045.1. Lineage (NCBI taxonomy): Eukaryota > Metazoa > Chordata > Mammalia > Artiodactyla > Hippopotamidae > Hippopotamus > Hippopotamus amphibius. The sequence goes on along the minus strand of NC_080190.1, from coordinate 161,229,101 downwards.
AATACCAGTCTCTAATTCTGACTCTCCCTCCTTCCTGTATGCTATGAGGCAATCACCCAAACTCTCAGTTACTCTCTCAGCATCTGTCCAGGTTGGGAATGGGGTGGGGTTGGGGTGGAGGGTGCTGCTTGTCTCTGCCTGCTTCAGAAAGAACACGTGAAGGTGAAGATGCACGAGTTGTGGCCCAAGAAAGCACTTGAGGTTTGTTGGAAGAAAACTATTATGTAGATGGAGTAAGATTTTATGCATAAAAAGAAAAATGCTAACACAGTTGGACACCCTTCTTCAATTTGTTAATGTGCCTATTTATTCATTCATCAGACATTATATATAAACACCTATTATTTTCAGAACCATGAAGCTTGAGAAGGGTACAGGCTCTCTATAGACAAAGTATTTTCATTATTTTGATGGGAAGAGTAGGAGGTGAAGTGGCTGGGAGACAGTGAGGAACAGAGGAAGGAGAGCAGGGAAGGGAGAGAGCAGGGAAGGGAGGTAGCAGGGAAGGGAGAGAGCAGAGAGAAGAGGAGGCAGAATGTGGGTGGGGGGAAGTTGGAAAGAAATAGAACACATTTGTTTGTATGAATGTTTTAGCATTCACAAAATGCTTTTTTATCCACTGCATCATTTAATTTTGTTCTTCTCAGACTTTCGCATGCAAAAGAAATCACCTAGAATAGTGTTTAAACTCCTCGGTTCCACTCCCAGAAATTCTGATTCAGTGCACTAGGCTGAGACTGGTGGTCATGGGGTAGATGGTGGTCCATGAACAGACCATGCTTCAAGTGGCAGTGATTCAATTATCAGTCCAACTTTACGAGGCAGGTAAGGCTGGAATTAGGATCCCTATTTATTATTCCCATTTTTTAAAAAAAGAGGAAATTGAAGTTCAGAGAACCTAGGAAACTGGTTTAAATTCCCAAAGCTACCAGGACTTTTTGATGCTAAGCTGTGGGCTCTTCTCTATGTGAATGATTTAAGCTCAATATTCTTCGAGGTTGTGCTTGGGGAAATCTGAACAATGGCCATTGCCTTCAAAGTGGCATAAGTTGCCATGGATACAAATATTGTCTTAATGCATTGTAAGGAATTTCCTTTAACCATAAATTCTATAAGAAATAGTCCCAGCAAGATAAAACCTATTCTGCTTCTTAAAGAATCAACATTCCCACAGCAGAACTAGATGCCAGTTCTCTTTGTGAAAACTGGCAAGATCTATAACCTCCTTGCAGGTAAGTTTTAACCACCTTTTGGGATTGTTATGAGGTTTGAATGAGGATCAACTTAACCTAAAGTACTTTTGGCAATTCCTGACACATAGTAGGTATTCTATAAATGCTAATTTCCATCTTTTCCTTTCCATTATTAATCCATTACTAACAATTAAGCACTAACAAAATAGAGAGAACTTAACATCTGTTGGGATGTGAACTAGGTGCTTCATTTATATTAATTTATTTAATTCTCATTATGATCCTAGGGAGCTGGTTAGCATCCCCATTTCAGAAACAAGGAAACTGAGGTTCAGAGTGATGAAGATCTTTTCCTGTTCTCACACAAATCAGAGGTAGAGCTATGAGTTATCCCAGGCAGCCTGTTTCCTGAGCCTGCTCTCCTATGCACATTGTGTAGTTGCTTTCCCAGCTTGTCAATCAAGATATTTCAATTAGTTAATGGTGAAAGTGAAGGGATAAGACAAGAAGAGTAACTCCAGAGCTTGACTGCCAACCCTGACTTTCTCCCAAGTGCCAGTGCATGGTTGGTAAAACAATGCCCACTGAATGTTGCTTATGGTATGGAAATGGCACTTTGTCTATTTTTCTGTGAAAAGTCAAAAGAAAATGACTTTCCCCTTACTCCTATTCTCACTTCTTTTGGACCTGAGTCTTTCTGGCAAGAAGTACGCACTTCTGCTATTTAATCCATGTAACCACTCGTTATCTTGCCTGTCAGCTCTTGTATTGACAAAGGGACCTCTCTCTGTCATTTACTTACTCATCCTAATAGTTCTTGGATGCAATTAGTACTTTTGTCCTTTCTGTATGCAGGCAGTGTGAACTTCTGGAGGTGCAAGAGTGAATAGACATACACACTGTGCCCATCCTTATGGTGCTTTTTATCTGGTGAGGGAGATAAAGAGACATACTAAAGAAATAATTGCATTTCTAACTATAGAATTCCAAATTTACATAAGGGTCCCAAGTGAAAGAAACACGGTCTCATAAGAGAATATGGGGAAAGAATTGGACTTAGGTTGTCCATATCAGAGACAGGGCCTACAGCAGATGTCAAGGAAAGCATCCAGGGGTAAGTGGTCTTTGATTTAAGGGATGAATAGAAGTCAGCTAGGCTAAGAGAGGTGGGAAGAGGGAAGGTGAGGAGCACCACATTTCTATGGTGAGAAGGAGCAGGGCAAGTTCAAGGAATTGAAAGCATGTGAAACTGTATAACAACACTAACAGGACTTAAAGAAAGCTGACATAAGAGAAAAAAATCAGTCTCAGAATACATACCTATGTGCTGTAGGAAGAATGTGAAATCACTCATTGATGTAACAAATGTGTATTGAATTTCTACCATGAGCCCGTGTCTGTGGCAAATGTAGGGATGCTACAAAGATGAGCAAGACATGTTTCTTGTCTATCGGTCGAAAGCTGTTGTAAATCCCTCCAATGGTTGAAAGTTACTGTAAATTCCTTTAGGATAAGGCCTTGTTTTACTCATTATTGCATCTTGTATTTAGTAAGTAGTCAGTGAATACTCATTAAATAAAAGCAATTTTAGGTCACTATTTCTATTTTGATTATTGATCAGACAAACAACAACGCATGAATACTACCATATTAACTTTAAACATATATATACACACACACGGGTATGTGTATATACACATATGTTTATATACGCATGTATGTATACACATACACACGTGTGCGCACACACACACACGTGCTCATACACACACCAAAGGCTCACTTCAGAGTTAATAAAGTACAATCTGCAGGGAAGGGACTTTGGCTCCAGAATTTTTGAAGTAACCAGAAATGATTATTTTTTTTAAGTAACCAGAAATGATTCACGTGTGCAGCTATGGTTGAGAACCTGGTTGATGTCAAGTTTAAATGACTAGGTCTAGGTTCCCACTGTAATATACAAGAATTGACATTTAAATGTTTTTCAGCATCAGTATTTAGCCAAATTTTTTCTTCCCCCTGAGACTTGAGGAGTACCACTATAGAACACCAACAAAAATAGTGGACTCGCTATCTCAAATGGAGAATATGCCATCCTTAGGAGGGTATATCAGAAGTTTGAACTCTGTGCCCCTGGCTCCCACAACAGATCTGTTAAGGCCCCTCAAAGGGACACATGCTCTGGTTAGGAATTATGCTTGTAGGGAAATTCACCTGATTGCTCATTTATTCTTGTATCCTGGTAGGTTTAATGAAAGCAAACCTTATGCCAAGGAAACAAAAGGATGAGCTTTGACAATACCCGTAATAGCTGAAACTTAGCAAATGAGTCTGCTTCTGTACTGACAACTTTAGCCTCCACTTGGTCTTTAGCCATTGGCAGGTGAATGTTTATATGTAGCTTAATTAGTTAACAATAGTTAAGTGCCTCAAGAGCTCATCAGCTTGGCATTAAAGGACAATTACCCATCATCACCGGATTCCCAGGCTACTTGATGAAACTAAATCATAGATCTGTCCCTGTGTGAGGGAAATTAGTCAAGGGCAGAGTGTTTCGCTAAATCCCTAAAGCTCTCACAAACACACAGTATGGTCTAACCAACCACTGAAGCTTTCAAAGCCAATGGCAAGGAATCTTTAGAACAGGGAAAAAATGAGGTGAAAAACAAACATAAACTCTTTCCTAGCCCAATCTCACCTCAGCCTTGTAAGCTCCTGTAATAACCTGGCCTGGCTCCACCAGTGATTGGCTCCATTTGTTTTACAGGAAACCTTCCTTTTTGAAAGAGAGATGCTAAGCTTTTCAGTGCCTCCAGCGGAACATGTTAGTGCTTCATTCTAAGGGTGTGGACCACATAAATCTGAAGTATCTCTGGTTTCGGTGGGAATAATGAAAGCATTCTCGGCTGACGCATCTAGGAATTAAAGAAGCGTAACAGCTTTGAACCACTGTCAAAAGCTGCATGGAGCCTCATTTCTGGAAGGGGTGTTTCATTTTTTGTGATTTACCTTGGAAGCATCTCCTTAAATCCTTTCCTTATTTCCTCCACCTACTTTCTTTCTACTCCTTTTTGGCTCTGCCAAAAAAAGTTTACAGCACAGGAATGCAGAGACAGAAAATAACTTAGGGAATCTGCCTGTCATTATACTGTGTTGGCAAAACATGGAATTTCAATATTTTGTCAAGAGCTTGTTTTTGAAAAGATTGATATGTCTACCCACATATACACACATCTCAGGTACACCTCATTTTTTTTGGTGTCGTTTTTGCGTGTTTTCACAACAGGAATTTGCAAGTTTGAGAAAGAAATCTTGTCACTACAAGTAACTGGAGATTTTTCTTCTAATTGGTAGTCTGAGTCTCCTGTTGGGTAAAAGTATATTGTTTAAGGAAAGTAATGACTTTCAGAAGCTTAGTTGAGTTAATTTCCAACTTATCATGATGGTGTTACTGAAGAAAGCATTGATGTTTTGTGTTCATTTGTTCATTCAGGCGTTTAGTAAATTTATTTTGGGGCCTACTGTGTAGCAAGACTAGTGCCTAGGAGATGAAGGGAGTAAAGACTACATAAATAAATAAACCCTGCTTTTATTTCTATTTTTATTTTTTAATTAATTTTATTGGAGTAGAGTTGATTTATAATGCTGTGTTAGTTTCTGCTGTTCAGCAAAGTGAATCAGTTATACATATACATATACATATATTTACTCTTTTTTTAGATTCTGTTTCCATATAGGTTATTACAGAATATTTAGCAGAGTTCCTTGTGCTATACAGCAGATTATTATTAGTTATCTATCTTATATATATAGTAGTATGTATATGTCAATCCCAATCTCCTAATTTATCCCTCTACCCCTTTCCGCATTGGTAATCATAAGTTTGTTTTCTACATCTGTGACTGTATTTCTGTTTTGTAAATATATTCATTTGTACCATTTGTTTATATTCCACATATAAGCAATGTCATATTTGTCTTTCTCTTTTTGGCTTACTTCACTCAGTATGACAATCTCTAGGTCCATCCATGTCACTGGAAATGGCATTATTTCATTCTTTTTTATGGCTGAGTAATATTCCATTGTATATATGTACCACATCTTCTTTATCCATTCTTCTTAAGAGCTTACAAAGTTGTGAAGAAGATAGGAACTCTGTACAATACATTCCGAGGAAGAATGTGCAGATGTCCCAAGAACTGGCAGGAGGAAGGTATGGCTGGGTGGTGGTTTCAGGCAATACTTTAATGATGAGAAGGCAATTGGCTCGGCCTTGAAGTATGATAAAAGTATGAAAATACTGAAATGGTAAGGGAAAGGAGGCAACTGGAGATATATCATCAGGTCAGGAAGCAGGGCTGAGAAACAAATTGCTGTTGGTGACCCTGACTTAATAATAATAATACCTGTCTGCTCAGTTATGTAATTTCTTCTCAGCATGTAGGGGGCAAGCACAGAAAAAGTAATAGAGATTCACCCATGGATAGGGGGGATTGTGACTGAAGTGCAAAGAAAAGGACAGACAAAAGAGTGGTTGAAATGTGAAGAATGGAATATAAGATGGAGAGAAATCAAAAAGAGGTGGGATGTGAGTCAGAAAACATCTTTCAAGGCTTCCCTGGTGGTGCAGTGGTTAAGAATCCACCTGCCAATGCAGGGGACATAGGTTCGAGCTCTGGTCCAGGAAGATCCCACATGCTGAGGAGCAACTAAGCCCATGCGCCACAACTACTGAGCCTGCACTCTAGAGCCCGCGAGCTACAACTGTTGAGCCCATGTGCCATAACTACTGAAGCCCATGAGCCTAGAACCTGTGCTCTGCAACAAGAGAAGCCACTGCAATGAGAAGCCCATGCACCACAATGAAGAGTGGCCCCCATTCTCCACAACTAGAGAAAGCCTGCGTGCAGTAATGAAGACCCAACACAGCCAATTAAATAAAAATAAATAAATTTATAAAAAAAGAAAGAAAACATCTTTCATTTAGAGGATTTTAGTGAATGTGGTATTTTTAAGGCTCAACTAGATCTCAATGAGGGCAAGGAGGTACAGGGACAAAAGCTTGAGGTTGTAGATGGTACATGTGATCTTAAAAAGGTATCTTCCACAATATAAAGTGAGAATAAGGGGTAGGTGAGTAGTGAGGAAGCTCACACAACTGCAGTGAGGAGGCAGTATTATCTGAGTACCTCACTTTGTCAGTGATCAAGGAAAACTGCAATTTGGAGCAGAAGTACAGGTAGTGGGATCCAACCATTGATAGATAGTGAGACTCAATTATATACAGATGCATACTCGGTGCCCTTAGATTCAGTTGAGCTTTGGTAAGGAGATCTAGCAGTTCCAGTAAGGATTTTGAATTTCTTTCCTCTGATCCTTGGGTGAAATATATCCAGTGGAAAGTAAAAAGGAAGAAGATTGAGAAACAATGGTGTAGGTTACTGCTCAGGAAACCTTGGGTATGATAGGCAAAATAACATGCCCCCACACCCCCCCAAAAAAAGGCCACATTCTAATACCCCCAGAACTTGCAAATATTTTACCATGGCAAAAGAGAGTTCAGATGTTGACTAAATTAAGGATCATGACATGGAGATACTATCCTGCACTATCCAGGCGGGCTCAATGTAATCATAAACGTCCTCACAGAGAGAAGGAAGGTATGAGAACAGAGAGGTGAGGTTACATCGCTGGTTTTGGAGATGGAAGAAGGGACTATAAACCAAGGAATGCAGACACCTTATGGAAGCGAGAGAAGACAAGGGAATGGATTCTTCCCTTGAGCCTCTAGAAGGAATGCAGTCTTACTGTCATTTTGATTTTAGCCCAGTTAGACCTATATTGAACTTCTAACCTCCAGAATTATAACACAGGTAGATGCTGTGGGTTGCATTCAGACCATTGCAATATGGCAGACATCACAATAAAGCGAATCCTGCAAGTGAGCAAATATCACTGTAAAGCCAGTCACACAAGATTTTTGGTTTCCCAGTGCCTTTAAAAGTTGTGTTTAGATGATACTATAGTCTATTAAGTGTGCAGTAGTCCTATGTCTTTAAAATGTACACATCTTAATTAAAAATACTTTATTGCTAAAGAATACTAACCATCATCTGAGCCTTCATCAAGTCATATAATTTTTTTGATGGTGGAGGGTCTTTCCTTGATGTTGATGGCTGCTGACTGGTCAGAATGGTGATTGCTGAAGGTTGCGGTGATTGGCCATTTCTTAAAATAAGACAATGGTGAAGTTTGACAAATCTATTGTCATTTTACCCACAGTTGAATTCTTTCAAAATTGGAGTCAACCCTCTCAAACCCTGCTGCTTTATCAACCAAGTTTATGTAATTTTCTAAATTCTTTGTCATTTCAACAATTTCCACAGCATATTCACCAAAAGTAGATTCCATCTCAATAAATCACTTCTTTGATCACCTATAAGAAGCATCTCCTGATTGATTACAGTTTTGTCATGAGATTAGAGCAACTGCAATCAGATCTTCAGGTTCTATTTCTAATCTAGTTCTCTTGCTATTTCTGTCATATCTGTAGTTACTTCCTCCAGTGAAGTCTTGAAACCCCTCAAAGTCATCCATAAGGGTTGGAATCAACTTCTTCCAAACTCCTGCTGTTAATGTTGATATTTTGACTTCTTCCCATGAATCACAAATGTTCTTAATGGCATCTGAATGGTGAATCCTTCCGAGAAGGTTTCCTATTTACTTTGTCCAGAACCATCAGAGGAATCACTGTTTACGGCAACTACAGCCTTACAAAATGTATTTCTTAAATAATGAGACTTGAAAGTTAAAATTACTTCTTGATTCATGGGCTGCAGAATGGATGTTGTGTTAGCAGGCATGAAAACAACATGAATCTCATTGACCATCTCCATCAGAGCTCTTGGGTGACCAGGTGCATTGTTAATGAGCAGTAATATTTTAAAAGCAATATTTTTTGTTCTGAGCAGTAGGCCTCAACAATGAGCTTAAAATATTCAGTAAGCCATTTTATAAACAGATGTACTGTCATCCAGGCTTTGTTGTTCTATTTGCAGAGCACAAACAGAGTAGATTTTGCATAATTCTTAAGGGCCCTAGGATTGTCAGAAAGGTAAATGAGCACTGGCCTCAACTTAAGGTTATCACCTGCATTGGCCCTTAACAAGAGAGCCAGCCTGACCTTTTAAACTTTGAAGCCAGACATTGACTTCTTCTCTCTAGCTATGACAATTACAGATGCCATCTTTCTCCAATACAAGGCTGTTTCATCTACACTGAAAGTCTATTATTTAGTGTAGACAGCTTTATTAATTACCTTAGCTAGATGTTCTAGATAACTTGCCAGTGCTTCTACACCAACACTTATTGCTTCACCATATACTTTTATGTTATGCAGATGTCTTCTTTCCTTAAACCTCATGAACTGACCTCTGCTAGCTTCAAATTTTCTTCTGTAGCCTTCACAGACTGAAGAGAGTTAGGGCTTTGCTCTGAGTTAGGCTTTGGCTTAAGGAAATGTTCTGGCTGGATCATCTTCTATCCAGATCACTAAAACCTTCTTCAATTAGTAACAAGGCTGTTTTCCTTTTCTTATCATCCATGTGTTCACTGGAATACCACTTTTAAATTTCTTTAAGAATTCTCCCTTTGCATCTAAAACTTGGTTAACTGGCTCAAGACACCTAGCTTTCAGCCTATCTCAACTCCTGACATGCCTTCCTAACTAAGCGTAATCACTTCTAGCTTTTGATTCAAAGTGAGTAATATGTGACTTCCTTTCACTTGAACCCTTGGAGGTCATTGTAGGTTTATTAATTGGCCTAATTTCAATATTGTTGTGTCTCTGGAAACAGAGATGCCCAAGGAGAGGGAGAGAGATGGGGGAAGAGCAGTAAGTGACACAGTCAGAAGACACACAGCGTTTATTGGTTAAGCTTGCGGTCTTGTGTGGGCATGGCTCATGTCACCCCAAAACAATTACGATAGTAATAGCAAAGGTCACTGACCACAGATCACCATCACAAATATAATAATTAATGAAAAAATCCAAAATATTGCTAGAATTACCAAAACACTACATAGAGACAGGAAGTGAACAAATGCTCTGGAAAAATGGCACCGATAGACTTGTTTGTTGAAGGGTTGCCACAAACCTTCAATTAAAAAAAATGCAATAAAGCGAAGCACAATAAAAAGAGATATGCTTGGAAATTTATGTTGCTTTCAGCCACTGAGCTTGTGTAATTTTTTTTTTTACAGAAGCAATAGGAAAACAATACATTGGGTTTAAGTGTAACGTTGGAAAACTTGTTCTCAGGTAGCAGGTGTCTGCACTAGCTGGTGCCAGGCTAGACATAAATGATGGTGGGTGTATAGTTGGAGGAACCGAGTAAGGTAGGCACAGTGGCAGGTGTAGCAGTAAGGGAGATGACGGGGGTAAAATATTAATGCTTGTCTCAAATAGATGCTCTTAGCAGAGAATGGGGGAAAACTGCTTAACACAGTAACCTGGAATGTAAGTGCTTAATATATGGTTTGTTAGAGCGTTGATGCTTCTGTGGGCAAGACAATCCCTTGGTGAATAAAGACCTCAGAGAACACAATGTTCGGTCCTCTCTGAAGACAGTTTTCTACAGGTAAAATTGGATTATGTTGAACATCAAGGAAAGCCTTGAAGTGGGGAAAGAATTTGTGCATGAACAGGAATGGTTAGAAGTATGGAGAATAAATGATAGGCAGCCTTCTCATTCTGGTCCTACCTGTTTGCCTGGCTGACTGTGCTCATAAAAGGTTCAGGGATTTTTAACAGCAGCTGAACATGCTACTTCATTCCACCTCCAGCTGCCTGCCTCCCTGAGTCACTGCCCAGTCTTCTAACCTGGAGGAATTGTCTGAGATCTCTTTGAGATAGATCTTGTGCTTACTCATCTCTGTATTGCCATCACCTGGTACAATGCCCAGCAAATAGCAGGTGCCCACTAAATCTTCACTGAGTGAATGCACAAAGGGACAGGGTTCTACTCTTAACATATTTAAAGATTCACTGCAGGGACAAGGTATTACAGGGCAGTGAGTAATCTTTACTCAGATTTGCGGAATCCAGAAGAATGGATTCCAAAAGCTGATCCACACCAGTCCACAGACTGATGCCAAGCCAGTAAAGATGGTTGGTCCCCACCCTATCCATTATGATTGAATGGTTTTGGGGTAGGGCCTGGGTATTTGTATCTTTAATAAACTCCACAAGGATTCTGCTTTTCAGGCAAGTCTGTGAACTCTTGGTCTTGACTTCAAAGAGGACAGAGGTCATTATGAACTAGGGTGATCAGAGAAAGATACATTGAGAAGTTGGGATCTGAACTGAACCTTCAAGCATGGACAAGTTTGGGTAGATGAAGATAGGGAAGAAAAGCCAGAGCAGAGTTATAGAGAGGCAGACACTGTAAGAAACAGGACTCTATCATTTGGGCTTTCTATTCAAAACACCATCTACAATCTGTACCACTCATTTCTGCATAATAAATTATCCTGTAACTTACTTTCTTAAACAACAATCTTAACCTATTATCTCTCCGTTCTGAGGATCAAGGATTCAGGAGCAGTTTGGCTGAGCTTTCCTGACTTGAGGTCTCTTAAGAGGTTGCTGTCAGATGGGGATTGGGCAGAGGTCATTTCAAAGGATTCTTTGGTCTGATGCTTGGAATGGAAAGACTCTAAAAGCTAGAGATTGGAAAAGTTAGGGCCCCTGTGCATATTTCTCTATCTTTATGCTATTTTTGTATATGATCTCTACAGCATGGTGGCTCCACATAGTTGGGCTTCTTGCTGTGGTGACTTGGCACTCCAAAAGTATGTGGTCTGAGAGAGTGCATGGTAGGAAGAGAAATAGGCATGGTGAAGGAGGAGTAAAGCAGTGGTGCATATGTGCAATTCAAATATGCATGCATGTGAAGAGATAAATAGTAGATGGGCAAGGGAGACATGACTTTCAGGAGTTCTTAATTTAACTTTAGTCAAACACCAGGAGGTTATTCAGTGCTTCTTATTGGTCAAGAATATGGACTGCATACCATACAGAAGAATTATCATAAAAGATACCAACTTCAAAAAATATGATTGAATCTAACTTTATCACAAGGAATTGCAATACATCTTTCAATTCTTTCAGCAGTTTTCGATATTCTCTGAAGGTCAGCGATCACACTTATAAAAGAGTTTGATCTGTATAGTTGACATTTTCACATAATCAAAGGCAGAAGACTGGTGTCCCAGTCCCAATCTAACAGTTGGCAAACTGTGATCCTGTGAAAATCTGTAACCTCCTTTCTAATCTAGCTCTTTATTTCTCCAGCTTCACTTCTTTTTATATATTCCTCAAGCTTCACTGTCCCAAGTTCTGGATTACCTGCTTTTTCCCAAAGCATAAAACTCTTTTAAGCCTCTTTATTTTGCATGTGGTGGTTCTTCTGCTTGAGGGACTGTCCTTCCCTATCTCTCTCTGTCTCCAGCAGGTGCCTCCCCCTGCCGTTCAGACTCTTACTAGAACTGTCAGATTCTATTCCTAGTGGAGCCCACCTCTGGGTTCTCCCAGTGCCCTGCATGTATCTGCATCATTGTCCAGGTCTAACTGTTTTCACTATTAGACGAAGAGTCTCTTAAGGAGAGGTTTATGCCTTACTGACCCCTGCCATGTTTGCCAAGAGCATATAATAATCTACCAATAAATATTTATTGTGTTCCAGTGAATAAGGAAGTGCATGAAGGCAGAAACAATATCTTAAAATGTGAACCATGCATTCTTTGGCTTGAATGGATGGTACACATGGGACTAAAAAGGACATTGGCTAAATTATCTTTTCATGATCATCACATTGTCATGATTGAAAAAATAAACAATAAGAAAAAACTTATTGTATCTGAATAAAACAGCAAAAGCCTTAGACTTTTGAGTCTATTGTGTTCTTTCTCACTGAGAATCCCATGCTAAGATGAAGGTGAGCTTAGGAAGCTCCAGTGTTTCTCTCTTTGTATCAAGTGTATAGCCCCTTCTACTTTTTTAGCAGGGTGGCTCACACCTTTTCTTGCTCCAAAAGGATAGAACTGAAGGCAAATCCATTCCTGGTGGGCTGTGGATGCCTATCAAGTGAAGGTCAATAGCAATCTGACTCATCTCACTATCTTACTGGGACAGGGCCAAACAGGACTTGAGGCCTGGCCCTATTCCTTTCCCACTCCAGCAAGAGGCTGAGCTAAAATGTAGACCTGCGGCCACAAAGATATCACTTTGAGCTTGCCCCTGCCATTCACTAGCAATTTGATTTCACTTTTCTGAGCTTCCATTTCTCCTCCATAATTTGAGGAATGTGACCTCATAATGCTCAGCTCAAAAAATAGGAACTCTTGTGAAGACTGAGAAAAGCCTAGCAAAATCACGCAGCCTATTCTCCAATAAACAGTAGGTGCTCACAGATGTTAATCTCTTCCCTTCTCCCACCGGACCCACCTAAGACGAGAACATTCCAGCCATCCATGATAAAGAAGTCATTTCTGGCCTTCTTTTTCTGCTTAGTAAGGATAGGGTAGGGCTCTGGTATCCTGTGTGTATCTCTCTGGCTTGCACACCCAGGCACGCCCATCCACAGGGCTTTGTTTCCTTAACCTCAAGTTATGTAATGAGTAGGTGTAGAGCCCTGGATCCATTTCCACAAGGACCTGTTTCAAAATCCCTGCTGATTGCTCTAGGCTCTGAGTGTACGTATGAAAGAGAGAAGCCCACACATGTTTCCCACTTGAAGCACCAGCCTGAATTAGGTCATGCAATCATTGCATTTTTCACCATTTCACAAGCTGCTGCTAGGGCACAGAGAAGGAGGCAAGAACAGGGAGTTGCTTAACCTTGCCCTGCATTTACACATACATGTTGGCAGGGAAATGGTGACTCATCCCCCTTGCTGGAATACAACAGGTAGGCCAGCTCCTAATGACTTTATTTTAAAGGCTACTTTCCCTCACCGTCGGGTAAATCCTCTACACCTGAATTTAATCTCTGGAAGTACAGGACATGTTAGGAAGAGAATTAACCTGTTTTGACCCCTAGGGTACCATTGAGTAACACTTAGGGAGTACACAGGCAGTATCCAAGGAACACTCCCAAAAACTGTGGGAAGTGAAATAAGCAATAGTTGATGATTCAAAGATTGGTGACAGTACCCAATGGAAGTTACTACCTACTATGTGCCAGGTGCTTTGTCTACATTTTCTCTAATCCTCGTGTCAACCTAGCTCATCTTGTAACTGATGTTCAGACATGTTAGTAATTTCTCGAAAAGTACCAATGTTAATAAGCAGCAGAGTTGGGACTCAAATCCAGACACATTTAATGTCAAAGCCCATGAACCTTGCACTGTGTCACAGCACCTCCCTGCAGTTGAAATTGCTTGTTTTATTCCCCTACCACCCATTTCCCTAGCACTGCCACTAGGTATGGACATACCCCTCCTCTCTCTGCCACTTGTATTCTCTATACTAACTTCTGGATTTTAGTGAAGTCATATTTGTACAGAAGGCAGTTGAAAGGACATCAACATTAAAAACCCCTTATAAGATTCTGTTTCTTTGGTTACTTTTCTTGCCATCTAGCTGTTTCTCTCTTTCTTTTATCTGGAAATTACCAACAGGTACACTTCCAGTACAATATTTTACTTTTATTTTTATCTTTTTACCTAAGTCAGCCTAAGACAGTTTCTGTAGTGTGCAACCATAGTCTCCAATGGGTGGATACGCTGTGGAGCAATCAAGATAATAACTTGGCTGAATGCAGCAGCTCCACATCTTAAGACAGTAGTTCTTAAACTTTGGCAAGCATTAGTATCATCTAGAGGGGTTCAACACACATATCTGCGCCCAATCCCCAAAGTTTCTGATTCAAAAGATCTGAAAAAAGGCCTGAGAATTTGCATTTTTAAGAAGTTCCTGGGTGATGCTGACATGGCTGGTTTAGGACCACACTTTGAGAACTACCCACAAGACATCCAAACAAATATGCTCTGACAATCTAGTGACTAGAAGTAATTGACAGGTATGGTTATGCCTTCCATAATATTAGTTCCTCTAAAAGTCATCAATAAATATGTAAATTCAGAGTCTACCTGCCAGGACTCACAATCCCTCTGTTCTCAAATGTTCACATTCTTGATATCTTTGAATACTTTGTCTTTTTGTAGAAGGCAAGACCCAAAGTTTTCTTTTTTTTTCTTCTAAAACATAGGCTTTTTAAAATGAATACTTTACTTTTTAGAGTAGTATTAGGTTCATGGCAAAACTGAGCAGCACGTACAAAGAGTTCTCATATACCCACTGTCCCCGCATATGCACAACCTCCCCAACTGTCAACATTTCTTACAACGTCAGTACATTTGTTAAAAGCCATAAACCTACAATGACACATCATTATCACCCAAAGTCCATAATTCACATGAGAGTTCACTCTTGGTATTGTACATTTTATGAGTTTTGACAAATATATAATGAAATGTATCCATTATTATAACATCATATAGAATAGTTTCACTGCTCTATAAACCCTCTACACTCTATTCATCCTTCCCTCCCTGTTAACCCATGGCAACTACTGATCTTTATATTGTCTCCATAGTTTTGCCTTTTCCAGATTGTAATATAATTGGAACCATCCAGTATGTAGACTTTTCAGATTGGCTTTTCACTTAGAAATGTGCATTTAAGGTTCCTCCATGTCTTCTCACAGCTTGATAACTCATTTACTTTTAGCGCTAAATAATATTCCATTGCCTGGATACATCACAGTTTATTTACCCATTTACCTACTGAAGTAAATCTTGGTTGCTTCCAAGTTTTGGCAATGATAAATAAAGCTGCTATAAACAGCTGAGTGTTTTTGTGTGGATGTAAGTGTTCGATTCTTTTAGGTAAATACCAACGAGAACCATTGCTGGGTTGTATGGTAAAAGTATAGGTAGTTATGTAAGAAACTGCCAAGCTATCTTTCAGAGTGGCTGCACCATATTGTGTTCCCACCAGAAATGAATGAGAGTTCTTGTGGTCCCACATCTTTGCCAGCATTTGTGCTTCAGCAGTTCTAAGAGATATGTAGTGTTATCTTGTTGTTTTAATTTGCAATTCCCTAATGACATATGATGTCAAGTATCTTTTTATATGCTTCCTTGTCATCTGTATATCTTCTTTGGTGAGTTGACTATTAAGATCTTTAGCCCATTTTTTAATTCAGTTTTTAATTTTCTTATTGTTGAATTTTAGGTGTCTTTTGTATATTTTGGATAACAGTCATTTATTGATGTGTCTTTTGCAAGTGTTTTCTCCCAGCCTGTGTCTTCTCATTATCGTGACATTGTCTTTCATAGAGCAGGAGTTCTGAATTTCAGGGAATTCCAGCTGATCAATTATTTCTTTCACAGATCATTTCTTTGATGCTGTATCTAAAAAGTCATCTAAATACCCAAGGTCAATTAGGTTTTCTCCTATATGTTGTACAAACTAAATGCTTCTTTCCCCTGAAAAATTTGTATATTGAAGCCCTAACCCCTAATATATTTGGAGGTCAGGCCCCTGGGAGTTAATTAGGTTTAGATCAGGTCATGAGGGTTGGGCATCCCATGATGGGATTAGTGTCCTTATAAGAAGAAGAAAAGAGACATCTCCCTTTCTCTTTCTACCATGTGAGCAAACAGCAAGAAGGCAGCTGTCTGTAAGTCAGGAAGAGGGCCCTTTTCAGGAACTGAATATGCTAGCAGGTTGTCAGGGACATTCCAGCCTCCAGAACTATGATAAATAACTATTTTAAATCTATAGTATTTTATTCTAGCAGCCTGAGCTAATCTTCTAGTTCTTCTATAATTTTGAATTTTACCTTTCTGTCTGTGATCTATTTTGAGTTATTTTTTTGAAGTATATAAGGTCTATGTCTAGATTACATTTAATTAATTAATTAATTAATGTAGATGTTAAGTTGTTCCAGCACCATTTGTTGAAAAGTGTAGCTTTACTCCATTGTATTGCCTCTTATCCCTAGTTTAAGGTCAATTGACTATATTTGTGTGGGTCTATTTTGGGGTTCTCCATTCTGATACATTGATCTATTTCACCAATACCACACTGTTTTCATCACTATAGCTTTATAGTAAGTCCTGAAGTCAGATATTATTAGTCCTCTGACTCTGCTTTTCTCCTTCAATATTTAGTTGGCTATTCTGGGTTTTCACATCTTCATATAAACTTTATTTTTTTTAAGAACTTTTATTGAGATACAGTTAACAGGAAATATCCATATAAACTTTAGAATCAATTTGTTGATATTCACAAAATAATTCACTGGTATTTTAATTGAAATTTCTTTAAATATATAGCTCAGTTTGGGAAGAACTCACATCTTGATATATTGAGTCTTTCTATCCATGAACATGGAATATCCCTTCATTTATTATTTTTTTTTTTCCTTTGGTAGCTCTCATTAGAGTTTTGTAGTTTTCCTCATACAGATCTTGTACACATATTGTTAGACTTTTACCTAAGTATTTCATTTTGGTGAGGGGTGCTAATGTAAATGATAATGGTTATTAATTTCAAATTCCACTTTTTCACAATGGTATACAGGAAAGTGATTGACTTTTGTATATTAACCTTGTATCCTGCACCCTTTATATAATAATTTATTAGCTACAAGAGTGGGCTTTTTGGTCTATTCTTTTAGATTTTACACACAGACAATCATGACAGAGTTTTCAAGAAATGGAACAACATAAAGTTTAAAAACATTTGTTCATGCTAAAAGTAAATTAATGCATTTCAGAAAACTTGTAAATTTAGGGGAAAACATAGTTAGAATTTATTGAGTACTTACTGTGTTCTGTGAACTATACAAAGTACTTTATGGGTATCTTCCAACTGAATCCTGTTGACAACTTTCTGATATATAGGTGCTATTGTCGTCATTATATACTTAACAAATTGATGAGACAATTATTAACATGCCTCAAGACACACAGTTAATAAGTGGTAGTACCAAGAATCTAGCTGAAGTAGTCTTATTTCAGGACTATACTTCTAGCTACTATGTACTACTGACTTTCGTCATACCCACACATCTTTCTACAACCCCACTCCACCACAGAAAATAATCAATACTTCCTCCAAATCTTTGTTTTCTTGAAAACATATGAGATAAAGAAGAAAAAAGTACCTAAGGGGCTGTTAATAGCATTAACAGGGGCATGATAAATTTCTTTATTTGTTTAAAAATAATATTCAGCATCAACCTTGTGCCAGGCACTGTTGCAGGGATAAAGCAATGGACAAAAATCTCTTCCGTAGTAGATCTTGCCTTGTAATGATACTGTACTCCTCTTTTGCATATGACTTGCTAAAGTCATTTTCACACCTCTTTGTAGGAATTACAAACTATATATATTCTTAATTTTTATAATATATTTAGAATCCATGTTGTTACACTTCATACAAAATGACATGAACAACCATGTAAATCCATTTCTTTCTACCACAACTGACACATATATATAACATCTCTATATATTATCAACCCAAGACGATGTTATAAGTTTTGATGTAAACACTCATATGCACTTTAAAGAAATAGACACATTATTATTTTATATCTACACAAATATTTACAGTTTCTGTTACTTCTGATTTGCTCTTGCTCCTGGAGATCTGAATCTCCCTCACTTATTTCCTTCAGTATAAAGGGAGTATTCTAGCCTTTGTTATAGTTTGAGTGGTGACAACAAATTTTCTTAGGTTTTCTTTTTCTGAAAATGTCTTTATATAACTTTTTCTTGAAGTTTACTGGATATAGAATTTTGTGTTGACAGTTTCTTTTTCCAATATTTTAAAGATCTTTTTTTGTTTGTTTTTTGTCTTTTGACGTCCATAGTTTCTGATGAGAAGTCAGCTGTCATTTAAATTGTTGTCCCTCTATAAGCAATGTGTCATTTTTCTCTGGCTGCTTTATAGATTTACCTTTATCTTTGGTTTTCAGCAGTTTATATACAATGTGCCTACGTGTTTTCTTTGTATTTATTCTGTTTGGGGTTTACTGAGCTTCATAAATCAGGAAACTTAAGTCTTTCATGAAATTGAGGAATTTTTAGCAATTTTAAAAAAATAAAATTTCTGTGTCATTCTTCATTTCCTTTTGTATGACTCCAATTTCCTTTTCTCTGGCTCTCTTGTTTCCAGAAATCCTTCAACCAGTCACTTTTCAGTGGCTTTGGTTTCCCTGAACTCTGCCATAGTCAGAAATACCAAATATTTTCTACTGGAGTGTTAACTACCCTATGTGGCACTGACTCAGTCTTCCACCAAGCTTTAGCCATAAAAAGTAGATAACTCACCCCATGCCATTCCTTTCTCCAAGTTTTATTTACCCTACAGAATTAGTCTAAGTTCATTCACTCTTCAGTGCCTTCACATCATTGTTGTTTTGTTTTGTTTTGTTTTCAGTTTACAACTGCTATTAACAGGTCTTGGGTCCAGTAGGAATATGCTGGGAGCATTTGCTCCATTTTTTGTTTTTAACTTGGAAAGATTAAAAAGTTTTAACCTGGGTGGTTATCAAACTCATTTTGAAAATATGGAGCTTGTGATATAATCCATAAAGGTAGATACTGCCACCAATCTAAGCCAACTTCTCATTCATATATTTAACAGTTATTTCTAGGATTTGCTATGTGCAAAGGCACATACATGACCCTAATAAAAAAAATACAAACTCTATACTATCAGACAGCTTACAGTGAATAAAAGGTACAAGTTAAATCAACAGTAATTTAGTAATTTAAGTGGTGCTAGGTCTTCTGGGAACAGATGCAAGGATGATACTGTTTGGGAAATCTCTTGCTGAGAAGACTACAGAGGATGTGTTTAACCATTCTGAATTTGATGTCAACCTTTAAAAATCTATAGAAAAATGATAAACAACTGACCATTTTTAAGGATCTCATATATCATTATGTTGGCACAGAGGGCCTCATTCTGGTCTCTCAGTAATTATTCCTCCAATACCTAGTCTTACTGCTTGATCTCTCTAAGCCCAGTCAGAGCCATCAAAGGATGGTAATTGATAACTTATCCAAGTTGATGTAATTCTGGACAACAAGTATATCTCAGACAACTGACAGAGCCGAAAAGATGACTTCAGCTTTAAGTTATCTTTGCAGTCACTAAACATCCTGTTTCCTGGGGTAGAGCTTAAAAAGTTTTCCATTAATTGACAGCTGTTTTTCTGTAGCATTTTAGTATGTGAGTTTCCCAATACTAGATGCGAACGCATAGTAATTTTGCAAATGATATGACTTCTACAGGAACATCACTACTAACCACAACAACCAATCAAATCAGCAAAGATAAATACCAACCATTCCAAATTTCATCTTAAAAGTAAAGGTCAGAAAAGAAAGATATCTCTGGATAAATTAGTGTTTTATATGTTGAAGGGATCATGTCCTCTGAGTTGAGTATAACACATTAAAAAATTACCACTGATATTGGCATTAAGTAATAAGACTGGCAAACCCAAGATCATGTCAAGGTGTGTATATACCAGGGGTCAAGTGGAGAGTGTGTGTTTTTTTGTTTGTTTAATATCTGAGTCTTGAAATCAAGAACAGTAGTTGATATGAGTTTAAAAGATACAGTTAAGTAATGAATGACCTATTGTATCCCAATCAATTCATGCTAAGGAGATTTCTACAGCAAAGGAACAATAAGAGCATTAAAAAGTCTGTGATAACAACACAAACTGAAGATCCTAAGTAGCCTACAAATTGTGGAAGACTAAGTAGTTAAGAATAATAATCATGAAGGCTATGGAAGCATGAGGAATTGTCTGCAAAACAATGTTAAGAGAAAACAGCAAATCATATAACATTGAAAATACGTAGAATGGGATTAAATTCAAATATTGAGATACAAATAAACAAGGATAGTAGCATTAAGATGGTGAGACAATATCTTCTTACTACAAACATCTCCTTAATGCTGTTGTTTTATATTTTAGAGAGAGATAAGGAGGGAGGGAGAGAGAGACACACATTGACTGAAACAAAATCTTGGTGGAGGAATTTAAATTTCATTGCTCTCTAAAATGTACCACATGGAGCAAAATAAACTTTTCAGTGCTAAAGAAAATAATGGATGACCAATGTAAAAGTCACATAATTGCTAATGATGTTCAATTCTGGCACAATTAGCTCTATATTGGGATGGGAAAGCACTCTTCTGGCTGTCCCAGGAATTAGAACACTTAGTATTGACAACTAGTTCTCTAACCACATGGTTTTGAGTGAGACATCTCAGCCCAAGCCTTCAGCAACCTTGGAGTAGAGTGAACTCATTGCAGCAAATATCAAGGCCAGAGCCACTGCACAATTTATTGTTTATGTCATGTTGCATCATCTCTGGATTGCACTAGTTTCCTTCTTGCCACTTGGAGAGGGTCCTGAGATTAAGCTCCTACATAGAAAAATAATGAGAAATGGGAATGGACTATCCCAAATGGCACCACTGTTATTTTATTTTTCTTGGTGGTGAAGCAAATAAGATAAAATGTTCATTTCTGATGTGATTTTCTTAGTGGATCCAGATGTCAACTGCCAATATTTCAGGTTACTGAGGTTTCTCTATCCTTTATTGCCCTAAATGAAATCAGCTCAAGACTTGATATCTCACAGAGATGGAAACCCAAAGTTCTCTCCATCCTAACCCTTCCCCAAGTATTTCTTGGACCATCAGGGGATGATTACATCTTCAGAAATTACACTTCTAATTACCTTTGTCCCATTTTCTATAAATTTTTTTCTTCTGCTCTATCTTACCTCTTTCTAATGATGTCCCTTTTTGGTCTTGTAGAATTTAAATATTCCTCCCTTTCAACAGATTTAACTGAAGTTTTGGAGCGACAGAAACAGGAGCAGGAAACCTCACAGGTCACCACAACAAGCAACTTAATGTTGGCTATCAGACACCTCAATGTCTCTGTCTCTGGGTCATTCTAGCTCTTGGAAACTGGTTGCCAGCTACTATTTCTCTTCAGTCCACACCTTCCCACTGTTTTGCTTAATCTATTTTTTCTATCTTAATTTCCACATTTCTCATCTTTTTGGGCCCCTTCAACCCATCTATTTGCACTCTCTTGAAGTTAAAAATTCTTATGTAAATTTTACACAGTAATGTAATTTCTTCTGTATTACTCTTCCACCTACAAGCTCATTCCATAAGGTCTCTTACATAAGTAGATAGGCTGAGAATGTCCCACATCATCAAGTCCTGGAACGTATTTGTTTAACAGTCCTCTTGCAATCTCTGTCTCTTTTTTTTTTGTTTCATATTTTATTATGAGCAGCAAGATGAAATCAAGCTGAACTTCCAACACTTTGCTTGGAAACTTGATCAGCTAAATTTCCAAGTTAATTATTTACAAGTGTTTTTTTCCACATAACTTTAAGGCACAATCCTGCTAAGCATTCTGCTACTAACATATGTTCTTATTTTATAGTTCTGAAGGTTGAAAATTTGAAATGGTCTTACTGGGCTAAAACCAAGATGTTGATAGTGACGCATATTTTTTTGAAGCTTTAGAAGACATTCAAGTTCTTTGCCTTTTCCAGTTTCTAGAGACTGCCCATATTCCTTGGCTTATGGTCCCCTTCCATCTTCAAAGCCAGCAATGGCTGGTTGAGTCTTTCTCAAGCTGTAGCCCTCAGACACTGCCTCTTCTGCTTCCCTCTTTAACTTACAAGAACGCTTATGATGATATTGGACCCATCCAGATAACCCAGGATTATGTTCCTATTAGTCAACTGATTAACAACTTTAATTCCATCTGTAACCTTAATGTTCCCTTGCCACATGACACAATATATTCATAGGTTCTAAACATGTGTATTAGGGGAGGCCAGTATTCTGCTGACCACAGTAATCTCTGCATAATTTCTAGAAAAATAGTGATTAATAATTGATGGTTTTGTCACTATTATTTGATAAATAATTATTGAGTACCTACATATAGCAGGTAATGAATTAGAAGTACCGTAGAGAGTTAGATATATATGGTTCTTGTCCTCCTGAAGTTTACAGTCTGATAAAATACCTAGCCCATTGAATAAGCAATTTAAATATAGAGAGGTTAGGGTTGAGGAGTGGGGAGAACCATGGAAACACATAGGGAAAGTGTCTAATCTATGCAGGGCTGCTAAGAGTAGAATATCTAAAGGTGGAAATATAAAGAATATACCTAAAGATTAAGTTAGGTGAAAGAGGCCGTGATCTGTGGAGGGGCAATAGCCAAGACCATACTCAGGTGGAGAAATTAAAGAAAATTGGGGCTAAATAATAGCAAGAGGATGCAGGAGTGATGGGGGGAAGTAAGCATAAACCATATCAGCAAGAGCCTTTAAATTGCATTTACTTTGGAATTTATTTTGTAGGCAATGGGGAGCCCTTTAAGGGGTTTTAATCCTTGAATTGATGTAAATAGTTTTCCATTTCAAAATTGTCAATTTAGCTATAAGCCAGAGGAAATACTGAACATTCTATTAAATAGGAAATAATAAAAATATAACTATAAATCACTTACATTGGAAACTTAGAAACCCACTTCTAATTAACTCATAAATAGAGCCAATAAAGATATTACACACCAAAACTTGTTGGATGCAGCTGAGGCAGCATTTAGAGGAAAATTCAGCCCAAAATGCTTATATTAGAAAAGAGGAAAGTAGAAAATTAATAAGGTAGATATCTAATTCAAGAGGCTAGAAAGAAAATGTAAAAGGTAAAGGGAGAAAATAATAAAGATGTGTTGATGAAGTGATACTTCAAGGAATGATATGTTTCCTGGGAATGTTGCTAGCTGACTGAATACAGGTATCCTCTTCTATGATTGTCTAAGCTGCAGAGAGGTGCCTCACCCAAGGTTATGCTCCTTGGGGCAGCCCACATCCAATGACTGATTGAAGCAGAGTACATAGACCCAGCCATTTGGCCCAATGCAGGACAACCCTGCAGGGCCATTTTAGCTCCAGAGATCCCCAAGGGATTGGTGGAGTCTCTGATGAAGCTGGAATTGCTTCTCAGTGTCTCCCTGTGCCCAATTCTGATTCTTCCCTCACTCCTTGCACAGATGTAGATCCCTAGGTTACTCCCCAGGAAATATTTGGCACACTAAGTTAGGAAATATGTATATAATAGCAAGACTCAACAAAGTTAAAGGTGGTTCATTAAAAAAACTAAAAAAAAATGAATAAATGCCTAGAAAATTGGTCACAAAGTGAAAAGGGGACTCTGGGGTCTGAATGTATGTGTCCCCTCAAATTTACATGTTGAAATCCTAATTCCCAATTTATGGTATTAAAAAAGTGCAGCCTTTGAAGTGATCGGGTCATGAGGGTAGAACCCCTATGATTGAGATTAGTGCCCTAATAAAAGAGACCCCAGAGAGCTCCCTTGTCCCTTCCACCACATGGAGATATAATGAGAGGTCTGTGATTCAGAAGAGGGCCCCTACTTGACTTTGCTGGCAACCTGATCTCAAACTTCCAGCCTCAAAAACTGTGAGAAATAAATGTCAGTTTTTCATAAGCTACTCAGTCTGTGATATTTTGTTACAGCAACCCTAATGGACCAAGACAGGGGGTCACAAATGCAGTTATTGAAGAGACTTTAAAGATAATGGCAATATTAAGAACAACTGTATATTAATGAATGTTAGAGTCTAGATTAAATATATATCCTTAAAATATGCATAAATAAAATCCTTATAATACATCCCTATAAATCCATAGATAAAAAAGACATGTACCTACAAAGCTTAGAAAACCTAACTCAACAAGTAGAAAACTTAATTATTTCTATAAGCATGAAAGAAATCAAACCAGCAGTTGATAATCTCTTTACAAAGAAAACATCAGGTCAAGTGGTTATCTGGGTAAGTTTTACCAAATATTCAAGGGACAAATACTTCTAATCTTAAATAAACTCTTCAGAATATAAAAAGAAAGAATATTTCTAAACCCATTTTATAAGGCCAGAATAATCTTAACAGTGACACCTGACGAAACTAAAAGAACAAAGGAGAATTGCAAGCTGTCAGTCATGAACATAAGTGCAAAAATTAAACAAAATTATCAGCCAACCTAATCCAGTAGTATATAAAAATAAGAATATATCATGAGGAATTTGTTTTTTTTCTCAAGGGAATCAAGGTTGGTTTAACATTAGAAAATTAAAATAGTTTATCATATTAATAGGTTAAATGAAAAAATCCTATGATTATCTTAATAGATGGAGAATAATTATTTGATGTTTCAATATCCATTCATGACACACTTAAAAAACACAAAAGAGAAGTTCCATATCTTAGTAAAGGGTATTTACCAAAAATGCAAGGCAAACATTAGGTCAGGAGCTGTTTCAATTACATACATTACATAGTGTCTTACATTAGGGTGATGGTTTTTATTGGGTTGATGGTAGAAGATGGAAAGAAATGAAGATAAGGGAATTTATCATCTTCTTGTTGGAAAAGACTTATACATATTTTTTGAGTAACACCTCACCTAGGGCTCTGCACATAGCAGATGTCCAAAACATGCTTATTAACTGATAGATAAAAAAGTGCCATAAGACACTGTCATAATTTCAGAGTGGTGCAGCTTGGAGATTATTACAGCTTCCAGAAGATTCTTGCTTGGAGTTGTGCTCTGGTCACAATCCAGCCAAAGTGCTCACTGTATCAATCATTATACCTTTCACACTCAGCTGCCAAAAGACCACATTTGTCCAAAAACTCAAACTAGCTTTCTCTAAATTTGCTATGAATAATTACAGTCTTTGAATAGTACCCAAATAATAGATTGCTCTAAATGATATAATTTTTCTTCCAGTGATTAAAAAATATTAGAAAAACATTTGGCTTTAATGGGCATTATGAGATAGAGCAGGCAAAGTACTAGATAAAGTTGGAAGGGGCTGGGCTTTTGGTCCTGCCTGGGTTATTAATAATCAGTGACATGACCTTTGATGGGATTCAAAATTTTAGGCCCCTATATCCTACTCTAAAATGGACTACATGATTTATACATTCAGCAAATTAAGAACTTATGCCATATCAGGCATTATGTTCTTGCCTATGCTATTTAGGTATTGGGAAAATCCATACCAATAGGATTTATGAAAAGTGCACGGTGGAAGTAACTTGCTATACAAAAAGCTGGTAGATTGGAGGAGTGTAAGACTCCAATAACTACTGATTTATCAAATAAGTCTCAATCATCTCTTATGTATTTGCACAACTCTAGGCTCTAGGGGGATGTGGCAAAAATAGAGTTAAGTACTAAACTCGACACCCAAGATCATGCTCTTTCTTTTCAATATAGAAGAAAAAAGATGGATCCTAGTCTACGTTAACTATAGGTACAAATCACCCAACTATCTTCTTATGAGTCCTTGAAACAGATCTTAAAACAAAAACTTAGAGCAATGAGTTTATTTGGAATTTGATCCCAAATAACAGAGGGAATGGGAAAGTGAGATAGAAGGAAGGCAAAGCAATAGTGTCTGAATGAGCCATCACCACTGGGGGCCTCTGGCGCTCAATCCTTCTGGAGACCATCTCGGTAATCCTGTAAAATGCAGCTCAGAATTGTCCTGCCAAGAGACAGGGCAGCTGGGATATTTATCCACTGATTCTTTTTTCTCACTGTGTGAGAGTTGCCCCTGGCACTTTAAGGCTGCCTTGTCCGTGAATGGAAATGTACCTAAAGTGAGAAATTTTTAGCTTCAGGTGAATCAGTGGTGAGTTTGCACCTGTGGAGTAGGAAATCAATAGCATATTTTATAGGAACCAATGTCAATTTTGATTTTCTGATTTATAAATAAGAATCTCTGGTACATTACAGGACAGTTGTGGGCATTAAAATACCCTATATCCATTTGTTTTGAAAAAAGAAGGTTTGCTCTAAATGCTTTGGGAAAAGGGTGATCACTATGGAAATATACAACTGTATGGTTCTCATAGCACATGAATCCTGTGACCTGGGAAACAGGAGTTATAAGCCTGTCTTGTCTTCATAATTTCCTCTGAGTGCTGTCCAAGAGAAGGTTTTGATAGGGACTTGATGAAAGAGGCCAAGTGGAAAAGTTGGGTTCATTGCAAATATTTATTTAACTCAGATACTTCAAAAGCATTTATTGGAGAAGCATTTGCAGATTCATGTCAGATGAATCAACATCCTTCACCCATATCAGAGTCATAGCCTAGGGGAGTGAATTTAGTTAGCTAACCTGTGGTTTACATGGTGTGAGACCTATTTGAAAAGCTTTGACAATCCAGTGTCAAGTTCCCGGGCTGCCTTTCCCATCCTGGTGCAGGAGGGGCAACCTGAGCTGTGGGTGGTGAACGGCAGTGACTTTCAAATTTGAGTGTTCACCAGAATCACTTAGAGAGCACTTTACAACATAGATGGCTGGGCCCCACTCCCAGAGTTTCTGACTTAGTAGGTCTGGAGTGGGATCCCCAGATCAAGCATCTCTAATAAGTTCCCAGGTGATGGTGATGCTACTGGTCCAGGGGTCACATTTTGAGAACTAATGCTTTAGAAGAAATGAGAGCCATATGAATGAGAGAGTGAAGGCAGGGGTGGAGGTCACTGAGCACTCTGCTGAGAATTGGACTATAAATCTGCAGCCCAAACTCAAGACTTCTTGTTGGCCTTCAAAGACGTCACTGCATGTTCATAATCTCAAAGGACATTTCTATTTACTTTCCATTCTGCATTTTGACCATCCCTAACTCATAACACACAACTTTACCACATCACAGGATTCATATTAGCTTTCCAAAGCAAGGCTGTGCTTGGCAGAAAAAGGTGGATTTCACTAATAACTAGACTTTGCATGGAAGAAATACAGAAGAGCTAAAATTAAGAAAAGAGAAAAAGAAGGGAGGGGAGGAGTAAAAAGGAAAGAAGGAGAGATAGGCAGGCAGGACATATTATGAATATGCTTTATTTTCTAAGTCCTATGCTTTGAATTTTCACATACTTTAGAATGTTGAAGCCTTGCAAATATTCTGCCCGTCATGTATTATTAACCCCAAGAGGAAAACAAGATTGAAACACGTTATAGGATTTTCCCAAGTAGATAAGATTTGTAAGAGGCATAAGCAAGACTCAAACCTAGAGGTATTCAGTTCCAAGTCTAGTGAAATTTCTGCTGTTCTCCACCATCAGAAAAATTGTGTCTATGTGAAGGGATCATAAATGATTTGGAATTGCAAAGCAAAGTCACATAGGTGAAGCAGTGATTGCCTCAAATGTTCCACTAATTCTTGTATTTAAAATCATGGTGTGATGACCTATGGCCCTTGTTTCTGGCTACCTGGACTTGAGATAAATCCAGGGTACTTTTTACAGTGTTATTACAAAAATGAGGTAGCACTATGTAATCTCCCTTCCTTTGTATATGTTAATCTCACTCTCTCCATTCTAGATAGATGTTATTAGGTTGCAGGTACACTTGGAATAGTACTCCTAATCCAGGAAGAGATCCCTCGGGGCAGGGCCTCTCCGGATGCCCAGGACTGGTCCAGGAAGTTGGACTTGGGGACACAGATCTACCAATACTGAACCCTAGGGAGACTTCACTCTAGTCCGGATTGGGCCATGATGTAGCCCAACAGCTTGACAATTGATGGCACTCAAGCTACAGAAACACTCCACCATTCCACTGTCAAATGATGAAATGGTGATTTTAAGGTGGTTATTCTTCTGTTCCAATTTTACAACTTCTACACAAACACCTCTAGATTCTTCTATTTAAGACAGGCCATTTACAATATTTGCTCTTAGTCAATTTATCTTGGCAGTATGTAGAGTTCAAAAGAAACACACAAGAGTGAGAACTACAAGGGGGACAGCTTTCACTGAAAGATAGGGATGATTCCTAGCGCTTGACTTATATAGACATGAGATGGTCTCACTCAGCCACCTTGATCCCCCTTGGAGAGTATTAAATCAGAGACTTGACAAATGTTTAAACAGCATGTTGTGGAGAAACAGGCAGAGGGGCTGGGTGAGTGCAGAGCTCTTTGCACCTTGTGGTTCAGGCTGTATGGTTGAAAACACAGGATCCAGGAAGAGAGGAGAGTCAGATGAAGGGGCCATCACTAACCTTTAGGGATACCCAAGTCATTTACCTTCAGCTACCCATGATTTCAGATGTAGAACAGACACCAGTGCAATATAACCCAGAGTCTGAAAAGAGATTCGATTAAAACAAGAAACAGTCTCTTTGAACTTGTAGGTGAACATAAACTGCAAAAGTGTACTTTTCCAGTATCAGGCAGTTTTTCTAAGCACAAACCACAACCAGATTTAAAACCTGAGTCATAAATGATTTTCAAATCTGTGGTTCCTTACCTGGTCCAAAAGGAAATTAAGAAGAACACAAAAGGAGATTTGAAGGGTAGGGATTTGCAATATCATTTGTTTGAAGTTTATTTGCATAGAGAAAACAGAGATTTGACTATGAAGTCCCTGACATGTAAAACAGAATGACAACCTTATTAAAATTGTATAATCTGATTTGTAAATTAAAACAATGATACTATTTTTTTACATACTTCAACATAGATTTTTTTTTCTTTTAACAATAAACCCTAGTGATGGTAAACTTAAAATCTGGGTCCACCTTACATAAATTAGAAGAAAGAATCCTGCACACCATCAGGAAGATGGTATTTAATGAAGTTTAAAAACAAAAACCCAGAACTCCTTCAGTGAAAGAACTCAGACATTAAAATATTAAAAATTGAGTTGCACATTAAAGGGCCTTGCCATCTGAAGCCCAGGCTCTCCTATCCTTCAAAGCATTCCGGAACCAAATGTTTGTCATCAGATATTGTGAATGCATGTATGTGTCTGTGTGTAATATGCATATTTGTGGCAAAACTTGATAGCAGAGCAAAAAGGCGTCATTTTAGAAGCTGGAGCCCAAGACGCCCAAAGAGCCATTCACTAAGATCTTTAAACAAAAGTATAAGACAAAGAATAAGGAGGACTCAGGGCCAAAAAACCGAAACCAAGGGAGCTGGAGGAGGAGGCAGCGGGCTCCCAGCAGCCACATTTAAATGATGGGCTTTGCGGGCTGGCATTCCCGGGTTCCCACCTATGCCACTTACAGGCCATATTGACTAAGAGAAGCTATTTTATTTCACAGAAGCTTGGCTTCTTTATTGGTAGAACAGGAAGAACAATAATCACATTATGGAGTTACTGTGAGATTTAACTAAGATAATACAGGTAAAATAGCTTGCACAATTCCCTGGATATAAGTGCTTAATAAATGCAGGCTAGTGTTATTGAGGGGTAAACAGAAATGCGTGCAGGGCAAATGCAAATGAAATCCATTCTTTGAACTTTATTTTATGTGCCGCTCAGTGTGTACGGGATAACGTAGGCTGATATTCCTATGTTAAAAGGCTCAGAGAGCAGGCATAGAGTGTTACTGCAAGGTTGAAATAAAATTACTCACACAAACACAGTTACGTATAATTGTCTGGCACATGGTAAACACGCAACAATTCTTAGCCCTTATTTTTACCAAGAAGCTATCGCTCACCTTATGCTTGTACTTGACATTAATTACCATGCTAGGAAATGATCCTATTATGAATATACAAGTCACAAGAAGGAAGGTAAAAAATGAACAATAAACATGTGAAAATGCCCAAACAAAAATATAAGTTAAAGCAATGATACCATTTTTTTACATGATGCAACACAATTTTTTTTTTAACTTTTAATGATAAGCCCTAGTGATGCTAAATATTCATTAAAATAAGCTTGGTTATATGTTATTGTTGGGAAAGCAGATAAAAATGACCCCTTAGAAAGTCATTTAGAAGTAATGTAATAAGAGACTTCAAGTGTTCAAAACCTCCACCCAGTAATTCCATTTCTTACGGTCTAACCTATGGAAATAACTTAAAATACAGAGGAAATATATATAATGTCTCTGTATTTTTTTCCAAAAGAAAACAATGGGAAACAACTTAAATAGTTAACAGAGGAGAAGTAGTTGCTTATGTAGTTTCTACATTGGCATATTTATTCAATGAAATATTAGGCAGCTATTAAAATAATGCCAATAAAAAGTTTAAAATAACGTATTAAAAGCTTACCTTGTCATGCTAAGGATAAAAGCAGAATATAAAATTGTTTAAATAGCAGGTTCACAGGATATAAAACAACTTATTAATAACTGAAAGAAAACATACTGACTTAATAGTGATTATTTGAGTATGCTAGCAATTTTTCTTTCTGTTTTTCTGTATTGCAATGTTTTTCCATAACAAACAGATTTTTTTATAATAGTTATAAAAGTCCAGTGACATTTCCTTCAAACAATCCAGTAGCAAGGTTCTCTAGTACAGGGTCAAATCCAATATGCCACCTGCTTTTGTAAGTGAAGTTTCATTAGAGCACAGCCCCACTATTTAACTTATATGTTGTTTACAGCTGCTTTTGCACTAATATGGTAGAGTTGAATAGGTGCAATAGGGCCTATACAGCCCACAAAACCCTTAATACTTACTATCTGACTATTGACAGGGAAAATTTGCCAACTTCTGATTTAAAACATTGCACCCAGAAGATCTGACACAGCCTAACAGCTTGAAAGTTGATGTTTTTCAACCTGGAGAAACAACATTTTAAGATTCCAGTAGAAAGTGCCTGCCCAAAGATAAAATGGCTGATGATTTTAAGGTTGTTAATTTTCCTTTCCAATTTTACAACTGTTACACAGATATGTTTAGATGTCTCCATTTAAGACAGGCCATTACAATATTTACTATTAGTCAGTTTAGCCTACAGTATATAGAGTTCAAAAGAAGCATGCAAAGTGAGAATTCCAAGGAAGATAGCTTCCACTAAAGGATAAAGATGCTTTCTAATGCTTAAATTATCCAGATATGTGATGGTCTTGCTCAGGCATCCTGATGCCCCCGGGATGGGATTAAATCTGAGACCAGACAAACACTTAGAGGATATATTTTAGAGAAATAGGCAGTGAGGCTGAGTAAGTACTGCACTCTTTTCACCTTGCTATGCAAGCACAGAGATTAAAAATATGGGATCTGGGGAGAGATCAGAGTCAAAAGCAGGATCCATCACGGACCATCTGGGATACCCAAGTCATCCAACTTTGGCAACATATCCACAATCTGATTCTGCATCTTTTGTTTACCTACTACCATAGAAAGGAAATGCACTCCTTTCTGAGGCAGCCCATTCTATAGCTGTCCATTATTTCTCAGTATCAAAAGAGCTTTCCTTACAGTTTTGCATCCCTTTACCCCGGCATGATATTTGGAAGTTGCAATAGATTTATGTTCTCACTTGCAATGATTAAAGGCCATTTAAGCATTACCTCCTCCTCCTTGTAGCTCCACCTACGTGGCCTGCACTGGGACTGGGAGGTACGCAAGAAGAAGAACATGAATGTTTCTTAGCTGTGGTGTCTCTGCCTCTTTGGGAATATCTACTGTTCTTCACGGCCTTATCCTAAGTAGAATCCACATGTTCTGCAGAGCCTATGTGATCTCTTCTTTAGGCCTGTCAGGCCTTTCACAGTCGCCTAATATGAGACATACCAGTCCATCGCTTAAGTCTCTCAGCTCCCCCACTGGCTACATACCTTATAGCCTTTGATGTTGTGGTCTTCTGAATCTAGCCCACCATCCTTGATGATTCTTTGTACTCAAGGGACTCCCTTTTCTTGGTTCTTATTTGACCTGTGGGGGTTCTCACAACCTCACTAAATGGTGGGGGTGGAGGATGCTTTCTCTGTCCTCCTGTCACTCTCTCATTTCTTCTCACCTGCATAGGTAGACACTAGTGCAGGGTAAGCGGCCTAAGCAGACATGCAATATTTATGAGTGGTTCCTTTAGATCCACTCCCATCTCTTGGCTTCAGAAAAGTATAAGAAGACTTCAATGCACATTCTACTAATCCAACAACTCATGACTCTGACAAATTTCTTCCTTCTTCTACCACTCACTCGAAGCGTCTTTTTCATATTGATTAATATGGGAGGTAAGTGGGGGTCTGAGGTGATAGCGAGAACAAGCAGAACTACATAAATGCCTCTTAATAAACCCCCAAGGGAGATTTCTGCTGTGATTATTTGTGACTCTATATAGATGTTTTGGATACTTACTGATTTCTTAGAGCTCTGAGTTCTGGTCATAATTGTGGAGCAACAGGCAAATCCCACTCAAGTTTGTTACACAATTGTTGACTGGCCTGATCATGGTTAACTGACATGTGTTCTAAGAAGTTGCGTCCCAGGAAATGCCTCACCTAGAATTCCCTTCACGCAAAATCACTGAACACAGAGGGCTTTGACAAATCCCATAGTTTAGCTTTTTTAAAATGAGCACTACTTCTGTGGCCTACTTTATAGTATATAAAATGTATTCATTTTTATATTTCTCTCATCCATTCACCCATTTATCCATTCAACCATCCTACATTTATTGAGTACCTACTCTACCCAAGGTTTTCATTAAATGCATCTTTTGGAAAAGTTATCTGTAATCTCATTCATTCCCCACAACAGCCTTTGGAGACAGATGCAGCAGATAATTTACTATTTTTGTATTGCAGATGAGGGATGTGAAGGTCAGAAATGCTGATTACTTTTTCCAAGGTTACACAGCTATTAAGAAAAGGGGTAGATTGGAAAGGAGAATCAGCTGGGACTTAATTAGCACTGTAACATCTTAGACTACTCAAGAGTGTTTAGGAACAAAGCACATCTATAAGGAAGAAAAGTATGGGAACAAATTCTGAATTCTTATACAAATCTATCATTAGGATTGAATGCCAGGATCACGTCAGATTTTCAAATATAATTGTGAGGCACTGGTTTGCATGACACAATGAAGTAAACATGGACGGAGTCTCGCTTCAAAATTCTTCAGTTCTTCTTTTTTTTAAACTGGATAATGTGATTTTAAATGCCAAAAGTCTCATTTTGGACGCTGGTTAGACTGGCAGACAAGCCAAGGAATGACGAAGGATAAAGCTGTTTAATTTGGCCAAACAACAATAGACTGTCTCTGAGCAGTGGAAGCCTCGCTGGTGTCGGGTTATTCTGGATTCAGTGAGAACCTTTGTCAAAGCATCTATCAGCCATAGGAGAATTCCAGAAACTCTCTTTATTTGGAAGTGTGAGTATTGGAACTCAACAGCCAGGGTTGGGTATGTCTGGAACTGGAAAATAAAGTTTCACACAGTACTAAATATAACTTCCTGCCAGGCAGGTAGGGGCTGCTTGCCAAATTGTGATGGTTGTCAAGATCCAAAAACCGTGAAGAAAGCCGATGTTTTGACAACTGAAATTGCTTTCAAGATGGGTAAATCTGCCCTATTTCAGGGGAGACAAGAGTTGACAGAATTCGTTAATTACCTCTCACCTCCAAACTTTCCAAACTTCAAATGTAGCAAGTTCATCATTTACTTTAGTATGAATAGAATTTAAAACAAGATAATGAAATTACACCTTAGGTTCACAGCAGACTTTTCCATGAAAAGACAACTTGGAAAATCTGTTTGCCAAGACAACTTAGAAAGAGGTAAATAGGAACAGTCAGAGGAAAGCTCACTTCTATCAAACAACACTGACCAGATAATGCCTCTTAGAACTCCTACAGTTCCTATCTTCTGTCAGGTAGTAAAAGACCTATCCTTTTTGTTGCTGTATTCCCAGCCCCCAGGACAGTGCTGTGCCCTGCACGTGAATAAAGGGACTCTCAAATCATACCTGCTGGAGCCTGTGAAAAGGTAGTTCCTATTTCTGAAAGTAGCAAAATATCAATAGCTGGTGTGTCTGAGATGTTCACGTTCATAGGGTATATATGTAGCACCAAGGATGAAGTCAAAGAGTTCGTCATTTCTGCAGAACTAAAGTTTAGATCTCCCCAGAATGAAAGCAGTCAAGGTTTCTGAGTTTGGCAAAGCTGAACTTTGGCAAAATTGTGAGGTATTCATTTTGGCTACATTTTTTTAGGAGGCCTTGTGTCCCCAGGTACCTAACTATGGTATGATGTCCTTCTACAGCTCAAGGACTGGGAAATGCGTTACCTCACTGTCTCCTGGAAAAAATCCTACTTCTCATTCCTTTAGAGCCTTGCTAACTCATGGTTTCAAGTTCAAGAGTGACACAGAGCTGGAGGAGACAGTCTATGTGATAGACAACAGTGTTAGGGTGATGAAATTAGGCAGACAAATCAAGCTGCAGCATATAGCACATGACATAGATGATAACGCCTCACATTTTGATTGAAAAATGTCATGATTTGATGTTAATCTAGAAGACCAAGGTGATTTGTGGATTACATTAAAGAAAATCTAGACGGAGGAGAGGTAAGGTAAGTATTGTACTGCAAGGTGAAGCCTGGCCAAGAGTGTAATGTAACTTAGTAGACACAGGTGGGGGTGGGGTGGTGGGAGGCTCTGGAAAGAAATACTCGGGGACATTCAAAGAAATTGAACAGTCATAACATCTCGTCGCATCACAGAACATCACAAGAAAGCTTGCTATGCCACTTCCTGTGTCATTTAATATCTCTAAGCCTCAGGGTCTCAATCTATATAATAGGAATAATAAAACCAATGGTGCCTTATTCCCAGTGTTACAATGAGGATTAAATAACATAATGCAATTACAAGTTGTTCTGATTATTAGTATCATTTTTTAACAGTAACAATAACAAACTCAAAGTTTGAGGAATACTAGGACTTTTTTTTTTAAGCTCTTTATTGGAATATAATTGCTTTACACTCTTGTACCAGCTTATGGGGCATACCAAAGTGAATCAGCTGTATTTATACACATATCCCCATATACTCTCCCTCTGGTGACATCCCCACACCCTCCCTGTTCTGGCCCTCCAAGGCATCACCCACCATCAAGTTGATCTCCCTTTGTTATACAGCAATTTCCCACTAGCTATCTATTTTACAGTTGGCAGTATATATATGTCTGTGCTACTCTCTCATTTCTTCCTAGCTTCCCCTTAGCCCCCCGCCCCCCAACCCTGTGTCCTCCAGT
The DNA here is from genome assembly GCF_030028045.1 of Hippopotamus amphibius kiboko. Taxonomy (NCBI): domain Eukaryota; kingdom Metazoa; phylum Chordata; class Mammalia; order Artiodactyla; family Hippopotamidae; genus Hippopotamus; species Hippopotamus amphibius. The sequence goes on along the minus strand of NC_080190.1, from coordinate 161,193,716 downwards.
CCATTCTCTGCATCTGCATCCTTATTCTTGCCCTGTCACTGGGTTCATCAGTACCATTTTTTTTTTTTTAAGATTCCGTATATATGAGTTAGCATACAACATTTGTTTTTCTCTTTCTGGCTTACTTCACTCTGTATGACAGACTCTGGGTTTATCCACCTCATTACATATAGCTCCATTTCATTCCTTTTCATAATTGAGTAATATTCCATTGATATATATGCCACATCTTCTTTATCCATTCATTTGTTGATGGGCATGTAGGTTGCTTCCATGTCCTGGCTATTGTAAATAGTGCTGCAATGAACATTACAGTACATATTTCTTTTTGGATTATAGTTTTCTCTGGGTATATGCCCAGTAGTGGGATTACTGGATCATATGGTAGTTCTATTTTTAGTTTTTTAAGGAACCTCCAAATTGTTTTCCATAGTGGCTGTACCAACTTACATTCCCACCAACAGTGCAGGAGAGTTCCCTTTTCTCCACACCCTCTCCAACATTTATTGTTTCTAGATTTTGTGATGATGGCCATTCTGACCAGTGTGAGGTGATACCTCATTGTGGCTTTGACTTGCATTTCGCTAACGATTAGTGATGTTGAGCATCTTATCCTGTGTTTGTTGGCCATCTGTATGTCTTCTTTGGAGAAAAGTCTATTTAAGTCTTCCACCCATTTGTGGATTGGGTTATTTGCTTTTTTGGTATTACACTGCATGAGCTGCTACTATATTTTGGAGATTAATCTTTTGTCCGTTGCTTCATTGGCAAGTATTTTCTCCCATTCTGAGGGTTGCCTTTTTGTCTTGTTTATGGTTTCTTTCACTGTGCAAAAGCTTTTAAGTTTCATGAGGTCCCATTTGTTTATTCTTGATTTTATTTCCATGATTCCAGGAGGTGGGTCAAAAAGGATCTTGCTTTGCTTCATGTCATAGAGTGGCCTTACATTTAGACTTTTAATCCATTTTGAGTTTATTTTTGTGTATGGTGTTAGGAAGTGTTCTAATTTCATTCTTTTACATGTTGCTGTCCAATTTTCCCAGCACCACTTATTGAAGAGGTTGTCTTTTTTCCATTGTATATTCGTGCCTCCTTTGTCAAAGATAAGGTGCCCATAGGTGCTTGGGTTTACCTCTGAGTTCTCTATTCTGTTCCATTGATTTTCCTTTCTATTTTTGTGCCAGTACCATACTGTCTTGATCACTGTGGCCTTGTAGTATAGTTTGAAGTCAGGAAGCCTAATTCCACCAACTCCATTTTTCCTTCTCAAGATTGCCTTGGCTATTCGGGGTCTTTTGCATTTCCATACAAATCGTAAGATTTCTTGTTCTAGTTCTGTGAAAAATGTCGTTGGTAATTTGATAGGGATTGCATTGAATCTGTAAATTGCTTTGGGTAGGATAGTCATTTTCACAATGTTGATTCTTCCAGTCCAAGAACATGGTACGTCTCTCCATCTGTTTATATTGTCTTTGATTTCTTTCATCAGTGTCTTAAAGTTTTCTGCATACAGGTCTTTTTTCTCCTTAGGCAGGTTTATTCCTAGGCACTTTATTCTTTTTGTTGCAATGGTAAATGGGAGAGTTTCCTTAATTTCTCCTTCTGCTTTTTTGTTGTTAGTGTATAGGAATACAAGAGATTTCTGCACATTAATTTTGTATCCTGCCACTTTAATAAATACATCAATTAGTGCTAGCAGTTTTCTGGTAGAGTCTTCAGGGTTTTCTATGTATAATATCATGTCATCTGCAAAGAGTGACAATTTTACTTCTTCTTTTCCAATTTGGATTCCTTTTATTTCTTTTTCTTCTCTGATTGCTGTGGCTAAAACTTCCAAAACTATGTTGAATAATAATGGTGAGAGTCGACACCCTTGTCTTGTTCCTGTTCTGAGAGGGAATTCTTTCACTTTTTCACCACTTAGAACAATGTTGGCTTTTGGTTTCTCATATATATCTTTTCTTATGTTGAGGTAATTTCTTTCTATGCCCATTTTCTGGAGAGCTTTTATCATAAATGGATGTTGAATTTTGTCAAAAGCTTTTTCCACATCTATTGAGATTACCATATGTTTTTTATCCTTCAATTTGTTGATATGATGTATCAGATTGATTGATTTGTGCATATTGAAGAATCCTTGCATCCCAGCGAGAAACCCCACTTGATCATGGTGTATGATTTTTTTAATGTGCTGTTGGATTCTGTTAGCTAGTATTTTGTTGAGGAGTTTTGCATCTATATTCATCAGTGATATTGGCCTGTAATTTTCTTTTTTTGTGACATCTTGCCTGGTTTTGGTATCAGGGTGATGGTGGCCTCGTAGAATGACTTTGGGAGCGTTCCTCCTTCTGCTATATTTTGGAAGAGTTTGAGAAGGATAGGTGTTAGCTCTTCTTGAAATGTTTGATAGAATTCGCCTGTGAAGCCATCTGGCCCTGGGCTTTTGTTTGTTGGGAGATTTTTAATTGCAGCCTCAATTTCTGTACTTGTGATTGGTCTGTTTATATTTTCTATTTCTTCCTGGTTCAGTCTTGGAGGATTGTACTTTTCTAAGAATTTATCCATTTCTTCCAGGTTATCCAATTGATTGGCATACAGTTGTTTGTAGTAGTCTCTCATGATCTTTTGTATATCTGTAGTGTCAGTTGTTGCTTCTCCTTTTTCATTTTTAATTCTGTTGATTTACATCTTCTCCCTTTCTTTCCTGATGAGTCTGGCTAATGGTTTATCAATTTTGTTTATCTTCTCAAAGAAACAGCTTTTAGTTTTATTGATCTTTGCTATTGTTTCCTTCATTTCTTTTTCATTTATTTCTGATCTGATCTTTATGATTTCTTTCCTTCTGCTCACTTTGGGGTTTCTTTGTTCTTCTTTCTCTAATTGTTTTAGGTGTAAGCTTAGGCTGTTTATTTGATATTTTTCTTGTTTCTTGAGGTAGGACTGTATTGCTATAAACTTCCCTCTTAGAACTGCTTTTGCTGTGTCCCATAGGTTTTGGGTTGTTGTGCTTTCATTGTCATTTGTTTCTAGATATTTTTTGATTTCCTCTTTCATTTCTTTAGTGATTTCTTGGTTGTTTAATAGAGTATTGCTTAGCCTCCATGTTTTTGTATTTTTTATAGTTTTTTTTCCTGTAATTGATATCTAGTCTCATGGCATTGTGGTCAGAGAAGATGCTTGGTATGATTTCAATTTTCTTGAATTTACCGAGGTTTGATTTGTGACCCAAGATGTGATCTATCCTGGAAAATGTTCCATGTGCACTTGAGAAGAAAGTGTATTCTGTAGTTTTTGGATGGAATATCCTATAAATATCAATTAAGTTGAGATGGTCTAATGTGTCATTTAAAGCTTGTGTGTCTTTATTTATTTTCTGTTTGGATGATCTGTCCATTGATGTAAGTGGGGTGTTAAAGTCTCCTACTATTATTGTGTTACTGTCGATGTCCCCTTTTATAGCTGTTAGCATTTGCCTTATGTATTGAGGTGCTCCTATGTTGGGTGCACAGATATTTACAATTATTATGTCTTTTTCTAGGATGGATCCCTTGACCATTATGTAGTGTCCTTCCTTGTCTCTTGTAATAGTCTTTACTTTAAAGTCTAATTTGTCTGATATGAGTATTGCTACTCCAGCTTTCTTTTGACTTCCATTTGCATGCAATATCTTTTTCCATCCCTTAACTTTCAATCTATATGTGTCCCTTGGTCTGAAGTGGGATTCTTGTAGGCAGCATATAGAAGGGTCTTGTTTTTGTATCTATTCAGCCAGTCTGTGTCTTTTGGTTGGAGCATTTAATCCATTTACATTGAAGGTGATTATTGACATGTGTGTTCCGATTACCATTTTCTTAATTGTTTTGGGTTTGTTTTTGTAGGTCTTTTCCTTCTCTTGTGTTTCCTGCTTAGAAAAGTTCCTTTAGCAATTGTCGTAAGACTGGTTTGGTGGTGCTGAATTCTTTTAACTTTTGCTTGTCTGTAAAGCTTTTGATTTTTCCATTGAATCTGAATGAGATTCTTGCTGGTTAGAGTATTCTTGGCTGTAGACTTTTCTCTTTCAGGACTTTCAGTATATCCTGCCATTCCCTTCTGGCCTGCAGAGTTTCTGCAGAAAGGTCAGCTGTTATCCTTATGGGTTTTCCCTTATATGTTATTTGTTGCTCTTCTCTTGCTGCTTTTAATATTTTTTCTTTGTGTTTAATTGTCGTTAGTTTGATTAATATGTGCCTTGGTGTATTTCTCCTTGCGTTTATTCTGTATGGGACTCTGTGCTTCTTGGACTTGATTGATTATTTCCTTTTCCATGTTGGGGAAGTTTTCTACTGTAACCTCTTCAAATATGTTCTCAGAGACTTTCTTTTTTTCTTCTTCTTCTGGGATGCCTATGATTTGAATGTTGGTATGCTTAATGTTATCACCAAGGTCTCTGAGACTGTCTTCCATTTTTTTAGTTCTTTTTTTCTCTTTCCTGCTCTGTGGCAGTTATTTCCCCCATTCTATCTTCCAACTCACTTATTAGTTCTTCTGCCTCAGTTATTCTGCTCTTTATACCATCTACAGTATTTTTAGCTTCAGTTATTTTGTTATCCATTACTGTTTGTTTGTTCTTTAGTTCTTCTGAGTCCTTATTAACTATTTCTTGTATTTTCTGTATTTTGTTATTGAGATTTTGTATCATCTTTACTATCATTACTCTGAATTCTTTTTCAGGCAATTTTCCTATTTCCTCTTCATTTATTCATTCTTTTGGTTTTTTTCCTGCTCCTTTGCCCGCATGGTTTTTCTTTTTTTTTTTTTCTCATTTTGTCTAATTTATAGGATTTGCTGTCTCCTTTTCCTATACTGCCTAGTAGTAATTCCTCTTGTTTCTGCCCTCTGCCCCCTGTGGTGGGGTTTCTCCAGTGTCTTCAGTAAGCTTCCTGGTGGGGGGTCTGGTGTCCTTTTTCCAATGTGTGGCTCTGTGTCTTTTCTCTCTGATGAGAAGGGCCATGTTAGGAGGTGTGTTTTAGGGTATCTGTTAAGTTAATATGGCTTTAGGTAGTCTGTGTGCTAATGGGAGGGTTTGTGTTCCTGCCTTGTTTGTAGTTTGGTATGATGTGTCCAGCACTGGCAGTTGCAGACAGTCGGACAAAGCCAAGTCTTAGACTCTGATACAGGGCTCTGTGAGAGTTCTCTGCAGTTAATCTTCCCTGTGTCTGAGGAGTCCCTAGTAGTCTAGCATCCTGGATTCAGTGCTCCCTCTCCAGAGCCTCCTACTTGACTTCTGACGGAGTTGTCCAGACTTCAGAGGTTGCTTGTCTTGGCAATAAAGGGGTTTAAAGAAGACTGTCCAAGCCCCAGACTAATGGCAGAGTGTTGAGTCAAACAAATACTAAGTCAAGGAAACACATACATGTATAAGACATGCAAATACTGAATCCAATAGAACATAAGGCACTAGAAAGACCTAACAGAAGAACCCCAGCATGCTATCAGACAATCAAAGAGAAAACCAACAGAAATTCTAAACCAAAACAGAACAAAACAAAAACAACAACAACAAAAAAAAAAACCATACCACAAACACACAAACACAAATCCAGGGAGATTTTGAAAGCTAAGATGAAATATAATAAAGAGCAAGAGTACCACCAGACAGACTGAAGATTCTCAGCATGAAATCAGGCAATTATATTTAGAACTAAGATAAAGACAAAACCTAATAATAAAAACCAAAGCAGTGTGTCATCTGGAGAATAAAGCAAGGAAACAGAGCAGACCGATAATATGCCTTATAAGTATGTTAAGATAAAATAATTTAAAAAAGGATAGAAGACAGGGCAACAGAAGAGCATAGTGTGACTGGAAATATGAAAAGAAAAAGAAAGGAATAGAAATGTATAAAAGAGATGAAAAGAAGGTAGGAGAGATACAGTCGGCACTACAAAAAGCTTAGCTAGAAATAGAAATATATAAAAAGGCTAAAAATAAAAGTAGAATAAAAATAGAATAGAAAATATGTTATAAAACATGTAGATCCCTTAGGACTAAGATCGTAATTAAAAAAAAAATGGAACTGACCCCAGAATGGACCAGTTCAATAGAATTAATACTAATATTTCTGTTTCCTTGGAGTCTCAGCTGTAAGTGTCCTTCTACCTGCCTTGGGCTTTTTGTAGTATTCTGCGACCAGCAGAGCTTCCTTTATTGTTCATCTGTAAGTGCTGGTGTGGGAGAGAGGGTACAATAGTGGCTCCATCCCCTGGGAGTGAGTGAGCTGTGGCACCCTGCCTGGGTCACAGCGGCTCAGTTGGCCATGGCAGTGCCTGTTATAGAGGGATGCCAGCAGCTCATGTGTAAACAGAATGTTTCCAGAGCTGGGCCATGCTGCGGGCTTTTGCCTCTCGGCTGAAGGCACTCTAGGCCAGCCCTGCCTGGGGGCCTTTGTTACCCCTGAGTACCCTAGCTAGGCCCACAGTGGTCCTTCCTTTGTCCATCGCAGGTGCTGAGAGAGAGGCTACACCCGCGGCTCCTCCCCTCTGCTTGTGAGTCAGCAGTATCCAGCTGCCACTATGGCCACGCAGCTTCCCGCGGTAGGAACCGTGGGACATTTTGAAGAGTACTGGCAGAATGAAGATGGATACAAAAGTTCCAGTTTCATAGAAGAAAGTGGTAGAATATGTAAATTATAAATACAAATATACACAATACCAGTTAAAATATACATCAAGCTTGACTTTCTTTTTTGAACCAGGGATCTCATCCTTTAATAGTAATTCCATCAGAAAATTTCAATATTAAAGTTATGGTTGGCAATAGAAATTCATAGATATTTGGTCATTCAATTTGATTTTTCTTTTTTGTGTTTTGCCATAAAACATATACCTCTCTAAAACACCATAACAGGATAAAGAAAACCATCTGATTGGGCTAAATCAGAATACTCTAAGTTGCATGAATAAAATCATATACTTACCTAAACATTATATTAATTAAGTACCTAACAGCCTCTCAAAATCAGGAAGGAAGAAAGAATATGTTTACATTCTCCTATGGTAGGAGTTGTTTTGCAATTCCTTCCAAGAAATGCTTCCCCCAAGTCAAGCTAGACTTTTTGTTTGGATGGGATTTCACCTGGTACCCAAGACACTTCAGATGGATCTCTGTCTCACCAATTTTGCTTCCATCTGTTTGCTGCCTACAGCTGATGTTCCAACAACCATATGCCTTTTGTCTTCAGGCCTTTCCATCACCAGACCCCTCCAACCTGGAATGTTCTTCTCCTTCCCTTTTCCCTGTTTATCTCTTCAAACTCCTTACCCCCAAAGAGAAACTGTATGTACATATCTTGTAGTTGACAATTGTCTATATTTTATTTTATTGGGGGGGGGACTTTTTTTTTTTGGCCCCACCACATGGCATGCAGGATCTTAGTTCCCAGGCCAGGGATCGAACCCGTGCCCCTTGCAGTGGAATCACAGAGCCTTAACTGCTGGACCTCCAGGGAAATCCCATTGTCTATGTATTTTGGACATAGAGGATCTGAACTAACTTTTTGATCATTGGCTTTAGGTTCCTTTGCGGCAGAAATACTACAAAACAGAGTTTCAGAGTCTTAAACAATGAAGATACAACTTCCCACTGGTTTGTGGCAGTCTGGGGAAACTGATTCACCATTTCCTGCATGTAAAATGCCATATTATTTCAGGGAGAGCCCCAAGAGAAAATGTTAAGAGCACCTTTCAGCCATAAGTTTTGAAGCACTTTCAGAGCATGAATACACGTATTCTTAGTCATAAAACACACACACATCTATTGATGCTGATCATTGTAACCTTGTCTTAAGCATTCCTCTGTACCCACACTTGCGGATGCATTTTCTCAGTGGAGTCTATCCTCCCTTGTGGTCTCAATTTCTGGGCTGTAACTCAGTAACTCTACCCTTCAGACTGTGCTTTGGCTGCCTTCAGGAACAGCAATGTCTCTGTTCAAATCAAGAGAGCATAATGAAACATTGTCTGCTACAATATCAAACATGAGAGATTTCCGCTAAACTAATTGGTAGGGAAAATATTTTGCCTTCATCACGTGGCAGGGCTTGAAGTCAGAAAAATGGAAATGGGCTGGGGGAGGCTGGGGAGGGCAGGCAGATCATGTGAATGGGATTGGAAGAAAAGTTTGCTATAAGATGAAAAGCTTTAGTTGGGGGCTTAAATGAAGATAGTGTTTTGCTTAGTTCCACGGTCTAGGAAGGAGAAGAGATTAGGGCTGAAGAGACCTGAAGTCTAGACAAGATTCTTCCACTAACCAATCTTGACTCAGTTTACTCTTTTGGCAAATTATAAAACTGTTGTGTATAGAGACTCAAACAAATTTTACATAAAGCTCAGATGAGGCACTAAAATAGACATGAAAATGCAACAAACTTTTAAAGCAGTAGTTTTCAACCAGGATATAAGTAGAATAAACTTGAATTTACATCAGAATATTTTTACTAAAGCATATGCCTCCTTCACTGCCCCTTTACCCTGGCGTTATAATTATTTGAAACATTATATGCCAATGTAACCAGAAAACAACAATAGCAACAACAACAACGCAACCACAATCCATTTATGAAGTGTGCCTGGCACTGTGCTGAATCATTTATGAACATTTATGTAACACCACTTAATTCTCATCACAACCCTGTGGGGTGTGCGCTGCCACCATTCCCCTTTCACAAATGAAAATGTTGAGCAAATGAAGAAGTGTGTTTAACTAACAATTCCGGTTACATAGCATCACTCTATATACTTTTTTTTTTTGTTACAGATTTTGATACTTTATTTATTTATTTATTTATTTTTGGCACACGGGCTTAGTTGCTCCGCGGCATGTGGGATCTTCCTAGAGCTAGGATCGAACACGTGACCTCTGCATTGGCAGGCGGACTCTTAACCACTGCACCACCTAGGAAGCCCTACTTTTAAAAATAGGGGGAAAAATAATCACATTCTACATTTGGGAATCCCATACCAGAATAATTATTCCAAGGGTAAAGCTCAATGTCTATCCCACCCCGCCTCTCCGAATCTCCTCACCTTCTTCTGTCAATTAAAAAAATGACTGAGATAACTAGTGGGAACCTGCTGTATAGCACAGGGAGGTCAGTTCAGTGCTCTGCAATGACCTAGGTGGGTGAGATGGGCAGGGGGGAGGGAAGTCCAAGAGGGAGGGGACCGATGTATACATATACTGATTCACTTCATTGTTCAGCAGAAACTAACATGACATTGTGAAGCAATTATACTCCAATAAATAAAAAATAAGAAGAAGAATAAAAAACAACACTGAGATGTTTCCTTTACCACAACCTCTTCTTAAGAATAGGTCTGATTTTGGCTAATTTCAATGTATACATAATTTAAACGAGTCTTTTAAGAGATACAGTAGCAGTTCACTGGACAAGGAGTTCATAGACCCAACCTTGGCAACCCTCATCTACAGACTGTATGAGCTTCAGTGGGTCACTCAATCTCCCCAAGCCTTGAAGTTTCCTCCTCTGTAGTATAAGGGGGCTCAGCTGGATGGTCTATAAGCTTTTTCCCCTACAATTATCTGTTGGCAATTTGCCTTCTTGATCTAGATGTTAGGAACTATTCTGTCCCTGTTAAAGGACAATATTGGTAGTTGGATGGGGCTGGTGGGAGCAAAGAGATTTCCAAGCACCCTCATGATCTTACCAAGTCATGGTTTTCATGTCTGCTTATGTGTTAGTAGATCATAAGAAAGCAATCAAATAGGAATGACAAAGATTCAATCAAAGAATAAACTATAAAAGAATAATGTGAATTCTAGTACACAGTCATCTAACCTCTATTATTTTCACAGTCATCTGTGAATCTAAGATAATAGTAGTGCCTACCTCTTTGGTATTTTTCAGAATAAGATAATACACCTAAGCTATGGTAACACGATAGGTAAAATAAGAGTAATATGTCTGTGAAATCAGTCACACTCTCTTCCCTCCAAGTCCTCTGAACCAATGGTGTGAAAGAGACAGTGGACTGTTGCTAGTGAATCTGGAATAAAAACTGATTAAGCTCCAAGCCAAAACAGGTCCCCATCCACTTCTCCCAGATTCAAATGAACTCAAATTGGGCAAAGCCACTAATCAACAGCTGTCTTACCATAGGAAGAAACTCACAACAGGCAGCTGAGGAGAACTCGTGCATCCCAACAGCTGGCTGCATCTAAAAAAACAGAGAATAGAAGTGATCCCTGTGTTCATGGCTCCTTTGACAATCTCCTCAATGCCAATCTGGTTATCAGTTCTGCATCCCTTTAAGAACAATGAGTAGGTGAGGAAGAGAGGAAGAGAGAAAAAAAAAAAGGATTTTAGAATGTTTCCTATATTTCCAAGAAAACAGAAGTCCTTGTTTTATGGACCTGCTCAGAAACACTGGAAAGGAGTGAATGGAGTCTTTCACAAACAGTACTCCCCTCCCGGGATGTGTCCTGACATTTGTTATGTGAAGGATGGGGAAGTTCTTTTAACTGACTTCTTAACTGACCTCCAGTATCACTCCTCACTCTCTAAGCTACTCTGATTAGTTTGTAATAATCTTATGCTGGTTTCTGGTAGGCCAATTTCAGGTAATCCTTTATACTCCTCGTTTTAGCAGTTAAATTTTATATGTGCCCAGAATCAGTTGTATTGATTTTCAAAACTGTTTATTCTAGGGGAATGATTAATAAAGAACTGTATAAACACATCAGATATGATTTTGAAAAGGAGAAGGGGTTTCTTCAACAGAAATAAGTGAATAATTTAGAAGAGGTGATTAAAGCCAGCTTTCCCAAAGTGGTGTGTGCAACACTATTGTAAAAGATTAGGGAAAACTTAAAAATCTAGAGCAATTTGCCTTCAGATTGCTGTTCATGTTCTTTACATTTTTCTCTCCATTCAGCTGGAGCACAAATAGAAATCAGATAAATGTATTAGTGGATTATGGGTGTAGTCTATGAAAGAAAGATGACAGAGAAATTTTATTTTATGGACTCATTTCTGAAGGCAAGGCCTTAGCACTTCATTGAAAGACTGGTGAAAGAAATGTTGACCTATATGTTTGAAGTTAATTTTTAAGATCTATTTGTATTTTTATGAATTATTTCAGAAGGCTTTCACTAAGCGATGCAAATCAATTGTAAAGTGAAATTATAAATATCATAAAGTTTCAGGGAAATGACTTGCTTGAATCATATTCAAAGACTTTATAAAGATCTGGCTTAAATATGTTAATGATTGAAGAAGAGACAATTAACCAAGGTCATGATATCACAGAAGATTTAAAAGTGGTTGATTTTAATCTCCAGGAATTCAGAGAAACCCTCTGGAAAATTCATGACCCCTGGAATGTTTCTGCGAAAATGAATCTCATTTGGTTATGCTGGAAAAGTTCTGACTGTTTCAGATAAAATGGCTTCTACTTTAGTTTTAGCACAATGCTTGGTGTGTATCAAGACCTTAATAGTGATATGTATTCATATATGAACATATTACTATTAGGAGTAGTACTTGTTGTATTTACCTTTGCCCCCTACCTAAATGTAGTTATTAAGGAGCCTGTTTACCATCATAACTTATTTCTTTACATGCATTGCTCCTATAAAACAAGCTCTGGTCATTACTGACTGCTCAGAATAAAAATGTTCCCTTATAAATCTATTTTTTCCAGGTGAATGATCACCCAGCTGTTTACCTAATCTTTCCCCAAGTGCTCGTGTGTCCAGCAATAACAATATTAGGAGTTGATCATCCCTTAAACTAAGCTGCCCCATATATCCAACTAAAGTCCATAAATATTCCATAGGACTCATTCATTCAGTCATTTGTTTGGCTCTCAGTATTCAAAAAGAAAGTGAGAAGAAAGAAAAGAGGAAGAGAGGAAGGAAGGAAGGAAAAGGGAAGAGAAGGGAAGGAAAAGAAAGGAAAGGAAAGGAAAGGAAAAGAAAGGAAAGGAAAAAAAGAGAAAGCAAAGAAAACTCCTAACTTTCAGGAGCTTATAATTGAGCTAAGTACACCAGCACAGAAATAAACATCTCTAATTTAGGGTTTCATGGAAGAGGTAACATGAAGTGAAAGCTGGCCGTGATTCTTATCCTGTCTAGATGTTTGGGAAGGGGGGTAGTTCGGAGATGGGCCAAGATTCTTTCAAGAAGAGATTTTGGTTGTTTTACTGGGCCTTCAAGTATAAGTAGAATTTTGAAAGATTAAAATTAATGAGGAAGAACATTACATATCAAACAGAACTGGGAAAGAACAGAGAATACATGAAGAATGGTTGTTGGTTTGATGTAACTGAGAAGAAAGCTGTGTGTGCCTGAAGAGAGAAGGGAGAGGGTAGCATGATATTTAGTGTAGAATAAATATAGGTTACCCCAAATGGCTCAGTAAATTTCTCACTGAAGAATTTGGTTTATTACCACAAGCTAGTGGTTTTCAAAGTTTATCTCTAAAACAAGTAGGATCATCAGCACTTGGGAACTTAGAATTGCAAGTTACTAGACCCTATCCCAGACCTATCGAATCAAAAATTATGAGTCCCAGCAATTCATGTTTTAGTGTGTTATCCAGGTGATTCTGATGCAAGTTTAAGAACTACAGGTATAGCAAAAGGATTATTTATAAAATATTAAATAAGGAAACAGCAGGGTCAGATTTTAGTTTTCAAATGATCACCCTTTCCCTTGGTAAAGAATGAATTGAAAAGAGCAACTCTAGAGACCCCTTAAGGGGCTTTTGCTGTAGTAAATGGGAGAAACGATAGGAGTGGAGGAGGGAGGTGGGAGGGAAAGAAAGGATTGATGGTGTGTAGTATTCAAATCTATCAAACTACATCATTAAATGGGAGTGAAAAACTGAGGTGCTATGGAAGATGGAAGAGTTCAAGTTGAATTCTTTCCCCTAGCCTGAAGGATTCGGGGGGTAGCGACACCATTTTGGGAGCTGCAGGTGGAAGAAGGGAAGCTCCTTCACTTAGGCAATTATACAGCTTTTCATCAGACTCACTAGGAGATGTACTGTGAATAGAAATCTACTTCACTATACTTATTCATTCATTCATTCACTCACTATTCATAAAGGCAACATTGAGTATCCATCATGTGTCAGACACTTTGATGGTCACAAGAGATAGAGAGATGACTCAGATGTCCCTTTCCTCAAGCAGCTGTTGAGCAACCTGGGGAAAGACATGTATAAGAGAGAGACAGATAGATAGTACAGAGGGGACCAATTTACTTGTGGACAATTCCCATTTGGACTGAATGTGATTATGCTCCCATTCTTGCCCCTTGTTGTTTATCCAGTCCCTCCTCTAGGTTAACATCTCCTCTCAGGTTCTCAGAAGGGAGAGCATGCCTATTGGAAGCTGGCTGAGGGGACATCAAGCACTCGGAAAACTCTCAGCTTTCATAAGGCCAACAGCGACATCTTACAACAGTGAGTTCTGCGTGAGTCCACGTGTCAGAAATTTGCTTTGTACCTTCACCACAATAAGTTCTCCTTTACCCCTTAAGGAAACGGAATGGTAGAAAAGAGGACTGGAACTTGCTCAAGCTCATAGATTAAATCTTGGGCAACGTGGCAAATACTCATACATGCTTGGTATTTATTTACATGCACACAAATGGAAAGATCCAACCTAGGACCACAAAATCAGGTCGTGCTTCCTCTGGTTTATAAATCTTAGAGAGAACTTTAGTAAAATACTCTAAACACTTTAGAATATCATTCACTCATAAATCATACCAATATTTTCTTAGATCAGTCTTCCAAGGCAAGAGAAATAAAAGCAAAAATAAACAAACAGAACCTAATCAGACTTAAAAAGTTTCTGCATAGCAAAGGAAACCATCAACAAAACAAAATGACAACCTACTGAGGAGGAGAAAATGTTTTCAAATGATGAGACTGACAAAGGATTAATTTCTAAAATATACGAATAGCTTATACAACTCAATATCAAACAAACAAACACCCAATGAAAAAATGGGCAGAAGATCTGAATAGACATTCCCCAAAGAAGATACACAGATGGTCAACAGGCACATGAAAAGAGGTTCATCATTATCTAATTATTAGAGAAATGTAAAACCAACCTGCAATGAGGTTTGGCCAATCAGAATGGCCATCAGAATGGCCATCATCAAAATGTCTGCAAATAATAAATGCTGGAGAGGGTGTGGAGAAAAGGGAACACTCCTACACTGTTGGTGGGAATGTTAATTGGTGCAGCCAGTATGGAAAATAGCATGGAGGTTCCTTATAAAACTGAAAATAGAGCTACAATATGAATGTATATATACCACTCCTGAGTATATATCTGGAAAAATTGAAAACTCTAATTCAAAAATATACACACATCCCAACGTTAACAGTAGCGCTATTTATGATAGCCAAGATATGGAAACAACCCAAGGGCTCACCAACAGATGATTGGCTTAAGAAGATGTATATACACAATGAAATATTAATCAGCCATAAAAAACGAAATATTGCCACTTGCAGCAACATGGATAGACCTAGAGAATATTATACTTAGTGAAGTCAGACAGAGAAAGATAAACAATATATGATATCACCTATTTGTAAAATCTAAAAAATAATACAAATGAATCTTTATACAAAACAGAAACAGTCTCACAGACATAGAAAACAAACTTATGGTTACCAAAGGGGAAAGGGAGGAGGTGAGGGACAAATTAGGAGTATGGGATTAACAGATACAAACTACTATACATAAAGTAGATAAGCAACAAGGATTTACTGTATAGCACAGGAAATTAAATTCAATATCACATAATAACCGTTAATGGAAAATAATCTGAAAAGAATACATATATTCAGAATGATTTTGCTATTCACCTGACACTAACACAATATTATAAATCAACCACTCTTCAGTAAAAAAAGATGTTTACATTTATTAGCATGAAAAGATCACTCAGTTGTAAAGTGTGAAAAAATCAGATTACAAATCAGATTGATCCTAAATGTACATATATACATAAATATGAGGGGATGAACAATGGTTACTCTTAAGTGATAAATTCCTGGGGTTTTTTGTTTTGTTTCATTTCCTTCCTTATACCTTTCTGTACTGACAGATCTTTTTCACACTGAGTAAGCAGTACCTTTATAAACAAAAGAAGCAATCAAGTCATTACTGTTTTGAAAATAAAATACCTTAATAACTTCTAAACATATACTTAAAAAAAAAGAATAATGGTATAAAAGTAGTAAAAGGTCCAATATCAAAAGTAGGAAAAAAATGAGAATCGTTTCTCTTTACACAGCATTATCATATAATTTCATATAACTCCCACTTTAACTATTAATTATGTAATAATAATGATAATATAGAGAAAAATGCCTACGTCAGTGAAAAATCATGCAACATCCATAGCATCCTATTTCAAATTACCTAATTCTGCTTCTATGGAAGCTATTTTACAACTTTGTACATTATAAATAACTGATAGCAATGTAAAGTGATTCTCATCCACAGACATGTGAATTTTTCAATTATGTCCCACAAAAGTCAATTTCTCTGGCCCACTGTAGAAGAGGCTGATTTTTTCACGCATTTGCACATTCTTTTTAACATTCCTGATCTATAAATGTGTCTGTTCTTTGGAATCTCTTTTGAACTGGTTTTTAATGCCTCAGTAATGCCCTCATTAATGTGTTAAATGAAATCTTTAACAGATTTATTTTTATATCTGTATGAGGGTCATGATTTTACCATTTTTTGAAAATTATCTTTTAACAATTATTGTAATGTTAGTTAATATTTAGTAAGAACTTTCCATGTGTCTAGCCCTATTCTAAGTTAGTTATATGCCTTATTTCATTTTGACTTCACCATCCCTATAGCAGGTAATGTCAACTCCACTGTCCACATGAATACCCAGCATCCCCTAGAAGTTAAGGAATTTGTCCAGAAGGAAACAGGAGTACATGCTGGAGAAGAATTCAAATTATAGCTGAGTCCAATATATGCTTAAGCACATACAATATCATTCCTATTTTTCCAGATGAGAAAACTGAACCTCAGCAAGGTTAAAATGCCTTTTACTTTTCCATTTATTCAACAAATACCTTGAATACCTACAATAAGTCAGACACTGATCTAGTTTTGGGAACATAGAAATCAAAAAGTTAAGTAGACAAAACTCTTGATTTTTATGCAGTCTAGAACCTTGTGATAACTGACTCAAGTCCAGTGCTGGTATAGCTAGACAAGCTATTTCCTTTAAAAGGTTATTTTCTTCCAGCTTCTTTTGTACCCACTTCCAGGCAACTGGGAACATTCAATGGACTGGAACTTCTAGTAAAAGCACTCTGATGTCATCTTGTATCCTCTTGTCACTTAGAGAAGAATGTATTCAAATAAATCCAGAATAGGAGACGACTAATGAATTCTTTGTTAAGTCTCCAAGATAAGCTTCCAACCTGACTTCCCGTTGAAAATGTCGTGCCCTTTGTCTGAAATGCACTACCTAGTGGATCCCTACCTAGTGAATCCCTGCTCAATCTTTTAATTTTTTTAATTTTTATTTTTTAATTAATTTTATTAAAATGTTGTGTTAGTTTTTACTGTACAGCAAAATAAATCAGTTATACATATACATATAGCCCCTCTTTTTTTGATTTCCTTCCCATTTAGGTCACCACAGTGCATTAGGTAGAGTTCCCTGTGCTATACAGTACATTCTCAGTTACCTATTTTATACCTATTATCAATATGCCAATATTGATATATATATGTCAATCCCAACCTCCCAACTCTTCCCACCCTGCCTTGCCCCCATGGTATCCATACTTTGACCTTCAAAACTCTGTTCAGTCTTCAGAGCCTTTCTGAAGTCTTTTCAGACTTTATCTCCTCCTCACAAGTTTATGAATTCACCTCTCTTCTCACTCCAACATCCCCTGCCTCTTGGTTGTTTCTAAATGTTGCAGGTATCATGTACCTTCACTTTTCTTCTATTTCCTTCATAAAAGCATAAACTCCCCATGGAGAAACACCATGACTTATCTATCTTTGTTTCCCTAGCACCTGGTATGTTAAAGGCTAGCAGTGGGGTGAATCAGTGGTGTGCTGGTAAACAATTATTTCCATACAATTTATGTAGAACAGGCTTCACTTCTTCCAATGTACAGAGTTCTCTCTCGTCTCCAAATCTTTGCGTTTACGGATCCCTCTGTCCAAACCCCATCTCCATTTTATCTCCCACACTTCCATTTCTTTTCAGACATCAGTTTTTCCCAAAGCACTTTCTAACCCTGAATTGAATGCCTCTTCTGTGTGCTCTCCTATCACCTCACCCTGGGTATATCTATTTATACAACTGAATATATGTATATTAATCGGTAAAATCCTTGATGGCAGGAACTATATCTGTTTACTTCATTGCTGTATCTTCAGATCCTAAACTAAGGACATATAATTATATGCGTATTTACACATATTTAAATATATGTCAAATGAGGGAAAAGGCTAATTTGTTCATGTTTGCTACTGTCCAGCAGGAATTATTCTTAGGGTACAGCATGATGGAATAGAAAGACCAACTTTGGAGCTAGAAACATGGATTCTATTCCTGGTTCAGTAATCTATTAGCTGTGTGACTTTGAAGAAATCACATCAGTGTGTTTTCCGTTAGTTCCCTTATACGTAAAATGAGAATAAAATCTCTACTTCGACCTATTGTTGTGAGGACTAAATGAGATAATGTACGTTGAGGCTCTGATGCTAAGTAAGCTCTCAATACATATCCATTTCCTTCCCCTTCTATTTGCGGCCAGTGCTAAATTATAAAGACAGCATTTGGGCACATAACAGGATATCCTACATGAGGAGGAATGGCTCCCAGAGTAATAGATGGTGTTGCCAACAATAGTGAAGAGAATGAGAGGAAGCCAGCACATAAACGAACCTCTCAAGGTTTCACCCTCAAGGGTTCAACGTAAGGTTCAAAGGATGACTCTGAACATTAAACAGCATCGTGAAAAACCCAACAGTGTTCCCAGCTGTGGCGATTAACCAAAACACATTCCTAAAGGCAAGGGGGGCCCAGTAGAAGGCAAGAGACCTGGAGTCAGCACTGAGTGAAAGGTTAACCCTGGTGCATGGTATGCTAAGCACGTGCCAATGACAACATTAGATCCACCTTCCTCCTGCCCTGGAATAGGGACTGTGAAGGGGCGGTGTAGGCTTCCTGCATGGTATTGTGGCTGCATGTTCTCTTTCCCCCTCTGGGGGTGAGGCTTTTAAGGCTTCCACTTTATATTTCCAGACAGTAGTCTGATCTTTCAGTTCTCTCATTTTAAGAGATGACCTGCTTGCTTTTATGCCATTGGCAGCTGGTCAGCTGGTCACTTAGCTAAGTGAAACACTGAATTCACGCTGAACAAGTCCTACCTGCATTGTCTGGTGACAAAAGACTGGAAACTTAAACATCTTGCTTGCGGGAAATAAGCTGGTTTCTAGAGGTGTGTGATCCCACTCCCCAAATTTTATCCTTGCTGGGGCTATTATCACAACTTCCGAATGTTATGCTATAACACAGCAACAAACACAGCAAAGTAGGAAATTCGGCCAACAGGGAAGTGGTAAAAGAGAAATAGCTTGGTACCCCTTTAGAAAGAATGCTTGATTGCGAATGTAGAGAGTTGGATGCTTTTTGTACCTGACAGTTCTGTTAACCTGGTGGTGAACTTGGAAAGAAAATGACACTTATTCAGGGTCTACTTCACTCCTGGTCCTATGCTATATCCCTAAATATATTCCTTTTATTTTAATCTCTTGCCAATGCTAATTATAATACCCATTGCAGACATGAGGAAACTGAGACTTAAATTGGTTGGTTATCGTGTCCAATGTCAAAACTGGTGGATTCGATTTTGAACCCAATTCCATCTTCTTTCTACTATAACATGCTGCAGTGTTTACCTTATTTTACATCATCTTTTAAACACTAATGGCCATCTTAAGACCAACCTTGAAAGAAACCATTCCAACTGGGTGAGCATGGACAAGATAATGGTAGGGCAGACACAGCCCTTTTACCTGCTAGTTGCCTTCACATGCATTTTCTCATTTGACTTTGGAAAAATCACTTGCCTGGTCTGGACCTTGTTTTACACTTTTGCTAAATATGAAATTTAAACTAATTCCTTACATTCCTTTCAACTCTCACATTCTAGAATGAAAAGTAACCAGTCCAGGGACATATTTCATATATGCATACATACCTAGCTTTAGTGTTTACATCCTTTACTTTTAAGGAGGATTGGAGTCCTCCTGACTGTGGTCTTTGCTGATGTTCATCCTGTTTTTACCATCCTTTCCTCACCCCCTGTCTCCAAACTGGGAGAAAGAGTTCTCATATCTGACTTCTCCTATTACCTTATCAGTGTCTCACTTTTGGCACTTATCACCCTCTGCTTCCTATGGTGGTTATGGTGGATATATCTTATCTCCACTAGGACCTTGTAAGTTCCATGAGTTTCCTCCACTTCCTTGCCAAGGCTGGTATTCCCCAGGACATCCAGCCCAGTGTCAGCCCAGGGGGGACAGTATTGATAGTCTCTGTCTATTTTTGTTGAAATAGAAATCTGAAGTATCATAAGATTTTTATCTAAATTAAACTCAAGTTACACAGCTACTATTTTGACAATAATCTGAGAAGTCAGATAGGAGAAATTTTGGACAAAAATAACATGTTGATGCTGTTTTACAGCAGGGCTTTTCTTGTTGTCTGAGTTGAAGGATTCAGTTTTTTTAATTAATTACCAATCTATCACGGTCTGGTGCTTTTTAAAGTGTAATAAAATGAATTACTAGAAAAATTAAATTAAAAAGATATGAAAATATTAATTCAAAATGTGTATTACTAGGTTCAACAGAAACAAAACCCCCCTGTCAAATTGCTGTAAAATTTATAGACATTTACCCTCAATTCCAGTGCTTATCTCATGGACTAGCAGCAAATAGCTACTATGACACCAAACCTGGACCATGCTTGGGAGACACTGACTGTTTTACCATTTATACAGCAGGTTTAGAATCCTAAAAGGGGCTGGGTTGTTTCTCCTAGGTGACAATTTTAGGGATCAGATGGGAGGAAACTACTAGAGGCCGGATGTATATCTTCAGGCTTTCTCTCTGGTCTTTGAAAAGGAAGACCGAAATAAAGTTTAAAAAGTCAAAGGATTCTGGAAAATAGGATCAGAAACCACCTCCAATAAAGCCCGAATCTTGGTGGGGCAAGTGTAACTGTCAATATCTGTTCCATATTCTTAATAAAGAAAAGAACATTTATTGTCTACTTAGGTGGCTATAAATGGATCTCGTACTAGCAGCTCATTTGTAAACTTTCCTCTGTTACTAACTTGTTTGTATTTCTATTTTTTTTTTACCCTTCAAGGCACAATAGCGAACATTTTATTTAATCCTCCCAAAACCCAGTGAGGTAGATATGAGAGCTGTCCTTATCGTGCAGGTGAGAAAGCTGGCTCAGAGATGTTAAATGATGTTTCCCGGTCACTCAGTTACTAGGTGGTTGAACTGGAATTCATACTCAAGCCTGTCTGACTCTGAAGCCCATTCTCAGTTTACAAAACTCATTGTTTTTCTAGCAAATCTTGCCTTATAATACTTAGAAAATCTAAATACACAGGGAGGAATGTATATAAGGAATATGCCTTTTTTTTTCAATAAGCAGAAAAAAAATCTCCCCACAAATCCCTGGGATAAAGATCATAAACACGCCTTTGTGACTGTTACATGGTCATACAACCACTGCATTTATTTTCCAATTTTAACCTCCACAAAATGTAATCAGGTATATAAGTATCATAGATTCGTAATAATTAAGCTGTAAGCACTACATTTGCAACTTCTCATTATAGAATCTAATCATCAACGAATAGTTAAGGGTATTCAATGTGATTGTCTAAAACAATTGAAAAATGGACCCATTCATTATAATGATTCATTTGGTGCATATTAAAGAAACATCTAGTATCTTCACTTCCCGAAAACTGACCGTGTTGTCCTAATATACTGCAGGAAACATCCGCCAAGATAGGAGGGATGGTTCTGTGAGCTTCTCATGTTTGTGATTGATCTGCTCTCCTTCTCACTCACATAAGTTTTCAAAGAATGGGGTGAAAGTGTTTCACATAAGTCTTAGGGTAAGGGAGTTCCCTGGTTGTCCAGTGGTTAGGGCTTGGAGCTTTCACTGACATGGGCCGAGGTTCAATCCCTAGTCAGGGAACTAGGATTCTACAAGCCGTGCTGATCAGACAAAAAAAAAAGAAAAAAGAAAAGAAAAAGAAAAAGCCTTAGGGTGAGAATCCCTTTGTAAAGGCTTTCAGGAAATGGTGATACCATAAGGATGCTGCTTTCCATGATACTCAAAGAAATAACCTCCTGCATAAACGGTACTTCAAGAGTATTACTTCAGACCCTTTCAACCCAGACTTTGGGTCCCTGTTCCATCTTTAGCAGATACTTTTCCAGCAGAATAAATTTCAAATTCTAAGACACATGAAGGTCAACAGAAGTACAAAATATTTGAGCTCAAATGGGCTCTATGTATAGGTGAGGAAATTGAAGCCTAAAAGGGTGAAATGACTTGCCCAAAGTCATATAAATAGTTAGCACTGAAGGTGAACTGGATCTCTGTCTAAATGCACCTGCTAGGGAGAATCTAAATTTGACTTAAAACCTAAACTGACTGCACATGCCTCTACTTCTTATTTCTATTGGCAAAGACTGTGTCCACTTTCTTATTTCTCTATCCCCTCCACCAGGCATGGTGCCTAGTACTTAAAAGATGCTCAGTAAATGTCTGTTACTCTGAATTAAATTAGCGAGAATACCACGGTAAAACTGTTGGAACTCAGTTTGCTACTATTCACACTTGTAGGTTTAGTCTGAGTGCTGATGAGATGGAGTAGAAGCATGTATAATTTCTCTCCTTTTATAATCTTTGCCATGAAGGAAATATAACAGCTCTCAGGTTTCCTATTACTACTGTCAGAGGGATGAATGACTCAAAGACCTATAAAGCTTAATATACAATTAATATCATTCCTGGCTTTTGTCATGGGCTCATTGTTCTACATTTTGACTGTTTAGACAGGTATCTCAACTTTGACCTCCCGAGCTAATGAGACTACAAAAGAGAAGATGCACAGAAGAAAGAAAATCAAAATCATGGTAAATTTAAAAGCCAAAATGCAATAGTCTATTTCTGTTCTGTCACTCAAAGAACCCAGAAGCATCCTTTCTTCCTTGCCTCAAAATTGAAATGTGGCCAAGGCTGAGCCATTGCATACATCACAAGGAACTGCTGATGGAGGGGATTTTAAATTAAGGTGGTATTTAACCAAAGCAGCCACAAGGCTTGTCCAGACCCTGTTGCTCCCCATAAAATAAGATACGCTCACATGAGGGCACCTTTCCTTTCTAGCTGTCCAAGGGACTGATTGTGACTCCTGTACTGTTCTCCTTCTATCTTCTTGGTCTAAGGGGATAAGCCAGTGAGTATAGACACACACACACACACACACACACACACACAGAGAAACTGGAAAAATGTTGAGAGGAAATACTTCCAGTGAGTCAAAAGCTTTCAACCAAAGCTCACAGTGAGGAGGCATTTGATTTCTAAGTGCTATCACATCAGATCAAGTCTTTTTTCCTGTGCTTAGAAACATCAGAGGATCATATGCTAGGCCAACAACAAAGAATATTATGAGGCAAAGTTGTAGGAAACATGAACAAATTCATATTGTCTGAGACATTCATCCACTCATCCATCCATCCATCCATCCATCCATCTATCCAACCATCCAACTTTTTTGACCCTCCATCTATATGTCAGTCGTTGTGCCAGATACAAGGAACAGAATCATAAACAAAGCAGACATGGTCTTTGGCCTCCAGGAAAGACAGGCATATACAGAGAAATAATGAAACAAGATTGTGAGGTCGATTGTGGGAGCATATAAGAGGTAAGTTTCCCTGGAGGACATGACATTTGATTACAGATGAGGAGATATTAGGCCAAACAAAACAAAACAATACAAAATAAACAAAACATGAAAAGCAGAAATATATTTGGGATTCCAGGATTAGTATGTGTTTCATGTCAAAGCAAAACACCTTGAAAAAAAAAAACATTTGGGGAGTCACAAAGAGTTCCATCTGGTGAGAGGGAAAGAAGTGGTGAACTATAAGGTGGAGGAGACTAGACTTGGGCTGTGCCATTGAAGGAACTGTGAAGGAAGTTTAGGAAGTTTCCTTCCTTCCCTGGACCTCGGCTTCCTCATCTGTCAACCATGGAGTCTTGTTTAGAAGACACCTCACATCCTTTCCAGTTCCTGTCTTAGGAAATCTCTTACAAACAATGAACTACTTGAAACGTAGTTAGCCTCTAAATGAACCAGAAAGCCTGCAAGCAAAGGACTGACATGAGCCTCTGAACACAATCATTCAGTAATCAGACTTACTAGTTCCACTTGCATCATTTACAGATAGAACTAGCTCTCTTAAAATGTTTCTTGTTCCAGAACTATTCTGAGCCACTGCTGTGATACAGGGATGGTTGAGAGTGAGGGGAGGGGTGGGAAATAGGAGTCCAATGGAAAGGGACTCCTAAGTTTTCTTTCGATAGGAAAAAACCCAGAATCACTGGTTCAGTGGAGATGGTACTGGAGAAATGAATCTGATCCAAGTGTTCCTTTTTCCCTTTTGAGTCTCCCCATCTCCACTCTAAAATGACAGAGATATTTCTCACTCTACAACATCCTCTTGAGGCCTTTGGACAACACCCCTTATTAGCCTTGGCTTCTCATGCATAGAATGGTGATAGCAAAACCTGCTACAGAGAATTGTTGTGAGGACTGAAGTAGGTAGTTCAGGCAAAGAATGTAGCAGAGTGACTCACTCTTCTAAGTACTGTCTGTGATTAATTCATTTAATATTCACAGTAGCCTTATGAGATACTGCAAATTTTATCCTCATGTTTTAGGTGGGGACATGGAGACTCAGAGGTTAAATTGCTTGGTCAAGATGGCATGGCTTTTATAGAGTGGTGTGAGGATTCACACCAGATTGTGCACCCCAGAGTCCATGCCTATAACTGTTAGGCTAAAATATCTTTTACTAAATGTTGGGCTCATCTTTCCTTTACTTATTACCTGAAGACAATTTGTCCTTTGTCCTAATGACAAGGATGTCACGCATTACCTGTTGGTGTATGTCTCCACCATTGTATAATGACCTCCCCCTAGATCACCACCTCAAAAACTAATAATTTTAGCCAGGAGTGGAGGACAATTCCCTCCCATGGAGCATAACAACTGGCTCCCCTTCTGGTCATAACTATTGGCTGTGACATAACTAACCCTGATGCCTAAACATGGAATCAGTGTAGCACCCGCTAAGATCATTTCAACACTTCATCTTTCTCCCTCCAGAAAGGCTTCTGTGCTGATTGTGTTTGCTTCCCTCTTTACATCACAATGGCAGTTTCTATTTTGGATGTTTATTGTTTGCTGCAGCTTGAAGAAATTCTTATTCCTGCTCTGATCTGGCCTTGGCTGTGTTTCAAATGTTCTAAAACCTCTAGTCAAGCTGGCTTCATGCACCTTCTGGCACTGGCGTGTGTATTTCCGAGAGAGGAAAACAGGTTCCCTAACCACTCCTTAAAAACAAGTAGATGAGAAGGGAAAAAAAAAAAGGTCTCCCTAGATTATACCAGGAGCAAATTTGGCTAGGAATAAAACAAATGTAAAATCTAATTCCTGTCTGGTAAAATTAGCTCAAATGATTATCTTCAGATTTCTTTTTATCTCCAAAATTAGAAGTGTTAATCATCAATGTTATTCTGTAAAAACATTTCGGAGTTTACAGTTAAAACAAGAATACTGTTTGCTTCCACAGCACAGTTCATCAGGGATTCTCAGTGGCCTCTCTACACTGCATAAACAGCACAGCAGGTAGCCTCACACAGCTGCCCGTGAGGGGCCCAGGGGAAGTCCCCCTACTCCAATACTGTCCTAATAATGGTATTTTATAAGACAGAATAATTTTTTAAGACCTCATTTAATCCCCACTGTAACTTTGTGGAGTATTCTCATTATTCCCATTATGCAGATATATCAAACTGAGGCTCAGAAAATCGAAGTATGTTACTCAAAGCCCCAGAGCTAATCAATGGTAAAGTCTGGTCCCTCTGAGACTCAAACTCTCAGTCTTTCTGATACCCTATACTGCTGCTTTCAAGGTGCTCCCAAGTGAAGGCTCTAATTAAAATAAAATGTTAGATAATATTTATTGAGCACTTACTATCTGCCAAGCACTCAACTAAGAATTTTAATGTATTTTAATCACTAATTCATCACAATAATTGTATGAAATGTTTACTATAATAATTGCTAAGTTAACAGGTGAGAAGAACCAGGCTTTGCACAGTCAAATAATTTCTCAGGATCTCATGAACAAAATGTGGCCATTTTTTCAGCATTTTCAAAAAATTTTTATATACCAGACACTCTTAAAGGCAGTGGGGATACAGCAACAAACACAGCAGACTAAACACTTTCTGTCTTCATGGAGCTTGTGATCTAGTCAAGGGAAACAAATGAAATACAATGCATATAATGTCATAGTTTGAAGTACCAGAGAGAAAAACCAAAGAAGGGAAAAAGGATCAAGTGTTTCTGAGCTACGTCTAAATTCTCCAATTACTGCATATGTTACCTTCTCCCTTCTGGAAGGTCAAGACACTTAGAAGATGCTGAGAATTCTATCCCTCTAATAGTAAGGGGAATCATGTTCAACAGGGAATAAATGGCATGTTAGTAAGTCTTGTTTAGGTGAAGTCCAAGTCTTTAGACTAAGGTGAAATCATAGGACATCACAATGAACAGATGAATTGGGACCAGATCATACACTGCCTGCAAAATCAGGTAAAAGACCTTGGACTTTATCTGGCAAACAAGAGGATCTTTAAAAATGGAAATGATTAATCTGGAATTATTTTTCAGAATGACAAGACAGGGGCAAAGACTTCAGGTAGTAAGTTTAGAAGAAGTTTGTAATAGTTCCTGTGTAACGTAATAAGGTCTTTAAAAGTCCGGTGGAATGGAGATAGAGACCCATCATGAAGAAAAAATTGAAAGTATGTTGACAATTGATTATTTTGAGGAAAAGAGAGTGAGGGTGAACACAGGTAAACATGAATAGATTTACCATGAAATTAATGAAATCTAAATTCAGGGCCCAGGCTTCCCTGGTGGCACAGTGGTTAAGAATCCACCTGCCAATGCAGGGGACACAGGTTCAATCCCTGGACTGGGAAGATCCCACATGCTGCAGAGCAACTAAGCCCATGTGCCACAACTACTGAGCCTGTGCTCTAGAGCCCTCGAGTTGCGACTACTGAGCCCATGTGCTGCAACTACTGAAGCCCATGCACCTAGAGCCCATGCTCTGCAACGAGAGAAGCCACCGCAATGAGAAGCCTGTGCACTAAACAAAGAGTAGCTCCCACTCTCTGCAACTAGAGAAAGCCTGTGCGCAGCAATGAAGACCCAATGCAGCCAATAAATAAATAAGTAAATAATTGTATAAATCCAGAGCCCCTCACTTGCACAGACTCCATTCTAAGGTCCTGTGTTAACAAGTGTTGCTAATTCAAAGAGCATTTCTTCACTTCAAAAGAAAATATAAAATGCCATAAAACTTTCATAAAAGTTTTTCAAATTTAACAAAAAATTCTGAAAATTTACATAACATGTTGGTGAGTTGAGAAGCTGAAAAGACTCCAATTATCAATAAAAGCAAATTGTTATCAACAGTGATAGAAATGACTAAGTTATCTTTAATTTTTTCTTTACGCAGCTAAACAGTGTAAGAAAAAATACTAGAGAGTTGTGTCAAGCAGTTAATATATAAAACTGAATACTATTTTTCTGAATTGTGCGACTGTGGCATTTGTCAAGATTTTGAATTTGTAATTTTTTTAATTCCTCTTCTCATTCTAAATATTTACTTTTGAATCTGATTTGTATTCATAATGCCGTATTAAAAAAATGTTAAAGCTTCAGGGCCCATAAAACCTGGATCTACTGATGCAGATGAATCCCAAGTTAGTAACCTAATAAAGACTTGCTTTCAGAGGCAAAATAAATAAATTTCAGTGTTGTATATGTTGACCATAGGAGCATGTGGGGTGCTGACATGGTGCAGTTTGTTTAAAAGAGAGGATAGAAGTGATGAAAATATGTTTTCAGGGGTCAACAATTGTTTACAGCTGAAACAAATGAAGGAGATAAAATTTCAAAGATAAGGCCATAGAGATGGGAAAATGGGCAAGGATGAAAATCTTCCTAAGATTATATCTTGCGTCATAAATACAATCCAGTCAAATACCACCAAGAAATTCTTCAGTAATGTCTAAGCTAGACATGCATGAGATCTGGAAAATTCAGTCAAATATCCAAATGTGTGTCCATAAAGGCAAAATAAGGCATTTAAAAAACATCTCCATGACTTTTCAGCCTCTCTTTTTGACCTCAAACAGTGGTATGTATCTCTGCCTGTCCTTGTAATTTGGATCAAAAATCATTCAAGAAGATGAATCTTGCAGCTTAGTGTAGTGGAAAAAACATAGGATTTGAAGGTGTAGAGAAGAGATTCCTGTTCTTCTCCTTAGTAATTCTGCTGGCAAGTGGCAAAGATAATGCACCATGGTCATCAAACCCATTTCCTTGTCTTCCTAGGCACACAGAGAGACTACACTTCCCAAATTCCCCTGCAGTGGGATGAGTCCATGTGACTGAGTTCTGGCCAATGGAATGTGGGCAGAAGTGATGTGGGCCAGCCACTTCCAGCCTGCCCAACCTAGAACTTTCCAGAAGACACTCACAGCTCTCTCTTTATTCTCTACAGACCAAATGCTGATGATTCTCTATGGTCCTCTGAGTCCATAAGATGCTGGAGCCATTAAATAGAAGGGACCTGGGTCCCTGAATCTCCATTTGGAAGGCCATCTACCAAATATCCAATCAGACTGATGTAAGAAAGAGATATTTTATTATGTTGAAATACTGAGTTTCTGAGGTAGTTTGTCACAGAAGTCAGCCCACCCTGCCTAGTAAAGCAAGTTGCTTAACTTCCTTGAGCCTCAGTTTCTTCATCTGTATTATATTTCATAGGGTTCTTATAATGATTAAGATATACAACATGTCTACATACATATACATTTTGTGTTGATTCTCATTCCCTTTTAGTCCATGTTCACAATCAGATATAGTCAGGACTGGCCTACTTAACACCTGTAGAGGACACTATCTCATTCTATTTGATGAATATATGTGTAAAGTACAATATGAACCATGCCAACTAGATTTGTGTAGCTCAGCAAAGCTCCACAAAGTAGAAGGAAAAAGCAAATTTCCTTCCAAAGTGTCCATAACAAAAGAATTGGGTATCATCTTTAGTAAGAAGGTTAAAGCAACAATAATTTTAAAGGTAGAATAATTTCTAGCTTTTCTACCAGTGGCTTTATAACTGCGTCATGCCATAAAAGGGGGATTTAATCTTTTCTTGAAATTGTTTGCATATTTTTCCTCTCCTCTGATAAAAGAAGACAGGCTTTAAGTATCTCAGCTGATATAAAGTAGGCAAAAGGAAACCTCCTGATCAATATTCAGCTTTAGTACTTATGTACATTTTATGTTGATTGGGACTTAAACTCCTACTAGTAGCTCTCACTGCCAAAATCACATTTTCTCTTCAGGCACCTAAGGTTAGAATTGAGTATATACCAACTGGAACTGATTGCTTGAAATCTGAACAGTTCAGAGTTTAATTTCTCTAATTTGAGTAAATACTACCTACCAGCAGGCTGTCTGTGTTATCAAGTGTTCAGAATCACCCAGGAGCCAATATTTTAGGCAATGCACATGGGAGGCATTTGCCTCAGTGTTGTAAGATTGTGAAAGATAGGTATACTTTAGTGAACCCTCAGAGAGTAAGTCAACCCCAAGTAACAAACTGGTAGACACAAGTCTAAAGAAATGGGTTGTTGGGAGATGGTTCCTGCAGCTATTTCCTTTCCATTTGTATGAACATCTGAACAGAAAAAAAGAAAAATGACAACATTACAAGATTCTGACATCTGGAAATTACGAGACATACAGTTTTTACAAGAATTTAACGCATATTCTCACATTACAGTCATGTTTAACAGTTATCCATGTGTCACTCAAAAAGATGCATTGTATGAAAAGAATTTTGGCAACACAGAAACTCCTAGCTGGAGCACGAGGTAATAATAAATGAAATACTTGTGCACAGACTGTCTACTTAGCACTTATTCATAGCCAGCCTCATAGAAGGGTAGGATGAAAAAAGAACCCCGTTATTTCTGACCCTTTTAATTAAAAGATGAAGAAACTGAGATTCTGTGAGGGGAAGTGACTAGGCAAGGGACAAAGAGAAGTGAATAGAAGCAGTAAAATTCCAGCCCAGTCCAAGATGTGTCCTATAATACCACCCTATATCTTTTCACAAATGCAAATCCTGATTTCACTGCCTCATTTCCCTTTGTTCCTGGACCAGACAAAGAATAAAAGCAGAGGGTAATCTAAGGTCATCAGGCTAGTTCGTAATTCTTATTTGATCAGGCAAATGCTGGGCAGAAGGTCACATCTGCCTTCCAGCAATCAGCACTGGCTAATCTGTTGTATAGGATCGTAGCTGTACATTTTTAAGACAGTTTTTAGAATCCATATACTGTGATTCTTGTTTTTAACAAATGTCTGCTTAACTGATGGGTGAATGGGAGTGCTGTGCTAGAAGCCAGGGGACTTCGTTCTGAGAAAGAGCTGCTAACTAACCAGGTGTCTATGGGCAAGTTTCAACCTCCCTAGGCCATTTTTCTCACCTATAAAATGAGAAGAAAGAAATGCCAGTAGAGCAAAGGCCCTGAGAGATTTAACAGTTTGTAGTTAAAAAGATTTCACTTATGCCAATTCCAAAACACATTTTTCCCAAAGTAAATGCAATAATGAAGGTGTCCCAGCACTATGTTAGGAGCAGCAGGGAAGGATGAAAGAAGCAAGACCCTCATTGTTGGAGTTAGTCATGGTCCAGTGGGACAAGACAACTTAGGCTTGTAAAGAGAAACTATACCTGATCATCTGCCTACGAGAATGTCTTTGGAGTAATCTTCCTTGTGTTTGGACTTTCTAAGAACTAAGCTAGACAGACTCTAACAATAATTAAAAATTAAAAATTACCTTCACTGAGTTATTACCTGTTAGGTACTATTTCAAGCATAACATATGTATAAACATTTAATCCTCATAATTGTATGAACCACATATTATTATCCTCATTATGCACGTGAAGAAACAATAGTAGAAAAAGGATAACTAAGTAACCCAAGGTCACACAGCTGGTTGAGCCAGGATTCAAATCCAGAGAATTCAGCTTTACAGTCTAAGCTCTTAATCACTCTGCAAAGTTCTTATGACAAGGAAAAGACAAGGAAGCAGAAGGAAGAGGCCTGGGCAGCTATCTGGACTGAAGCAGTACTTCAGCTGCCAGTAATAAAGAGGCTTGTGCATTGAGCACCTACTTTGTGCCCTTCATTGTGTTAAGTATTTTGCTGACATTATCATTCATTCCCCACATGATCATTCATTCAACATTTATTAAAGGTCTATAACTCAGTTCCTGTGCAAGAAATTGTGAGGAAAGTTCTCTATTCACATTTTATTGATGAGGGAACTTCAGCTCAGGAATATTTTGTAACTCATTCAAGGTCAAGGTCTGCCCCAAAGCCTGGGCCTCTGTTGTAGGTAAAAGGCTTTGGGACGTCTTTCCAACTCCAGGAAATCACTTATAGCCTGGAATTTTTTGATTAATTTGATACAAATGCCTCCTCTAATCAAGCAGTGAAGACACTTTCTAGTTTTGGTTTGCGCATGTGTGTGTGAAGGGATAAGGTCGCACAGGAAGGCAAAGTTGCTGGAGACACTGACCGAAGAGAAGTCACTCTAATCCTCCATCACCGGGCAAGTCAACTGCCATTTGCTGTCATTGCCTTGCTGTCCCTGATGAGGTGAGAGACAGGAAGGGTGAGGAGAAAGTGGTGAGCGGTAGCAAAAACAGGTAGAGATGCACTGGGGTCGAGCAGAGAGAATGCCTTCAAGGCTACAGTGTGACTCACCCAAAGGGAGGGACTGGCAAGGTGTCCAGCCTCCAGAGAAAGGAAAGACCCTTGGGTCACGGTAAGCGGTAAGCTCACCAGGAGTCATTCACTCTCATTGACTTGTTGACAGTCTGGAGAGTTCTATGTGTTTAAGGCCCAACCCATGACCAACGTCTAGTAGAAAAGGGCTTTTTGTACCACAGCAAGTCAGTGAAGAAGTCTGAAAATTGGAATTGAGATTAATGAATAGTGCCTTTGGAAGAAGTGGCCATTCCTTGTATAGCTCTGTATAGTTTTGTAGTATTTACATGTCTATGATCTTAGACAACCCTACTGGAAGATAGGGGCATATTTTTTCTCTCAATCATACTGATGAGGG
Source organism: Hippopotamus amphibius kiboko (assembly GCF_030028045.1). Classification (NCBI taxonomy): domain Eukaryota; kingdom Metazoa; phylum Chordata; class Mammalia; order Artiodactyla; family Hippopotamidae; genus Hippopotamus; species Hippopotamus amphibius. The sequence goes on along the minus strand of NC_080190.1, from coordinate 161,162,065 downwards.
AATGGACACTCAGAAAGTTTAGGTGATTTTCACAGGCCTCACAGCATCGGGTCTTGAGCCAGAACATAATTTATCTTAGTGATTTCACTTTTTTATTGAAATATAGTTGATTTACAATATTTTATTAGTTTTAGGTGTACAGCAAAGTGATTCAGTAATACATATATATGTATATATCTATAGCAATTTCACTTCTTTATTATATAAGATTAAGCCTCCTATTGGAGGAGAGGGACAATTTATATTTAGTGGTATTTAGAGATACAACTCCAACTAATCTAAAATGTGTATCACCCCTGTGTCCATGTGCTAAGCCTGGTTGCATGAGAGTAAGCGTCTCTTATTGTTCAACTAGCCTTGATGACTGTTGCAAGGTTCAACTGTATTTCCCAGAAAGATATGTCCAAGTCCTAACCCCCACTGCCAGTGAATGTGACCTTTTGGAAACAGGGTCTTTCACTTATCAATAAGCTTTTAATTAAGCACTTAATGATGCTTCTACCCCCGTATGAAAGCAGTGGTGAATACATACATGCATAGCATATCATGGGAATATAGAGTATCTGACATAATGTCGGTAAAGCTCATAGCACACTCTATCACACAGAGTAAGACCTTGAATTTGGCAAGTATTATATAATGTTAGGAATGGGAACATACCTGACCCACTCACAATGGCCTTCTGCCCATGTCCCTTGCTAACTCCTCCCTTAAAAGGAAATGATTTCAATATGATTGGCCAGAGCCTGGGACATTCATTGAGCCATGTTATACTAGTGAGCAGAGATGCTGTGTCTTAAAGTTCAAGACTTAGAGCACGATCTTAAACATCTTCTTTCTTCTTAGAGGGTTCACTTAAGGAAGACAATGAGAGATGAGTATGTGTCTTGCTTTTGTTACATCTGAGGAATCAATAGTTGTTTTAGGAGGCAATATCCATTACAAAGGAAGGAGACAGGGCCAGATAGAAAGAAATAATCATCATTATTGGTGCTCTCTAGATAGAATACATATACAAATACTCTCATTCATTGTATGGTTTCTGAGTTTGGTTCTTATCATGTTATTGTCTTTACAAATAGGGAGGATAATTACCCATTTGTGGTGGGCTGAAAAATAGCCTCCCAAAGATGTCCATGTTCTAATCCCTGGAACCTGCGAATATGTCACGTTCCCTAGTAAAATGAACTTTGCAAATGTGATTAAGTTAAGGATTTTAAGTTTATCCTAAATTATCCAGGTGAGACTGATATAATTACAAGGAGCCTAAAAAGAGGGAGGCAGGAGGTCAGAGAGGAGAGAAGAGGTTACACTGCTGGCTTTGAAGGTGGAGGAAGAGGCAACATGCCAGAGAATGTAGGCATCCTGTAGTATCCAGGAAAGGAAGGAAAGAGATTCACCCTGGAGACTTCAGAAAGAACACAGCCCTGTCAACACCTCAATTTTAATTTTATTTTTATTTTCTTATAAATTTATTTATTTATTGGCTGTGTTGGGTCTTCGTTGCTGCACGCAGGCTTTCTCTAGTTGCGGCAAGCCGGGGCTACTCTTTGTTGTGGTTAGCCGGGGCTACTCTTTGTTGTGGTGTGCGGACTCCTCATTGCCGTGGCTTCTCTGGTTGCAGAGCATGGGCTCTAGGTGAGTGGGCTTCAGTAGTTGTGGCACATGGGCTCAATAGCTGTGGTTCATGGGCTCTAAAGCGCAGGCTCAATAGTTGTGGCACACAGGCTTAGTTGCTCCGCGGCATGTGGGATCTTCCTGGAGCAGGGATCAAACCCGTGTCCCCTGCATTGGCAGGTGGATTCTTAACCACTGCGCCACCCAGGAAGCCCAACACCTCAGTTTTAGACTTCTGACATCCAGAATTGTAACACAACAAATTTTGTGTTGTTTTAAAGCACTGAATTTGTGGTTACAGCAGTGACAGGAAACTAATGTATGACCTAATGCACTCGAGGGAAAGAAAGCTCTTTGAGGAAAGTACGTTGTTTCAACTTTAGGGATCATATAGTTCATCTAGGTCACAAACAGAACACCAGAACCTGTGTACAGGTTTCCCAAAACCCTGACCCAAGAGATCCAAGCACATATTTCACTTTTCTAGTGACATTTTCTACTAAACAATTAACTACAGAACTAAATCTATTCCTTTCTTCCTTCCTTTCTGCAAAAAACATGTATAATATGCCTGCTGTGTACTTCATAAAGCAAAGTTCCTGCTGGCATGAAGTTTAGCTTGCGATGAAGTTGGGAGATTGAACAACAAGTAAATATATACTTGGATCAAGGTTAAGGAAAAGGGAAACCGAGTACAGCTGACTCTTGGACAACATGGGCTTGAACTTCGAGGGTCCACTCATATTTGGATTCTTTTTAGTAATAAATACTACAGTACTACAAGGTCTGCAGTTGGTTGAATTGGCAAATGAGGAACCGTTGAATACAGAGGCACCACGGATACAGAGGAAGCCCTGATATAGAGGGCTGACTGTAAGTTATATGTGGATTTCGACTGTGTGGAGGATCCGTGTCCCTACCCTCTGCGTTGCTCAAGGGTCAACTGTATTATAAGGAAGCAAAACAAAACAAACAAACAAAAAAACACTTGTCCAGCCAATGAAGTAGCAGGAGAAATGGACCAAGCATTGATGTTTAACTTGAAGCCTGAAGGGAAAACATCAACAGAGGTTTCAGGAAGAGAGGAAGGACTGGGGAAATGTACCAGATAGAGCGTATTGGTTTCCTGTGCTGTGGTAACAAATTACAACAAACTGGGTGACTTAAAATGACAACAATATTTTCTGTCACAGTTCTGGAGACCAGAAATCTGAACTCAGTATCACTGGGTTGAAAGAAAGGTATTGGCAGGACCATGTTCCCTCTGGAAGCTCCAGGAGAAAATCTGCTTCTTGCTTCTTCCAGCCTCTGATGGTTGCCAGTATCCCTTGATTTGTGGCTGCATCACTCCAGTCTCCAAGGCCAGCATCTCTGAGGTTTTCTCTGATCCACATTTACATCACCTTCTCCTCTGTATGTCATAGACTCTTCCACTGTTTCTCTTTTATAAGGATATGTGATTACATTTAGTACCCACTCAGATAATCTGGGGGAATCTTCCCATCTGAAGATTCTTAACTCAATCACAACCGCAAAGTTTTTGGTTTGGTTTTTGCCACGTAAGGTAACACTCACAGGTTCCAGGGATTATGACATGGATGTATATGGGGACCATTTTCAGCCTACCACATAGATTACAAATATGCCCAGAAGCCTCAGGAGATGGTGTGGTGCAGACTCTGAGGCTGGCAACATGAGGAGAGGTATGTCAAATAAAAGGCTGGAAAAACCAATTATGATTATCTTGAAGTCCAGAAGAAAGTGTTTTAAACAAGAGAGTTACTTTAGAGTGTTTGTGTTAGAGCAAGGTCCTCTCATTGGCATGCTGGTAAACGACTGACAAATGGCTCTGCAGGATTAACAAAAAAAAAAAAAAAAAAAAGGGAAGGGAAGTGGAGGGGAGAAGAGGGGAAGGGAGGGGAGGGAAAGTCTTAATCTGTGATGTCTATGTTTTTCATGGTGTAAATACTGCCACCATGACTGATTTCTAGCTCCAGACATGACTATCACTGTGAACAGATGTGCACACTCAGCTCTTGGGAACTCAGAAAAGCCAGCTCCAGCACATTCCTGGATCCATCTGGCTTCTCACCAGAGAGCTGATTGCAAGGAAGTAGACCAGTCTGAAACCGATGGATCACTCACTCTTTGATATAACTGACCACTAACAATATGGTACCTTGAGAAGAATCCCAGGGAGTCCTTACAATGTAGCTGGCCTGGCTGGTGCACTTCCCCTAGGTAATGAGCAGGCTCGGTCCTAAGGAGTGTCTTTGGAGGGCAAGTTCTTGATAGCATCAGCGAGTGCCAACTCTTTCCTTTGCCTGTGTCCAATTCCTCGAAGTTAATGGAGCAAGCAGTTAGGGCCTGAGATAAGAACAAAACCTGGAGGCTGGGCACAGCCATTGCCCTCCCATACGTCTTTTGTGTTCTCAGAATTCCCTCTCCCTAGCCTTTGGTAGGGACGGTTAACCACTTGCAGGAGGGGGAATGAATTGTCAAAAGAAAGAGAGCAAGAAAATAAGCATTTCTTTGTCCCAAATGCCAGCAATGGAAAGTAACTGAAGCTCTGTAGCTTGCTGTGGGCAGGCACCTGCACATGAATCAAAGGACAAGGAGGAAACAAAGTTCATCTGGGACAGTAAAGAGATGTGCAAGGACATCTCAATACCTGCAACATGGCGAGTTCAGTGGCTTCTTATTGCCTGCCATGCACAGTTAGGAGGGCTTTTGGGCATGCACGTTTATAAGAATTCCTCCAGGATAGTTAGTTTTATGAAATATTACTTAATGGCATATTCTTGCTTTCCCAGCACTACTGGAAATATCTGAAGTAGAGGACAATTACTTATAATTTTCTAAGTTAGATTACTTAATTTAATCAAAAATGCTATGTCAGAGCAATCACAAGCATTAAATGAGTTGTAAGCCCATAGATATTAGGAATTCCCAAGGGATCTCAGTGTGTAAAGTCCTTTTGCCTCACTTACAATCAATGATCTTCATTCATTTAATAAAGGGGGGATTGGAGCTCTGAAAACCTGCCTCTGTTTTCAGTGTTCCCCCTCCCCTATTCTTTCAACTTCTCCAGAACACCGGTCATACTCTGAATTTCAAAAGCAATCAGGAATTCCTTCTGAGCTCAGGGGTTGGAACATAAAGGGATGCTCAAAAATTACTCATCAAATTAATTTTCCTTTCCTTTCTAAGGCACTAAGAATTCGATGTTAACCCTTAATAAGAGAATTTGCGTTTTATTTAAAAGGTCATGGAAAGAAGGTCAATGGAATACAGAAGACTGCTATCAGTGGAATTTCAGGATGACATGAAAAGACCTGCCTGGTATTTGTCAAAATACACCATGAAATGACTGGATACTTGTTGAACTGACATTGCATTCTGGCCTTACCAGTGGAATGGATGAGTTTATGTTGACTGTTTTATTTCTTTATCATTTTACTTATTTATTGGTATGGATAGAGAGGATTCAAATTCCCATCCTTAAATCATTTCCAATTCATTTCCAAGGTTGGTTAAGAAACTTGTGCTACATACTTTCACATACCCTATCATTTAATTTTCATAACCATCTTGTGAGAGAGTTATAATGTCACCCCAAAATGACAGATGAAAAAACTAAGGCCCAAAGAAGTTCAGTAACTTTCCCAAAATCATGTGGCTTATAGTTCAGAGTCAGATTCAATCAGGTCTGTTGCTTCTAAGTCTAATGTTTTTCAAAGAAGACCCCAGCCGCCTCCCTTAGAAAATGATTTATATCCGTGGTCCTCTTTTGCATTCACCATCAACATCACCATTTGCTCCTTTATCTTCATCTTTATGCTCAGCTATGATTTATGAAGTGCTTGCTATATGCCTAACCGTGCACTAAGCATATTTCTTAAACAATTTTACTTTTCCTGTGGGACAGGGTATTTCATTATCACCTCCATTGTGCAGATGAGGAAATCATGGCTTTTTACATTTGCGTAGTTATAACTTTATTCTGACATATAAGGACCAATAAACATTCGTGGTCTATTCCCACATCTTCATAACGTCAGCAGTCATGTAGGGTAGATGGCTAGACATAGCCTAAAGTTTTCTAGCTATAGTAAAGAAATTTTGTGAATCCTTTTGTATGCCTTTGAATATCCAATTTACCATCTGTCAGTTCCTCCTTACTTTTAACCAAATTCTCTCCTGCTGTTATAAAAAGCCACTTCATCCTGTTGCCCGCCCCCCAACCTTTATTCAAATGATAAACTTCACACATGTCACTGTGTGACACTTCAGCTGCACAACACTTGGCAACCATTATAGCCACCAGGCAAATTCAGATTATGACTAAGTGTAACGTGAGAGGAAGAAAGAGCCTTTGTTTCTTAATTGAAAGGTAAAGTTTTAGGTAAGAAACAGAGCACCTTTTCTGAGGTCATTCTCTCGAAATCTGTGTTGCTGTGGCACCAATCAAGAACATGTGATCACTTCCCTGTACCCACAGTGGACTGCTGATGAATGCCCCTGGCACACAATAGACTAGAATAGAAAGTTTGCTTCTTGAAACCTCCATGAGGGTATTCAACAGGGCCCTTGGAGGAAGTGAAGAAGAAGAGTCAGACTCTTCCTCAAATTGCAGGAGTCCATGACACCCTTGCAATCCTCTCCCAGGTTCTGAATGCAGAAGCTGGGCAGAATTCGAAATGCGTAATACCAAGGTGAAAAGACATGAGTCCCATTCTCCCATTGCTCTGCGTCTAATAATTCAATTAAGTCAATTCCACACACATGTATTGGGTACCTGTGCTGTGTCACTCACCATGCTTGCTTCTGAGGGTAGGGTACATAGATAAACAAGACTTCATACCTGCTCTGAAGGGGAGAGTGAATATGTGTGTGGATTGACAAAATGCAAGCAGGAAAATGACACATGTCAGAGAAAATCTAGATAACAAATGACTACCATTCAGCAAGGGAATGATTAATTCAGAGTTTGTGGAGGAGAAGGAATTTGCAAGACAGAAAAAAATGTTCTTCTAGGTGGAGAAAACAGCAAGAACCAAACCATAGAGAAGTAACAGCCTGAGACGCAGTGGGTTGTGGATTTGGCTGAAGCGTCCAGTCCTGAAGGGGCAGAGTGGATAGCAACTGGAGAAATAGATAAATTGAACCTCCTTATTTTTTTTTTATTTGAATGCAGGTTTAGGGGTTTGGATTTTACTCTGTAGGAGATACAGAAGCCATTATAGCCAGTGTATAGGGAGATAAACAGATATACCAATATATAATATATATATGTAAATATTATCTAACTCCAATATGTGTATATATCTCCAATACATCCAACATAGGGAACCATTGTGATCTTTGAGGAAGGGACAAGCATCATAAAGGAGAGAGCATCCACTTTATTCTACAAATCCTACAAATTGCTTAAAGTAAGTGATATCAATCCTACAATATCTTAGTAGGGAAAATATATACTTCTATTTTTTTTTTAAATAGGAACACTAAAACCTAGAGGTCAAGGGGCTTGTACCTGATAAATATCAGGCCCTTTGAATCATGTATGTTTGACTGTAAACACATCTCTGTTTTCTTCAGTATTGTTCTGTAATTTGGTAATAAAGCAGATGGCAGGTGCATGGTGCACAGATTAGAGGGAAATCTAGGCAGAGGCCAGAGAAAGGGAGAGCAGGGAGGAAACTGATGCATAGTATGGACAGCAGAGAAAGAGAAGAGGGAAACAAGGGAACTGGAGAGGAGAGAACATATTGAAATGATGTCCTCAGGTGATGCTGAGTGGTTGGCACCTGCTTGGTCATGACAGAGTGAAAGGGGAAGGAGAAATCAATACTATATTAAACCTACGGTGTAGAGAAATCTTGAGGGTTTTAAAGGCCCCTTGAGGCCCTTGCATTCCAAAGTTATAGGTCCCTGGAATAGTGGGACCACTTAACAGGGCTTCTTTTGACTTCAGGCTGCTGGGACTGGACAACTTCCCTGGGCATTGCTATAGACGACCAAAAGCCAGAGTCATCAGCACCTCTCCAGAAGGTTACAAAGATCTGCCAGGGCTTTGCAGAAAGTGATCCTTCTTATCTGCCAGCTCCTTCAAAGCCTGGAAGCTGGGGCATGTTGTCACCAAACCCAACTGTGCGCATGCAAACGCCAAGGAAGTCCGCTCAGCTAGGGGACCCTGCTTCCCTCTACTCCGGACACCCCGTGATCGAGGGTCTAGTGTGCTCCTTTGCCATCTAACCTAGGACCACTTCACCTCCTGGAAACGCATATGGAAGAACATGGGGAAAATCTCCCACGGCTATGCCCAAATCTAGCAATGCTATGCTCAGGGCAATCAGGGCCCAGGCCAAAGGAACCTGCTGATATTTATGGACATTGCCTCAGAGCTGGAATCACCTCTAGCTAGCTCACTCAGGTTTGGAGGTGAGATAATTTATAAGCTTGTTGTGTACAGCACTTTCAGAGCCTCGCAAGGCAAAGCCTGAAAAATGATTGGGTTTTTATCCTCCCTGACTAAAATGGAAGAAAATGCAGCAGTAGAGCGGTGACTTCTCAACCTCTGAATGACTATGCCAAACACGAGGAATCTTTGAGCTGCATGGGACTTTAGATTCGATACATCAGTGAGGCATTTTGTGGCCACACAGTTGAAGGTTGGATTTTTTTTTTCTTAAGAGATTATAAGAAGGAAATCATGTGGTAAAGGGGAGAATTCAATTCATCATTTAAATTAACCACCTTATTGGAGTGGGTGATAGAGAGTACATGAACACAGTCCTTCATTTGAAGAAAACAGACAAGTAGACAGATATTTACCATGAGGGTTGGCAGGGCTGTGATGGAGTGATGGAAAACAGCACATACTTGCAAGGCATAGAGCCCAGCACAGGAAAAACCAAACCTGCCTGAGGATGGTTCCACAGAGGGGCAGACATTTAACCTGATCTTGACAATGAATGATGGCTCTAAAAGGTGTCCCAGGTAGAAGGAACAGCTTGTGCAAAGGCTTGCCTGATCTCACATCTCAGCAAGCAGCAGTAGTGATACCCACTAACGGATGAATCACCATTCCCCTTCCAGCACACAGCCCGCAGAATCAGAGGCTCTGCTCCACACTCACTAGTCTGATTTTGGCAACTCACTGAACCTCTCTCGGGCTCACCTTCCAGATTTGAGTTGTTCCTTCCATTTCAAAATTTCTTAACATTTAGAATTTTTGAAATGGTGCGTATAAACTACTTAACAAAATCCTGATTCATAAGAGTTTAATCATGTTACGTCTATTGAGATGCATCTCCAGACATTTGTTCAGAAAAGGAGGTATTTATCGGATGCTTTGTGTATACAAGACAGTATAAAAATAAGATACAACACAAAAGACATTGATCTTCGGGTAAGTTAAAATGTAGGTGTAAAAATAAGGCATAAGTGTATTAGTCATAAAAAGATTTAAAGAAGAGATCAGGCCATAGTGAGGGTTGGCTAATATAGCTAATTAATTCCCAAATGAACTAGACTGACAATGATGACATTAGGAAAAGAGAAGAAAAAAAAAGTGTTGTGTAAAGGGGAGTAACTCTTAAATAAGAGTTTCAATAGTTAATAAGCATATATCCCCTCTAAATATTAAGCCATACATTGCTGGAGAATAGGGGCCATTGTTAATAAGGAGATGGTAGAATTCCATCCTACCAGGAGTACGATGGAGGAGAGATAAAGCTTACATTCTAAAATCAATGCAAAGGAAGAAAACTGTGCTCAGTGTTATTCTCCTTGAAAATCTATTATCTGTTCCTAAATAATTTTGGAAACCAGTGCACATACACTTGTCAACTCTGTTATAGACAACACAACCAGTTTTTTTTTTTTCCCTTCAGTTTTTAAGGAGATTGTTGTTTCTTTGGTTCAGCAATGAAGTACTAGGCTTAGATTTACACACCAAAAAAAAAAAAAAAAATACAAATTTTAAGACACCAGAACCATACTAAGAGGCAGAAGATGGTCAATGAGAGACAAGGTGAGCCTTAAGACTTGAGATTATTGAAGGGAACCACAGACTCGAAACCACAGCTCTGCTCACTCTAGGATATGTTATGGAGTTAAGTCAGGGTGCTATTACTTGCTATTTCAAAATTATCCATTGCTTTCTGTCTTTTTTTGACAGATGCTGAATGAATGTAATTGCATTCGTGTAATTTACAATGCTTGTAAGAGGCAATTCCGCAGTATCTCAGAGTAGTTACATAAAGACCACTAGGCTTTGAGTTAGAAAATCGGAGTATAAGTCTCATCATGGACTTCCTAGGTGGTGCAGTGGTTAAGAATCTGCCTGCCAACGCAAGGGACACGGGTTCAATATCTGCTCCAGGAAGATCTCACATGCCACGGAGCAACTAAGCCTGTGTGCCACAACTATTAAGCATGCGCTCTAGAGCCCGTGAGCCCCAACTACTGAGCCTGTGTGCCACAACTACTGAAACCCCTGCTTGCCGCAACTAGAGAAAGCCCACACGCAGCAACAGAGACCCAATGCAGCCAATAAATGAATAAATTTATTTTTTTAAAAAGTCTCATCATGAGCAAGTAAATGATTTTGGACACATTGCCTAACCATTCTGAACTTCGATTCCTCACCCACAAATCAATGGAGTATTATGAAATGATTTCTAGGTAGTCTTTGATCCCTAGTAATTAATGATTTTCTCATATTATCAGAAAAGTTTCTAGTAATCAAGGCTTTGGTTTGTGTGCTATATTAGACCTGTAACTACAGGGCGAATGATATGAGAAATTTTCTTTCTGCAGTATTCTAGGAATCTATTTGGGTCCTAAATTCCATGGCTTCAAATCCACTGACACAGAAAAAGAAATTCTTGGAACTCTGAGGGGCAGGTGTAAGATAAGTGACTCCTATAGGCATGCTAGAATGCAGCTATTAAAAGAGCACCAGTACACTAACAGCCTATAAAAAGCAATGGTCATAATCCCATCATTTAATTATTCCAAACTAACCCGAAGAGAAAGCCATGGGTTTGAAATATAGCCGCAGTGCAGAGGTCAGAGCCCAGAATCCAGAATTCGGGTTCTAGAATCTGATGTCCTGGTCTGAGACCCAGTTCTACACATCTAGCTGCATAACACGTGGCAATTTACTGCCTCTCTCTCAGTCCCAGTTTCCTCATCTGTAAGACAGAGTTAACAACGATCACCACCATGACAGTAGTAATGGTGAAGGACTCAGGCTTGTGGTGAGGATTCCACAAAAAGAGGGACACAAGCAGTCATTACAGCAACCAGAGCACTGGAGGGTTTTGAAGGCAACATCCCCACCCGTCCTAGCATTTAATAAATACTCATTACAGGACTATAGAAAAATGGTACAAATCAACCGGTTTGCAAGGCAGAAATAGAGACACAGATGCAGAGAACAAACAGATGGACACCAAGTGGGGAAAGCGGGGAGGGTTGGGGGGAATGAATTGGGAGATTGGGATATGAAATTGTACAATCTAAATATATGCAGTTTATTGTCTGTCAACTGTATCTCAATAAAAGTTCTTAAATAAAAAATAAATAAATAAGTTCTCATTACAAGCTCCTGATTGATGGCCTGGTACACAAGCATGAAAAAAGTTCCTCTTCTCACTTCCTTAAACCTAGCAAAAGATTACAGACATGAAACAAACATAATTCGTGAACAGAAGGAAACAAAAGGGTTTGGAGGGACATGGAGTGATAAATTTCTAACTTCCCTCTAACATGTTTAAACGTTGTGTCCCTAACACAGTGAGAGTGCCCCTGATTCTGCTGTTTCTATTTTCAGCAGTCATCACCTGGCTATCTGGAGCAGAGACGACTAAGGAAGCATACAGACAGGAAAAAGGATTTGGATGGCTTTAGATAAAGGGTCACTGTGTCTGTCAGGACCCCATCTCCACAGCACAGACATCACAACGGGTGTTTTTGGTCAGCCCAGACATGAAGTCATTTAAGTGGGATGCTGAGCCAGTGACTTCCCTTCACAGAGTTCGCACAGAGTTAATTCTGTTTGTGCACCATTGTTACTAAGGGTGCCAGGGCAAAGATCCCATATAATCCAGATTAAAGTGTCCCCAAAACATGACAACATTGTATAGCCAGTACTATATCCCCAACTAAAATGCCAGAAGGACTGTTTCAGGAAATCATTCGAAAGAGATTTCATACCTCTTCCATGCCTCTCGGAATTGAAGCCCCAGGAGAGCTGTCTCAAGGACAGCCCATGTGTCCTGCCCCACTTAGTTACCACACCCTCATGTTGCCTATCTTCTCTCCTCCATCACTTTCTCTGCTCCCTGTGGGCAGCCGTATTACAAAATGCTTAGTATTCTTTCGCACAGAAAACAAAACAAAACAAAACAATCCAAAACAATCCTGTAGCACAGAAACTGGCACAGCCTAGCTTGGGAGTCAGTAATTATTTCCTGTAAAGGGCTGGATATTAAATATTTCAAGCTTTGAGGGGAACGTACGGTCTGTGATACCTCCTCATCCAACCCCCTCCCTCACTTCCTCCTCTTTCTCCTCCTCCTTCTCCTTTCCCTTCCCTAACTCTTAAAAATGTAAGAACCATTCTCAGCTTACAGGCTATAGAAACATACAGCTAGTTGGATTTGGCCTGCTGACTGTTGTCTGCCAACACCTAACCCAGGTAGTGAAATAAACAATAGTGGCAATATGCAATTTTAGGATTTCAATTAGGACATGAAAAGTTGTAAGAATCCATCATTCTCACGGTAGCAATAAGAACAAGCTGTATAAACTACAACATCATAGCTGCTGTCATCAGAGAACTCATTAGAAATCTGATAATAAAACCTAAGTAAACTCAATTCCAGATAGTAACAAGTCCTCCTAAAAGAGAAGAATGCTTTTGTTGCCTTCATCTGTGATGTATGGCAAGAGCAGGAAGAATCCAACACTGATGGATAAGGAGGAAACAGCTAGATGTTCAGTGAAGTTTTAATAGCAGAGTGAGCTGATGTGAAGATTTGGAACCTCAGCCACAGGATGAGTCTGCACATACCGATCAATATTCAGGGTGAGAACTGACAAATCCCTCTGAGGCACTTCAAGCCCATGCCAAGCATGAGACAATGGATGGCAAAGGCTGGAGCAGAGAAAGTGTAAGACAGAAGGTGCCAAAGGCTGCAGATGGGGCAGGAGACTGAGAGAATCTTCTGGAATCCTCCCCAAGCCTTCACAGCATGAACAGATCTCTAAAGGCTGAAATAGGTGGTAGAAAGAGCTTAATGTCCCCAAAAAAGTAGAAATCTCGGAATATCCTTGAAAGAAAGCCTCTAATCTAGTAAATTGTAATGCAAAGAGAGACTTTCCCATAGTTTGGAAAGCCGGTTGATGGGCTGTAAACCACAAGGAGATCTCCAGAGTTGAGGTGCTCAGACTCCCAGCCAGCTGAAGAAAAGTTCCTAATCCTAATCTCAAGTCATGAGAAGCTGGTGGTGTTTAGTGTCTGAATTTAAATAAAATAAACATGGATCCCAGACCTAGCTCAGCTACAGGTTAGATTGGCTCAGGCTTCCACATTAGCAGCCTGAGAGGTTGTGTGATCTTTTCTTGGAAAAACATTATTTCAGTCTCTACAGTTATTTACACATAATATCTGAAATAAAATGACAATTAGGGCTTCCCTGATGGTGCAGTGGTTAAGAATCCGCCTGCCAATGCAGGGGACACGGGTTTGAGCCCTGGTCCGGGAAGATCCCACATGCTGTGCAGCAACTAAGCCCGTGGGCTGTAACTACTGAGCCTGCACTCTATAACCTGTGAGCCACAACTATTGAGCCCACGTGCCACAACTACTGAAGCCCACACACTTAGAGCCTGTGCTCCACAGCAAAAGAAGCCACTGCACTAAGAAGCCTGCCCACCACAAGAGTAGCCCCTACTCTCTGCAACTAGAGAAAGCCCACACGCAGCAACGAAGACCTAATGCAGCCAATAAATTAATTAATTTTAAAAAGTAATAATTAGAAGATACACAAAGAATCAAGAAAATGTGAGGTCAAGATAATAACGAATCCAGATAAAACAGAAGCAGGTGCAAAGGTGTCCCAGGGAGTGGCATAGCGCATAGAGACATTAAAAGAAATATTTAAAGAATCTAGTGGAAAGCTGTAAGCACACTTAAAAAAGAGAGGAAATAGAATTTTAAAATGGGAACTACAAAAATAAAAATGAAAAAATCTCATATGATGTCATAGATGAAAAATCTATTCAAAGGTGTTATCAGGAGACAGGATTAGCAAAGGAAAAAAGTTAGGTCAATTGAAGGCAGGTCAGTTGAAATTACCTAAACTGAAACACAAAGAGCAAAGGAGTGTGAAAAAATTAAGAGGATGAGATATCATCTGGACATCAAAGGGTCTAACATATGTGAATCTCAGCTGCTGAAAGAGAGGAGGCGCAAACTAAGAGAGAAAAAGCATTTGATGAAATTATGAACAACAATTTTCCAAAAGTGATGAAATATATCAAACTCACAGTTCCAAGAAGCTTAATAAATCTGAAGCAGGATATAAACAAAGCAAACCACATCTGTAGACACATCATATTCAAATTAATGAGAACCAAAGATAAAGAGAAAATCTTAAAAGTAGCAAAAGGGAATAAAAGAGATACATTATATACTGGTACACAAAGATAAAATTGTTGGCTGATTTTCTTATTAGCAAAAAAAATAGAATCCATGAAACAATGGAAAACAAAGTCTATATACAGCAAAAATAGTCTCCAAAATAAAGGTGAAATAAAGTCATTTAAGAGAGAAGGTGGAAGAATTTAACTCCTATAGATCATCCCTGTAAGAAATACTAAAAGACATTTTTCCAGTTTAAGGAAAATATGAGGTGGAAACCCAGATCTGCAAGAATGAAAGCACTAAAAAGAGGAAATGCCAGAAAATATGATGGAATATTAAAGTATTTTTACATTCATATTCTGGTATAAGTTTCCCAAAGTTGACTAATATATTTCAGGCAATTCTACCCCCCCACCCAGCAGACACTTCTGTAGAAACTGACAAGCTGAATGTAAAATTTATATGGAGATGCAAAGACTCAGAAGAGCCAAAATAATTTGGGAAAAAAGAAGTTAGAGGACTCCTATTACCTTATTTCAAGACCCAATATAAAACTATAATAATCCAACAGTGATATTGACATGAGGATAAATACGTAGATCAATGAAGCAGAATAGAGAGTCAAGAAATGGGCACACATATATGGTCAAAGGATTTTCAACAAAGATCCCAAGATAATAAAATAAGGGAAAGCATAACCTTTTCAATGAATGATTTTGAGATAGTTGGATATTAATATGCAAATATTTTAACAAAGTCCTTACATATATACAAACATTAACAAAACCCTATACAAGATTTAACTTGAAATGGATCATAGGGCTACAACTAAACTTCTAAAAGAAATTACGGGAGAATATCTTCATGACATTAGGCAAACATTCTTTAGATAGCATGCAAAAAATATAAACTACAACTTGACAAGTTGTACATTAAAAAGTTTAAAACTTGCTCTTTAAAAACCATTGTTGCATCACGTATTTCAAAGCTTTGGTTTTAGAAGCATGTATTTTTTTTTCATAATTTTTATTGGAGTGTAGTTGATTTACAATGTTATGTTAGTTTCAGATGTACAGCAAAGTGAATAAGTTATGCATATACATATATCCACTCTTTTAAATATTATTTTCCCATACAGGTCATTACAGAGTATTGACTAGAGTTCCCTGTGTTATACAGTACGTCGTTATTAGTCATCTATTTTATATATAGTAGTGTGTATTTGTCAATCCCCATCTCCCAATATACTCCTGCCCACCCCTTTCCCCTCCCGTAACCATAAGTTTGTTTTCTACATCTGTGACTCTATTTCTGTTTTGTAAATAAATTCATTTGTACCATTTTTTTAGATTCCACATATAAGCAATTATCGTATGATATTTGTCTTTTCTGTCTGACTTACTTCACTTGGTATGACAATCTCTAGGTCCATCCATGTTGCTGCAAATGGCATTATTTCATTCATTTTTATTGCTGAGTAGTATTCCATTGTATGTAGGTACCAATCTTCTTTATCCACTAGAAGCACATATATTGAATTGATGTTTTCTTGGGGGGTTGACCCCTTTGTCATTTTGAAATATTTCTCTTTATAGCTGGTAATATTTCTTGTTTTGAAGTTTACTTTGTCTCCATATAGTCACTCAAAGTTTCTTTTGATTAGTGTTAATTTTAATGAGAGGAACATATTTTAAGTCAGTCCTTCAATTACTGTGTGCAAGAGACAAAGGTACTCACTTTTTACACATTATCAGGCATTTAGAAAATAGATCTTACTCTTTCCAAAAAAAATACATCATGCACTGTGAATTTATGTAAGAAAAGGCCAAATGATAAGACAGCCATTATGTCCCTTCCCACTCTTCTGCAGGAAATCAGACTTGTAGTTTGCCCCTTTTGAGAAGTGAGCAAATGATGTCTCTGCCGTGCTGGGTAGAGAAAGGCAGAAACCAATGCCAATGCCAGTTTTCAGACTATGGCTCTAAAAAAAAAAAAAGCCTCTTTATGAAAGGTAGGTGTCAAGGAAATATATTGTCAAATAATCTTCTATTGGAAAGTAATCTGGTCCAAAATATCACATCAATACAGAAGTTACCCTAACATCACCTCAAACACATGGTCTTGCCAGTCAGAAAGGTAAACAATCTTCTATCACATGAGGCTAGTCTTTTCTATGAAACAATTTAATTACATTGATAGATAACTTTTATTAGTGCTTCCTCTATGCCAGGCATTATGTTATGCATTTTACATACATCATTATTGATTACTCCTCAGAATAATCCCATAAAATAGGTAACTATTGCACTGCTATTTCCTTTTCACAAGTTAGAAAACTGAGGTTTAGAGATAGAAAATGACTTATATAAATTTATCCAGATAATAAGAGATATTTTGTTTCAAAACTCCAGTTTTGGGGCTTCCCTGGTGGCGCAGTGGTTAAGAATCCACCTGCCAATGCAGAGGACATGGCTTCAAGCCCTGGTCCGGGAAGATCCCACATGTCGTGGAGCAACTAAGCCCATCCGCCACAACTACTGAGCCTGAGCTCTAGAGCACCCAAGCCACAACTACTGAGCCCATGTGCCACAACTACTGAAGCCTGTGTAGCTAGAGCTTGTGATCAGCAACAAGAGAAGCCACCGCAATGAGATGCCTGCACACCACAATGAAGAGTAGCCCCTGCTCTCTGCAACTAGAGAACGCCCACGTGCAGCAACAAGGACCCAATGCAGCCAATAAATAATACATACATACATACATACATGCATACATACATAACATTTAAAAACAAACAAAACTCCAGCTTGTAGCTGTTTAGCTCTAATATTATTAATGCAGTTAAAGTTTGCATAGATTTAGAGTTTGAATATGTGTTTATGTGTGTGTGTGTGTGTGTGTGTGTGTGTATTGTGGTTGTTACTGGCAAAATGCACATTGTTTGTTCATGTTGACTTTGCAAATTGGAATTCCCTAACATTTGTACATGATCTGTGTATTAGACACATGCTAATTGTATATATCCATACATATCTACTTATATTTTGAACTTTAATGCAAAGCTTTATAACTATCTCTATCAATTTTAAGTCCTTGAATCATTCCACCTCTTCTGCCTGACTAAACCTAATTTAATAATTTTCTCCCACTTCTCCTTCACAAAGTTGGTACTTTTAAAAAGTTACAGAAAAGATAAAAACTCTAATTTGAAAAGATAACAGACCCCAATGTTCATAGAAGCACTATTTACAAGAGCCAAGACATGAAAGCAACCTAAATGTCCATAGACAGATGAATGGATAAAGAAGATATGTTTTATATATATATATATATATATATATATATATATATATATATATATATACACACACACACACACATGGAATATTACTCAGCCATAAAATAAGAATGAAATAATGCCATTTGCAGCAACACGGATGGACCTAGAGATTATCATACTAAGTGAACTAAGTCAGACAGAGAAAGACAAATATCATATCACTTAAACATGGAATCTAAAAAAATGATATAAATGAATTTATTTACAAAACAAATAGACTTTACAGACATAGAAAACAAACTTATGGTTGCCAAAGAGGAAAGAGAGAGAGGAATAAGTTGGGAATTTGGGTTTAACAGATATACACTACTATATATGAAGTAGATGAACAACAAGGACATACTGTATAGCACAGGGAATTGTATTCAATATCTTGTAATAACTTAAAATGGAAAAGAGTCTGAAATATATATATGTATATATCTGAATCACTTTGTTGTACACTTGAAATATTGTAAATCAATTACACCTCAATAAAAAATAAATTTATTAAAAAATAAATAAAATTTTTAAAAAATTTAAAATGAGTTTGCTGGGCCATTGTTTATTAATTTCATTTTGAGTTAGAGTATACAAGAATGAGAAGTGGTTAAAAGCAGTAACAGAAATATTTATTCATGCCAAAAGAACATGCATACACACATATATATACATGTGTATTTGTTAAAAAAAATAGAAGTCAAGATTACAGTCATGATTAGAGCTAGAAATACACTTAAGCTAAAATATTAGTTGTCAGTGTAGTCTGAATTGAGGAGTCCATAAAACTTCAGTGGACCAGGTCTCTCCTACCTTCTCTAAACACACTGTGGAAATCACTGTCATCATTCTTTCATTCTTAGGTTCGGGTGCTTTATTGCCAAAGGATTCTTAGGTGGTATGGAAGAAAGAACTGAATTCACTCTTTAATCTAATGTGGCCAGCTGTGCTTGTCCTAACACAGGATGAAATGAGATGACGTGTATGATGTATGTGAGTACACATTGTATGTTATAAAGTGTTTTTAAAGCTCAAAAAAAAAAAAAAGATTACAATCATGGTCCCCAATTGTCACCTGTGTGATGAGAAGTCTTTATAAAGTGACCCCTAAGATTCATAGTAGCAACACACAGGATAGAGCTACATTCATGTACAGTGTGTCCTCATTCTCCACTCATTCAGAATGAGAACAATTAGGGCTGGATGGAGTCTTATAAATCAGCTAATCCTATGTCATTTGAGTTAGGATAGGCTATATTACGTTCCATTAACAAATAAGCAAACACACAATCTCAATGACTTAACTTGTAAACATGTATATACTGTTCTCATAATAGGTTGTTCACACTGAAAGTTCCATATCTCACTAATGCAACTCTCTTCCATGTGGTAACTCAAGTATTTCAATCTGATTCCATCTTGTGGATTCTTCATCTCAATCCATATTCTTCACAATCACCATGGCAAGGGCAGAAATAATTGGAAGACCACACATCTGTTCTTATACACACATGACTTCTGATCACAGCTTATTGGTCAGAACTATTCACAACAGAACTATGAGGGAAGCTGAGAAAGGAACACATGAAATATGTGGAGAATGATAACTATCTATTTCATAATATTATTTTAAATATGATTCTATGGATCCTTAGTCAAGCGAAATGTTTGCCCGAAATCACTAAGGGAAGATGCTTGATGAATACCGGTTATCCTGAGTCTTAAGTCCAGTGTCCTATCTCTTTGTCTTATAAGCATATGACAAATATCTATTCTCTACTGACTTGAAGCCCACTTGATCATTGCCACCATTGCCTACCATCTTTGTCCATATCTTTAGCTGCTTCTAAGGGTATTAATATTTTATTTAATGCATTATTCTATACTTCATTCTTGAATTGTAATAATAATCATTAATATTAAACAATAAAATGTCAGTTTATTGAAGGCTACACACTAGGTACTATGGTAAGTGTTTTGTACATATTGTTGCATTTAATCTAAATAATGTATATGAATTAAGTGCTCTTGTCTCTACAGATGAGAAAACTGAGGATTAGCAAAGGTTAATTTATTTGTAATTCATCACCTTTTACTCTTCTTGGAACTATGACTCCCTAGGACTATCTATTTTGAGACTCAAATTAATTTTTCATCTTTTGAACTCATGACTTCCCCTTTCTGTCTAGATTTTACCCAAGCTGGGAAACAAGTCCTAGGCCATTCAAGGCTTAGATTCAAGTAGGAAGGGCTCAAGTAAGATCCAGGCAGCTGGCCAAAGGACATTGCTAAGAGCCCGCCTCTCCCTTCTATGCACTTTTATTTGAGTTTTCACAAGGATCTGCCTGTGCCTGGATGGTGAAGATGGGCATTATAAATAAGAAACTGTCACTCCATGCCAGGAGAAAGGTGGGCTGAAGATCAAAAATGCACATACACATCCCTCAGGTGCAAAAAGCACAAAGGAGGAAAGCTCCTTTTAATGCCAAAGAGGAGAGACAGTGTACAGAAGAGGCACCTTCCAAATCTAAAAAGAAAAAAAACAAAACAAAACAACTCAAGCTTATGACCATGAAGATGTACAGTGCTGGCTTAAACCAGGACTGAAGGGGAAGACAATGCAAGAGACTTCAAAGGCAATGAGGAGAGATTCATAAAATATAACAGAATGTTCAGCTCTCTAGGATTTCAGTGGGGTTAGTTGGCCATTCATTCACTCAACAGTCATTTGCTGAATAATCTACTATGTGCAAGGCACTGCACACATATTGCTGGGTTCTCTGTCATTGTTCCTCTCAGAAACAGAGATCACTATTGATATGATAATCTTAGTCACCAGTGTATCGATTGATGAGAACTACATCCTACCGAGGCTACTTAGGTCCAAGTTTCAGAAGCTAAAAGCCAATTTTCTAACCTCATCACTTTGTCTTCCAGTTCACCCACATGGCCCCTAGGCACACAAACACCTCATGCTGGTTGCTGTGGTGCACTGCCCAGATCTTCATTCTATAGTCAAAGACTTATTACCCAATCTCATCTGTCAATCCCTTTTGAGGGTACCTCTGCTGAAAGGAGTCAACTTGCCAGAAGGCATGCCCCTTCCTGGGGTGGCCTACATCCAAGGACTACTTGATGCTTGGGGATAAAGACCTATACCTTTTAGCCCAATTCAGGACAACTCTGAACAGTCATCTCTAGACTTCCCCACAGGGTCAAGCTGATTGCACTGAAGCATGACATCTCCCACTTTCCAATCCTATTTCCTTCCCTTATTTTCCACATGTACTGATTCCCAAAACACCCCATAAGAAAACATCCACATGCTAATTTCCGTATTTGACTGTTTCCTGAGGAACCCAACCTATCACACATTTTCCACTATGGGTCATCACTGTAGTACTCAGGCTGCTCTTCTTCTTTCTTGTCCTTTTATTCCCTGTGTTGGCTTAGTCACTGAGGTGTCTATGTCTGATTATCTCAACTGATCTGTTCTATTCTCCTTAATCTTTCTTTCCTACTGTCTCTATCCAAAGCTCATTTTACCTTATTCTTTCTCAGAAATCCATCTCTTTTTTGTTCTACCCATCAAGTCAGCTAGAAAATCTACATTTTACATACCAGGGCTTACAAGAATATGTATTTTTTTCTCAATCTCAAAGGACCCCCAAAGTCTTGAGCAGGGGCTTTTATATAAGAGATGAGACAGAATCTCTAGAATATTCTGCCTGAATGCACTCAAATAGCTCTAAAAAGCCAGATAATTGTTGAAAATAATAACTATATGAGGCATCGAGTAATAAAATTTGTAAAAAGAAGTCTAGATAACCTGTTTGGGAATTTGAAAGAAGAATTTCCAGTTGGAAGGTGATAAAATTTTTTTCATAGAGTGATCTACATTTTAGTTGAATTTCAAAAGCTAAGAATGATTTATACATGAAATCATAAGAAGGAATTGTTTCGGGCGATGAGGAGAAGAACAGCGTGAACAAAGACACAGAGGAAGGAATACATGGAGTATGTAAATGATGCTAGCATGATGACTGGAGTATGAAGTGTTTATAAAGGAATAGTGAAAAATAAAATTGAAAAGATCAACTAGGATACAAGTATTCCAAAATTAAAGCAAAACTAAGAGTGGCCAGAGTGGAAAAACTCTCTGTACTTGAAAATATAATACCATACTAAAATGTAAAAATTGAATAAACAAAACTGGGAGATATATTATCCTCTTTAGCAAATACATAGAATAGTACATATTTCTAATGTTATTTTCATCAGCCCCAAAGATTTCCATTTCCAAATTTTATGTTTGTTTTATTTTAAAGGGAATCATTTGGAGGTACTTAGGTGTGAAGGCAAAAAAAAAAAAAAAAAGTTTGACCTCTCACTAGAAGGGTACTGGATTGTTTTATTGAAAAGACCATAGGTCTTGTCCATATCCAACATATTTGATGGTACCACCATTCACTCACTCACTTCATCTAAATTCAGATTAACCTGATCCCTTCCTCTTCTTAATCTAGTACATAAATCTCTTGGCTACAAGACTCAAGCTCCTTGAAGGCAGGAACTGTGTCTGAATCACCTGCATAATCCTAACACTTAGCAGTAGTAAAACAAACGTGCTCACAAAAACCAGCTTAAGAAATGAATGAATTACAGGACCTGCTTATTAGCAGAAAACTACACGGTACAAGATTCTCCCTGAGGGAGCTCCATGGTGCCTGGAATCTATGTATCTCAAAGTTCACTCACATGTCTGTTTGTAAGTCACAGAAAACAATGTTTGCTCTTCAGGTGAAATGATAATTTATTGAAAAGATATTGGAATAGTTACAGATTCATGTGAAACATTAAACACTTGAAGTTTAGGAAAACAACTAGGGGAACTACCAGGACTTCAGTATTAGGAGTTTTGGGGCCTTTTTTGCTAAGCTGATACCACAAAAGTGACTCTCCCCGCTACTAACTTGAATTCCTATGTCTCTCATTTTAATGTCAAATTCCTACATGGGAGAGTTTGTTCCAGCTTCGGTCAACAGGTCCCCCTCTTCTGTTCAACATAGCTAGGGGTCACCAGGTAAGAAGGACATCACTGCTGGGAGAATCATCTGGACATGCACAGCCACCCCAGAATGCAACTCCTCTATCTTACTGATCAGCGTACACCCTCAGTTACTTCTTAGTATGATGGTGTCTAACACATAAGGGTTACTTCTGTGTCTCAAATTCTTCTTAAAGTCTTACATATACTGCCTCATTCAACCCCCATAACAACCTACAATTATTTTTGTCATTTTAAAGATGAAGAAACTGATGTACAGAGAAGATAACTTGCCCAAGACTATCCATTGACCACTTGGCACAGCCTGGATTCAAATCCAGTCATTTTTAAAACTTCAGAGCCTACAACATTAAATAATATACTGGAAGTCAGAGCCATGTGAATTTTCATCTAGCCATATAAGATCATAACTCAACAACCAGATTATAAAGTCTTCAAGAGCTGTCCCACATTTTTCTTCTCTTTAAGTCCCAAGAGTACAGAATATAGGACTGGGTCCTGGGAGGTTCTTAATAAAACTTGCTAACTGATTCCATAAAATCTGCACTTCACCCGCCTTGATAGTACTCAATTCACAGCCTTTTTATAGCTACAACATTTCTTTCTTTTCATTAAATATCGCATAGTTAGGTTTTAACTCCCTCTCCCCAAACCTCTATTTCCTGGAGATTTCCAGTATTACACTAATATTTGGAAAATGTAGGTGTATCTTTTAGTCATTCATCCATTCATTGAAATGTGCCTGCCAAGTAGCTAAAACAGTCAGAAAAACGGGGTCAAATAAGTCAAGCCACTGTCCCAAAGGAGACTACATAGCTTGATGGGAGAGAAGAAAATGCAAAACAAACGTAATATGTAATAAGATTAATAGAGAACTTCCACCATCTCCAACCCTACATCTACCCACCCATCAGCATCCGTAATCAGTGATGGACATCTGCCTTCCCCATCACAGATGAACAGTGCATGCCTCAGGCTAAGGCCAACCCTTCACCTTGTATAGCAGATTATCTCTCTCACCCACCCAAGGGCATCTCACCTACCCAAGGGAAACACTTTCTCTCTTTCATCATCAAATTTTCCTCTCTGTTGGATTACTCCCTCCAGTGCACAATCATATTACTCTTCTTTTCAAATTAAAAGACACACACACACACACAAACATGAAAACCACAAAAAACCCTCTCTTAACCTCCCCTTTCTCTACTGTTAACCCATATTCCTCTGTTCCCTTTCACAGCAAACTCCTAATAGTATTCGATTCTTCTCTCATTTTCTCTTACACTCATTCCTATTAGGCTTTTCATCCATTTTGAAACCACCTTGTCAAAGTGATCGGCGAGTTTCATGGTGACAAATCCAAGGATCGATTCTCAGTCTTCATCTAACTTGATCTGTTAACATACTCTTCACAAGATCCTAAGGCTAATGACTCTATGATTGTTGTGCTCTAGCTGTCAGACTATTTCCTTTAAAGAACTGAAATCTGCCTACTTGTAGTTTGCCAAAACTGGTCCCTGCTCTGACTTTTAGAACATCACTGAACCAAACTATCCTCTCTTTCAAAGGCAGATTTTTCCACCATTTCAGAGAGCCCTGTGCCCCTGCACTGGCATACCTTTTACCTAATCATCACATGTATTTGATGGGTTTCTGAAAATTAGTAGAGTCAACTATGATCTGAATGCCAGAAGTAACTATTTATTACTTAATTTGTTCAACCAACCGATGTTTCTTGAGTGTCTACCATGTTTTAGGCACAATTCTGTGCAGCGGGGGATATGGCAGTGAGCGAGACAGACATATTGCCTGCCCTAAGGGAAATCCCATAGTAAATTCTATTGAAAAATGATTACAATACTCTAGGTTGTTCTGGTGTTTTATAAATATTAATGCTTACATGTGGTGGGATAATATTCTGAATTATGATCTAGCACATTTTTTCATCTCCAAAATTCCCTTTTCCCCTCCTTCCCACATTTCCCAGCCAGAGGCTGAAGAAAGATGACAGAAAATAATCCAGAAGGAACAAGCAGTCAAGTTGATGGCTTGAGTTCCAAAGTAGATTATTTTTAGCCTATAGCAAAAACAATGGTCATGATAAATGAGCTGCAACTAAGCATTTGGTAAAGTTTCCCAAAATCTAAATTTTAAATGATAAGAGAAACATCTGTAGGACTCAGAACGTGGAGTCTATGTAATAAACCTAAAATAGGAAGCCATAGAGTGAGCAGTTAGGGACATTCTAAGCCCCATTCACTGGCTTTTCATCCAAGCCTGCAAAAAGAGTTTCCCACTACTTCTACAGGGCTCAGAGAATAACTAAGGCTGGGTTTTCTCCTATTTCCCGGTGAGGACACTGGGATCTTTGATGCCAATAAGCCATAGGGTTTCACAGCTGTCACTGAGCTATATTCACGGTACACATGTTCCCTCATGTACAACACCCCTTCCTCACCTCTTGGCATTCTGTGTCCCCCATTCTTTTCTAGTTTGGCTATTATTACTTAATGCTCATAGTGATTAAGACCTATATTTGAGAAAATAGTCCAATCTGGATTTGTATTCTAGCTCAGCCACACGTTAGCTATGTGACCTTTAGCAAGTAACTTGTTTTGTGCCTCAATTTCTTCATTTGTGGTAAGTACACCTACTTCACAAAACTCTTGGGCATATTGACTAATATATACATGTAAAGGGCTTAGCTTACTGCCTAGACTACAGTAGTCTATCTATTTTACTTAGTAGTAGTATTAGCTTTATCTTGTTTACAGTATATCTTTAGTTTATAATAGGAGACATGCTCACAGCTCTAAGAGCATTAGCATGCATAACTTTAAGCAACCGAGGACTGGGCCAAAGTAGCTCACTTTCCTCTGGAAAGACGATCACTTCTGTAGGTTTTATACCCTCCTGCGTGGTTCCCTTATTGTGAAAGTGCCATAAAACAAAAACAAAACCCCAAACAAGCAAACAAACAAACAAAAATCAGTTGAGAATTTCCCAGCCCATGCTAGAGCCTTCAAACGGATTTTCCTGCTTCCTGTTTTGTTTCTGTCTCATAACCTCCATGTAGCCATCTGAAAATGGAACCAAGTCATGACTCCACATAAAATCCTTCAATAGCTTACCACCACATCCTCCAGACAAGGCTCCAGGTTCTTTAGCATGGCAAATACAACCCTCCCTAATCTGACCCCAGCTATCTTTCTAGCTTCATTTCACTCCAGTCCCTACTCTCCAATCTATGCTCATCTCCCTGCACAGAAATTGCTGTTTCTTGTCTTTTTACCTTTACTTACAGTGTTTTTCCCACCAAGAAAGCCCTTCCTCTATCCTATACCTGGTTAACTCATTTTTTTTTTCAGATCTTTATTGGAGTATAATTCTTTACACTGTTGTGCCAGTTTGTGCTGTACAACAAAGTGAGTCAGCTGTATTTATACATATATCCCCATACCCCCTCCCACTTGAGCCTGCCTCCCACCCTCCCTATCCCACCCATCTAGGTCATCACCAATCATCAAATTGATCTCCCTGTGTTATGCAGCAGCTTCCCACCAGCTATCTATTTAACATTTGGTAGTGTGTATATGTCAATGCTACTCTCTCACTTCCTCCTAGCTTCCCCTCCCCACAGCCCCATGCTGTGTCCTCAAGTCCATTCCCTACATCTGTGTCTTTATTCTTGCCCTGAGGCTGGTTTCATCAGTACCACTTTTTTAGATTCCATATATATGCGTTAACATACAGTATTTGTTTTTCTCTTTCTTACTTCATTCTGTATGACAGACTCTACATCCACCCACCGCACTACAAATAACTTTCTATACCCTGAGGAAATCATTCATTTCTTTAAAACCAAAGTTAGATGCCATCTCCTACATGAGACCTTAGTGAACCCTGGGTTGGACAGTGCTCCTCCCTGTTCTGTGTTCCCTTAACTCAGACTCCCACTTCAATTCCCACACAATCTACTCAAATTATCTGATTACAGGTCTAACAGATTGGAAGCTTCTGGAAAATTGGAGCATGTCTTGTTTTAAATACATATCCATGACCCAGCAATCCCACTACTGGGCATATATTCAGAGAAAACCATAATCCAAAAAGATAAATGTACCACAATGTTCACTGCAGCACTATTTACAACAGCCAGGACATGGAAGCAACCTAAATGTCCATCCACAAATGAATGGATAAAGAAGATGTGGCACATATATACAATGGAATATTACTCAGCAATATAAAGGAATGAAATTGAGTTATTTGTAGTGAGATGGATAGACCTAGGGTCTGTCATACAGAATGAAGTAAGTCAGAAAGAGAAAAACAAATAAAGTATGCTAACACATATATATGGAATCTAAAAAAAAAATGTTATTGATGTACTCAGTGGCAGAGGAAGAATAAAGGTGCAGATATAGAGAACAGACTTGAGGATCGGAGGAGGTGGGGAAGGAGAAGCTGGAACAAAGTGAAAAAGTAGTACTGACATTTATATACTATCAAATGTAAAATAGCTAGTGGGAAGCAACTGCCTAACACAGGGAGATCAACTCGATGATTGCTGATGACCTGAGGGGTGGGATATGGTGGGTGGGATAGGGAGGTTGGGAGGGAGGCTCAAGAGGGAGGGGATATGGGGATCTATGTATAAATACAACTGATTGGCTTTGTGGTACAGCAGCAACTGGCACAACAGTGTAAAGCTATTAAAAGACAATAAAGATCAAAAAATAAATAAATAAAATAGATTAAAAAATAAATACATATCCAGTGTCTAGAACAATGATTTATGCACCAGGAGTTATTTAATCATTTTTAAAGCTTTGGGCCATGCATCAGATGACCTAGTATCTTGTCCCACCTCTTCCATTACTTAGTCACATTATTTTAGTTAAATTACTGACAATATTTAGTTGTTTCTTCATGTCTAAAATGAGAATAATTCCCTTAAGTCCTCACTACCTATCTGGTCTCCTTAAACGTTACTGTGGAAAAAGTAGGACAAATTAAATAATTCATGTTATTTTAAAAAATTACAAGATGCTATGCAAATATAAAATATTGTTAGACAAAATATTTAATTTGGTTGGAACTATTTGAGATTGCTGTAAAAATATGTCATAGATGTAACTAAGCCCTCATTCCTTTCAACTGGAATTAGGAACAACAATAACAACAAAATCAATCACAGAACTTGAAGTTTCTCAGAGAACTCTGCAAAGCTCAAGTAAATGAACTATAAACTTGGAAGGTTCTTAGGAATTATCCATCCTTGTTTTATAGAAAACAATCCTGAGACTCAAAGCTATTATGAGACTGGCTAAGGATTATGAAATTGGAACTTGTATAAGACCCAGGTCTTTGGCTTCCCTGCATGTTTCTCTTCATAATAAACCAAGCTACATCTGGATTAGATACCCACTAATTCGTGACTGAATTAAATATAATCTTAGATAACTTTCATGCTTTGGGTTTTGAAAATGCTGCAGTCTTTTGTAATGCCACACTCTAAATCCTATCGTTCATAAATGATTCACATATATTCTATGAGGAACTGAAATATTCATATGAGGTCCCAAGAATGCCTCCTCAAGGGCATAAACCTTGGGATACATTTTCCTTTTTAAGCAAATAATGGTCACAGCTTATAGAGCTATTGGGACTGACTTAGAAACAAAGTATGTTTTTCAAGTGACAACTGTTTATCACCATGGCCCTCAAACCCTACACACTAACCCAGCCTATTCATCACCATCTCACAGGTCAGCCAAGTTTCATTGTAAGGAGTCCTATAATGAGCCCCATCCCTAATGCCTTCTGAAACAGAAAATTCCCAGTGATGGAATTGATTCAGTTTATGCAAGGAGCTAGGAAGCTGAGGTCGAACAGCTGCTCTTGGTTAAAGCTTTCTGCCTTACAGGAGCTGTTTGTGTGCTGAGCCCCCGTGGAAGCCAAAATTATATTTAACCACAGAGGAAGCAGATTGAGGTTGGAAGGATTCAATCGTCTCTTTCTCTCAAGTGCTAGATATTGTTCTAGGTGCCAACAATAGAGCAAAGAACAAGACAAAGTTCTGGCTCATGTCTGCCTAGTTTGGGATGGCTTATTTATCCGTTTATTGGCAGTGGGCCTGAACTTAGATATCTGCATTTTGGTTCCAGTTTTGTTATTAACTATTGAAAGTCTATGTATGTAAGTCATAGCTTTAATTTTCACATCTGTAGAAAAATAATTATAACCCCCATTTATAGGGTATCTGTGAAGATCAAATAAGATCCTTGGTGTGCCTGTTCTCTGAAACATTTGAAGAGCTATAAAATAATATGTAAGAGCCTTCCTACAAATGTTCTTCATAGTCTAGTTCCATTATTCTTTCCAGATGTATCTACGCTTACTTTCCTACAGAGATTCTCTTCAACCAAACTCATCTTTACTCTCCCGTCAAGCCATGCATTTTCTTACCTCTTATTCTTTGTTTCTGCTGTTTTTCCTTCCTAAAATGTTCTTTCCTTTGTCTCTGATGCTCTATTTGAGAGGTTTAAAACTCAGTTCCTAGGGGAGCAAGGCAGGTGACATAAAGTTAGTGAAGATTGCCTAATATGAAAGAAGAGGGTGTTGGAGGAATGGTAGTGAAGGGAAGTGCACATTTTCTATAGTTGATACCCACTGCTCATTGACCACTTTCAAGTGAAAAACAGGCTTAGCAGGACTGTGTGTATTGGTACAGTTGATAGTGTCTCATAGGTCTTTGGGACTGTTAATTTTCATTCTTTCATTCTTTTTTTTTTTCCTGTTCCTCCAACGGGACAATCTCAATTGACCTATTTTCAAATTTGCTAATGCTTACTTTGATAATTTCAAATCTGCTGTTGGGTTTCTCTCATGAATTTTTAACTTCAATTACTATACTTTTCAACTCCAGAATTTTTATTTGGTCCCTTTATAGATTTGAAATCATACTAAGTATGTTCTCTGACAATAATGGAATAAAATTAAAAATTCAATAGCAAAACAAAATTGGGGAAATTCACAAATATGCAGAAATTAAACAACATACTCCTAAATAACTGATCTAAAAGAAATGAAAAATGATATTAGAAAATAGTTGAAAGAATAAAAAATTAAAACACAAGATACCAAAAATTATGCAATGTACTTAGAACAGCATTTACAGGACATCTATAGCTTTAAACACTGGTATTAAAGAAGAAGAGACAAAAAAAATAAAGGAAGAAGGAGAAGGAGAAGGAGAAGAAGAAGAAGAAGAAGGAGGAGGAGGAGGAGGAGGAGGAGGAGGAGAAGAAGAAAGGAGAAGAAGGAGGAGAAAGAGAAAATCTCAAATAAATAGAATAAAGGACAAAAACCACATGATCATTTTAATAAAGACAGAAAAATCATTTGACAGAAACAACACCCTTTTGTGATAAAAACCCTCAGCAAAGTAGGAACAGCAGGGACCTTTCATTCTCAATCTGAAAAAGGACATCTATTAATAACCCACAGCTAGCGTCATGCTTAATAGTCAAAGACTGAATACTTTTCCCCCTAAAATAAGGAACAGGAAAAGATTGCCTGTTCTTGTCACTTCTATTGAATATTGTACTGGAGGTTCAAGCCAGGGCCATTAGGGTAGATACAAAAAGAAAAGACATCCAGATTGTAGAAGAAGAAGTAAAAGAATCTCTGTTTATAGATGACATAATATCTTACGTGGAAAATCCTAAAGAAAAACTCCAAAAACTATTAGAACTAATAAATGATTTCAGCTAGGGTGCAGGATACAAGATAATATACAAAATCAATTTTATTTTTATACACCAGCAATGAACAATCCAAACATTAAACTAAGAAAACAATCACATTTACCTTGGCATTTAAAAGAACAAAGTACTTAGGAATCAATTTCACAAAAGAAGTGCAAGATTTGTACACTAAAAACACAGAGCATCATTGGAAGAAATTAAGGAAGACCTAAATAAATGGAACAACATCCTATGTTTATGGATTGGAAGAGAATATTACTGTAGTGGCAGTATACACCAAGTTTATCTATAGACCCAAAAGTCTTTATCAAAATCCCATATGCAATATTTGAAGAAATTGACTACTAATTCTAAAATTCATCCCACTCCTGGACATGTATCCAGAGAAAACCATAATTTGAAAAGATACATGCACTTCATTGTTCATTGCAGCACTATTTACAATAGCCAGAACATGGAAGCAACCTAAATGTTCACTGACAGAAGAATGGATAAAGAAGAGGTGGTACATATATACAATGGAATATTATTCAGTCATAAAAGAGAATGAAATAATGCCATTTGTAGCAACATGGATGGACCAAGAGCTTGTCATACTGAATGAAATAAGCCAGAGAGATAAAGACAAGTATCATATGATATTGCTTATATCTGGAATCTAAAAAAAAAGAGTACAAATGAACTTATTTGTGGAACACAAACAGAATCACAGACGTAGAGAACAAATTTATGGTCACCAGGGGGAAGGGGAGGGAGGGATAAATTGTGAGATTGAGATTGACATACACTACTATAGATAAAATAGATAACTAATAAAGACCTAACTATATAGCACAGGAAACCCTGCTAAGTACTCTGTAATGGTCTACATGGGAAAAGATAAAAAAAAAAGAGTGGATATATGTATATGTATATGTATATGTATATGTATATGTATAACTGACTCACTTTGTTGTACACTTGAAACTAACACAACATTGCAAATCAACTACATTCCAATAAAAATTATTGAAAAAAAAGAATTACCAAATGACCCAGCAATTTCACTTCTGGTTATATATTTGAAAAAAATAAAATCACTAATTCAAAAACACATGTACCCCAATGTTCATATAGCATTATTTACAGTTGCCAAAATATTGAAACAACCTGTGTCCATCAACAGATGAATGGATAAAGAAGAGGTGGTATGCATGTATATATACATACATACAATGGAATACTACTCAGACACATAAAAGAACAAACTTTTGTCACTTGCAGCAACGTGGATGACTCGGAGGGCATTATGCTAAGTGAAATAAGGCAGAAGAAGACAAATACAGTATGATATCATTTATATGTGGAATCTAAAAAATACAACAAACCAGTGACTATAACAAAAAAAGAAACAGGTTCACAGATATGGAGAATAAACTAGTGGTTATCAGTGGGTGGGGGCTCAAATAGGGGTGGGGAGTGTGATATACAAAGTATGGGGTATAAGATAGGCTTGAGAAAGCATTGTACAACACAGGGAACAGACAATATTTTGTAATAACTGTAAATGGAAAGTAACCTTTCAAAATTGTATAAAATATAACAAATTAAAATTCTAATAAATAAACTAAAATAAAGTTCATATAGAACAGCAAGGAGCCCTGGGGAGTCAAAACACTACTGAAAAAGAAAAACAAATTTAGAAGACACACACTTCCTGATTTCAAAACTATTATAAAACCACAGTAACCAAAACAGTGTGATACTTGCATAAACATAGACATTTAAATTAATGAAATAAAACCAAGAGTCCAGAAACCAACCTTTATATTTATAATAAATTAATTTTCGACAAGAACGTCAATACAAGAAAAAAAATAGTCTTTTTCAACAAATGATGGAGGGAAAACTAAATATCCACATACCAAGAAAAAACCTGGACTCCTACCTCACTATTTGTAAAAAAAAAACTTAAAGTGGACCATATGTAACAGACCTAAATGTAACAGCTAAAATTATAAAACACTCAGAAAAAAACATAGGAATAAATGTTTATTACCATGGATTAGGCAATACCCTTTTAGATATAACACCAAAAACATAATAACCAAAAGAAAAATAAATTGAACTTGATCATTCCCCAAAAGACAACCCAAGGAAGTGAAAAGACAACTCAAATAATGGGAAAAAAATGTTTGTAAATCATATATCTGATAAGGGACTTATATCCATTATAAGAGGGTGAGTCAAAAATTATCCGCGCTCACATTATAGTAAAACTTCTGTGGCCACACTGTCTTATCAGCACTTTCCATTCAAGGCTACTGTCTCCCCAGTCACTGCTATGCAGGGGTGAATGTGTTACATCAGTTCATTTGCAAATGTGGTATGAGCAAAAACGGATGCCCCACTTGTGATTTGCATGAAAGAAGAGCAGTGTGCAGTGATTCGTTTTTTGTGGTCTGAAGGTGTGCACATCCGCTCACTTCTGCCCACTGTAGAAACTTTGCAAAAACTTCATTTTGAGATGTTAAAGCATCCTCCCTATAGTCCTGATCTTGCTCCATCAGACTTTCACCTGTTTGGTCCCCTGAAAGCAGCCATATGAGGACATAGTTTCACTTCTGAGGAAGAAGTGAAGAAGTGCATTTGTGGCTCACAGCTCAGCCTAAAATATTTTTTAATGAGGGAATACAAAAGCTGGTTGATAGATGGACAAAGAGTATTGAAAAGCAAGGAGATTATGTCCAAAAATGATGTGTTTGTCTTTTCCAGAAGTTAATTAAAATAAATTCTAAAGCCAAAGTGTGGATAATTTTTGACTCACCCTTGTATATAAAGAATTCATACAATTCAACAATAAAAAGACAAATAACCCAATTAAAAATGGGTAAAGGATCTGAACAGATATATCCCCAAAGAGGATATGTGAATGGCCAATAAGCACACAGAAAGATGTTCGACGTCATTAGTTATTAGAGAAATGCAAATCAAAAGCACAATGAGATACCAGATACTTCACAAATCCATTAGGATGCCTGTAATCAGACAGACACTCACAACTATTGGTGAGGAGGTGAAGAATACAGAAGCTTCACACATTGCTGCTAAAAATGTAAAATGCTGCAGCCTTTCAGTAGGACAATTTGGCAACTCTTCAAAAATTTCGAGTTACTACGTGAACCAGCCTTTGTACTCCTAGGTATATACCCAAGGGAATTAAAAACACATGTCTACATAAAAACTTGTACACAGTGTTCACTGCAGCCTTATTCATAACAGCCTAAAACTGGAAACAACCCAAATACTCATCAGCTGATGAAAGGATAAACAAAATATGTAATATCCATACAATGGAATATTATCGGCTGCAAAAAGAGTTAAATAGCTGCCATGCTACAACAATGATGAACCTTGAAACACATTAAGTGAAAAAGCCAGACAAAAGAGGCTACATATTGTATGATTCCATTTACGTGAATTGTCTAGAATAGAACAATCCATAGATTAATGTTTGTCAGGAACTGGAAGGGAAGGGACAAAGAGTACAGGATTCTTTTCAAGACAATAAATTTTTGGAGTTAGATAGTAGTAAGAGTTACACATTCTGTGAATACACTAAAAACCATTTAATTTTACCTTTTAATGGGGTGAAGTGTATAGTATGTGAATTATATTTCTGTAAAGCTGATTTTTTTAAATGTTATTCATTATAATCACAAGGTCCAACACAGTTTTGGCACATTGATGATAGTTGTTGTTAAAAACTTAAAAATCTTATGTGAGTTAAGTGCCTGGGAGTGAGGACCCTAAAAGAGGATCAGGTTCGGTGGTTTAAAACACATCTAATCTTTCTTCCAGAGTGGATAATAGAGAATGATGGACAATTGAAACAATTCCAGGAAGAGTTTAATACTTCAAGACAAGTGACAAGAACCTCTTCTGATCTTTTCATGCCTTACCAGCAACTTACTGAATTTTTAGGTTTATATCATAGCTCTAAGGCACCTGAGAGCAAGAAATAAAAGACAGAAGTTCTGGCATGGCCTTCTTTCACTACATTTTAGAAAGAGTGTGACCTTGGAGAGTAATGGTATGCAGTTGCCTCTTTCATAAGTTGTTCTGCAAAGAAGTTCAGAACCTCACATGCTATAAAATTATGCCACAAATGTACTCTTATATTTCCCAATATTAAGGATGAATTTGGGTTTCTAAAATAGTAAAGGAACACTTGAAAGTAGGGAGACAGAAGAAGATGGATAATCAGGAGTGGAGAGGCAAGCATAAGATAGTAACTACAGTCTTGCATGCTTTATGCAACAACTGTACCCAACATGCACAACCCAGGCTCTCTACTGGTTCATGCATTTATGCAGTGTTAAATATGTATTGAATGAATGTAAATATTGAATGAATTAAACGCTTATTAAAATAATCCATGAAAATTATAGCAACCATGAGTTGGGTTTTTTTTTTTTTTTTTTTTTTGCTTTTGTGGGTTTTTTTTTTAGAGTCCTAATTTTTTACATTGAAGAATCTGTTTGGGAAGGGATTTAGAACTTACCAGATTCGATTTGTCATTTGTGTTTAGATACCACCTTCTCTAAGAGTTGGGGTACAATTTAATGGTATTTTATTGTATTTTTTGATGCTGAATTTATTAACTCAGGATGGTTCATCTTTGAATATTTGACTAGTTATTCTGCATTTAATTAGCTAATGCTTACTGAGGGCCTCCTTCAGGCCACCAGGCATTAAGGGTACAGCTGCAAAAAACTGGACCAAGATCCTGCCCTTGCGCAGTTTTCATTCTAGTGAGGTAAGGGGAAGACACAGAAATAAATAATTGAATACAATATACAGTGAAAGCTATGGAAAAAGTAGTTTAAATGGAATACAGAATGCTGGTGGATGGCTGCTATTTCATACATAGTGACCAGGGCAGGATTCTCTGATAAGGAGACATTTGAGCAAAGCATAAATATTTAGACTAAACTCAGTTCTGCCATTAATTCTCCGTGTGGCCTTTAGCAAATCACTTTCCCTAAGATTCAGTTTCTTTGTATAAAAAATAATGGAATTCTAGGTTCCCTCCCAACTCTGATACACTATCATTCAAGGGAAATGATCATTATTCAAGGACAAGTGAAATCTGAGTAAATAGTAGCCATATAAGATGTGGGGGAAACTGCTGATCAGTTTCCTGGTCTGTAATAAAATATCTCCTTTATTCAAAGTCAGTGTACCTCAAGGTCAGAGCTTCTCTCTTCTCTATTTCCTCTCCACCTAGAATATTTCTCCCCATCGCTTGTATTCAACAAATGTTTCTGTCTTGGTGAATTTTTGTCCTTTTCCACAAGGATTCAAGTGGCTTAATTTCAAATTCAGGAATTTGGAGCAACCACAGGGTGTGGTTAGATTCCACAAAGAATGCGGTTTGGGGGGGGGTCTATGTATAGTCTAGTGGTTCTCAAATTTTAATACATATTAGAATCAACTGGGAAGCTTTTAAAAAATCCCAGTACCCAGATTGTGCCCCAGAAGAATTAATCAGAATCTCTCAAAATTTTATTAAATGTTCCTCAGGTGGTTACAATGAACAGCTACAACTGAGAGTTCTAGTTTAGGGAAAAGAGCTTGGTTTTGACAATATGCGCATCTGGGCTTGACGTGATTTCAGCACTTTCTAGATGATGACTCTGAGTAAATGTCTTAACTTGATTCTCATTTTCCTTATTTGTAGAACTGAAAAAAAAAATTTAACACCACATAAATGCATGAGCCAGTAGGCAATCCATAATTGATATATTTTCACTAAGATTTAAGTTCCTATCTATTAGAGTCCTAGTTTTATATAATTCTGTAATAGCTCTATGCAGATAAATACATAAACCATGTTCTTAGGAGCTAATACGAAGCCCTGAAAGACTTAGAGGGAATAGAAAGAAAATGTAAATCAATGTCACTGGAAATCTATCAATAAGAAGATAGATAGCCTTCTGATAGCCTGAAGATGGTGGTCAAAATTTTCAAAGACAGATGTCTTGGTTGTCTATTGCCACATAAAAACTTACTGATAAACATAATGGCTTAAAGCAATAGTATTTATTATTTCAGTCTGTAAGCCAAGAACCTGGGACAGATTAGCTGGGTCCTCTGGCTCTGGGTCTCTCACAAGGCTGCAGTCATCCCAAGGCTCAACTGGGAAAGATTTGCTTCTGAGCTCACTCACATGGTTGTTGGCAAGGTTCAGCTTCTCTGAGGTTGTTGGACTCAAGCCTCAGTTTCTTGCAAGTTGTTAGAGGCCTCCCTTGGTTCCTTGCCATGTGGGCCTTCGCAGAGAACATGGTACAACATGGTAGTGAGGAAGCAAGAGGGCAAAAGAGACTGCCAGCAAAAGGGAGGGTGCTGGCAATCACAGCCTTTTGGTAACCTAGTCATGGAAGTGTCATCACATCACTTCTGCCATATTTTATTCAGAAGTGAGTCCTGAGATCCAGCCACACTCACACAGACAGGATTACCCAAGTACTGGAATACCAGGAAGTGGGGATCATTGAGAGTCCTACCAGCCTACCACAGTAGATTCTTGGAAGTTCTTTTCTTTTTCCTACCAAAATATAATTGTTGGTTCTCAAAGGAGAGACTGAAAACAGAAGTGTCAGTATTACGTCATTTTCATTTATATTTCTAAGAGCCAAACTCCACCTTCCTCCATAATTGTTCTTGGGGATTACACTGATTAAGCCCCTACTGTGTACACAGCATAGTTCTAAGGACCAAGGGGTGATTTGGAAATGAATAAAACAGTAGCTGCCTTCTAAAAGCTCACCAGCAAGTGATGAAAACAGAAAAAAGAAATAATTTTAAATCAAGGTAGTAAATTTTATTATAGAAAAACTATGTACTATAGTCTTACGAGTAAAGAAAAATTCCCCACTATTTGGGGATGAAATGATATTGGAGTTACACCTTAAGGATATAGAAAACTTTGGGAAATGCATATTTGAGAAGAGTATCCAAGGGAAGGAACAGCCAAGGCACAGTGGCAGGAAAATTAAAGGAATATTCTAGGACTTGTGAGGATAAAATATAGGACTCGAGGTACTGAATAGAGAAATAAAGCAGGATGTAGTTATGTAGAGACAAAGTATAATTCAGTAGAGGGATAAATGAATATTTGAGAACCAGAGGTCTCAAATGGATATAACATCCATGTGTAGGGCAATCCCATGGCAACAGGGTGAAAAACATCAGACTGGGGACAGCTGGTGAGGGGGCAGGGATGCTGGAGGAAGGGAAACCAGTTAGAGAACCTTTGAAATTATACAGCCAATAGGAAAAGGCATCTCTCCATAAACAGAGAAAGTGGGAGTATAAGAGACAGTAAAAGGTTTGAGGGAACATTATGGAGACAGCACCAATAGAATTTAGGAGGCCTTTGAGAAAAGTTGAAACAAGAGAAATTGAGAATGACTGAATTTTCACACCTGGATGGCTGGATTTGTAACAACTCAGGGGGAGCATCTGGAAACATGAAGTAAGATAGAGAATGTATCCTTTGATTCATTTATCCTTTTAAAATGGTTCTCTTATGAGAAATAAGTTCCCCATTTGCCTGGAAAAACAAGAACTGAAATGTCACTGTGGATTGTGTGCTGTTGTTTGCTTGGAGAGATAATAAAACACAGGTATAGATTCAAAACCACCCAGGAAGATGGTGAAGCAGAGTCAGTAATCAAGTTTAGATCTGTTTGACCCTTCCCGCCACTTTTGGAGCTTGAGTCTTTGAGGTCTTTGACTGTCACACTGAGCAGATTATATTATACCCCATAGACAATGAATAGCTAAGGCAACTTTATTTTTTCCTCCTCTTTGTGTTTCATTTTGTGAGGGCTTTATTTCGAATTGGTTGCAATTTAGGAGCTCCATGGGCATAACTACTCCATTAATGGATTTAACATAGCATGTCTAAGGAATAGGAATACACAAAGACTGCAGGAGAAAGGAATGCCTATTTTCATCCAAGGGCATTTGAAGAAGCCAGGATGGAATTTAGGCTTGGCTCTCAAAGAAGAGCATATGTCTTTACTGTACTGCAAAGTCACCACGCAGAGAGGAAAAGAATATTTGGCTGCTGTTTCAAAAACCAGCACCAGGAAATATCTCCATGGAGAAAGCATGAGAGTGGAACAGCTGAGTAACTTATTTCTAGAAATACTGAAGCTGGTAATGAGCACAGGGGTTTTCCCAAGGTCCAATGTCCAGGTGGCCAGGTGACCTGGTCCAATGTGCACAGACCATGGGATGTCCCTAGGGAGAAATTTCTGCCTCTTAACAATCCCACACCAATGGGAGACTAAGTTCTGTTCAATCTATCCAGAAAGCTCCCCCGTCCATTTCCTACTCTCTGCGCTTAAGTCTTTGTTTAGGTTCATAGTTTCTTCCCGTAGTAGTTGAATCTTAGACAAGGATTTTACGGCAAATATGGTTGACCCTTAAATAATGTGGAGTTAGGGGTGCCGGCTCTCTGCACTGTCCAGAATCTGCATATAATTAATAGTTGGCCCTGCATATGCACACTGTGTCTGCTGGTTCCTCCACGTCCACAGTTCCACATCTGCAGGTTCAACCAGCTGCAGATCTTGTAGTATATTTACTATTGAAAAAAATATGCCTATAGGTGGATTCACTCAGTTCAAACCTGTGTCATTCTAGGGTCAACTGTAGTTAATATCAGAAGTGATCCCAAGAAGCATTTGTAGACAGTGAAGGTGAAAGAAAGAGAAGGGACATAATCCAATAAGGGTCTGTTACTGAGCAGGTTACTGCTATAGGCAGGTGAGGCTGAATTACACTGGCGACCTCTGGGAGAGAATGTAGAAGATGCCTCAGAGTGGTTCTACTTGAGAAGCAAGGAAACTAAAATATGTATCTTCTGGCTTCTGTTAATCATCAGTCCAGGGTTGCACTTGAAGGATGTCAACTTCCCAGCTCTTCTAGCCAGTCCCATGCAGATGCTGAGTGCCCAGAGGACAGTCTTCAGGAGGGGAGTCCCAGATGCCTGAAGTCAGAAGCTATTGGCATGTGCAGGATGACTGGTGATGAGAGGATACAGCAGAACACCCACAGCTCAGTTACACCCAGCCTGAGGGTCCTCCTTCTCAACGGACAAGGCCTAACCTGTTCATCTTTCATTACATATTTATTGAGCATGTCCTATAGTACAGCTACTGGGATACAACAATAAATAAGGCAAACCTTGCCATTATGCTTCCTACATTCAACTACAGAAAATATATAATTTAACCAGCAATTGTAATCAAATTTTATATTACAGATTTTTTCGAACACAGAACAGATGAGAGAATTTTATAATGAACCCCCAATTATCCACCATTCAGTTGGATAACAGTTGCTAACATGTTATCCTGTTTGTTTCATCTTGTTTTCTAGCTTTTGCTAAATTCTTTTAGAATAAATTATGCATATTATAACATTGACTTCTAAGTACTTTGGTGTGTATCTTTAAAAAAGACCAATTCCCTGTGAAACACAATAATATTATGACATTTAACAAAACCAATCATTTCTGGCATTGAATACCAGTCTTTAACATTAATTGACATGTAATTCAATAAACTCAAACAGTGTAGAGACTGATCCTCTGTCTCATCCAATAGTCTAATCTTATGCCTTGTAATTTATGGTATGGTTGTGGTGGTAGGGAAATAATTTGTCTGGAATGGGGGTCAGAAGGCCCGGTTTTATGATCTGCCACTAACCTGATGACTAATCAGTTTTGCCTGAGATCATACTGGCTCAACACAGGTTGGGATTTCCTGGCTCCTATAACTAAAAAGTCCAGTTATATCAAGAGCAATAGTAATGCTGTTAATAAACAGGTCGCACTTACTGTAGGGCAAGGCCTGCTCTAAACACATGCGCACACACACACACACACACACACACACACACGGAATCATTCATGTCTCACAGCAACCTCACGAGGTGGGTTTCCATTCATTAGGTTCACTCTACAGATAAGGTGATTGAGACATTCGGAGACTTGAGTGACTTGCCCAAGGATGTCACATAGCTTGTTAGCAGCAGAGCTGTGACTCAGATGAGGGTGGTCTGGCTCCACCATCTAACTCAGGACACGGCTGGTCCAGGGACTCGCATTTTATCTGCAGGGCTCAATCTTCCTCCCAGACCATGCTCTCTCCCTTGTTCTTTGGCTCCATTTTCAAGCAGAGCTTCCTCCCATGATGGAAGCATGGTTTTCATTCACTCCACCTTTACTCTCAATCGCCCCTATAGAAAATACACATCTCTTTCTTCCCAACAATTTCCAGTGAAAAGGTTTCTAAGTGAGTTCCATCATGCCTGATTAACCCAACTTGAGTTGTGACCTACTCCTCAACAAATCATTGTGGAACTGGTCGCCCCCAGAGGTGGGACTGTGGTCGCCCCTTCTGAATGGATAAAGACTGAGAGGCGGGGGGGGCTTCTCCAAAGGAAGCCAGAGTGCTATTTATGGAAGAATGGGAACTGAATGCTGAGTGGCAAAAGCGTGCTAGTGAGCGCCCCAAGACCCCAGCAAGAGTCTGCTGCACAAACCTTCCGTTTTCTCACTTGCAAAGAGCAGACAGTTGGACAGCCTGCTTTCCAGAAAAGAGTTTTAGCTCCGATATCTAAATTCTATGCAATTTAGGAAATGAAGGCTGAGAGATGAGAAAGCATTTGCTCCAAGTGACAAAGAGAGTTAGTGGAAGAACGTGGGTTAAAACCTGAGATTCATCAATCCCAGGCCAGTACCTACTCCTCTTGGTTCCAGAGCCATTGGCATGTGGAGGCCCCGACAAAAACTCTGCAAGAAACCTTAATTGCTGGTGTCAGTCCCGAGCTTGAAGGATCTGTGGCTTTGCAGAAAAGAAAAGGATTATGATATAATTCTTGACCTCATTTGAAAGATAAATATTAGACCAGTAATTTTTAATAAAACCCCCTAAACATACAAAATGAATTTTTCAGAGGATCCTTCAAGACTAACCTGAGTTTCCTCAGGAATGCACGGCTGATGTTTCCAGGTAATACCTGTCTGATGTCATCAAAGTAGCTAATGGCTACAGATAGCTTTACCTGGCACAGCATCAAAGCTGTTGACAAGCAAGTGAGAGAAAGTCCACCCAAGCCTGGTGCGTCTGGATCTGTACAAACTCGTGCTGAGCTTCATCTCTCAGCCACTCTGAAGTCAACCTTCCTAGCTAACCAACGCAGGCACCCCTTCTCACTTCAAGCTTGGAGAATACAAGTCAAGCTTTAAGCTTTCAAGAAAAATGAGCAATGGGATATTTAAGATTTGTCCCAAATTTTGGCTGGGAGGAAGACTTTTGTAAAGGATAG
Organism: Hippopotamus amphibius kiboko; assembly: GCF_030028045.1. Lineage (NCBI taxonomy): Eukaryota > Metazoa > Chordata > Mammalia > Artiodactyla > Hippopotamidae > Hippopotamus > Hippopotamus amphibius. The sequence continues at coordinate 161,120,240 of NC_080190.1, read as the reverse complement.
GCTGGGAATATTGAGGAAGAAGGATTAGTGAACTCCATGTGCTACTTACATTCTTGTTATTTAAAAAACAGGAACTCAGTGGAGCCACAAACACGGCTACACACAAAAGCCTCATGATAGTATGTCTTCTGTTTGCCTATCTGCTCTAGTCTCCCTTGGTTGGCCAATCTCTTTTCATGTTAACCCTGCTTACAGAAGAAGCCAGTTTGGTGTTTGGTAATTGTCAATCACCCTTGATATCAAAACTGCTATTAAGGTATTGGATACTGGCTGCTATTGAGTTAGCTGCCCACTCTTCATGGTACTGGCCATGCCTGCACCAAGAGAGTCAAAGACCAACACAAGTTTGTAGATCCAGAGGCACCACGCTTGGGGAGACTTTCTCTTACTTGTTTGTCAACAAGTCTGGAAGTTCTTTCTAAAGAATAATGTTATGGGTAGGAAAGTTCAGAAGGAATGGGATGTGAGTATCTCTGCTCTTCTGCACACACAAGCCGCAATCTGATTTCTAGCATTTTCTGCTTATTGCCACTTCAAAAAGATGGAATCAAATATTTACATAGGATTTGTGATCCTGTGCAAGCACAATGTGTATAAATATCTGGTCATCCTGTGATGCAGAAATTTTCCTTTTGACCTCTCAGATCAAAGTTTTGGTGTGAAAAGGAGAGTTTTTCCCCTTCCTTATTGCTTTGCACAAAACATTAAAAACCTTGATGCTCACCAGTCCCACATCCCATTTGCCATCAGCCCCATTTCCATTTGCCCCTCACTAATACACAAAATTACATGGTAGGAAGGAAATAAAAAAAAAAGACCTAACATTTATTGAGCACCTACTTAATACCGGGAATATAGTACCATATGACTGAGGTCACATATTTTCTGTCTCCATATATTCTAGCAACAAAACACAAAGTAGACCTTATTATCACTGTTACATAGATAAGGAAATGGAGACTCAAAAATGTTAGTCAACTTTTCCAGGTCACCCAGTGGCAGCCCTGGGATTCAAAACCACTCTATAGGACTCACCATCCATGTGAGTACACCATCTGTACATTTACTCCTTTTGTTTCTCTTCACAGGGTTCTGCCCACTGCCAGGTGTTAGGAAAATGATTGCCAGAATCAGCCACACATCAACGCCAGCCCCTTGTTATCATCTATATAAAAATTTCTGTGATAAAATACTTTGGCTATTTCTGCAAATAATATGTCTCCCATAAAATTCATGATACCACAGACATGTTAATGACTCTAAAATGTCCTAAATAATCCAGCTAAGTTTTGCTTGGCCAGTACTTCCTAAATTAACTGGATCACAGGATACTTTTTCAGATAACACCCATGAACATCTCATGAACATAAAATTTCACAAAAAAACTCTTTGGGGAACATGACATTGCATGATGCTGTCTTCCCTTCACTTTATGAATGACTTGGGTCAGAAATAAAATTGGCATTTATGAGTGATAATTCTGACTGAGAAGGAACAACGATATGCATTAGGACTCCCAGCTAATGACTGATGGAGCTGGGGGACCAGAGGTCAGGGTCCTGGATGCTAATGGTTACACTGATGAAGTCTTGGCATAAAACAGTCATACATCTTTGCTCTTTCTTCCTGTTCTCCTCCCCTGGGATGTCATTCATGCATTTGTCCTCATAGCAAAATCTTATCACTTACCAAAAGAAATGTTCCACTGATCCACTTCACACTGATCTCTCTCTCTCTTCCTTTCTCTTTCTCTTCCTCTTTCTTTCTCTCCCTCTCCCCCTCCCTTCCTTCCTCCCTCCCTCCCTCTTTCTCCTTCTCTCGCATAAATTCTTAAAGCATTTAGAGAATGGTAAATAAATGCAAAAGGAAAAACATGCTATTCCCCCATTTTGCGACAAAGGCTGATATCTCTAATCAAATCTGTTACTTCTTCACCTTGAACCAAGGTATGATTCTACGTGAACTTCTTAATACATACTCAAAGTATCCTCTACAGATCGCATTGCACTGACATGCAAGAAAAAACACATTTGCCATGTTAAATTTAGAGCACAACTTTGCATGTCATATGCTGCCTTTCTCCTTCCCTATACTTTTATTTTGTTCATAAAGGTGGCAGGTAGGGATGGTGTCTTCTGTGCCTAAGTCTCTCAGGGTACTCAGCACATGGTGGGGGAGGCTATGTAAACTTGTGGACTCAAATCATAACACTACAGCACTCAAGAGACGGTAACATTATAGAATCATAAAACTTTAAATCTAGAAAAAATTGGATAAAATAGGAGACAAAGTCAAATGTACAGGTGTGATAACAACAAGCTGGAGTTTGGGGCCCTTTGAACACCAAAGATTTAAGGAATTTGGGGATACAATTGCTCCAATTCTGTCTTTCTTATCAGCAGGAGAGTAACCCATTGTAAAATGAACCAAGTCCTGCAGCCTCTCAAATTCTTCTGAGACCAACAGGAACCTCTGGGATTTAACACAGTGTTGGTAGAAGCTGTCTTCTTCTTACGGTCCCAAGACAAGTAAATCACTTGGGCATTTACCTTCCCCTCAAGGCATGCTTTCCCCGAAGGCTTTTGAAATCCTACTGGAACGTGCCAAATATTATGTGCATCCTCTTATAAAATACCCCAGATCCGAGTATAAGGGTGGAAGAGATTGTTTTAATGTCTGTTATGTGAAGCAATTGGATCCACTAGGTTCTTTTCTTGGTTAGCTGGCCAGCTCTGGCTTCTCTTTCTCTTTAAAAAGTTGAGTTGAGCAAATTTCCCAGAGGTAGAATGAAATATACCAAAATGGAGAATGGCAGAGAAAACACAATTTAAAAATCAATCCAGAAATGTCAACACCTGAATACTAACAATTCCAGAAAGAATGATTTGAGAAAGTGAAGGGAAGAAAAATAATGACATAATATGAGAATAATTTCCAGAACAGAAAGGACACAGTTCCCTTGATTAAAAACTTAACTGAGGGCTTCCTAGGTGGCGCAGTGGTTGAGAATCCGCCTGCCAATGCAGGGGACACGGGTTCGATCCCTGCTCCAGGAAGATCCCACATGCCGCGGAGCAACTAAGCCCATGCGCCACAACTATTGAGCCTGCGCATTAGAGCCTGTGAGCCACAACTATAGAGCCCGTGTGCCACAACTACTGAGGCCCATGGGCCTGGAGCCCGTGCTCCGCAGCAAGAGAAGTCATGGCAATAAGGAGCCCGCGCACCACAACAAAGAGTAGCCCCCACTCACAGCATCTAAAAAGAAAGCCCGCGCACAGCAACAGACCCAACACAGCCAATTTAAATAAATAAATTTATACAAAAAAAAAACCAACAAACTTAACTGAATGTTCAGTACTGAAATGTTTCCTATCCCACTCTAAGACACCTGATGATGAGAATTTTTAAATATTTGGAATAAAGAGCTGAAAAGCCGTTTTGCCAAATCCAATGGCCAATTCACAATTTTCATTTCTTTCTTGAACTTTCAGTTGCATTGGACACAATTGATTACCTCCTCTGCTTAACACATATTTGCCATTTGATGTCCATATGATTGCATTCCCATTTTTTGGTCCCATCTCTGTCCCTTTCTCCTCTTTTTCTGTTGCTAGATTGTCCTCATATTCCTAAATTTCTCAGAGCCTCTCTAGCACCTCTGGCCTTCACTCAACTAAATGTTAGGTGAGCCTCCCATTCATCAGGACAATCAAAATATCCCCACAGAATTCCAAAACATCTCCTGCAAGCAGTAACACATGAGATTAGAGGAGCCACAATATGTGAATAGTTATCTTTTCATTTTGGTTGACTTGGTGCCTGACCTTGGACAAAGCACCAACTGTCTTCAGACCTCAGTTTCTGGTCTTCTAATTGAGGACAGTGGCCTGAATCAAGGGTAGCTCTGTTAAATGCCAATGGGAAAGGCAGGTAACATAAATTAAAAGGTGAGTAGGGAGTAAAGAAAATATCACACAGCTTAGGTCAACTCTTATGATCTCATTTCTTTATAGATACATGGGTATAGAAAAAGAAATAATTCTTTTATTTATTATTTATTAAGTAAAGTAATTGTTGTCTCAAAAAAAAATACTGTCTTTGCAACAGTGCCAAGGCAATATAATGACATAAGAGGCAACTGACCCTTGGCCTCAGTGCTTGACACAGAGGCAGGAGTGAGACCAGATCATGGGAGAAGCTCACTTCTCCTACAGGCGACAGTGGCTAATAAACTTCATTTAATTGTTACCAGGTGGAATCGCTAGTCCAGTGTTGTCATACCTTCTATTTTTTAAAAAATAATCCAAAATGTCCAATTTTTAAAATGCGAAATCTGTAAATGATTAAATGCTGTTTCATCTCTTTTAAAAATTATCGTTAAAGTCAAGCAAGACCTATGTATAAGACGATTTCACTCATAGGTCTCCTCTTTGCTCCCTCTACTTTTCCTTCCATCTTTGGAGATCATTCTAAGGCAAATCCTGTTATGTTACATTTTGGGGATGTGTGAAAGAGGAAATTCCTAGAATTATATAAACACACACACACACACACACACACACACACACACTTGTTAGAGGGTTAGTCCAGAGGGCTGGGATTTGGTGCCTTTCATTTCAAACATGAAAGTCAGAACGCCTGCTCTAACATTGTTTTAGAAGCCAAACTGGTTGTAACTTTAAATAAGCCAGCACACCCAGGCAAGGTTACAAGATGTACAAGACTTTCTTGGGAGTTTATTTATTTATTTATTTATTTTTAGAGAAGGACAGGATGCAAGGCCTAGATTTCCTTTAAATATAGCACCACCCTTGACATTGTTTATACTTTCCCCTTTGCAATGCTTCCAGCACACTTTAAAGGAAAGCGATAAGAAGGAAGGAAAAGGGAAGTCACTTACACCCTCTGCGCATGAGGACCACTAAGTGTCTGTCCCAGAGGGTGTGGACCAAGCTCTTCAGCTGCCCTTGTTTTATTTATTTATTTCTTGTTTTGTTTTTTTAAGAGAGTCAGTAAACTTCACTCTACATCTGGAATATGTTTCCCAGGAAGTGTAGGAGTGCCATAAATCTTTTCTATCAAGGATCACTGTATCAATGGGACAAAGAGACAAGTGATGTGTACATTAGGTCTGCAGCTCACAGTCTGCCCAGTTATCAGCGGGGGAAGGAAGTTGGAGTGACAGGATATGGCAGGTTAGAAAATAGTTTATGGAATGCTAAGGAACAATACCCAGCTCCCCTGGAAGGCCAGTCCTCTTTGGATTATTGCAAGTTCAGACCAGGGGTTGTTCAAGCAGGGGCTGGGTGGGGGGAAGTCAGTCTACTCTCAGAACAGATCTTTGGTGCCCAGCCTCTGGCTTCCAGCTTAGAAGGCAACACACGGTAATGAGCACACACTTTGGAGTCAGACAAATGTGGGTTCAAATCCTGGATACTCGAGTTGTCAGCTTTGCACTTTGGGAAAAGAAATAATTCTTTATTTCTCATTTATTTATATATTATATCTCTCATGTACAAAATGATATGAAGTTAGCCAAGTATGGTTTTGCAAGATTAAATACCATAATGAATATAAAGTGGACAGTATATTGCCTGACAGTAAGTGCTCAATAAATTTAGATTTCTTTCTTTCCTCTCTGAGTGCAAAAAAACAGATCTATCTAGATCTGCTGCCTGAATAGTAAATTTTGTAAGTTTTGTACTGGGCAACATACTTAATAGCAGTATCTTTAACCCCAGGTTTCCATTAAGGACTCAATACTTTGTCAAATTTAATACCAGAAAATCTCTGAATTGGAAAGATTACTAAATAGCATATACTAGAAAGGTTATATCTTGCCCCAGTCCCCACTTTCCCCAATCTCCTCCCAGTTAATCTGTAGTGATGGTAAGTGTTCATATTATCCCCTTTTCCCAAATGAAAAAAAGGAGACTCAGGGAGCTTAAATAATTTGTCCAAGGTTACATAGCTATTAAATGACTAATGTAGGCTTAGAAATCATATCAGTTTGAATTCAGAGTTTAAAAACATAACTGTCATACAAACCAGGGAGAAGTAACATCTCCCTTTACTCTAGCAGAAAAATTCCAAAATTACTCAGCTATATCTTCACCTGCTGGCAACTGGAGAAACCATTTGGCCATCTGTGAAGACCTAGTGTGGCAGCTCCCTCAATGATCCCCTAGGTCAAAATGCCCATCCAGATATTTTTGTCTAAATCTCCCTGGTTGCCTTCCCAGTTCCTCCGAGATTTGAGCTTTCAAGCCCAGCTGGTTGGCTGGGGAAATGGTGTTCTTATCCCCATTTTGCCACACGCCTTCTCAGCCTTTAATCTCCATTCCTGCAAATATCTCTCTTCAAGGCTGCAGAATGATGCTTACATTCCTCCTGTGAACCAGGCTAAACGTATGCTCTCTCATGAAACTTCTCTGGCAGACTTTCTCCCTTCCTTGACACAATTAATTACAGAGAACAGAAGAAGAACTTTAGAACCAAAGGGACTTGGACTCGAACCCTGAAACTGCCAGCTAGAGCTGTATGATGTTGAGGAAGACACCTGAGCTCTGTATGCCTCCATATCTTCATCTGTAAGATGCTGTAATCCACCTCAGAGGGCTGATGTGAGGATGAAACAACTGTATCTTACTATTTTACCACCATGACTGACACATACACAGTGAGTGTTGTCTAGCTTTTCTGGCTTTGCCACTTTCTAGCTGTGTTCCTTAGGCAAGCTGCTTCTCCATTTTGTCCTTCAGTTGTCACATACGAACATGAGGAAAATCATGGTTACCTCATAAAACTATGACAAGAGAGCATTAAAGACATAATACGCAAAAAGTACTTAGCATAAAATCTGACACACAAAGGTGGGTTTCCTTTCATTTTCTGTAATTTCTGGAAAGACTCTGGCCACTAAATAAAACTAAATAAAATATAATAAATAAATAATTTTTTTTAAAAAATAAAAGAATAATAAGACACAACTATAACCCCATTATATTACCTAAAGTGAAAAAACTTATCATGCCAAGAGTTGGTGAGGACATAGAGCAACTAGAACTCTAATACACTGCTGGTAGGAATTAAAAATGGTACAACCTCTCTGGAAAACAATTGGCATATGCATAAAATAGACAACTGATGGGAACATTCTGTGTAGCACAGGGAACTCTACCTAATGCACTGTGGTAACCTAAATGGGACAGAAGTCCAAAAGGGAGGGGGTATCTGTATGTGTATGGCTGATTCATTTTGCTGTACAGTGGAGGCTAACACAACGTTGTAAAGCAACCATACACCAATAAAAATTGATAAAAAAATAAAATAGATAACCGACAAGGACCTACTGTATAGCACAGGGAACTCTACTCAATATTCTGTAATAAGCTAAATGGGAAAAGAATTTGAAAAAGAATAGACATATGTATGTGTATAACTGAATCACTTTGCTGTATACCTGAAACTAACACAACATTGTAAATCAACTACACTCCAATATAAAATAAAAATTTTAAAAAATGTGGTAGTTTCTTAAAAAGTAAAGCATATACCTAACATAAAAACCGGTCATTCTGCTTCTAGTAATCTATCCAAGAGAAAGGAAGGCATATGTCCATAAGAAGAGTTCTACACAAATATTCATCAAAGTTTTATTTGCAATAGGAAAAAAAACTGGAAACTACCCAAAGGTCCAGCAACATGTGAATGGGTTTAAACAGTATGGTTCATCTATATAACAGAATACTACTCAGCAATAAAAAGAAATGAACTATTGATTCATGGAACAAAATGGATGAGTTTCAAAACGTTATGCTAAGTGAAAGAAATCAGGCCCCCCAAAATGTGTACAATTCAACTTACATACAATTCTATAAATGCAAGTTAACCTATGATGAAAGAAAGCACATTATTTGTTTCCTGGGGATGGGAGTGGAGAGGGAATTACGAGGGAGGTATTACAGAGGGTCATGAGGAAACATTAAAGACAGTGAGTATGTTTATATTCTTTTATGAAGGTGTATACTTAACATTAAAACTTATGAAATGGTACATTTCAATCATGCACAATTAAATGTACATCTAAGATAATACTACTAAGTGATAAAGCAAAGATTTTAACCAAGTCTGATTCTAAAAATTCATACTTTTGGAATATGTGTGTGTGTGTGTGTGTACATATATATATATGTATACATTTTGCCTCACTTGAACCAGAACTTGAAATCTGAAGATTTACTATGAAGGAGGGAGAATACAGTAGTGGAAAAGTGGACTGAGAATTAATAAAACTAGGGTAGGCTGACAAGGACCTGTGCACCAGAAGTGTGGAAGAGGGAATGAGAGCCCCGAGGAGATTTACGGATCATTCAGTTTCAAAAACCCCTCAAAGCTTCACTGAGTGGTTGAGGTCTCAGCTCCCACCTTCCCTTCTCAGGGGTACCCTCCTTAAACACCCAATCCCATGTGGCAACACCACTCATAACCTTCTCAGCAAAGGCTCTGTTAAAAAACCCTACTTTACTTTCTTCTCATCCCTTAATCCCATCTGAAAGTATCCTGTTGATTTCCAGGTTTACAAAGTCATTTTCTGTCTTGCCTTGCCTAGCTCACTGCTGTTTTCCAGCACTTAGAGTACTGCCAGCCACACAGAAGGCGTCTGCTGAAAAAATGTATGTTGAATGAATAAGTGAATTCATCCGTTTCTATTTTAGGTTTTGCCTTGACCTTGGGGCTTGACAATCTCCCCAAATACCATTTGCCAAAACCTTTTTCCCTTAATTTCTAATCCCATGTCTGTTAACAAGGAAATTAAATCCAGATGTTTCTGAATCATCTGCCCTGGACTAACCAGAATTTGGTGTTGTAAGAGCTGAGTTATAGAGCTATTCTTTAGTAAACCAGTGCCCAGAGAGGGAAACAAGCAGCCCCCAGAGGTAAAGGATTAAGGAGAGGGAAAAAAAGAGCTCGAGCATCTCTAAATTGTATTTCCAGTTGGAATTCTGACAGGAGTTGGTGGGGGATGGAGGTGGTATACGGTAATCTCGTCCCTTAGTTTTCTTTGCCAAGACAAGGGCAAGGTCTCCTGGACCACTCTACAAAGAAGCCTCAGGTTCTCCAATGTGTAGTGGAACCTTCTACCTGAATCTTACACCCTTAGAAAATGCCAAGGCAGGTTGCTACTTCCCAAACTCATTATTAACTTTGATACATTGTTTTGGAAGCAGAAGTCTGGTGGGGATGTTAAGACACTGTTTGTTATCCAGTAATAGATCTTTCAAGGCAAGACCTGAAGACAGAGTAAGCCTGTTTGGGAACTACCAACCCAAGTTTTTGTTTGCTTTTGTTTTTGTTGAGGGGATGCATATGTATGTATGTGTTTTAGTACAGGTTTGAAGAATGAGTACGAGCTTTCAAACAAGACAAATTTGTGTTTCAATTCCACTTCTACTTACTGGTAGTGTCCTTTGGGTGTTTCATAAATTTTCTGAGCCTCTGTTTCTTTATTTTTAAAAACTGAGTTAAAATAGTATAGAGTTGTTATCATGATGAAATGAAATTTTTGGTAAAGAAACTGTCAAAACACTTAGTACATATTAGAAATATTAGAAGACAGAGAAAAATTTTTTTAAAAATGAGAAAGGGAGGGGGAGAGAGAAGGAAGGAGAGAAAAAAGGAAGGAAAGGAGATCGGGAGGAAGGGAGGGAGGGAAGAAGTGAGAAAGGAGGGAAGGAAAGAAGGAATGAAGGAAGGAAAGAGGGAAGGAAGGAAGAGAGGAAAACAGGCAGTGGTATGCTGGTAAATGTTTAACAATTTAGAAACTGATTCTGTGATAGTAAATAAAGAAATAAGTAAACAAAGAAATAAATAAAACCTGGAAGGACAATGTTTGCCAATTACCATGGTGTAAATATTCCCATCATAGCCAATTACAAGCCTTCCATGTGAGGTCAACCAGCTCACATTTCTGAAAATTTAATAATTCTTGTAAGCTGGTACAGGGGGCAATACCTGTATACTAATGAAGAATAGCTACAAAAGGCCAGAGATGTTGAGAAAAAAAACATTGATCAGCCAGCCTTTGTGGTGGATTCAAAATATAGTTTCAATTCAAATTAAGTCCACAAATATTGCTTTATGCCTTTTTAAAAAGTATGGTATACTTGAAGCTGCAATGTGAGATAGGCTTTTAAAAACTTTACTTATTATACTCCCTGTGTCTGGTATTTGGGGGTTCTAGGATTTATAAAGAAAAGTCAAAGATAAATCTGAACTCATAAACAGAGCCACTTTGCAGGCACTAACTAATTACCTGCCTGATCTATTTTTCAAGAACCTTCTGAGCTGCCAAAGTGAATTCCACTCTTAGGGGTATGCTGAGTTCTCAAGCAGTTTCTCCAGGATAAAATGCAAAGGCACTCTTAACAGGGGACTGTATTTTGACTATTATCATTCACTAATACCTCAGCGTTTGATTTGCTTATTTCACAACCAATTCTTTAGCCTAGAATCCAAGGGAAAGGGGCATGGGAAAGATGAGGTTTAAGATGGGGCCTGGAAAGTCAAAATTATCATAGATCTTAGGTCACTGGAAGGAAGCTGGCCTGAGTGAAGCATGGCTGTGGTGGGTCCTGAGCCACAAGGAAGTGATGAGAGGACCTCGGTCTTGAGCACAAGGGTCAATTTGAGAACCGGTCCTATATAAAAATGCCGAGTTTTTGTTTTCATATTATTTTTAATTAAAAAGAAAGAAACCTGTATCCTTAATATTTGGGTGATATTGGGCAAATCACTTACCTATTCTGATTTTGTTAACTTACCTATAAAATGGGGTGAAACATTAGCAAATTCTTTTAGTTTCCAATGAAGTAACATAAGTATTTGGGACAAGGCAAGGTGTTAGCCCAATGACCCTCTGCTTGCTTTCTTGGATTTCTTTCTCCTTTATACGTTTTCTCTGTAAGGAGCAAATGGAAAGACATGAGAGTGTTTCATGATGGAGACTGCAAGACGAGTAAATGTCAAGTGTGTGTATGTGTGTGTTGATATATGGACGTGTGACTTCAACTCAGTAGGTGGAGGATGCCTTTATTACAATCACATGGTTTTATTTAACTCCTTAGAAGGTACCAGGCTAGGTTAGGAAACTCTTGACTCCCACCCACCCCTACCCCACCCCCTTTAAAGCTTATTTCAGAGGCTTTGTCTAAATGTCCAGCAGAAACCAGCCCTTACCATGCAACCCCCCGTTTTCAGCTTCTTTTCCTTCTGCTCTAAATACAAGTCCTATGGTGCCCTGCAACATAACTACCTTGTTGGGCCTGGATTGGTGAGTTTAATCTTCTGTTTGGAAGGAGCACAGGCCTCCCTCAGGTTACTCTGAGTTACAAAAATGATTGTAAGAAAATGCATGACCTTAAGAAAAACAGGGATCTCAACCAGGTCTCATGGAAACCAGGAGCATCCCCGCAATCTGGCCTCCAGGAAGAACAGAGATGGTCACACACCTAGGCCTCGGAGATCTGGAAACACCTTCAGGTACAGGAAGGTCACCTGGATTCCAGCAGGCACCATTCACACAGATACAGTGTGCAAGTCTGGGCATCCACACACATTTCCACAACCTGAAATACGGTTGACTGGACTCTCCTCACCCTGACTCTACCACCTACCCCTGTCCCTGCTCTCCTTCTCTGCTGTCTGCTCATCTCCAATAGAGAAAATCTGACTGTCAGGGTGGTTACTGTTATGCCACTGGCCAGCTCCTCCCTGCCATCCATAGTCTGCTGGCCAATGGACAGTCTTTGAGTCACCCCAAGCAAATCAAGCTTGGACAAAGTGCTACATTCCCTCCGGGCAGTAGCAAAGTTTCCTAGGTGCGTGGGTTATGTTTGTTTGGGAACTCCAACCAAGTGGCTGATGTGGCAGCATCTGAAACAAGGACTCGCCAGGGAACTACCTTATCTCCATTACTGCTCTCTAAATTCCTTTTACAATATAAGCAAACGGTCTCTTATACATCTCTGCATCCTCAACAGAAACTAATAAGTACTGCAGGAATGCTTTTAAGATTCAGTTTTACTGATTTTTCACTAGATTGGTTTTAGCTTCTCATTAACTCTGACTGGTTTGGAAAGAGTGTATTTGTGCCTGTGATAAGTGTGTGTACCCACGTACTACAGACAGAATGACATACCTTAGAAAGGCATTACAATCCTTTATAGAAAATAAAATGGCAAGCAAAGGGTCTGGGTATAGTTTAAAAATAAATTTTAATAAGATGCCTCAGGGCTTCTCATCTGGAGAGAACTTTAAGTAAACATATCACATCTTCCTTCATTTATTATTTTTTCTTACACAGCTGTAGAATATATTGATGGCTATTTCCCAGTTTCCATACTTAGATATTCAATTGAAGCCCATTTATCTTACGAATGCAACATATAGGTGTTTGGTATTCACTACTTTACCCTCTCAGCCTACTTCTTTTTTTTTAAGAAATTTTATTGAGATATAATTGACAAAAAATAAACTGCATATATTTAAAGTGTACAATTTGATATGCCATATATGCATTACTAATAAGAAAAAATATATATCAGCCTACTTCTTGAAGAGTTACCTTGAATGGGGTCAGATCATCAGAAGATAATCTTTCTGATAAGCAAAGATTGCTATGTCTCAAAGTCTTATTGGCTGGAGATCTCAGCTCTTGTTGATCATACAAGAGAAGTGTGACAAGTGGGAAAAGGCAGCAAGAACCCACAGTTGTACTGATTTTTGCTGTACTTATACTGCATCATAACATTGATCTGTACACCTTCAATCACACTAATCTCCTCCATTCATCTTAATACCCCCATCAAAATGCTGGCTATACAGCAGGATTCAATAAATCTCTTCTAAATAAATCTGCAAATACACAAATGTAGTAAAGAATGAATGAAAGTGCTTTCTCACCATTATTATTGTTGTTAATTTTTCCCAACACCTTCTTGATTTGATGGACTTTGATCTTATTCCCTTCCTCACCTTCATCTATTTATACCAGGTAGGGTTGCTAATACAGCCAATACAGTTGGAGCCAATACGCCCAGTTAAAATGGAATTTCATATGAACAATTTTTAATATAGTGTATGTCCCACGTGAATTTGTTCTTTGTCTGCATATTTAACTGAGAGTCCTGTATTTTAACTGGCAACCATAAAACGTCAACAGCCCCAGTCAGTTAAGTCTATTTTCAGGCTACAGTTCTTCCCATCCCCACCCCATCTCTAACCAACCCTATCCCATGCAACCCTGGCCTTCACAATGTGGATCACACTGGGATGGGCTGGGATGTCAGCCAGAATGGCTCTTGCTTTAATGAAAGGACAAGCAGAACTTCTGCCCTGCCTAAAAGTGAGCAAGGTCTCCAAAAGCTTCCTAAAGAAAACAGGCTGCCAAAAAGTGAGGCATCCAGATGGAACACTTGCCTCTTCTGTCTAAGACAAAGAAAAGAGCTATTCATAAACCAAATTGATTAAAATTGAGGGAAATTGCCAGACCATTGATAATTGCAGCAAAAGGGCCGTGGCCACTCTGACTGATTGTCACTTCGGAGGGAGCTGTGCATCAACAGCCAATCACGGGCATTAGTGAAAAGCAACCTTTTAGTGACCCACAAGTCCCCCCTCGGGAGGTATTTCACACAAGCCTTTAAAGCCAGGCCAAGACATTTTCCGCACCATATTTACCTTTAATTCCCAAACCTAGGGGAACTGAAAATCATTCAGTCTCTAAATGTCTTTCACATGCTTAAGAGATGAATGAGACTGGTCTCCACTTCCAAGGCTCTCTCCATTCACCAGCCTTTGAAATATGGCAAGTGGGCAAGACCTCGTGCCCCCGGCACCCCAGCAGGACTCTGGTTATCCACCATCCTGCACCCCCATCAGACAGCTCAGAAATGCTACCTCTGTGCAACACCATGAAAACATGAGCACTTGTCTGGTTTGTGTTTTTTGTTCCTACATCCTCTCACGAGGAGCTTTGATAAAGATAAATCTCTCCTCGGTTTTAAAAAGAATCTTTATTTATAAATTTGGTGAAAGAATTTTGTCCTGGGACCTGGGAGACTGGGAGTGGTCTTGGCTCAGCCACAGACATGCTGAATGGTTTCTGGAAAGTTATAGAACATTTGTAGATAGCAACTTTCTCATTAAGAAAATAACAAAGTTGGACGTGGTCCATGGGTCAAAACTGTGCTAATGATTGCCATACCTGGGAATGCCAAAGTAAAAGTACTACATAGATAAAAAAAATAATAAATACATGAACATAATTTTTAAATAATAAGCTTAAGATAATATATATCAAATATTTTCTTCTTTGAAATTGCCATATATAAGGCCACACACACACATATATAATATGGCAATTCCAAAGGGGGGCAAAATATATACATATTATATTTGTGTGTCTGGGATCAGTAATCTGTATTGTAAATAAGCTCTCTGGGTGATTCTGAAGATTAGACAGGTCTAGAAATCACGAGAGAAAAAGGTCATCAGTCTTGTCCTGGTTAGCATTTCATGGTAGGAATGTTGAGTGTTTTTTTCTTCCTACCTATTCTCAGGAGCCTGGAGGCTGTTCATGTAAGGGAGTGAGTGAACCAGGGTCTCCAAGGATGTCTAAGAGGTCAAAGGGGTCCACTCTAAGAAGGGACAAGGAGGTGCCCCTTGTCTCCCAACCAGGAAATCCACCACACTTGCTAGAAGGGGCACTTCCTTAGAGCAGAAGGAAGAGTGAGTATCCCCGTTGCCTCTGGGGACGGGCTGGGGTAAGCTCAGTGCTTTCCATCGCCTGCCCTGACCTGTGGCACAGGAGGCTTTGTTTGAAGAAGGGCTGCCTTACGATTTAAATTAGTCCATGAAGATCAGTTCTGCACGTGGATTCAATGTTCTGATTACAGATCTCCCACTATTTAGGAATCTACATCTCCATTCTCTACAAGCACCTACCCTGTGAAAAGGGGGCTAAGTTGTTGCCAGTCTCTGGATTCTGGCCTCAGAAAAACTGCCAAACTATTTATATAGCTTTGCTCTCTTTTCTGCACCTTTCACTGCTTCTGAGGCCTTACCTATTAATTACGAGGTTGGCTGATATTTATAATGTCCTTTCTAGCTGTAAAAGGATGCAAAATGAATTTTTAAAAAAATTCTGTGGCCACTGTTTAGATAATCTAATTAAAAGGTATGTAAATATCATTAGTTAATAGTTTCTAGTAACAAAAAGACACAAACTGAGTGTATATATAAAGAAATGGCTGCATATTGTGACACATCCATGCAAAGATGCTTAAAAGCCATTTCAAAAGATGATCTCTATCGATTGCCCTTGCGGGATGTCCACAATGAGTTGTAAAAGTAAGAAATTTATAGAGAATTCAAGCAAGTCAAAGAAATATGTGTGTATATGAATTTGATGCTTTTTTAAAAAAGCACCAAAAATGTATGTCTATATGTTTTACGTGAATATTGAAAATGGTTGCAAAGATACCCATCATGCTGTTAATACTGGTTTCCTAGAGGAACAGGGATGGACTGAAGAAATATTATTAGCTATCCTTTTCATAGCTTCAAATGGATTCACTGGTGCACTTGAAGACAAGTTTCTTTTGTTATTTTTTTGAAGATAGATATAGATAGATAGATAAATAGAAAGATGATAGATAGATAGATAAACCCAAACATCCTTATCACAGCTCTTCTCCTAGGGAAGGCACAGGGGGTGTGGGTAGAAGCTAAAAATCTGGTTCACCTAGGCTATTGGAAAACATTCCCACAAATTAGGTTTCTCTTGCTTTTGGGATAAACTCTCCATCCCCACTGCCACTGCCCTGGAGGCTCACCATTTCCTGCCAGCATTGCTGCATCGACCTCTTAACTCATGTCTTTGCTCTCAGTTCCATCCATGCGTTTTTCACATTTGCTGCCAATGAAATATCTCTCACATCTGCTCATGTCACTTCTCTTCTTGAAAGCATTCAGTGACTTCCCACTGTGTATAGGATACAGTCTACACTCTTTAGTAGAGCAAACTAGGCTCATCACAATCAAGTTCCAATTTTTTTTTGTTCAACTTTATCTAGACATTTCTTTTTCATATTCTATGCTCCAGAACACTGGACTTTTCACTATTTGCTATTGTTTTTAAAACATCTTTTGCCTTTTTACAGCTTAATGGTGTCTCATTTGCTATTTCCCCTCAATCTGAATTCAGTTCTCCCTATGCATTACTGGTGAACTCCTATGTAACCTTCAAGACCTAACCTAGATAGCCTCACCTGTGAAAAAGTTAATTTGTATATTGGAACCCACAAAATGGAGGCCACCCCAGTGACCCAGCTCTCATCTCAAATCTAAACCTAAGTCAGCCTGCACTTATGGGAAACCTGATACACACCAATTCCGTTTCTCCAACTCAGCTTTAGCTAGCTTACCTTACCCTAAAAAATAGGACCTCCTAGTCTTGTAAGGAAATCCCAACTTCCTAATCAATCATGCCCTGTTTTTGTTTTGTCTCTTCTAATGCTCTGTAAAACTCGCTCTTGCCCCAAATCCCTTAGGAACATTGCCCGACTATTGTAAGACACTGTATACCCCCAACCATGGATTGTTTTCCCTTGAATAAAGGTCATCAAACTCATTACTAAATTGTTTTAGTTTTGTCATTTGACATCTGTATAAAGACTATCTTTAATGCCACCCTCAAGAGTGATTCATCCATATCTTTCAACATCCATAGAAAAATCTCTATTCTAAAGCTTACTACTTAAATAGATAGCTAGTGGGAAGTTGTTGTATAACAAAGGGAGTCCAACTCGAGGATGGAAGATGCCTTAGAGGACTGGGACGGGGAGGATGGGGGGGGGGTTCGAGGGAGGGTGGGGGGGGAGTTGAGGGAGGGAGGGAATATGGGGATATGTGTATAAAAACAGATGATTGAACTTGGTGTACCCCCCAAAAAATAAAAAAAATAAAATAGATAAGTAAGATAAATAATAAACATGCTTTATTTCTAAAAAAAATAAATAAATAAAGCTTACTACTATTCTCTTGGTAATTTATATACTTCCCTTTATCTTCCTAGAATGAAACCTCCATTGCACATGGTATATGCTCAATGAATTTTGCATAAATGATATTTACCTGTAATCTTTCTGAAATATTTTAAAATACTGCAGCCAAAAACAGATTATAGATTCTAAGGGATAAGACTAGTAGTTGAAAATCTGTTCTTAAATGACCAAAGTGGGCACATGATTAATATTGATAATATAAAAGGAACACTCACCTGTGCTAATTATCACCATTTAAATATTGCTTCAGTTGGTTACTGCCACCCCCCAAAATCTTGAAGCCCCTCTCTTCCACCTAGCCCACCACAAAAGTGTGAGGTAGATGAAATAACATTCTCTTGAGCATTGAAAGCTTGAAAGTTTTAAGTCCTGATTCTGTTTCTTCGGACTGTTTGAGCTTTGACACACTCTTGACTTTTCTGTACTTTACTTTGCCCATCTATTCGATGGGGACAATGATAAAGGACTACTTCACTGCATGACTGTGAGGTTGAACCGAAAAGAAATGTTAAAATTCTCCATGAACCTAAGTTGTTGTTACTTTTTTAGCAGCTGCCCCTCCTCCTACAATATTCATTTGCCCCTTCTCTGATCACTCCCCTGGTGGGAAATCATGATTGTCCTGGGAAAAAGCATAACATGTATTCCTAGCTCATTTAAGTAACCTGTTAGATCAAAATGAAGATGTCCCACACCACTTATTATCAGGCAGTTATTTCCTGTAACAAAAATATTTTTCATTTTGCAAAAGTATCATTATTTGGCTCATTTAAATAGCAAACTTTTCAGAATGTATACAATATCTTAAATCGCAAAAAATCACTTCACACACATACACACAGACACACACACACAAACACACACACACATTTTCAGCCAGTTAAGTCAAGGTTTTCCCTTCCAGTTTCTTCTATGAACACCATTTTCTTACACTTCACAGAGGCAGAGTGGAGGTGAAATTTGCTGAGGCTTAGAAATGGGCTAATTTTGGTTGTGATCTGGGCTCCAATACTTACTAAAACTATGAGCAAAGTATTTAAGTTCTCTGAGCCTCCATTTCTAGATTAGTCAAAAGGATTTAACATCTAGCTTGCAAGGTTATTAGTGGAAAGTTGCTGTATAACAAAGGGAGATCAACTCGATGATGTGTGATGCCTTAGAGGGCCAGGATAGGGAAGGTGGGAGGGAGTCACAGGAGGGAGGGAATATGGAAATATATGTATAAATACAGCTGATTCACTTTGGTGTACCTCAAAAGCTGGTACAAGAGTGTAAAGCAATTATATTCCAATAAGAAGCTTAAAAAATGAAAATAGAATAAAATATATAAAGTGCCTGGCACATAATATGTACTCAAAAAATAACAACTACTATTATTAATACATTTCATCATCATACATTTCAAATATCCTTCTCTAAATCAAAAACTGGTTAGCTTTGATGCAAGCAAGAAGTCAGAGACCTCTGTCACACACAAATTAGTGTATGAGTAAAAGATGAAAACCTAAACGTTATCTTCTTTAATGATATTTCCCAAATATACTCTGAGATGCTAGTGTTTAATCACAGCTAAAACTTAATTGGATTACAACTCTGGTCCTAGGACAAGGCAGGAAGAAGTGTATTAATAATAATTCTCAGTATTCATTGGGTAAATGGAATAGAAACAGACAGGTATGACCAGCCTTCCAGGAAAGAGAGTTTCATAGGCTGATATTGTCAATGAGCCTTCATGTTTAAAAGTCATTGATTCTAACTTATCAGAGAGACAGGACAGTGATTGGACTACAGTCTCTAATATCTGGCTGGGTTCAAATCCCAGCTTTACCACTTCCCACCTACGTGAGTAGAAATCAGTCCTGTCAAAAAGGAACTCAAAAGGGACACCACGGTCAGACGGGGAACCCACACCAATAGGAACAATGATCACTGAGAATCTACCATGTGCCAGACATTCAGTGGTTATGCTACATACCTTATCTATGTGAAATAGCTCAATGAGGTGGACACAGTTATTAGCCCTATTTTTTAGGAGGAAAAAATCTGTGATGCAGAGAGGTTATGTAAATCTTCTAATGTCACACAGTCCCAAATGACAAACCCACATACAGAGCCTGTGCACATTGTCACAATCATTGTCTCATTGGTCATTAAAGACAACTCCTGGATATGATGTGTTGGAAACATTTGTCTTTCAAATGTTGGTTGTTCACATAGATATAAACCAAAAACTTGCAATTGTTATAAATTTGAAGAGAATCTCAGTGATGTGGCACCTGCAGGCACTACGACTGGCTCTGTGTCCAAAGCATATATTACCCTTGAAATGTATTTCAGCTTAACTGTACTGTACAAAGAACCTTCTTATGTAATGAGTCATGTCATGAGTGACTTTCAGTGGTCAGTAAACAGAATTACACACTGGCTGTCAAAGAAGAAAAACCAGACCTAGAGTTCGACTGACATAATTTACTCACGTCACATCAAAGGAAACTGAGGTACAATGTAATTGAATAAAATCCTACCAATATGGACACACATCTACTTTCATGGCAGAGCTGCAACTTGAATTTTGAACTCCTGACTCACCGTCTAGAAAATTGTTCAGCTGCACAAAATCTCAGCAAGAAATCACAATGACCTTTTCAGTTCATTAGTTATACATTTGGCCTAGCAAAATTAGCACAACTCATGTTTATTTGAGGGCTAAGTTTTTAATAAATATAAGCTAGCTGTCCTCTCATTTATATACCTTATCTCTCCAACTTGAGAAAGAGGGAGCGGAAACTGGGCAGTTCTCCTGCCTGTATTGGCTCATCTCTTCCCACCGTCATTCCAGGACTGTTACATATAGGTCTGTCTGAAGCAGGGGAACACAGTAACATTTAAGAATACTCATAACACTGCAATTTCCTGTTGAGTTTCCAACCATCTTTGTTAGACTTTGGGCCCATGAAGGCACCGTGATTACTGTATTCAGCATCCCCAGATGCCCAGCAAAGGGTATTGGTAAATAGAAGGTGGTCAATAGATTTTTGATGAATGAGTGAGAGGAAACAGAGGCCATATTTAAGAATGGTTATCTGTTGGCCAGACTGATAACATGAATTAGATTTCTCCTCCTCAGCTGCTCCTAGAGGGCTTTATCGGCATCAACCTCCCGGCGCTGGCTTCAGTCTGTGTGCTCCATGCATTTGAGTCTCTGTGTGCTCTTCCACCAGCATATGGACTACTTGATAGCACACACTATGCTTCTCTTTTGTTTCCCCCAAAGCACACATGCTCCCACCAGTAATCCCAGCCTAATGCCCGTCACATTCTAGGTGCTCATGACATGCTTACTGAGTGGAACTGAATCTGTCATCAGAAGGAAAACTAGAATGACCTGTCAAGGACACTTTCAAGCCTAGTAATCCATGATTTTGGAGTGCTGCGAAGATATCTTCTACAATGTCCTCATTTGCTTCTGCATCTTTCTACTAAGCCATCTGTGATTCAGACGGTCCGTGGTGAGGGAATGCCCGAGGAAGATTCATGTATTTTCATCTATACCATTCCTTGGGATACCAAGCTTGGGAATAAATACTTTCTTTGCTAATGTGTTCTAAGATGGCATGTACTATACCCAGAAGCCAGCAAGGGATACGACATTGTTAATTTTATATTTAATTTCTTTTATTTCTTTTACTTTATTTTTACTTTACTTTATTCCTAAGAATGGTAAACATAGTAATTATTGAATCCAGTCAAATATATCTCAAGTTTTACTAAGTAGGGCCAAACTATATTCCTACATCAGAGGCCAAAATAAAGGGTTCTTACATTCTTCAGAGAATATCTAACATGAACCACGCTTCTTATAGATTATGCCAGGATAACATGAGAATTGAGCTCATGATCTAAGATTTTTTGCTGTATGGGAAAGTCAGAAAGCACTGGGTCTTTATGGTAAACTACTAGAAGGAGTCAGGATGCCCAGAAAACTGAATTCCTTCCAGAGTAAAACATTCTGTGTTATTCACAAGTGGGAGTTGTCAGGTCAGCTAAATCAATTATTCACCATTTGTTCAATGTGACTTTGTATAAATCTCCATTTTCTCACACAACAAATCCCCAGTTTATCGTGAAGCCATGCACAGTCAGTAATGAGAACAGAATGTCAAACATTAAACTGAGGACAGTTGCAAAATTTACAAGTTCTGCCTCCTCCGCTGGCTTCATTTCTCTGCATCTTTCCCTTGCCCACAGCCATCATGCTGTCTGATTTTCAAACGTAAGTCGTAAGCAGCACTGTCTTATCACCCAACGAGCAAGAGTTGTACAACATCTTTGTTTATGATTTTGAAACCCAGAATTCCAGCTGACACCTCACTTGCGAGGCTGGTGAGGGTTGTCAAAAACAATTAATAACAGTAATAATCGCTCTAACAACAACCATTTCTATTTTGCCTATTTTGTGGAAACATCTGTGTAAAGCACTTAACATGTTATTTTATTTAATCCTGACAACACCCTATGAAGGTATTATTTATACCACTTTACAGTTGAAGAATCTGAGATTTGAGGTGTTAAGAAGCTAGTTTACGGTCACAAGGTTAGTGTTAGCACAGCCAGGATTCTAGCATACCAGAAGTATCTGATAAATGGTGATTTTGACCCCATCCCTTCCTTCTCTTAATTTCCCTTCTTGAGCATGGGTCATCAGGCCTTTTTATCTCTCTGGCCACCATTGCTAAGCGCTCTAATTTCAGCAACATCTCCACCCCAAAGCCCATTTAGGGATGACCTTTTATTAACAACATGATCCATTTGTAAGAATATTTCTAAAATCTGCCTTTAGAATCAATATCATCATATCAATCAACTGTAGGAAATTCTCTTCAGAGAGCCCTGAGGAAGCAAATAAGACCTAAGAGGAAGCACCTGCATAATTAAAACGGACAACCCCCCCACCACCACCTTACAAGGCAAAAAGAAGAAGCAACAAAGATTTAAAAATTGATGGAAAATTCAGTCCCACAGACCCAATCCTGGACCACATGACTTATTTTATAACGCTGAACCTTTAACTGCATCACTTGAATCACTGGCATTTGCTGAAGAGCTCTGCTGGTGTGTAGTGGGCACAGGGCTAACCCAGGGGACCTGGGTCTCTGAAGGCAGGCTGGTGACTTTGGCCAGGGACAGGCAGCTCTCACAGTGCACTGGAGCAATAGTGACAGTCAGCTGAATGGATACAGCACTTCTCTCTCACATTTGCTATATAGGAAGCTTCTCTTCTTATCCACTTCTGGCTTTAAAAGGGGGCTGTAATGCAGAACTTTTTTTAAGAGCCAAATTTCCTAGGTTCAAACTCTAGATCCTGTGCCTACTAACCCAGTGGTTTGGGAAAGTCACATAGCCTCTGTAAGCCTCCGTTTCCACATCTCTGAAACACTGACAAGCTTTCATAAGTACAAATGAAGCATGAGTCAAAGCAAAATTTTATCAGCTTTGTTGACCACCAACAGATGGCAAGAATCATTGCTGACGTGTTACTCTATCTTTAGACTTCTAATGAACAACTGTATTTATGAAATGCATTTAGGAAACCAGTTCATAATTAGAGGAGCTTCCATACTGGGGTCTTGGAGACCCTCACTGATTGCATATTACAGCTGGATATCAATATCAAGTTATCTACTTCACTAGTTTCCTAACTCGGTTCCACTGGGCACTAGGAGGAATAGGGGATGTGAGTGCCAATGAGTAGATGAGTTTCTTACCCTCCATCCCTTCTTTAGACAAAGCATCTGTGACATAATAAGAAATACATATTTGGCCTCTGCCCCAGTTCTTGACATAGAGCTCCTAAAACCCTTGCAATTTCCTGAGTGATGGGAGTGATAGGAAAGTCTTACACAGAGCTCCTTAATCCCTTGAAATTCCCTGGGTTATACAAGCTTCTTTTGTTTTAATGAGGAGACTCTTGGTGGGCTCCTGGATGGCTTCAGGCTAGGGGCTGGTCACCAGAAAGATCAAGCCATGATTGGAAGTTTAGAACTTCCAGCTCCACCTATACCCCAACCTCAGGAGGGGAGAGGGACTAGAGATTGAGTTAACAATAGATCATGTTTATATGATGATACTTTCATAAAAATTCCTAAACTACAGAGTTCAGAGAGTTTCTGAGTTGGTGAATGCATCCACATGCCAGGAGGGTGGTGACCCCAACTCCACAGGTACAGACGCTAGAGACCCTTGCAGAACTCACCCTCTGTACCTCTTCATCCAGCAGCTCACTTGTACCCTTTATAATATCCTTTATAGGAAACCAGTTCACGTAAGCAAAGTGTTTCCCTGAGGTCTCTATTTTAGTAAACTATCAAACCTGAAGAACGGGGTGTGGGAACCCCCAAATTGAAGCCAGTTGTTCAGAAGTACAGGTGACAACTTAGACTGGTGATTGGCATCTGAAGCGAGGTCAGTCTTGTGAGACTGAGCCCTTAACTTGTAGGGTCTGTGCTCCAGGTAGATAGTGTGGGAATTGAATTAAATGGTAGGTCATCCCGCTGGTGTCCAGAGCTGGGGAACTGGTGATCGGCATCATGAAAAATCCCACACACTTGGTGTCTGCAGTATTGTGAGAAGAGAAACAGTTTTCCTTTAGCACCTTTATTATCCTCTGTGCCTTGTATTGAGATTATAAGTGATATTTTAATTGCTTTGGGGGACCTATTAATAGAAAAAAGAATACGCATAAGAAAGGACAAATTCACTCCCAGAGTGAGTGAGTGGTTTGGCCATGATCATGTTAAATTGGTTGGGAGCATGGAGAAGGACCCAGAGCCGCCTCTAACTCCTGTTTCAGGTGCTGAGCTAATGTTATTGTGTGATTCCAGCTCTTGACCTTGGTCCGGCAGAGTCTGGTAGTGCCCATTCGGAGGTTCAGGAGGTCACAGATGGGTGGTGAGGAAATAGCCTGAATGCTTGGTCCACTGGCTGCACAGGGATGGTCTTGAGTTGGTGAACTTAGGGGAACAGGGGAGGAAGAAATACAAAAAGCTTGGCATTGCTCCCTCAGCTCCCCAGCTTCCTCCGCTGACTCATGTGGGGAACAAAAACACAGGAAAAAATACAGAATACCTGTGCCTTACTTAACGATAAAGCGGACTTTAGGGCAGCCTAGGAAGCAGTGACTAAGTTGTGAATCTTGAGACCAAGTGGAAGACCAGGACTTCTTGTAACATTGCTTAAAACCAATCTTTTAATCCAGATTTTTTAAATGTTACCTAAGAAAACTTTAATAAAAGACTGATGGGAAAACAGAATGGCAGTTCCTCAAACAATTAAATATAGAATTACTATATGATCCAGGAATTCCACCGCTGGCCATATATTCAAAAACATTGAAAGCAAAGTCCTTGAACAGACATTCATGCTCCCACATGCATAATGGCATTATTCACAATAGCCAAAAGGGTGAAGCAACCCAAGTGTCCATCTGTGGCTAAGTGGATGAGTACCATGTGGTACATGCATGCAACAGAATTATTCAGCCTTAATAAGGAATGAAATCCTGACTCACGTTGCAGCATGGATCAACCTTGAAGACGTTACACAAAGTGCAATAAGCCAAAGACAAGAGGGCGAATGCCCTATGATTCCACCTATATTAGATACCTAGTGTAGCCAAATTTGGAGACAGAAAGTAGAATGGTGGTTGCCAGGGGCTGGAAGAAGGAAGAATAGATTACTATTGTTTAATGGGTACAGAGTTTCAGTTTGGGAAGACGAAAAGTTTCCAGAAATGGATGGTGATAATGGTTACACAACATTGTGAATGTACTTAATGACGCTGAACTATACGCTTCAAAATGGTTAAAATGATAAATTTTATGTTATGTATATTTTAACACTGTGGGAAAAAAAAAACAAGGTTAATTCTAGGGAGTGTTTTAAGTACATATACGTGTATGGTACTTAACGAAGAATAAAAATTCAAGGTTCTACACCCACATGTACTTTGCCCTTTAACTCCATTCTGACACCTCCCAATTAGGACTCTATTACTGAGAGTACAGTAAACAGGATGCCCATTGTGGCGGGAACTGGATTTCTGGGGAAGGATCCTGGATTGAATCTTTTTAGGAAAAATCGCATAACTCTGATTTATTATTAGTATCTTAATGATGTGAATTATTTTAAAGAGATATCGCTTTTCTCAGCTGCCACCTGGGGGGAAGAAGTGGCTCAGACCTCAGGAATGGTCACTTGTAAGCACACCGGAGACACGGCCCCTTCCTGCCACCCCGTACACAACAGCTCTCACAGCACATTGTTCAGGAATATCCTCATCTTTTTATGGAAAGCCTAACAGAGAAACAAGGGCCCCTTCCTACTGAGGTTGTGCAGAGGGTAAACATGAAATCAGTGTATGCAAAAGTGCTCAGGAGGCACCCAAGGAGTATTCCAGAACTCAGACTGTAATTGTCTACTGTATCCCAGGTATTTTCACATTTATCCAAAAGTAATAGCTGAGCATCTATCATGTGCCTGACTCTTTACAAATCACAGATGGTAAAACCATGAATCAAATAAAGTCTCTGCTTTCATTCCAGGAGCAGGACAGAGAATATACAAATAACAACACACTGCCTGTGGAAATAAAGGATAAGAAGAAAGATAAAGAAGCAAAGTAAGAAGAAAAGAGAGTGGTGGGGAAGGGTGTCCTTTTATTTGTGGCCATTTGGGAAAACTTTCTAAATCAGATGACATTTGAATAGAGACCTGAAAGGCAGGTCTTTGCATATGGACAGATGCATCAAGGGCCGTCTGAGCAGTGGGAACAGCAAGTAAAATTCCCTGTGGTGGGGGCATGCTTAGAAAGTTCCTAGAATTGCCTAGAAGCCAGTGCAGCTAGAACAGAGTAGGAGACAATGAGAGTGTCGGAAAATGAGGTCGGAGAAGTGTGTGTATGTGTGTGTGTGTGTGTGTGTGCAGGTCTTGGGGCGTGTGTGCAGATTACACAGCACATGGCTCAGAAAATGCCTTCCACAAAAAGCCACTAGCAAATATTTTAGATTTGCTGGCCATACAGTCTCTGCTGCTAGCATTCAGCTCTGCCGTGTGGAAGCAGCCATAGACAAAAGGGAAACAAATGAGTAATGAAAACAAAACAAAACAGGAAGAGTCATAAGGGCAATAGTGAGGCCTTTGGCCTTCACCCAGTTAGATAGAAAGTCACTGGAGGGTCTTCAACAGGAGTGACAAGCTATGACTTCCATTTAGAATTATCCCTTGGGAAACCAGGTGACCTTGCGGAGGCTTTTACAAAAGTGAGGTGGTTTGCATTAGGGTGGGGAGGAGCATGTTTTGAGAGTGGCGCCAATGTGAGTTGCCAACAGATTGGATTTGGGGTATAAACGAAAGGAGTAGGTATGGCAGTCAGCTTTATGGCCTGGATGATGGGCAGAATGAAGCTTCTATTGACTGTGTCATGAAAGACTGTGGGAAGAAGAACTTTGCAGGAAAACTGAGGGTTCACATTTTCACATGTTCAGCTTGAGATGCAAAGAACTATCCAAGGGGAGATGCCACGTGGACAGGTGGAATTTGTAGGGAAGATTAGGACCAGACACATCAGTGAGAAAGTCATTGGTGTATGGGCAGAACTGAAAGCAACGGATGGAATTAGACCAGATGCGAGATTAGAGAGATTCATCACATAGAGTGTACAACGCACACTGAACAACAGGTGCATGCCATGGTTAAAGTTAAGGCCTTGGAACAGGCTAGCCTGAGGGTAAATGTATTCTTAAGCAAGTTAGGTAATCTCCCTAGGCCTCCATCTTCTCAACTGTGTCCAACTTGTAAGGGTTTTGAAGATTATTATACTTGCTAAGCTCTCAGAAAATCATGTTACTCTCCTGCTTAAAACCCGTCATGACCTCTCTTTGCTCTTAAAACAAAATCCACAACCCCAGGCCTGGCCTCTGAGGTGCTGCCTGGAGTTGGCCCCTACTGGCCTCTCCAGCTTCCCCTGCTCCCGTCTCCCTCTCAGTCTCCAGGTTCTTCCCATCTGACCTTGGTTCTGGTCCCCGGCCATGCCAAGGCATTTCCTCCAAGGTCACTTCCCTCTTCTGTTCTCCTGGCTCTTACTCATCCTTTAAAATTCAGCTAAAATGTCACTTCCTTGACCAATGATTCCCTGCAAAAGCAGACAGCATCACAACATTTAGCAACCCCCCACATGCACACCCATACTCAAGGTGAAGAGACAATTCATTTGCCTTGCTGCTGGCAGATGTGCTGGTGAAGTCTATTCCACACGCTGTCAGATGGAGAAGGGGAAAGAAATCAATGTTTTTAAGGTGTCAGTTTGATTTCAGGTACTGTATTAGGTACTTTCTATATCTTTTACCCATTAAACTTTCGAAACTTACTGAGGTTAATATTATTTTTCTTTGAGAGATGGAGAAGTGAGGATGAAGCAGTGATAGATAAATAGATTCTATTTATGCAAAATCTTGTAGCCTAAATTCTAAGCCTGAGAACAAGAGCTATTATTATTCACCTGCCATTATACAGTGCTATAACATTGCCTATAATAGTAATTATACAGACTGTAGGGGAAAGCCCTGCTCTCTTCCATGTTCCTTTTGCTTGGTGCCTCTATTGAGGAAGGCCCTTTGGGCTAAATTCTCTTTTCATGATCCTGTATGTAGGTAGCTCCACACTGAAGCAGGTGATAACAGATGACTGCCCCTAGCAACCATCAGAGGGAAAGTCCACACTTTAGCTTCTGGGGAGAAATAAGAAAGTATGTCATACTTTTGTTACAGGTGTTAAAAGAAAATTTTTGCATAAAATCAAAACGAGAAAGAAAAGAATAAAAGAGACCCATTGGTTTTTTACCACAAAGTAGAAAGGGAATATGACTTGGAGTCATCATACCCACCATTTGATCCCTTATTTTGTCACTTTCTGGCTGGGTGACAACAGAAAAGCTGCCATCTTTCTCCTCTGAGTCTCACTTTAATCAAAATACCAACTTCAGGGACTTCCCTGGTGGTCCAGTAGTTGGAGCTCTGTGCTTCCCATGCGGGGGATGTGGGTTCGGTCCCTGGTTGGGGAACTAGGATCCCATGTGCCATGTGACATGGCCAAAAAATGAAAAATGAAAAAAAAAAAAAAGAAAACTTCACCAAGTTGCCATGAGGCTTAACTAAGGTAGGAATATAAAAGGACTCTTGCTGTTAGCTGCTCACTTTGCTAAAATTGCCATCTATGGTCAAAATGGATGCTGAATGGATTTGAAAGACGTGAAATATATGCCTGGAGAGGACTTCTGTGTCACATGCATCAGACCATCATTACAGCAGGAGGCAAATATTCAAGTACATATGGTCTTCTCTCCAACTCAGACGAATTGTTTTCATCTTGGACAAGGTATAATCTACATAACCCTCAGCCAACTCATTTATAAAATGATTTGACTGGAGTTTAATCTAAGCCCTCACGTGCCCTGGATATACAGAAGATACCACTTGAGATTGCCTTCTACGTTTGAAATTTATAATTTGGGAAAAGTCTTATTTTAATCAAAGTCCTATAGCAGGCATTTATAATTTTTCTCATCATCCAAATGGCTCAAAAATGTTTATGATGTTATTTAGCCATTATTTCTATTTGCATTTATTATCTGTCTTTGTTCAAATACACTGATAATGATAGCATCCGGGAGGCTGGTTGGTTTCTTCCAGTGCTTTGCCTATAATTCAAATAAACCTAGGTGGAGAAGTCTCAGATCATGTTAAATTCATCCGAAAGCTTTTCTCTAGTTCTTTATGTTGGAATCTACTTTAACATGACTAAAAAATCTTTTAAAAACTAACAATGTGTATTCACTAAGATAGGTTGATCCTAGTCTCCACCAATAAGCTCCATTTTCTGGGCTTCTACAAGGATAAATCAGCTTTATTCTCTTTATTCAGACTCATCAAAACAATATCAAAATTTAGAAAATGATGCCTTTAGAGAATAGGTATCTCCACATCCCTAAATTATGAAAATCAATTGATTTAGTCACCCTACATATTCCCATGGATTTTGTCTCGAAAGTCAGCCCAGGATACCCAGAAGAACCTGAAGAGAGTGGACTTGATGATATTACTAATATTATTAACTAACATAGGGTGTTAGAAAGTACTAGGAAACAGTATATGCTCAATAAATACAGCACATACTGAGTCAGGTACTTCCACCTGCCTAATTCCTTAATCTTATAAGTTAATTATATAAGTTCTATTACTGAGTTCCAACCATATATCAGGCATTGTGCGTAATGGGGTTAAAAGCAACCACCACCATGGCCTTAAGCTTATGGTCTACAGCAGGGCTACCTACAGGCCTACCTCGGAGATACCTCGGGTTCAGCTCCATAGTGCAACAGCATTATGTCTAAAGCAAAGTATATATGTTAATTAAAAATACTTTTTTGCTAAAAAATGCTAACCATGATCTGAGCCTTTAGCAAGTCTTAATCTTTTTGCATTAGTAGCATCAAATATCACTGATCACAGAACACAACAAATGTGATCATAATGAAATAGTTTAAAATACTGGCAAATTACCAAAATGTGACAGAGACATGAAGTGAGCAAATGCTATTGGAAAAACAGGGTAACAGGTTTGCTCCATGCAGTGTTGCCACAAACCTTCCGTTTGTAAAAAATGCGATATCTGCGAAGTGCAACAAAGTGAAGCACGATAAAACAAGGTGTACCTGTACATGAAATAGTTAAATAATAAATAATTACTAGTGAAATCATTGCTATGAAAGTAAAACACAGAAAGCCGTGACAGGCAACATGGAAGGAACAACTTTATGATGAGTGACAGAAAAGGTGCTTCTGAGGAGGTGACAATTAAGCTGAGACCTCAATAATGAAATTTATTTATTTATTTATTTATTTATTTATTTGGCTGCCCTGGGTCTTAGTTGTGTGCGGGCTCTTCAGTTGCGGCATGTGGGATCTTTCAGCTCCAACATGCTAATTCTTAGTTGCGGAATATGGGATCTAGTTCCCTGACCATGGATCAAACCCAGGCTCCCTGCATTGGGATTGTGGAGTCTTAGTCACTGGACCATTAGGGACAACCTGAGACCTCAGTAATGAGAAGGAGGCAAACATGCGTGTTCTCCATGAGGAGAACATTCCAGGCTTCTGCCTAACCATATATATGTTCTCACAGAACATATATAAAATCCATGAGGCAGGAAAGAGCATGAAGTGTTCTAGGACATTAATGCGCATGGCTGAAGGGCAAGAAACAAGCCATAGAAGAGTGCAAGACATGCTTGCAGAAGTAAACAGGGGCCAGATCACAAAGGGACTTAATCCCATAATAAGGAAGTTATTCTAAACACAACAGGAAGCTCTGAGTACTTTTCAGCAGAAGAGTGAAATGATATATATTTTCAAATGATCACTCAATGCTGCTACAGAGAGATGGTATCAGGCTGGTTTCAGTAAGTGTAGGAGACTAATTAGGAGGGTTTTTTGTTTGTTTTCTTATTTGTTTTGGGGTGACTGATCATTCAGGCTTGGGCAGGAAATAGCACTTTCAAACAAGGAATTTGGGGATTTAATACAGGGTTGAGATGAAGGCAGGGTATAGGGAAGCCAGAAGAGGGCAGTGCAGTTTCTTGGGGAAAAGCATTAGTAGAGAGCCATCACTACACCAGACATAAAGAGTAAATGGAAGGAGGGGTAACTAGACCATAAGGACAGAGGGCTACCTCCTGACAGGAAATGAGACTTTCCATTGAGAATCCTTGCAAATCTGGGGCACTCTTGAAAAGGAGGGAGCCTAAGGAACACACACCCCAACCTCACTCTTCTCCCTCCCTCCAATTTCCCACTCTTATTCCCCATCAACTGAATCCAACCAGAAGCCCAAGGGCAAGGGAACCTACTGACACAGCTTATACAGATGAGCCTGCTGAGGAATAGAGCAGGATGGAGGAAGGATCTGGAAGGGAAAATGGAAAATACGCCACCCAGAAGGTGACAGTGAAGGTAAAGTTCAATAGAAGAATTCAGGATATCCTTGGATATAGAATTCCCGTGAGGTGCAGATGTATTTTTTATAGAGAGTAGAGGAGAGAGAGGTATTAACTATGAAATTTAGGCTTCTATTTGGAGTCACAGGGTTGATTATGGTGTTGTTTACTAATGTGGTAGATTTAGGGTAGAATGAATTCTTAAGGAGAAACTCAAGATTCGTTGGCGTGTTAAGTGTAAGATGTTTGAGAAGCATCCCAGTGGAGATGACAAATGGGCATGAGGATGGGCAAGACTGTATCTCAAAAGATACATCTAGACTGGAGAGATAAACTTTAAAGTCATCAGCATAAACATAGCCTTTAATGAGATGATAATGGCTATTATCTAGAGAGAGATTGTAAAGAGAAGAGGGACCTATTTTCAACTTCTGCGATCAGATAAAGGAGAAGTCAGCACAGAAGATTGAGCAGGTGTAGCCAGAGTAGTAGAAAGAAAATCAGGAATGCATGAGGTCACAGGAGTTAAGAGAAGAGTATATTTCAGGGAGAAGGGTGGGTCGATTGTAATGAATATACAGTTGAGATGATAGTACTTCGAGACTAGCTGCAGTCAGTGGAGCAGGCAGATGTCAGACAAGAGTAGATCTTTCTTAATAAGCCTGCGATGTAGGTTTCAATATTTTTTTTTTACTTTTAAGTGAAAAAAATAATGCTGAGATGAGTTAAGGAGCTCTTTTATTTAGTCACTAGAGATTTGAACACAGGTCTTCAACCCCCAAACCTGTGCCCTTTCCATTCTGCTGAGTAATGCTCCAACTCTATGATTCATGCTACACAGGGTGAAGTGTGGAAGGAACTGTCAAGTTAGCATCTCATCCTAGGTTTCTGTCGCATCTGACCTTCTCTCAGCTCTGGGTCTTGAAAGCAAAAGATGAGGAAAGGCTTCCCCTCCAAAGGGGGGAAAATAACATAAAATAAATGGTAAGATATTAATCTTGAGACCATTTACAGAGAGGTGTCAAGTGCCCCCATTGGCATTAACAGCAATGAGCTCTGAATATCACTTGTACAGCAAGCAGCTTAGCTCTGCAGATAACAAGTCACAGCAGGCCTTCTTGGGTTGCAAATGTAGTCACTCTGTTTGCCAATTAACTCTTTCCCACATCGCTTTTTATATAACCAGGAGGGAAGCTTTGCTGAGGCAGCAGGATCTGCCAGAAAACAGCACTGGCCTGGGAGTCAGAGGAGATGATGTGACAGAGGCAGCAGTGGTAGTACTAGCAGATAGTAGTAATAGTAGTAGGGCAGTCATCAGTAAGCCAGAGCCCTTGGAGGCTATTTTCTGAAATAAATTTCCATGTTTTCTGAGGTTAATATCTGTCAATGTCACAGGCAAGACACTGTTCTTTCATCTCAAGAAATTTCAATCTGTCTGAGTCGCTCTGAGCATGCTAAATAAAATATTCTGTGGTCTTTCCAAGTACACTGCTGACAGTCTTTAAATCACGGGTGATGCCAGAGACTAGACTTCTCCAGAAGCAGGTGGCTTTGTGTTCTAGAGAGAGCTGCAGCTTCATCCCCTGGAACCAGGACCCCCAGCAGGTGAAATACAGGCATCTCATGGATGCTCTTTGCTTGTGTGGCCCTCCAGCAACATTTGGCGCGATTGACAATCTCACCTTCATAAAGCATTGTTTATTTTGTCTTCCTGATACCACAATTTAGGTGTTCTTCCTTCCTCGCTGACTAT
Organism: Hippopotamus amphibius kiboko; assembly: GCF_030028045.1. Taxonomy (NCBI): domain Eukaryota; kingdom Metazoa; phylum Chordata; class Mammalia; order Artiodactyla; family Hippopotamidae; genus Hippopotamus; species Hippopotamus amphibius. The sequence goes on along the minus strand of NC_080190.1, from coordinate 161,087,311 downwards.
TCTTTCTCAGTCTCTTCTACTAGTTTCTCTTCTTTTCCTCAACCTATAAATGTTGAAGCATCCTGAGGTCTTTTCTAAGCTCTATTTATTTCTCTCCATGGAGGGGGCTGATATAATTTATCATCCAAAACAGGACCACCTCAACAGACGGAAGATGCTAAACCAGGCAAAAAAGTATTACAGGACCACAGATGTGTTTCTAGGTGACTATATCCTCTACATAGCAAAGATTCTTAAATCTTTCTCTGTAGACTCTGACTCATACACAGTTGCCAACTTGACATTTATACTTAGATTCAAATGGGCACCTCAATCACAATGTAAGCAAATAACTTTTGAGTTTATTCTTGCAAACCTGTTCCTTCTTAGTAATTCCCAGCCTGGTAAATGGTCTCATCATTCATCCACCCTTCATAAAGCCAGACATTATCTCTGATTTCTCTTTCCTTTGTCCACTAAATCTAATTCATCAACAAGTCTTATTGATTCTATCTTCTTGAATAAAGCTACAACCACTTCTTGGCTATATACTACAACAGCATCTTAACTGGGCTTTCTTCTTTCATTATTGGCTTTCTATAAACTGTTCCCTACACTTTGAATAAAATATATGCACCAAACTTTGATGTATAAGGTTCTCCAGGGCTTGGCCCTTTCCCACCTCCCTACTACCATTTCCTTTCTCCTCTCCTCTCCTCTCCTCCTCACCAGCCTTCTCAGGGCTTTCCAGTAGCCCTTCTCCTTATCTTGAAAGCTCTGATCCTCAATTGCTAACTTCTTCTTGAAATAAAGAACTTTACCTAAATGATACCTCTTTAGAGAGACTTTCGCAGCTAGTGTTCCTCATCTGAACCACAAAACACAGCAAATGATTTCAGTAACATCCCCTTTCCCAATTTTCTCAAGGATTGTATAATACCAGTACCATTCTAGATGCACAGATTATAAATTAGTCAATTATGTCCAATGTATGCCTTAGGGCAGTTGGAAATTATTCTCTAGGGAAACCCCTGTTGAAAAAGGCAAAATATGCTCTCTCATCATGTGTTATTCTTCTTCTAAAAGTGGTTATTACCATCTGGTATTTTTCCTCATTTGTTTACTTTTTGTTTATTCCCTATCTCTTCGGTCTAGATTGTAAACTCCTTAAGAGACTATGTCCATTTTCTTTGCTGGTACCTAGTATACATTGAGTTGAGTATTTGTTAGAGATAAATAATAGAGGTACAGTGAACCAAGATGGATAACCGAAGGGGGATGAGGACTTCTCTGAAACCCTTTCTAAGGTTGGCCTTTATCACACCGTTGACCCCTCCAGCTCCTTTATTGTATGATACCATGTTGCGTTTTCTTTAACTGTCCTCATCACATTTGTAATTATTTCATTCTTATTCTGTGGTTACTGTCTCTCTCTGCTCCCTAGAACATGAGCTGCATATAATGAGTGACCTTATCTGACTTGGTGTCGTGTGTATCCTCCACATCTCACACAATGCCTGTCACACGGCAATTGTATGAGCTAAATAAATTAAGAAGAGGGCAAGTCTCTGCTTAAAGAAACTTTGGTCCAGGCTGAACATAGATCAACCTTGCCATGGACCTTTGAGCTTGTTACTAAGCCTGTTTATGTGTCAGATACACAGAGAGCATCTTTACCTTCCCCTAAGATTCCCATTTGTAAAATGAATACTTATTAAGACCCATCTTATACAGCATAAGGAATAAATCATTCTGTGTTTAATTATTGTGTGCTGCCTTAGTTTGAGTTCCCCAGAAGCAATCTCCGAAACAAGGGTTCCAGTCCAACTGGTTTATTTGACAATGAAGGGAACACTGATAAAGGAGTGGGGAAAAAGAAGAGAACCACCAGTGTGGGCAACCGAGCTTAATCCCACTGAGAAAACTGAGAGACAATGTAGCATGTGAGCCTCAGATTGACCCCACCAAGGGGAAAGGGAGCTGGGGTATTAACACACCAGTCAGCCTTTGACGGAGGGCTTTTCCCAGGGGACATAGATTCCTTGGCCTGTCAAGGTGGTCTGTCTAACTCTGAGAAAAAGCACTTAGGCAGGGAAATGCAGGAGCTGCAGCTGGAAGTTAGGCTGGCATGCACTGTAGCATTAAAGGCAACAGGACATGGGGGTGGGGGGCGGGCATAGGGAGGTTTCCAGATGCATCTGCTACAAGTGTCTATTGTATGCTAGCAATAGCCCAGTGTCTGGCTTAGGAACCTACATTTAGCAGTGCTTATTTTTATTCATGAATCCTCTGAACTCTTATACAAACTGTGGATAATTGTACATTTTTTTTAGGGAAAAGATGCTAAACCATCATCAGATTTTCAAAAGGATCTCTGACCCTCTAGTCACTGGTATGGGAATCCATCTAACTTAGGGTTTGACTCTGCTAGTCATCCATTCAAAAACACTGTTAGTGCACCACAGAGTAAACATGAAGGCTGCACCCACAGACAACCGGGTAGCAATCTCAGGGGAAGGTAAAGATGCCCCCCACAAATGAGAGTGAAGATTTGAGCCAAGTTCACCCAGCTCTCTGAGAAGAAGAGGCACTGCCCCAGCATACACCTTCAATACATGTAAAATGGAGATAATAATCACTCTCCTATAATCTCCACCTTAAGAGGCTGTTGGAAGAATTAAATGGCATAATGTAAGTAATATATTTAATTATCTAATATAGGCCTTGGCACCACAGTTTTTAGAGAACAAACTCAGAGACCACATTTTTATTCTTCATGGGGGCACCAAGAATTTTTGAACACATAAATACATGTTGGGCTGAAATTTAAGTAGAGGGAAAATGAGTGACAGGGTGAGTGGGCATCTGGACCACAGTGATGTTTGGCCTATTGGATATTTCCGGAGAGGCCCATTTAAAGCCAATGACACACAGAGAGTGCATTTATTGCATTTTAGCAGGCTGGTGTCATTGGGTTTGGACTCTCTGAGTGCTTATGTGACCCTGTGATAATGGGGACAGCTGGAAGGTTAGAAATACAGAGATGCTTCAGATGCATTTCCAAATATTTCCCTGATGCAGGAGGGGAGTCCAATAGAAATTGGTCCTCTGACATGCCAAGTCAACATGCTGAACTGCATAAATTTCTATCTGAGGTACATTTTTTTTTTAAGTGGTTTGGCTGGTATGTTTTTGCTCTGTCTGCATGTTGGGCAAAAAGCCACCTAGAGAAGGTAAATAAAAATCATAGCCTCATAGATCTTTGGACTAGAAGTGTTTTCAAACACTTGCTTAGCGTGAGAAAGAATCTGAGCTTTAATTGTCAGAGGCCTGGATGCAAATTCTGGCCTTCTACTCATTTTTGTTTTGCAAAGTAAACTTTAATGATTCTGAGCTGTTACAAACAAAATTCAGTGTAATCATATGTCCATATATGGGAGGTGCATTACATAATGGGGGTTCTCTGAATTAAATTCTTCGGATAATACAATTAGTATTTACTAAAGGATAAATTTAAAATTAAAATATGTTCTAACTTGAATATACAGGTATATTCAAAAATATATTTAATATATACAATGTCCAAAGATAACTGCCACAATTATTTAGAACCTAGACTCACAAAATATTTTTTCAGGATTTTAATACTGACATTATTTAGAACTGCCAAACAAATACCGTTAGTAAAAAGAACACCTTTAATGATTTTAATTTTGCTTTTATGGCCTTCAGCTTATTATGCATAAAGAATTAAATCAAATTGCCCTAAAGCTCATTGTTCTCATACAGAAACTAAATTCAGGTCGTGAAGATTAATAATGTGCACACGTGTGTGTGTGTGTGTGCGTGTGTACACGTAGGTGCGTGTGTATGTGCGTGTGTGTGCGTGTGTACACGTAGGTGCATGTGTGTGCTGACAGAGCAAAATCAGTAGCTGTTGTGAGTATCTAGCCCCATCTTTCCTTTGAGATTTTAGGGATGGATCAAGTTAGAATAGCAGGAGTTAGGCTGATTACCTCAGTCATGCTTGTAAGTAAGCAAAATAGAGCAGAGGTCAGCAAACTACTCCCCTCACGCCAAATCCTCTGGGCCCGCCAGTTTCTGTAAATGATGTTCCATTGGATGACAGCCACACCCATTTGTGTCTGGAATGTCTACGGCCGCTTTTATGCTACAGCAACAGAATTGAGTCGTTGTGACAGAGACCAGATGGGCCACAGGCCTAAAATATTTACTATCTGACTCTTTACAGAAAATGCTTGTTGACCTCTGAAATAGAAGACAAGTGAAGTTCACATTATGAACGTGTCCTTGCACCAATCTTTAATGCCTGCACCGTACAAAGCTGAGAACTTTCTTTTCCAACATGGTGGAAATGTTAGCAGAACTGGCCTTGAAGGAGCCTCTTCCTCCCTACATTTTTCCTTCTGCTCCATCCACCCCCATCCCCTCACGGTGACCCCCGACTCTCTCTTGGCCACTTAGGGCAGGTAGGACACAGATCAGAACTCAGTTGCTCAAACCATAGCGTTGTGATCTCCCTGCAATCATGGTGTGGAATGAATCACCCCACCTGTATCCCTGGAATATCAGTTTTATAGAAAAATATGTAAAATCTCATCTTTCATAAAAACAAATAAGGAGATTTAGATGAAGCACAGAACTGCAAAAAAATTCCCAGTCTGCTTTGGTACCCCTAAAACCCACTCCTGGAGGAAGATGCTTACCCTCTTCTGTGCTGGGGTTTTTAAAAGAGAAATTTGGCAAGTATTCTCCGTGAGGGAGCCTGACGTTTCAGAGTCAGACAGAGCTGCATTTGACTCTTTGTTCCATAGCTAACTGGCTGTGTGTCTTAAGTGCTCCAAGAGGCTCACTGCTTCCCATCCTTCTTCCTAGGAAGGTTGGGGATGAGAGTGAAAAAAAGACAATTTGTATCAATGGTTCTCAAACCTGACTGCACAGGAAAACCACCGAGGAACTTTCTGGATCCCCAAGCCCCACCCTCAGACCAATGAAAACAGAATGGGGAGTAGGGACCAGCACTGGCATTTTACAAATTGCCCCGGGTGATTCTATTGTGAAGCTTGGGTTAAGAAAAGACTGATGTGAATGGAAGATTAGCATGACTCATAACTGGTCATCAATAAAATGGTAGCTTAAAGGGAGAGGTGTGAGCATAGGCTCTCACCTGGGACTGCCCCGTCCCTGCAAGCTCCAACTTACCCCACTGCGGCAAATAGCCTGAGCTTAGCGTGTCATCCCACCTATATAATATATTTGCATCACAGAGCCTCATGGTGCCCTTAAATCACATCATGGAGACAGCTTCGGGCTGCACCTGATACTGGCCCCAGGTCTAAGGTGGCTGCTGCTGCCGGGGCGTCTGGGGATGAACATGAAGGCCCATTAATGCACAAGAACCCATATCCTTAAGGGTCCCAACAAGCACACACCCTGCCCTTTGGGGGCCACCCAACAATTCATGAGATGCTCCTCAAACTTACCCCTTGCTCCACCTACCTGCTAAGGTCATGGAACAAAGTGTGTGTGTGTGAGTGTGTAGACTAAGGGACTCCTGACCGTGGAGTCAGAGGCCTGGCTTCTCGCCCACCTTGTCCCAGCCTGGGTTCCCAAATGAAGAGCCTGAATTAGAGGCTTGTACCGAGGTAGTTTATTTTGGAAACGATCCCAAGGACCATGAGTGAAGCACTAGTGAGTAAAACAGGAAGGAAGAAACACGGACGTAAAAATATGCTATCAATTCGGCCATGACTAGGAGTGATTGTGTCTCAGTCTCCCGCCAGGTGAAATATGTCTCAGAAAAATTCACCTGGGAGAATGAAAAGGGGATGTATTTATCCAACAGTTCCAGCCCTCCCTTAGGTCAGGAGTAGTCCCTCCAGCATTAATCTCTCAGATGATCCAGCCTTAGAAGCCGAGCAAAGTTTTACAGTGAGCCAGAGAAGCCCGGGCAGGAAGATTACCCACTCCTCTCCCCCAGCAGGAAAGCTGTGGAAACTGTGTGGAACTCAGTACAGAATATGGGACTGGGAGGGTGGGAAAGAGTGTAAAAACAGTACTTGATACCCAGCTTTCTCTCTGAGCCCCTGCCACGGCAGATGTTCCAGGCATGATCTCATCTGGTCCTTCCCCACCCCCAAGGGACTGGCATCTTTCTCTTCATTTCACAGACTCAAAACCTGGACCTCAGAGATGTCAGGTAACCTACAGTGGCTGAAGGGGATTCAAACCCAAGCTACCCACCTTGGACTCCTCTGCTTTTCACCCCTGTGCTGGGAAACGGAGATTCCAGACACATCATTGCATCTTTCTGATTTTTGGTGTCCTTGCCTGTAAGATCATGTCGATAACCTCTGCCTCCTTCCTGGGCTGTGAGGAAGACAAAATGAAAGAAGCGTGTATACTCTAAAGGGAAATACATATGCAAGGGCTTATTTTTTTTTTCCAGAAGGCAAAAAACAAAACACTATAACAGCCTGTTCCTGGTAGCAGTGGAAGGGATGAACAGGTTTGAAAGCCACATCCATGACTTGGGTGGTTCTGCTTGAACAGACAGTCTGCCAGAGGGAGCCTGGCGCTGTGGCAGGTTCTTCCTGGTTAGGGGACAGCCTTTCTCTGGGGTTCAGAGAAACATCTAAGTAACTGGGGGGCAGGAGGACAGTTGCTGGGTGTGCCTCTGGTTTTCCGAGAGAAACAAAAGCTAAGAACTACAGTTTCTCTCACACGGTGTGAAGCAGCTTTGCAACTGAAAGACACAGAGCAATCCGCCTGGAGCAATTATGTTTTCATTATTATTCCCAAGCTGCTGTGTCACAAATCACATTTTCCATCCTGGGGCGTGTTGGTGCAGAGCGGCCGATTGCAGTTCCCATCATTCCACCAGCTGACTGCTCCAGCCGGGCGCTGGGAGCAGCGAGCCGGTGGCTCAGTAACTGCTGTGCTGGCACACAGACCGCAACCCCAGCTGAGCAGATGCTGTGTGTTGAGGGACATCTCCCCATTTGAAAACGACTACAAAGTCCTTTTTTACTATCAGATTCCTGTTGGGGTTTTTCTAGAAAGAAAGACCGTGAAACCCTTGAAGATTTTCGTGTGACCTGCATTACAGCTCAGCTGAGAGTGCTGAGGCTGGGTGTAACTGGGACTCGCCTGCACAAACACAAACACGCCCAGGCGCCCCGGCTCTAATTTAAAGCGGCAGACGTGAGAGCTCAGGAGTGCTGCCGTGCTCTTGCCGCCATCATGTGGCTAGAAGAGGAACTGCACCAGGAATGCGCCAAATTTGATAAGAACCGGTGCGTTTTCCTTCCATCCTTCCTTCGTTTCCTCCCTCCCTCCCTCCTTCCTTTCCTCACTTCCTCCCTCTTCTCGCTTCCTTCCTCTTCTCGCTTCCTTCTTCCCTTCTTTCCTTCCCCCTTTCTGACCTTGTGACAAACACTGGGACATAAAAATGCATCTGAGACACCTCCTGCTTTTAAACCGCCTGGTGAAAGAGAAGAGGAAAAGTGAAAGGAAAATAATTAGGTTCCACTGTTTCCAACCCCTTCTCCAAGGTTCTTGAGAATAATCACAGTTAATTCTCACAAAAGCCCTGTGTGGAAGGGGATGTTATTGACAACTAGCTGTCAAATGAGTTTGAGGAGCCATGCAACACATCCTTGATTACTCTCTTGTTAACATAGATCAGGCAAATTCAATGTCAAATTGTGCGGCTTCTATTTAAGAAGAGCTAATTCCCACAAAACTTCACAGGCTTTACATCTAGGGTGCCCAGAACAAATTATGCTTTTGCTTACTTATTGCTTTGAATAAAAATCAGTGTTTTACAAAAAAAAAAAAAAAAAAAAAGCCCTTAGGACTATGTCCTTACCTATTTTTCTATCAGATTATTTGTCTTCTAATTCTTAACCTGTAGAAGCTCTTTGTAGCCTAGAGTTATTCTCCTTTTCTGTATTATATGAGTTGTAAATACTTTCTCATAACCAATTATTTGCTTTCTTTGTTTACAGAGTTTCTTAACAGTCAGAATATTTAAAATCATTGTTTGTAACAAAACTAAAGCTGCTAATTTTGTTTTCCCTTTACAGCTTTAGTTTTCTGTCTTGCTAAGGAAGGCTTCCTCCACCTCAAAGTATGATAGTCTTATCTAATATCATTTTTAACAATGATTTTATAATTTTATTTTTATGTTTATATTCAGTCCATGTGAATTTATTTTTATATTCAGTTTAAGGAAAGCTAACTTCACTTGCATCGAAATGTGAAATCAATTGTCTCACCATTTAAAGCAATCTTTCTGCACTGAGCTAAAATGGCACATTTACCATAGAACGTATGCCCATATATAGCTGGGTCTTATCTGTTCCACCCACTTATTTATATTTCTCCACTACTATGCTATCTTTATTTAGTAGGACAAGCCTCCACCCCTTACTAATTTTCTTTTACAAAATATTCTTAGCCATTCCTAAATGTTAGCTTCCACATCGTATACGTACACATTGTCTAAACTTTTAGAATAAACAAGCATTAGTTCTGTTAATAGAAAGTGTTCATTTCTTTATCTTCTGCAGGGCTTATATTGTTTTTGGATGCCAGGGAACGCCTGGGCCTGTCTCTGAACCTGCTGGAGGGAAATTGATTGGCCTGGATTGAGTCAGTCTATTCCACTGTTGCCAGGGGAGGGCTCTCGTGGCTGCCAGGGGCCCACCCCTAACAGTAGGCAGCGGTTGTTCCCAGGAAATGGGGTGGTGTGAGATGGACAGAGACCCCAATGGTGTTTCCTATGTTCCTTAACCCCAGTTAATTCAAAAATCATGTATTGATTGCTATTTTTATGCCAGGGCTTGGAGATGGGGAATCAGAACTATACCAGATACACTCTTTGCATCCAGAGAGCTCAGGGTCTAGAAGCGATAGACACATACGAAGACAAAATAAGTGCCCTACTAGGCAGAGAAGTGTAATGGACACAAGTGCATCGTGCGGAGGTGGCTTTGTGGCAGGGAGACAGTGAAGTCCTCCCAGGTGAGTCAAGAATGGGACTAAGAAATAGTCGATGCTGTGTGAGGGCCACATAGCATATCATCCCCTCCTCCATGGGGAACTCAGTCCTCCCGCAGCTCAGGGGTAGAAAGGTGTGTGATGATTCTTGTGTATACATGCATGTGTGTGTGTGTGCATGTGTGCAGGTTGGCCTGATCCCCTGCCCAGGAGCCTAGCCAGAAGCCACAGAACTTCCAGTCTTGGGTTGAAGAGAGGGATTGAAGGATTTAGGAAGGAAGCAGCTCATACACATCCCATTCTTCTTCCCTGTCCTCAAGTGATAACACAGGCAAGCACTTGAAGCAAGGCTTTTCAAAGACAATGTTCTCATTGTCCCAGGAAAGGGGAGCTTACGCCCCAGATAAAGACTCTGCTTCATACTGTACCACCTTCTCCCACCTCCCTCCTGACACACAAGTGCTGTTTGTTTGAAAGTTTATCTCAACTGGAGGTTTTAAGGAAGGGCCCCTTGACATTGCCGTAGATCCTGTGTTATGCTTCAGCTGTTTTTTGATGTTTGTTCACACGGATGAAGTCATGAAGATCACAATCTAGGGCAAGATGATATTTTCTGTGGTAATTATTATCCTTAGAAATAGTAGAGCAGAGCAGGAGAGAATGTGAGGGATGGATGGGATCTAGGCAGCCATCCAACGCACCGTGGGGTTAACCCCTGAGGGAAAGAGACCTGGAGAGGTGACATGACTTGACCAAGTTCACACGGCTAGTTCGTTTGGCACAGATGTATCTAAAGAGAACTCTTCTAGGAATGCTTCCCCATCACCTCATTAGGCAATGAACGGAGGCCTCCTTTTGATGGAATGTATCACCTCTTTTCTTCCAAACATCAAGATCAGGGTTATTTATAATTTTTGTATACAAAAGTTTGCAAACATAAAATTCTATTCAGGAGAGTGACATTCTTTCAAAGGACAAAACATAAAAGATGTAGGCTCTTCTCCCCGCCACCTCCCCCCCCCCCCCACCAAAAAAAAAAAAAAAAAGCCTCAGACAAGGAAAGGAAATGCTAATTAAATGGAGAATATGTATCTACATATCTCCCACTCCCAGGTCTCCCTGAAGAAAGATTTTCCCTAAATACTCCTGTCTTTTTGCTTATTCCTCCCCATAGAGAGCCCCCAAATCTTCTCATTGGAGAGTTTGGGACAGAGCATGGGGCTTTCATAGCCCATCTTTCTGCTTCCCTTTGATAGTCCAAAAGTGCCTGCAGAGAGCAGTTGTGTTCTCTGCCATGTAGAATAAAGTCTTGACCCCAAGGAGAAAAATGTCTTTTTTCCAGCACTGTCAGTAGCTGGGTGGAAAAGCCAGCCTAATTCTGGGGAACAGTTTCAGAAATCCATCATTGTCTCAGTCTCCATCCTTCTCTGTCAGTAATAAAGCTGGCATTCTATTCTCCATCTGGCCACCTCCTTGCATCTCGATTGATTCAGAGCTCTGACAGGGAAAGGGGGAGTGCTGGGTTCATCCCTTCCAACAGAGAATGTCCATATCCATTAGTAGTAGCTAACTTAAAGACTGTGAATAGCTTCTTCATGGTTTCTAAAAGTGCTGCCAAGTTGATCCACAATTTCATGTGAAATGTAAATGCTTTTCTTCGTCACTTTTGAAAGATGTTTCAAAATTCAATACTTTTTTTTTCTATACTTGGCTTTTTGGACAAAAGAAGAACAGAATTTATGACTGATGAGAACTTAACTCAGCCTGCAAAACCAGCCACTCAAATAGGATGGTCCAAGCGCTGGGACAAGCTGGATGTCAAGGAAATCACACCAGCTTCTCTTGAACACACCTAGATTGTTTCCTCTTCTTCCTAGAGTCCCAGAGAATCTCAGCATCCACAGGGTTCTCGCAGGTCACCTAATGCAACCACTCTGCGGAATCTGAAGCCCTGCTACAACATCCCCAGCAGCACCTGCCCAGATTCAGCTCTCACATTGCCAGAGAATTGTAGTTTAATAAAACCCAAAGTAGCCCAGGCCATCTATTCAATTCCAACATGCATGTTTGTTTACTTTTTTTTTTCTGTGCTTGGAGTGCCTCTTAAGATCTTCTGACTTAACATCTTACGACAGTGCTTGTCTGGGCAGTGGATGTGACATAGTTGTTGCTTGTGTGTGTATAAGCTTAGCTATTCCTGGTGACGTAGTGAAAACTGCAACTTGTCAGTGTTTCAGTCATCAGACCATTTTGATGCCTTTGGAATGAGGAGCATAAGTCCGCTTTGTGACCTAAAAACCTTAACAGTAGAAATTTTCTGAAAATCACAACACCAAAATGTTCGATGGCATCTTGAAAAAAAAAGATCCTGGAGACAACAGTGGAGCACTCTTAAACAATGCTGTATTACAATGTTATCATAAAAAGAGTAAAATTGATGGCACAATGCAACAAAATTGCTTAACTAATGTGCCTAATACATAGAGTGAAATAACTTTTAGGAAATGAAATACTTGCTGTTGATTTATAACATGTCAGTAATTCTGCCAAACCCTTTCCGTATTTTATTCCACTTAATCCACATAGAAACCTAATGAGGTAGTTAGTACAGATCTACTATCCCTTATGCAAAACTTTGGGGGCAAGGTGAATTTTGAAATTTGTAACTATTTTTGTTATTTTAGAAAGGTAATATAGTGCATATATTGATCTTATCTAACGCTATCAACATGTCCTGGGGTAATATGCTTTAATCAAACACATTAATATTTGGCAGCAAAATGCATGCATATTGACAAAAAGTGGGATAAAGAAAGACCCCAAGAAGCCCATGTCAGTTCGGGTCACGTTTAGCTGCCAAATGAGTTTGGCAGCTAAACCTGCCAAACGGGCTTATGAAAATATTTTCTGACTTCAGATATTTTGGGATTTTAGAAATGCAAATGAGGCATTTTGGATTTGTATTACTATCTCCATTTTGCAAATGAAAAAAAGCAAGGCTTCGTAGATATCTTCCCTTATGCACTCAGCCCAAAGTACAGAGTTGGATGTGAAACCCAGATCATTCTTAGTCCACAGCACGCCATGCATCAAAGTCTTAACCATGATGCTCTATGGCCTCAGAGAAACATCTGTCAGGTGGTTGAGGGCCAGCATGGGCCCTGAGTCTTCTCTCCTGCACACAAACCACCAGCACACAACCACTGTCTCAAATCTTCTCGCCATGATGGACACTCTCCTTTGAACACACAGCTGTTACCCTCGATCCCCTTTTAACCGTTACAGCACGACAAACCTCACAGCACCCCGAGGGGGACATCTGCTAATGCAAGGCCAGAAAGGTGTGGTGAGGAATTCCAATCTCTAGCAGCTCCAACCTCTTGATCAATGAAAATTCATAAGCAGATGATGTGGCCTCTGCTTTTATAGTGCTTATAATTATAGAAGGAAAAGATAAAAGAAAGAGCCATCACTGATTCTAAACTCAGGTTTGAGAACCTTCCATCCCAGTTCTATTGAAATCACAATGCCTCATGTAAATCCCCCTGGAGAAGTCACAAATATCATAAGAATTTTAATAATAATACTGTATAGGCTCTGCAGCCAGCTTATCTGATCTGAATCCCATTCCTAGCTGAGTGACTAAGCAAATTACTTAACCTCACTTTGCCTCAATTTTTCCGTCTATCAACTGGGAATAATATTGCTTACCTTTGGGAGTTAGTGCAAGAATGAAAAGATTTCACACATATGGGCTCTTGAACTAGTATGTGGCCATAATAAGGATTCAGTGAACGTGAACTTTGTATCCTTATCATCATAAACACAATTATTACCATCGTGGACATATTTAAGCCTATGAACCATGGTATCCCAGAAAGGAAAAGGGGCAGAAGCAATTTAGGAGCCAGCTCTCTCTGTCTCTGAAGTTCAGCATCTTAAGCCTTAGACTGTTTTTTTTTAAAACTGTTTTACTTCACATGCCCAGGAGTTGTGATGCCTGAAAATCAATCTACCCCTGAGATTCAATGGCCCTTCCAAAAACCACACCAAGGAACAATATCACATATTTCCCTTTCTCAGAATCAGTGACTGGGGGCAAAACAAACAAATATGCATGGCCATCTCCATGGAATCTCCTTGGTGTATTAAAGTGGGTTAGATCTGCTCCAACACTATCATTATTAAAGCCTTCATTACGGGTTAGAATTCATGTGGTGCTCTCTAAAGGAACAAAGGTGGCTCAAATAGTCCTAGTTTTCACAGAGATCTCACCCTAGTAAAGTTACAATATTTATACATATATGTTAGAATATAGGAATATACATATATTAGATTCCTGACACTTGGTGCTTAATACTTATTTGCTGCATCTGAGTCTGCATTTATTTACTCAGAGAGAATGATTTTTATTTTCCCCTGTGAATTCTTAGATCTTTAAAAGGAGAGGCCATGTCTTCTTGCTCATTTCTTTATCCATACTGCACACAAACTGAACACTTGATAAGGATGAATGAATGAATGAGTGAATGACGTGTGTGGTCTGCAGCCTCTAGTGGGAATTTATCATATTGATTTGTGGTCCCTAGAATAGTCTCTGGAGGACAAGGTGAGTGTACCCCACAGTCGGTACTTTCATCAGTCCTTTCTCCACACCCAAGCACACACTCATCCAGCCATGCTGAAAAATGTCCTCTCGGGAGCTGCAGGGAAGGGGACAAGCTAAGATCTAAACACAGCAAGGCTGACTTCTCTTGTAATCGCTTTGCCAAAATGGGAAAGGGAAGTCAAAATAAAAGGAGAATGGGTCATAAATGCATGCTGCCCTAACAGCACTGGTGAATCCTCAGGGAAAACTTGTTTTGGTAGCTGGAGTGTAAGTTCTGATTTCCCCTACAGTCTTAGAGGAATTTTAAGGGGATTCCCACTGAGCAAACTGTTGAATGTGTGCTCACAGATCCCCACCTTCAGGAAGCACTTCTGAGCTGCTGCACACCTCCCTGTGACTGCCCTCTCCCCTGAATGCCTGAATCGGCCGTGTCGCCCAGCGGAATCCAACCCGCATTCACATCCCTCCACTCCGTCTACTAACTGTGCGACCTTTTGCAATGTGCTCATCCTCTTTAAGCCTGTATTTCCTTATTTTAAAATGCAGATATCAATGGCACCTGATAGAACTGTTTTAGAAATTAAAAGAGATAATTTTCATGGAAAGTACTCAGCTCATTGTTTGACAAAGTTGTCTTAAAAAGTATGTAAAACTATTTATTACATTGATAACTTACGTTGCATTTAATAATAGATGTTTCTTAGGATGTAATTTAAGTATTTAATGCACTTTTGTTTTGTCTTTTTGATGGCGATAGCTACATATTGAATTTCTGTTGTAGTCTCAAAGTGATTAATATCACAATGTAGTCACAATTTCAGCAAGATATGATGGTTCTTGGTAAAACGGTGATGTAGGTGAGAGCAAGCTGTGTAGTAGAGTAGCAAGAAGGTGTCTGAGGCCTCTTTTATTTTCTCTGACCAACTGTCTCCCCAAGCCATTGCCTGCCCACCTCTAGGTAGAAGATTCTCCCAAGTCCAGGAAACAAGGTGGAAGTCAGATCCTGTGAGTGTGTTATGTCACGTGGCAAGGGGAGTGACGGTTTCTAATAAGCTGTATTTATAATGGGGAGATTATCCTGGAACATCCAGGTGGCACAATGTAATCACAGGGTTGCCTAATGGGGAAGAGGGAGGCAGAGGGATCAGAACCAGAGAGATGATATCATGAGAAAAACTCACCCGCCTATTGCTGGTTTTGGAAATGGAGAAAGGGAGCCCTGAGCCAAGGAACATGGTCAGCTTCTAGAAGCTGGAAAAGGCAAGGAAACAGAATCTCCCCTAGAAATTACAAAAGTCCTGCTGACATCTTGATTTTAGCCTAGTGAATTCTATTTAGGACTTCTGATCTCCAAATTGTAAGACAATTAATTTGTGATTTAAGGCACTGAGTCTGTAGTAAATTGTTCCAGCAGCAAGATGAAAAGTAATACACTGGCCCTTGAGGTTATATAATGGGGGCACTCCCAGGGACGGTGATGACTTATGGAGTTTATTCAGATGACCTGGAATAGCATAGCCAGAAAGAGAATGTGACCTGACAAGACAAGGAGAAGAAAGATGAGCAGAGCCTGAACCATCATTCTGAGCACCAAGACGGAGTGACAGCGTGACATGGTACAGGTAGAGCAAATAGCAAGCTAAGGAGTTAGGAAGATCAAGGGTGGGTGGGGCTAGGCTATAGGGGCAAGGGGCTGAGGTACAGGACTGGCACTGGGAACAGTGGCAGGGGTGGGAGGGGAAATGCTTGACTGCATCATGACAAAGCAAGGATATGCCTGATCTTTTATAGTTCTGGCAGCTCTCTTATTGGAGAGGCCCTGACAGTTCACCATACTGGAGTTGCTGTTCCACATATAATGTGTATCTGTACCTCCTATGACACGACACCTTCCATGGCCCCTGACACCAAACCAGCTCTGAATATATGCTGACAAACGGTCTGTCCAAAGAATCAATGCCGGTGGTCAGTGGGATGATCTCCCCCATGAGATATGGACTCTATCTACTTGTGGAAGCACACCTTTCTCTTCATAATGGTCCTAATATCTCACTTCATGTGAAGAAAGCCAGTACCAATAATACTCTACGATAAAGCTTGTTGTCATAAAGTTTTATGTTAATAAAGAAACAGTAAGCTTTTGTTCCTTCCTTCTTCCTCGCGCTCTCCTTTCTCTTTCTTTCTGCTCATAGTAACATTCTAAAAGCCTGAGTGCGCCAGGGAATGCATATTCCACCGAAAGTATGGGATCCGGGGAGATGGGGAGCGTGAAAGATGGTGAGCGTGTTTCATAGTTTTTGCCAGGATTCCATGGAGAGCTTCTAACGGTCTTTCCCCCTATGTTTCTTGTCTTTTCTGTCTGACCTTGATCTCTGCCAGCTCTCTAATTCAGAATCACTTCTCAGTGTTCCGCGTACTTGGAGCAAGATGGCAGCATCAGTCCCTGGGTAACAGGCCTAATTCTCCCCACATATGATTGGAAAAGGAAAGCAGCTTTCAAGTTCAGTGTCTTCAATTACCACCAACAATACCTAATACCTAGTACCTGAGACAAGTATTAGGAATTGTATTTTTAACTTAGGAATGCCTAAATACACAAATAAAATAAAAACACCAGGAGAAACTGGAAAACACAGTGTTCCTCACATTGGAGTGTTGTTTCATTTTATGACAGTTGCCTAAGGACATCCAGGGCATATAATTAAAACCTGCACATTGCATTCATTTACACTGCAGGGGAAATGTGGGGCTGGCAGTGGGCCAACAGGAGCTCTGGGCCCAGATTTCTCTCCAACTGACTGTGTGTCCTCGGATTAGTCCCTTCCCCTGGAATAAGGCCTTTTGGCTCTGTGTCATCCAAGCTTCACTCCAGTTCTGAAGTCCATGATGATATCACTCTAGCTAAAGGTCACTGTCATTTTCCCAAGGTTGCCTTCATGGTCAGGGAATTTAAGGACCAAATACCAGTGTATTCTGGTGACAAAATGCTCTTGGCTACCTGGCAGAGCTGTCATGGACCACAGTGCAGCAGAAAGGGTGGAGAAGTTGTGTCCTGGACATGGGTCTCAGTGGGCATCGACTGGCCCCTGGGGCTGCTGCTTAGGCTACTGTCACAAGATCCCAAGTCCTCCCCCGCCAGTTCCTTTTGTTTAAAAAAAAAAAAGAGGTTGAAATTAACTTCATTGCCAGCATTAGAATGAATCAGGCAGTCACACAGTCTTAGAACTGAAAGGGGCCTTGGAGATAATGTGCAGCAAACCACTGCTCCTTCCCAATACTCAGCACACCCTGTATAGGGGAGGACACCCAAGAGAGAGAATCAGGCCCACAGGTCCATTCCCATTAAGTGGCAGAGTTATACTTGAATGCCAGTGGCTCCCCCAGCAGACCCCTGCTCATTCTATGACTGCAAAGGCCATCCTGGACTGGAGTCTCTATGTGTGGCTAAAATATAGCCCAAGGGCGTCCTATAAACCCTTGCTTTGCAAAGGGTGGTCCATGATCAAGCAGCATTGGTATCAGCTGGAAATTTGTTAGAAATGCAGAATCTCAGGCCCCTCCTCAGACCTACTCAGTTAGAATCTGCTTTTTGTGATAAGGCCTCCCAGGTGATTCATGTGCACACTACAGTTTGAGAAGCACTGGCATCAACTGTCCTTAATTGAGTACAAATAGCCATAGTTCCCCAATAGTCTTCCAGCTTAGTAGTGCAACGCTGGGAATTATTACAGTTCAGTGTGGCCCAAGAGGATCATAATGGTCACCTATAAATCAGCAGTAGCAAGTGGTTCTTTAGTCCTCTGTACAGAGATCCGTGACCTCCACGGAAGAAGCCTTAATGATTTTCAATCTCTACTCAGGAATCAACGTCCATCTTGGTATCTAGGAAACAAGGAAGAGGTACTGGGTTTTTTCTTTCTTTTTTTTTAAATATCAGATGACTGTGACTCTTTTGTTAACTTCTGCTTACTTTGCTTTGGCTTCGGTTTCATGAAACCAGAACCTCCTATTTACATAGGGTTTACATAAGGTTCATTGTTCTTTCTGTGGCACAAAAAGGCAGCCTAGGGAAGAGAAAAAACAACAGTCCTGGGCCCAGAGTCCCCTAGAGCTGAGTTTCAGTACTACCTCAACTATTTAATAGCTGTGTGACCTGGAACAGAGTAGTTTACCTCTCTGAGCTTTACTCTCCTCATCAGTAAAATTGTTATGCCAATAAAAACAAGCTTATGAGAGTCATGAGAGATTATATATCTGAAAGTTCCCAGCACGTAGCAAGTATTCAGTAGGACTCAGAGCTGTGTGATTTAGAAAGGTAGTAAGTAAAGCATGCAATAAATACTTCTTGAGTATCCACAATGTGAGTAGACACTGGGAAAACAACAGTAAATAAGACATATATAGCGTCAATCCCCATTAGAACTACTGTCCATTGAGAAAGTTAAAAAAAAAAAATGATTGAGTGCCTGCTATGTGTGAGACACTGTCCTAAGGACTTTACATGGATTAACTGGTTTAATCATCACTGCTATTCAGTGGTCAGTAGGTACAATCCTTACCCTGTTTTACAGATGAGGAAACTGAGGCACATAGGCACATAAGTAACCTGGCTAAAAGCTATGCAGCTAATAAGTAGAAGCACGTAGGTTATGATCCCAGACAGGTCAGTTCAGGAGGCCAGTTACTGAAGCTCTACACTAACCTGTTTCACTACATGCAGCAACTTAAATATATATAAATACATGCTCTGAAAGGAGATGGCCAGAGAGCTAGGAGAGTATACTGGGTGACCCCAATCTAGTCTGAGGGGTCAGAGAAGGCTCCCTGAGAAGGGGAAGAGAAGGACGATGGGAAAGAGATGATGAGAACTCAAGTAAAGAAGGGAAGAAGGAGGGGTCATCCCAGCAGGGTCAGAATAGGGGTAAAGATCTGGGATTAATTGAAAACTTAGTTAATTTCATATTAAGGGACAGAATGGTGCTTGATTCCTAAAGAGAACTGCAGCTCAAAAACCAACCAACCAATGCATACACTCATAGATACAACCTCTTGAATGCTATTTCATTCCCAGCTTTTAGCCATGGCCATTGTCACTATGTATCCCTCTAAGAGGCACAACTGAAAGACAGGGGAGCTAGCAATGAGAAGGAGAAGACTGAGGGCTTTGGCATCAAGTCTGGCCATGGGTCCACTGATTCATCCTTTCTGTGTGACCTTGAGAACATTATTTAAAACTGTTTTCCAAACCTCTGTTTCCTTATCTGGAAAACAGGAATGATAATACTTCTTACACTTGTGGTAAAGATTCAATAAGCCATGCATGTATGGTGCCTGGCCCACAGTAGGGGCTCAAGGAATGTCTTCTTCTTCCCCTTTTCCGTGTTCAAAATTAGAAGCTGGCAGTCGTACAGGGAAACTAGACACAATCTCCAAACACCCAGGTCCCCTCACTCATCCTCCATCTCTGAAGGAATTTGGTTTTTCTGATGTTCTAAGCAAGGTCCAGTTATCAGGTTCTCTCACAGAACACCCACAAGACTTCAAAAAAGTCTCTGCTTGTTTAAGACCCTTCAAAGGAAGCAAAATTCCAATTTGGATGAAGACATCTAAATGCCCTATTGACAGTCTCTCTTATAAGCATACAAATAAATATGAAACCAGGCAATAAATTTACAATATAAGACAGCTAATAAAATTAATGGGGTTTTTTCTTCCCTAGCAGTACATGCTAAAGGAATACGCATGACCTCAACCCCAGCAAATGCCAGTAAGAGAAATTTGGAGTTAACAAAGTCAGACTTTTTCAGGGATACCTGGAACTTCAGAACCAAAATCATCTTAAAGAATACTGGGTTAAGCCCCCCATTTTCCAGGGTATTTGAGTGATTGTTAAAGCTGAAATGAGAATCGTAGGGGGTTATTGCCAGAATGAGGACTTGAACTCGGGGCTCTTGGGGCACTCAAGGGGCAACATATGCACTGATCAGCTAAGGAGATTTGCCACTCAACACAAATAATTCAAGTTTCAACGTTTAAGCAGAAAGCTGTGGATAAGTGGCTAAATTCCTTTCTTTGACAAGAGAAAATGGAGTTAAAACTGCTAGAGAGCAACAAAGCCTCAATTCAACAAATTTAAGAATGTATTCTCTTTTCCTAATAGATGTAATAATCCTCATGCTTGACACTTCTCATTGACCCCTTTGTGGGAAGTTAGTAAAGTTTGCTTAGATTTGCATGTGATTTCCATACCGGTCACCCAATCCCAAACTCACGTCAGTGGGTAATCACAGGCCAGTTCCTGTTCTAGTTCGTGGTCATTAAGCAAGAATGCTGTGTGCCTTAGCCTCTGCCAGGCAAAGCCATCCCCAAGGAAAGCAAGGCTATTTTTCATCATGGCCTCTTTCCAGCTGGGTATCAAGGCAGCCTTCCTAATCCTGATGCCCTTCAAATGTCTTTCAAAAAGCCACAAAAGACTCCCCAGTGCAGTGATGCACTGTGTGGTCTGAACAAATCAGCTATGAAAGAAACGTCTGGGGCAAACGAGGACATTTGAATTTGGAATGGGCGTGATGTGGCACTAGGAAAAGACTGTTAATTCTGATGGATCTGGTAATTGCATTGTTGTTACATAAGATAATAGCCTAACTTTTAGAGATGTGCTATGGAATATTTGAGAGTGAAATATCAAGACGCCTGTAATTTGCTTTAAAACATAAACTACTTTAAAATACTAAGCAAATTTTAAAGAAGGATAAATCAAACGCAGCAAAATGTTAATAAGTGTTAAATCCAGGTATAAGTATCCATCACAATATCCTGTCTACATTTCTGTATGTAAAAATTTACATTCAAAGACATTTTTAAAGAAATAAAGTTAGTCTGTTAGAATTAAAAGAGAGCTATGGAACATTACCTCTTGTTATTCTGTTTGACCTGCCGAATGTCAACCTCCAAAGATAGATGCTATGATGAAGAAAATAAGAACTCCTTTCTTTTCACGTAAAAAGCACACACAGGTAGCTAATACATGAATATTTACTTATTGCAAAAACTTCCAAGCATCAGGCAGTATAAGGAGTAACAAGTGAAAGTCTCTGTCTGTGAATTGCCCTCTCCCTGTCCTCTTCCCCCAACAGCTCCCACTCCCATCCTTCTCCCCACCGTTAACAGTTTAGTGGAAGTGAGTAAGAAAATGGATTTGTGCTCTTGGGCCAAATTAAATGCTGAAATCATCCATGAAAAAATGATAGAAGCAGAGTAGTGGGATGGAGTGGAGGACAGGGGAGAAATGAGAGGAGACACGCTTTCTGAAGCACTGGAAGGTTGGATGCAGGTATATTATTTTTGGAAAGACGCCTAGGTGCTCACTCTGTTTCTCCCCATGAGAAGAATATGGTCTTCCTAATACTGAGTTCAGTCCATCATTCAGGAGAACCTAAAGGTTGCAAACACTCCCTTAAATCTTAATGCCCAGGTTGGTAAAGTAAAGGTAAATCCTTCCCCCAAGGTTGTAGGGTCATAAAGTCCTTCCCCCATGATGAACATGCTCAATACTGCTTTCTCAACATGCAGGGTCCAGTGCAGAAGGAGAGTGTCATCTTCAGTTTATGGCCCTGATGAGGGTCCAAGTCTCCAGAGTGGGAGCCGTGACTAGATGGCTCCCTCCCACTGTGAATCCTAGGTTAAATGAAACAGGAACTTACGCTCAATCTGTAGGTGTCATCTGTTGTCATTAAACAGCAAAATGGGCCCTGTGTAATACCAGACACATTGGTGGTTTCATGAAAATACACAATTTGGTATGATTCATATCCTTATATTCCCTGAAACTTGATAGAAGCAGATTTTGTACTAACAGACATGCTCATGTACAACAACTTACACCTGAAGTGACAAAGCAATCCTCCACCTTTAGACAATGTGACTACAGTCCTCTCAGAGTGCTCAAACGCACTTAGGTTTCAGCAGGAAGAATTTAACTCTATGGTCTGGTGAAAAACACTGAGCAAACTGTTGGGAATGCTTCACATTGAATTGAAACAATGGACTGACTCTCTTGTTTTGGGTGGTATGGCTGTGATTTCCAGAAATTGGATGAATCATTTGTCTCAATCAGGTAATGGTCATGCCAACTTGGCTGGGCACCAGGTGGCCTTTCCTAAAAGCTTCAGAAGAAATATGTGCTATAAATAGAAATGCTCAAGAAGTATTTCCTGGAAGAAAAACCATAGGTGACCAAGATCTCCTTTTTAGCTCTTTCTCTACCAAAAAAAAAAGGGGGGGGGGCTCCTTTGGGGTCTTTCTTCTCTTAGATCTGTGAGTGTCATTATATGAAAAGGATCAAGAGTCCACTTTTTCAGAGAGGGAAAAGGGAGTAGTGTCTCTCACTGCTTTAGCCATGTATATTAGTTAAGAATGCTTTGAGTTGCAAATAAGAGAAACAAGGTCTAACGGAGGCTTAAGCAAATATTAGATTTTTCTCCATCATAGATCAAGGAATGTATAGATAAATAATCCTAAAATAATATGGTGGCTCAAGGATACCTTTTAAGAACATCCATTCTTTCTATCTTTCAACTTCACTATCCTTAATAAATCAGGCTTTCATCCTCATTGCTTTGTCTCATGGTTACAAAATGGTTTCCATAGCTCCAAGAAACAAAATTTCAATAAAGGCAGGAAGAAAGAGGAAAGGAACTATCTATCTGTTCCTTTTATTTGGAAAGAAAACATCTCAACCTCCATCCAAGTTCCTCTTAACTCTCATTGGTCTGAACTGGATTACATCACCTCCCTTAGCTGAAGGGAGGCAAGAAAAATGCCCTTTGCAAACAGAAAAGGTGTTCATGACTGAATTCAACCAGTTATGGTTTGCCGCCTGGGACTATATACATTACAGAAGTTGTTGCTCTCAAGGAGTAAGATGGAGGTGGATATTAAGCAGATAACTAACACCTCTGTCCCATCAGATGACCTTCAGTACCCTGTTCTCTGTCTGTTCTTTCCCGCTTCTGCCTTTAACACAAACAGAATATAAAGCATCCTCATTTTTAATGCTGGGTTTAATTCTTCCTGAATGGTCTTCTCTGGGACACCATCTCTGAGGCCTTTATCCCCCAGAAACCATAGCTACCATTGACTGAATGTTTGCTGTAAGCCAAATGTTAGGCTAAATTTGAAGTATTTCTGATAATTCTCAAATAATCCTGCCAAATAGTTAGCATCCCTCATCATAGAGTAACTTTTCCCCAATCAGCACAATCAGTATGAAGCATTGATTCGATCTCAATTCTATCTGGAGCCAAAGATCTCTCTTTCCCCTCTCACATACGTGTTCTTTTTCTATATTGAATTCCTGTGGAACTTAGAGTATTACCAAAGCCTCTGTTTTCGCCTATATTACCCTATGAATTATTTATTTGTGTAAATTATACAAAAAGAGTTCTACTTCCTAGGGTCAGGAAGGTCTTGACGTTGTCCTTGTCATTTATTTCCAACCGTATATAACTAGCCAAGTGAGCTTTCTTTACCCAGGGCATAAAGAAAGCTTCTCAGTGAAGCCTTGACCCTAGTGCCCTTGCCTTATCCAGGAATGAGGAACGTTTGTTAAAATTATGGTACGTTGGTTCTTAACTCTGGCTAGTTTAGCTGGTCTAGAGTGGGACCTAGGTAGAGCCCAGACATTAGCATTTTTTTTAAACCTCCTTAAGTTTTCATGTGCAGCCCAGATTGAAGTTCAAAGAGGAGACGGAGTCTCCCAGCAGCTTCAGCCCATTCTAACGATCAGGCTAGTCTGCGCAAGACTGGCTACTTACATGACCTTTCCCAGGGAGGAGAAGAAACGCTTTTTTGGCTCTGGTCGTGATGGAGAACTTATTCCCATCCTAAGCTTGAGTGTGCCAGAAGGGTGCTAGGGGCTTTTGCAAAACATAACAAAGCAATATGGGATATGTGTATAAAAACAGATGATTGAACTTGGTGTACCCCCCCAAAAATAATAAGTAAATAAATAAAATTTAAAAAAAAACATAACAAAGTAACCCCTACATAACATCCACTGCAATGCTAGTCACTACACCAAAACTTTCAATGACATTCTTTTCTTCCTTATACTACCCTTTGAACTAGGTATTTGTATTACCCAATTTTACAGACAAGGGAAATTACTTAAGGTCACACAATTAGTAAATGGTTGGACCACGGGTCCAAACCAGGGAGTCTGACCCTTGGTCTCTGGTTTTCTCTATATGGTGCTTACTGCTCTAGACTGCACTGGAGTCTCTCAGTGGCATTAAGTATTATTCTCTTTACTGAGCCAGCAAAGAGGCTGGGAAGTTAGAGCCCAGGATTGGTCTGTACCTCTGTCTTGGAGCAAGGGAATCTGATATAGAAGAAGAAACAAAGGCAACCATTAGCTGGCAGCAGATTTATGATTCTATAAAGTCAAGCTAAAGAATCTTCCTACAATGTGTGAGACCTCACACCATGCACAAAGACTTGATTTTGTCAAGACACAGACAACAGTTATTTCCAGGCAGTATGATACAGTGAATTAACTTTGGAACTCGGAGTCTAACAGAGTTTGCCTGGCAGCTCCAAACTACAAGTAGAGTCCCATAAGCTAATGCCTTTAACTTTTTGAGCCTCAATAGCCTTAATTGTAAATAGAATAAAACCGTATGCTCCCAATGGCTCTGAAAATAAAAGGAGATAATAAACATAATAGCCTATAATTAACTGTAAACAACTGCCTAGTTCTGTTCCTTAAGAAACACCCAATCAGTTCAGCCATCAAATAGTTAAGAAAGCCAGTTTGAGTGCAATCACGAGGTTGAGATATTTTATTTCTGAACAAAGGTTCTATCATTTCAGCTTGGCTATGTCTATACCCAGCTCCTCGCCCAATCCTTACAGCAGCCTGCGAGACTTGTAAGCAGATCCAGAGCTCTGCAGTAATGCTCTTTGAAAAAGCATTGTGTTTTAATAAGTCACTTTTCTCTCCTCCAGCGAAGTTCACATGAATTAGATTGCAAGGCACTTTATGCAAAACGCCTGACCTTCACTGGCTCTGATTTGCATTGTCATCGTTCTTTTATTCTTCTAAAGTGCCTTCATTTTGCATAATGTTATAATGTTATTCAGGCCTTGGAGTTAGCACTATTTCATTTCTCCAATTATAACCATTTTAGGCAAAGCTATAGATAACCTTCAGATACCCATGCCTGTTCATATTTCATTCACAATGAGGAAGCAATGAA
The DNA here is from genome assembly GCF_030028045.1 of Hippopotamus amphibius kiboko. Taxonomy (NCBI): domain Eukaryota; kingdom Metazoa; phylum Chordata; class Mammalia; order Artiodactyla; family Hippopotamidae; genus Hippopotamus; species Hippopotamus amphibius. The sequence continues at coordinate 161,062,441 of NC_080190.1, read as the reverse complement.
ATTGGACTTTTAAAAAAAAATGGAAAAAAAAAAACTTAAAAAGCTCATTTTGGGTGGATTTTTAAAACTCCAAGCCTAGATTTTCTTTCTGTTTTGGAGATTAAGAGAGAGCGTTGTCTCTGTCCCCCATGAAAATCTCTGCACTACTGTTTAGTTACTACAGGCAAAACTTCTTCCTGCAGCAGGGGCATTCACTTAAGCAGAATAACCCAGTGCTATAATGTGAAAAGTTTCTCAACCTAAGATTTCTCTTCCAACTCTTCCCATAGGTCACACCCCACTGAGGGAAAGCCATCCCAAGGCCGAGGATTAGAATCAGCTAATGAACCAATGTCTGTAAGAAACAGGACATGTTACATTCCTCGTCACCTGCCATGTGTCAGTGTAAATGAGGTTCTGATCCTTTTTTCCAATTTAAAGTTAGTTGGAGAAGACTAAGAAATACATTCTGAGAGCAAGGCGTGAGGAAATGACCCCAAACCAAATGTCAACCATTTCACACTTTTGCAAAGACCTTTAATTACAATTTGGATATGCTAAACAATAGAAGGAAACATTCATTTTTCATAACATTTATCAAATACCTACTACTCCCCAGACAAGTCAAGCGGCATGCAATACAAAACGTGCTCACCTTCAACAGGGCTTACCATCCTAGTCACAAGGTTGTGGTAGGCTAGGTAAACAGTCAATGAATCATGGAAAATCAGAGAGATTGAAGATCCAAAGCAGAATTAAACTTTGATATACAAAGAGCATGTGACTCTTTTATTTCTCTGTTAGCTTACTTCTCTTCACATGAACTGCAATTTGCTAAATACTTAAGAAAATGATACTTAAAAATTTAGTCCGTGCAAATTGAGAAACGAATCTAATTAATTGTCAAATCGTTTACTTGTATTTAAGACCATCTCTATGAAATAATCACTGTTTTTCTTGGTCTCTCCTCACCCCTCCTCATCTGGCTACGTGGGAGGATGGCTGACATGACACCATGGAATTGTGCGGAAGGTCCTTCCTAAGGTTGGATATTTGAGTGTATGTTGGGCAGCATCTCATCAAGTATCCTTGATTTTGCTTCATCCTGGGTGCTCACTGATGCTGACATCCATGAATAATGAACTCTTCTATAAACTTTTCTCAGTCTACTTGAGTCAGATGCCTTTACCCCGTAAGTCCCCACCAAGAACCTCCTTAGTTCTTACTGACACTGTAGACCTCTTTGAGTCTGTGCTACTCCTCTCTCCAGACTTGGCTCAGGAAGCCATCCCTTGGCTTTTGTTGAAGGATATCCTCAACCCCACTTTAGCTGGACCCATTGCAGGTGCAAGGCTCTAAACCTAGTGTCTCCTCTGTTGTACTGGAATCAAGGAAATCTCAAGATGACATAAAACCCTCTCTCCATGCCATGCCATACCCTTAAACCATGCTGGGACTCCTCTTATTGGATTGTGGCTGCTCTGCATTATAGTGTCCTCCTTGAGTCCTCAGCAAGAAGGTGAACCAGAGCCCTTTGCCCTATATAGTCACCCAATTTAGCCAACACATCTTCCCCCTTCCAGAGTGGGAGGTGTGGTTACATCCCTGGCTGCCTTTCTCTCCCATCCCTGACTTCCTTCTTGGTTCTCTAGGTTCAGAGAGAGAGAGAGAGAGACTTTCCCTTCCTTCCCAAGGGCATTCAACCATCTCCCCCCACCCCCATTCCCTGTGCTATACCCGCTCACAGGATATCAGGAAGCAGAAAAATTAAAATCAGTCAATATATATCTAAGATAACATTCTCTTTATCCTTAAATATCCAGATTCTCAGTTACCAAATGCTATACCAGCAATTTTTGCTTCCCATTTTATAGATAAGAAGACTAAAATGAAGAAAGTCAGACATAAAATTAACCTCATGTTAAATATCCATCTCTTTAGGGATACTACTTGGAAATTTTCCAGCATAATTGTATCTTATGTTTTTTCTCTGAGGGATGCTCTTACCAATCCTGACCTTTAAAACAGAGATGTTCTTCTGTTTTATGTTTTTCTAAATATTTCCTTGGTTGACTTATTTTTTTTTCTCTTCAGTACTTTTTATATGTGTGTGATTGCATCTACTCTCAGCATTTAGCCAGAATCTTTCAATCTAGACTCAACATTTTCTTCTTATCTTGCCCATTTTCCCAACTGTTGTTGGGTATTTCTATCTTGGGAGAATGTTGGTTACTCAAACTGGAAATTCAGAGAACTGGATGGTCCCCATGCCATTGACTTTCTAATTTCTACTCATATCACGCTTTCTTCAAACATCTTACTATCGTATCTGGGTCTTCACTCACCAATCCTAGCCATTCTGGTTCCCATAGGTTCTGCCTTCTTGGTCTCTTTGATATCGTACCCTTATTTATTGCTCTCTCGATCCCTGCCTTAAGCCATTCAGGACCTCATTACCTCTCATTGGGGCACAAAATCAGATAAGTGTGATGGAGTATAATGAAAATGGGCTCACATTCCATCTTGGTACCTTGGCATCCTAGACATTCCAATACTTGACCCCAAACACATTTCCTGTCTTATCTCCTGCACTCCTACTCATCCTTTACAGACCTGCTGAAGTTGGCAGCTCATCCTTCTTGAATGTGGGCTTTGCTGTCGCTATACGGCAGCTAAGGTTTTGTTTTTTGGGTTTTTTTTTTTTTTTCTGTCTTGAGTGAGCTTGTCAAGCCACTCCACTTCTTGCAATATACTGATCAACCAAGGTCCATTTTAGATACTACATCTTTGTGAACAGTTTCTTGAATGGCTGTCTTTCCTGAAAACCAATAGCATGCTGTTTCCTCACTTATACAACTCCTCTTTAGCCATACAAATGAGTCGACTCCTTGGAGAAACTTTCTTTGATCCTCAAGGCCAGGTTGGGGTAAGGGTTCCTTCTGTGTTATCTCAAAGTTTTAGAGGAAGAACCTTCTTCTATCTCTGGTTCCCTCCTTCCATAAAAAGACACCACAGGGAAAGAGACATACCTGGTTTCTCTGTTTTCATTCCTCACTCACTTCTTTTCATTGAAGGGAAAGTGAGGTATCTGATTCCTGGATTTGAGAGAAGGGGCTGAGCAACTTTATCCTGACCACTTCTTTTCTTCTCTCTCTCCCTGATTCTCTCCCCCCTGTAGCTTGACATGCATTCTGGTCTGTTCTCCATTAGGTGGTAATAACTTCTCTCTATGGGGAAAGCCTAGGATCATTATACCATAAGCCAGAAGGGTAAGTTCAGTTCTGGACTGGAGTGTCCTTAATGAGACCTCTGGGTGACAGATCTGGTAACACATTCTCCAATCCACTTTTTTTTTTTTTTAAAGTTTTTACTTTTCATTTATTTATTTTATAGAAATATAGTTGATTTATAATATTATATTAGTTTCTGATGTACAATATTATATTAGTTTTAGGTGCACTACATAGTGATTCAATATTTCTCTAGATTATACTCCATTCAAAGCTATTATAAAATATTGGCTATATTCTCTGTGTTGTACATTACATCTTTGTATCTCATTTATTTTATACATAGTAGTCTGTACCTCTTAATCTTCTACCCCTCTTTCCCCCTCCCCCATTCCCTCCCCCCACTGGTAACTAGTTTGTTCTCTATACCTTTAAGTCTGTTTCAATTCTGCTATATTCATTTGTTTCGATTTTTAGATTCCACCTGTAGATGATAACATACAGTATTTGTCTTTCTCTGCCCGACTTAGTTCACTAAGCTTAATACCCTCCAGACCCATCCATGTTGTTGCAAATGGCAAAATTTTACTCTTTTTTTTTTTTAAGGCTGAGTAGTATTCCATTGTGTATATATACCACATCTTTATCCATTCATCTGTTGGTGGACACTTAGGCTGCTTCCATAACTTGGCTATTATAAATAATGTCGCTATGGGAGTTCCCTGGCAGTGTAGTGGTTAGGATTCAGCGCTTTTACTGCAGAGGCCCAGGTTCAATCCCTGGTTGGGGAATTGAGATCTTGCAAGCTGCATGGTGTGGCAAAAAAAAAAAAAAAATGCTGCTGTGAACAATGCAGTGCATATATCTTTTCCAAATTAGTGTTTTCATTTTCTTTGAATATATACCCAGGAGTGGAATTCCTGGATCGTATGATAGTTCTAGTTTTAGACACTGAAATTTCTAAAGCCATGAATGCAATGTAGCAGGAACACTATCACAGGCAATTACTTTCTGTTTCGTTGCTAAAGCTCTTGGATCTATGTCACAGTGATTTTTTTTGGCTTGAGTGTATGACAGAAAAATAATGTTTAAGTCAACATGTAAATCAAGTCATCTCCGCTGGCATTATTAATCTAGAAGGAAGTATTACATAGACAATAGGAAGAGGAAGGATATTTAGTCTATATTTTCAAATGGGACTTGATCATTTTAAAGTTGTTCACTGGCAAAATTTCTCACCAAGTTAGTCTAGACAACATGCTACTTCATAAAAGATAGCAATAATGAAGTTTGGGGTTTTTTGTTTTGTTTTGTTTTTCAGTATTTGCTTTCAGAGAAAAATCCTAAAAATTGTAGGGAATTCTGATGCCAGAAAATTATAAAATGTAAGAGTATACTTAGCAATCAGGGTGGCTTAGCTCATGGTAACTGGCGTATGTATAATTATAATTTGCTTTCCAGTTATTTAAACTGAGACATCCTTGATCAGGTTGAACATACTGTGAGTAGAAGATATCTTTTTCCAAGAAATAAGATGGAGATAGTCTTTGGAGGATGGCCTTACTGAACTGGTAAGTTAACTTTCTCCGGATTTTGACGATTTCTCCAGTTCTTCCATAATTCCTCAGTGCTCTGGCCATTTTCTGGTAAGTCATGGTCTTCCGGTTGCCTTTTCTTTTCCCCCAAAGTTGGGCAAGTTTTTCTTTGTTTTTTGATACAAACTGAAAGGTGCCTTTGGTTTGATCTATCCACTGAATACAAGATGCCATCTCGGGATTACACAGGGACTCGTGAAGGTATTCAAACAGTCGGAGCTTCTTCCTGCCTTTTCCTCCCTTTTGCTGGAGAAGAGTAGGCTGTACCAGCTGGTTTTCAGGGATGCTCTGCAGAGATGGATGAATATTTCCTTCAAGACAGAGGTCCGCAGCACTGTTCTCCAATTATAGACTGATTCCTCTGTGGGCAGCACACCATAGCTGTTGGAATTTCCTCTGACATGAGATCGGTGGTTGATGAAAGCCAGGTAATTTTTGTAATCTGAGGAGTACTGAAGATCTCCAGTGGAATGTTGCCTCAATACTTCAAAAGCATCTTCAAATGCTTGACCCAGCTTGTCTTGTTCAACACAAGCCATACTTCATTAATAAATTGACAATTCTGTCCATCAGAGGCCAATCTAACATTTAGGTGTACTCCAGGTGGAAATAACTTTCTCCTCTGAAGTGCAGGTCTGCAACACCCTTGAGTAACTGTAACCTTCTGTCATTTTAATAGATGTCCTCCAATCCACTTTTTATCACTAATAGAGCTGACATGCTGCTGTCCATGTGTTTCTCCCCTGTGCCTCTCAACTGACTCAGAACTTGACAGAGGAGACAAGCAGTACCTCATACCTCCTTCATGATGGTTTCCAGTGTGGCCAATAGCAGTTTCTTTCTCTGTCTCTTCTCCCTAGCCTGTACATTTCTGGAAGACAGGGACATTCTTTTTCATTTTTGTATCTCCAGTGTCTATCACATTATCTGGCTCATTGAATATCTTCAGTGAACGGATGGATGTATGAAAACTTTATACCATACACATGACTTGTAATATACCTTATAACAGAATTGCATAAATAAGTGAATGAATGACATATACTTGTATACTCTCCATAACTAGCTCTTATTCCTTATCACAAGTTGCCTACCAGCCTGAGCAATCTGAAACTCACAATTTTGCTGCAGGCCTGCAGTTGAAGAACACTTGCAGCTCTTCCTCACTGCTTTGATATTCCAATGCTGATAACACTTAAATTTGTCCAGGGAACTGCAGAACTGTTCAACCCTATCACCAAGAGCCAAATCATCCACTAAGCACAGCGTCAGAGCTGGGTGACAGCATACCTCCACCCATGATCTTCTCTTTATGCTTTTCTTCTCTCCCTTTATAAATGAATTCTGTCTCTTACTGTATTTTAAACTATAAAAGTATCTCACTCAGCCTCCCTTATGATGAATAAGCTGACACAGGAATTCAGGAAGCCCATTAGGTCTATAGAAAAAAGATACTTTTTTTGACGAAATTTTTTCCTCCAAACTCTTGTCCCCTTTCAGAGAAATTTAGCTGTGTTATTTTTAACCTGATTAGGTGTGTCTCTTTCCAGGAGACTTCCTTTCTTTAAACAGTGGGAAATACTTCAGCATGCATCCTCAATTTTAACTTATCAGCAATTATTTATTTGCTAGCCATCTGTACAGCCTGGGTTGGTATTTTAACATAGAAAGAGGTGCCAATTTCAGCATGATTTTCATGGTGGGGCTTCTAGATCATTACCATTGGTGTAGAGAAGGAAAGCCATCTGATGAGCCCAGAATATTTCAAACTCCAACTTCTTTCATGAACTAATCATTTACTAGTAATGAGTAAATATTCTGTACTCTCTCTACCAGTTACTTTTTGCTGTTTAACAAATCACTCCATAATTTAGTAGTTTTAAATGAAAGCCATGTATTCTTTCTCATGAACTTATAGAAGGTCTGGGAAGTTTTGCTGATCTGCACTGAGTTTGGTTGATCGTGACCGGGCTCACTCATGCATCTGTGGTCAGCTGAGTTAGGTAGGCAGCTCAGCTAATCTTGGCTGAGCTTCTATGTCACATGTTTGAGGGTGAATTGGTCCAAGATGACTTTGTGACAACACAGCTCTGTTTGATCTCTCATCCTCTAGAAGGTTAATCCAAGCTTGGTCCCAAAACTGTAGTTGGTAGGATTCCTTATTTAAAAAAAACTCAAGAGAAGAGGAGACACTCAAGGGCTTTTCAAGCTTCTACTTGTGACATGTTTGCTAGCATCCTAGTAGTCAAAGTAATGTACGGTCTTGGTCCAAAGTTCATAGGGAGATGGGCTTCTCGTTACAGAATAAAGAGCATACATAATGAGAAGATTAAGTAAGGCCATCAACTCAATTGATTTACCACTTTCCAAACTCTCCTTTTGACTGGTGGACCTCCAGAGAGTATAACTGTAATGCCCTACCCAATTTTAACCCTCTGGAAATAACAACATCATCATCAACAACAACAACAAAATAGGTTTCATGGACCACCAACTGCACTGCTTAGATTATATACAGATGATCTTATTTTTTCCAGGCAACCCTATAAAGTAGATACTATTATTATCTCAAGCCAGGCACGCTAACGCCAAATCCCATGGGTATAATAAGCATGAGCCCAGTCTTCTGTAAAAATGGGGTCGCAGTTTTGTCTCCTATAGGAACACATATCATAATGATGGCCTTTTGTTATACTTTGTTCTTGTTTCCTGGTAAAAACTCTTTGGTGAGGAGTTTATACACCAAATCTCTTCTTATGGTACAAATTCTTTGAATGGCTAAAAGATGTATGAATATACAAGCATTTATGAAATTGAGACATGCAGTAAAAACTATTACTCATGGATCATTTCTCAATCATGGCTCACAAATCATTTTATACCACGTCCTCAGGACCTTGAAATCTCTCTTCCCCCTCTCAAATTGTTGCTAAGCAACAACAACAAAAAATGGGAAAGAAATTGCTTCTGGGAGCATCCCTCAGCTCTGGTCCATCCCTTCTAGATCTGCTTTCACAAAGATGCTGGATCCAGGAAGGAAGTGACATGCCCATGCAAACATGAAGCTAACTAAGCATATTTAGTAGTGGTTAAGAATGAGGGAGATTAGGGGGAGAAGAGATGCCTGGTGCTGAATAAAGAAGCCATCATCTTGTTAAGCCTAACTTAGGTCACTCCTTGTTACAATAGACTCTTCAACAAATTCTGGAAAGTAACAAATCACTTTATCTTGAAAATTTAATTGCCTATCAAATAAGCTTCTGAAATGACCAACACTGTTCAGTGTGATATAGTCTTTAGGTGCTGTGATTTCATCCTCAATGAAGGCCACACTATGAGGTACAGAGGGACATTATGATGTATATCATAGTACTTATTGCAGGTCCTTTGTTGTAAGTGTTCAGGTTTAATTTGCATTACATGTTCCATGGCCCCTGGGAGTGCCCCAAGTAGCAATCTAAGCCAAGAGTCAATAAAGATTTTCTGTAAAAGGCCAGATAGTACATATGCTAGACTTTTCAGGAAATATGGTCTCTACTGCAATTCTGCCCTTTTGCACAGAAACAGCCATAGACAATACGTAAATGAATGTCCATGGCTGCTTTCCCATAAAACTTTATTTACAAAAAGAGATAGTGGGCCAGATTTGGCCTATAGTCTGTAGTTTTCTGACAACTGGTCTAAAGAATCAAGAAGTCTCTAGAGATTCAAACTCTGCTGCTTTGGAGAATAAGTTTGGCTTCTGAGTAGGTTGAGGCTTAGGCCAATTTAACTGAGAAACAACTTCTCCTTCTTGTCACATGCACCAGTTGGAATCTGGACAGCCTTGGTTAATGATGTGATTTTAAAAAAATGAATGATGTGATAACCAGTGCACTTGACAGCCAAGAAGGGGATTCTGTTGGGGAAACAGTCTCCCAGGGAGAGCAAGACTGCGGCCACAGAGAAGCCTTGTTTCCCTCTGACACAAACGCAGGGTTCTTCTCTGGCAAAGGCTTAACTCTAAAGTGCTTAGAGATGTAAAAACAGGATGAACCAAGGGATTCAAGTTAAATACTTAAGAAACACTGAACTAGAAGCAAGGAAGTCTGAGGTCTAGTCCTAACCTTGTCAATAACTAACCGTAAGAGTCAAGTTATTTGATGATTGGGCTCAAATGTTCCCCAACTATTAAGTAAGAGATCCTAGCGTTTCTCATCTCTGTACTCATCCATCTGCATCAGAATCACTTAGGTTGCTCATTTAAATGGCAAATTTCTGGTCACCACTATAGTTGCATTGAATTATCATCTCTGAGGGTTGGAGCCTGGTGACATGTACGAATAACATGAGCTCCAAGAGTTCTAAAGACCCAGTAAAGTTCGAGAACCACCGGACAAGAAAGATACTCTACAGTAAGCCTTCCAGCCCTCACATCCTGCACTTCTGAAATGTGGCATTAAATCCATCATCTTCTGCAGTGCTGACTTCCCAGGGAGAAATGCCTGTTAACTGTGACACATATGGCATTCATTAGAGCTGTGTGGAATTGCAAAAAGAATAACCAGCCTCACCTATACCTCTGCTTGGAGAAGTGGTCTCTTGGCCTGGGCAGATGTGTTATTTGACAATCAGAAGGGGAAAAAATAACTCCACACCCTTTTCCTCAGGCCAAAATGCAAATTTGGAACTCATCCTGCATGCCTTCCCAGGGAGGCAGCCACAGCTGATGAGGGACTTCGTCTGCGCTTGTAGCAACAAGCCCTGGAAGCTGAATCACATCCTTGAAGCTGACACAGCTCCCTTCGGCTCACAGAGCAGCTGAGGGAGAAGGGAAAGGTTTGTGGACGCGAGGCTGTGGTATCTGTGTTTGTGCTGTGTGTGTTGTACCTGTGTGAGAGTGTGTGGTATGGTGGGGTGGGTGGAGGGAAGGTGTCTGGTGTTTGCACCTTTGTGTGTGGTGCATGTGGTCTGTGTGACATTTGTATATTTGTGTGTGAGAACTGCGGTATTTGTGTGTGTATTTTGTATATGCAGTGTATATGTGTGGGTGTGGTGTGTATATATAGTGTGTGTGTGTGGGGTATGTGTATGTGGTATGGTGGGGTGTGTAGGGGGAAGGTGTCTAGTGTATGTGCCTTTGTTCTTGGTGTGTGGTGTGTGTGGTATGTGTGATGTGTATATTGTATGTGCAGTGTGTATGTGTGGGTGTGATGTCTGTGGGTGTGGTGTGTGTATGTTGTGTATATATATGGGGTGTGCGTGTGTGTGTGTGTGTGTGTGTGTGTGTGCTGGCAGAGGGCAGGATAAGGGAGATGTTTAGCCAAGAGAGCCAGAGTCCATAGATTCAACAGTTCCTACTGTGTGCCAACCCCAGGCCAGGTGCTAAGAGTACAGAGATGAATTAGAACAAGTCACTGCCGGAAAAATCTGAGTCTGCTGTGTAACCTTTCCTGAGTGTTATGAGCCAGGCACTTTCCCTGCATCACCCTCACACCTACCCAGTTGAGACAGAGATTGTGGTTGTTCCCGTCTTACAGCGGGGAAGACTAAAGCTGAGAGAGTTCAGCAATGGAGCACTGTAACAAACCTGAAGAATATGGACCCAGGCAGGTCCAGTTCCAGAGCCTATTCTATTAACCACCACCCTCACAGTAGCTAATTTTACTGCGGGTTTTGCACACATCAGGCTCTCAGGATGTGTGCAAACAACCCCATGAGATAGACACTGCTATCCTCATTGTGCCAGGGAGTGAGTGGTCCAAGGGCACACAGTCAGTAAGTGGCAGAGCCGGGATCTGAACCCAGGCAGTGTTCTCCAGGGTGTGTGCTCCAAGCATTCTGTGACTTTGCCTCGTAAAGGCAGATAAACGTGGCAAGAAACAACAACACAGAAGACATGCGTGGAATGCTTAGAGGAAGCAAAGGATACCTTTCTGGGGGAGGCCACAGCAGGCTTCCCTAGGAAGCGCTATATGTCTTCCTGCATTTGCACACCTGACTCTTAGAGAAATAGCAGAGTCCATATTCCCCTGGCCATAACTTTAAAGACAACAGAAAGAGTCTGAAAGAGTCTGATGGCTGTAACTTCATACCTGCCTTGATTTGTCTTTGGTTGGCAGGGAGCAGGGAGTCGTGTTGTATTTCTTTTTTCTTTCTTTGAACATAAACTCCCTTGATGAAATGTGAAATGCCTCTTTCGGTCATGTAAACAGCCTCTTAGAGTCTCCCCTCCCCAAGAAACCAAAGAGTTGTCAAGGGCAGGCAAGTCTGTATATGAGCAGAGAAGTGGGAAGATGAAAAACCTGTATATGCAGAATAGTGTTGCCCAGAGAGCAAGGGGCTGGGAATTGGAGAAAAAGTCTTGTATATTTTGTTCCCAACTCTATCACAGTTTTTATTTCTCTTTCCAAAATAACTGAAAACTATTTATTACTAAACTCATGATCATTATGTATTTCAGGAGGATCAGCCTGACTAGCTATATTCCCCGAAGACTGTCTTCCCAATGGGAGCTTACCCTCACAGGCTTGGGTTTAGCTGTACAGGACATTAATGACTGCAGCCAGAGCCTAAAGTTTGTTGCAACTGTGGCATGTGTGCTTTTATAAAGAAAATTTTGAAAATAAAGCAATATGTACAAGAGAAGGATCCAACTTAACTAAGTAAATAAGTAGAGAAACTGCACTGGAAGACACCTTAACAAGTCAACTGAGCCAACTCAGTGTGCGTGTGTGTATGTCTGTGTGTGCACGTGTGTATGTATGTGTACGTGTGTGTGTTCACACATCACTTCTGATCCCCTAGCACTTGCATATTTTCAGGAATGGGAGGTCACCGCTCGCCCAGGCAGTCACTCCATTGTTTTATAACTCAAATGTGTAGGATGGGCTCCTTATAATGTTCACCGTTTGTCCTAGTTCTGACTTCTGAAGCTACTCAGAGTCAATTTTGAATACTTTTTAGTGACTTCAAAACCTTTTTTGGAAGAAAGACATGAAAAGCAAACATATATAAGTAAAATAAAGAAACACACAAATTCTTCTCCACATAAAAAGCCCATTGATTATTTGAAGATGACTAATAAATCCCTCTAATCCTTCTCTTCTCCATCCAGCTTAAATACCACTTCTGCCTAGCTCCACTCCCCACGTCCAGAGTCACATGATTCTCCCCAGACACACATGTGTGCACAAGTGCACACACATGCTGCCAGTCGGTGGGCTCAACTCTCCTTTAAAACCCTGTGACTGATGTTGCCCTTAAGGGAAGCGTGGAGAGCTCAGGAGCCTTCCTCTGAAGTTGATGGTCCAGCTCAGCACTCACACAGCATTATTACAATCACATCCTATGCCCAGTGCCCAATTTCCCAACCTGTCACTTGGCTCACCATTGGGTCTTCTTGCCACTTCCCGAGTGTGTGCCCATCTTAAAACCACCCTCCTTTATGACTGGGTCCTTTCTCATCACACTTGTTTCTTCTTGGACTGAAGGCTTGATTCCAGGTCCCTAGCCAGCAATATTTCCTGCCACCATGGCATCAGACATTTTAACAAACTCAGTCTTCATTTCAAACTAGCAATTAAATGTTTAAGGGAAGGCCGAAGACAGACAGGCATGCAGGTAGCTAAAGATTACTCAGTTCTTCAAGAATGTGTAGCTATTGAAAATTACTATCATCTACCCTTCATTTCTCAAGTTTTTCTTCCAAAATATCCTGAAGGAAACTTCCAAGTCCCTTGCTGAGATTGACACACATGGCATCAGAGCACCCAATGCTTTGCTAGTCTAGCAATTCTACCAGAAAAGAAAAGAACGGAATTTGTCATCACCTCTTTTATTCTCAGGTAAGCCATACGAGTGCCTGGTGATCACTGATTCCTTCTCTAAGTGCTGAGAAAAAATTATACACACACACACACACACACATACACACACACTTCTCAGCTGTAGTTTTCTTAGGGATAAATATCAAATTTAGATGTAAATTCTAACATGTATTTTCTTCCTATTTAACATTGAATAATTTGCCCATCTTCAGTCCTCTGGAATTGTCCTCTGCAGTTCCTGGAAGATTACTTAGAGTTACAACTCTGTATCTAAGTTCTTAGTAGGAAAAGCATGAGATTTAGATGTGAATTCAAATCTTTTCTCTTACTAAAAGTAATTTATTCAAGGTGGTAACCTTGAGCGAATGATTTATTTTCTTTCCACAATTTCTTTATCTGTAAAATGGATATAATATATGCCTTCCAGAGTTGCAATGAGAAAGGAATTCAGCAGCATATCTAAAACACCTACTGCAGTGCCTGACATGCCCTTTAACAAAGTTCTGTCCCTGCCCTGTGGGGATCTACTTATTTTGTTTCTGCATCCTGACCTCTGTGCTTCCATAGTATTTCCTCGTGTATCCTCCTCTCCATGTTCTGCCCTTTCCAACTGGAAAATCATTGTCCTCGACAGAGATGGCATATTTTATAAAATTAATACAGCAATAGTTCCTCACCCTTCTCTGTTAACATTCTGTTTTCTGCCCTGGTCAGTGAACCTCTTCTTTCCTTATTCTTATTTTGAAAATACCTTCTAAGCAGTCCACTGCACCCTTTTAATTCTGAGTACTTTTCACAAGTCTCCGTCTCTTCAGCAATTATTAATTAAAGACTCACTATGTCCAGCATGTACTCAGTGTTGAGGACAGATGAACAGATTGACAGGGCCCCTATCACAGCACATCTCACAGGAAGCATCAGGTTCCTGTAGGTGAAGCTGGGTTTAACTCGTGCCCCAAGTCCTAGGGTTAGGGTAGCGCACGATAGAACTAGGATTCTAATCTAAGTGACTTTTCTGCCATGTGATGTTGGCACAAATGAATTTTTTGAGAAATATTAACAGCACCAAGGAAATATTACAAAGTACGCTGTTGGGAGGCCCCATGATCCTCCTTCTGACATCATTTACCTCCACTCAACTGATTATCCACTAATCCTTATTAAGTGGTTACTGGATAGCGTAGTTAAGGTGTAACTGATAACAGCTAAGGTATGAGCCTCCAGTGGAAATGGAGTAAGTGGCTTTATTCACACCCACACACTCTGAGAGGTGGTGGGAAATGATTTAAGTGGCTGTCCTTCCCCCATCACTTACCAGTCCTTTTTAATTCAATATTTTTCCATAGCTCTCAAACATTAAGCTCTAAATACAGTGAACAGAAGGTCATTATACTCCATGATTACACACCCGCCCCCTTCTTTACTCATTCCCCATGAAGTGAGGTAAAAACAGTGTCTTCAGTAGCAGCAGGGCGTGGACCTGGGCTCTTGTCTCACTCCCATCACTAACTCAGTGTGTGACCATGGGAAGTCATAACGCTCTGGGCCTCCTTTTCTTCAACTGTGAAATCAAAAACTTAGATTTGAAAATTCTTAAAAGAAGGTCCTGCACTGAAGTTCTAAGGGGTCAACTGCTTGGATCCAGAGATGTATGGCTGTGCACAGATGTCAGCATCCTGCCCCAAGAGCACTTAGCTTAGCTCTGTAGGAACGAGGACACAGCTCCTCAAGGGGGGCTCCCACAGTGTGACTTAAGCATTCACATTCTTTTCCCAGAGTTCATTTGCTCATTCAGACAGTCTTCATGGGGCTTGTTCCATGAACAGAATTAGATCTGTGGCAGAGGGCTTGTAGCCTGGCTGCGTTGCTCATACACTGTGTGCCTTGAGGAAGCCATGTCACCTCTCTGAGCCTCTTTAGTTCCTCTGTAAATTTGACATAATGGTACACTTTAAATGCAGTGGTGGGTCTAGAAATTTTACGACCACATTATTGATCCAATTGGAAGATGGCCTGAAGGGGTTGCCTTGAACCTGTGATTGTGAAGTTAGCAAACACGAGCACAGGGCATTTGCTTAGATTCTTTATCTGAGGTGTCTAGAGTGAGAGCACGGGTGTAGCTTATATGGGGTGGTGGGACTTGGGGCTCCTCAAGTTACCCCAACAGCAGTCATTTTGCACAGAGCTGTTGTGATAATTCAATGTGATTCCATATGCCTAAGTGCCTGGCATGTGTTCAAAGAAATAGAACAACATGCTGGTTTTGAACTTGAGTGGCTTTGTGCCCAGCTCTTGGTGAAATACACATCACCCTAAAGTCCTTTGTCCTGAAATAAGGTCCATGAGAAGAAGATAGCATTTTTATAGGCGCAGCATGGAAAGAAACAAAATGATCCTCTCTCGGGGAGTACTGTCTTATTCTTAAGATTTGAGGTAGATCCTTGAGATTTTGGAACATATTAGACAGTAGCTGCATGACTCCATCAGTCCTCAGTTAAAGTACTGGGCTTGCAGAGCTGAGGAGTCAGGATTTGTTTATCCTAGTCTTGACAACATTTGGAAATTGAATTTGTGCCTGACTCCTAGCAAACCTTCAATAAGTGTTCAGTGAATGAATAGATGAATTAGTGAATTAATTTTCAAATGAAAAAAAAAAACAAAAACAAAAACAACAATGAACTATTTTGTAAGACCACCTCTGTGAATTTTCAGTTTCCACATATCTCCCCACTCATCAAGTTAGACTACCTGAAGGGAAAACTCCAGAAGGTTTTATTCCCATAGCATTTCTACATGCATAACCACAGGAGAAAGCTCAAAGTATTTTGTAAACTTCTTATTTTTATTCTAGCACTGGTAAATTCTACTCTGAGCTTTCAGATAGATAGACAGATAGATAGATAAATAGATAGATAAATAGATAGATAGATAGATAGATAGATAGATAGATAGATAGGCCATCCTCTGAAATCTAAGTGTTTGTAGGAGTTGTCCCCAGTATCCATTCACCCCTTCATCCTCAGTGACAGAGGCTTGCTTTTTCAGTTGGGTACATGGCTGCACAGGACAAATAGTACATTTTCCCGCCTCCACTACAACTAGATATGGTCATATGATAATTTCCACCCACAGAATGTGAGCAGAAGTGGTGAGGGCAACATCCTGGAAATATTCTTAACCAGAGGGGGCTGTTCTTGCCTTTCCCCTTTCCTCTTAAGTGCTAGCTGGAAAAAAACAACCATCTTGGAGATTGAGATGAACCTGGGAATGGAAGACACGTGTAAAATGTAAAAGATAGGAAGATGGTCCCTAATATAGGTCCCTTCAGACCTTACCTAAAAGAGAAATAAACCTCAACTTGAAAAACACAAACAAAAACCGTATTTTGCTGTTTTCTCTCTCACACAGTCAAAGCAAATCCTGACTCATACAGAGTTGACCCTTGGAGACCTTAGAAATGTTATTCATGCAATGTGCTCACAGAAAATGAGCACTGGACTAGGAAATGGTTACTGGACAGCGTAAAGCATAACTGACAGCAATGACGGTGAGTTCTGGTCCAGTTTCTATCCCTAGTTAGCTTGTAGACATTCAATAAACCACTTCATTTTTAAAGTCTCAGTTTGCCCCTCTGCAGAATATAGGCATTAAATTAATATCTTTTCTACAAATTTACTACCCCATAGTAATTTTTAGAAAAATACAGCATGGGCTCCTGTGTGAAATATCCTGCCAAGGATAAGGATATTAAGGAAAGAAGAATCTGGTTGTAAACACACTCAGTCAATATTTGCTGTGCACTTGACTCATGCCAGGTACTGTGCTAGGTGCTGAGAATACAGAGGTGACTTGAACAGAGACATTAACAAATATTGATAAATAATTGTAAATAGAAATAGATTTGCATAGAAGAGAAGCATTTATGTTACGGAACCATTGTGTTGGGGGGGATATTACCTGGCTGTAGGAAGAAGAGATCAGGAAGAAAAACATGAGGAAGTGATATTTAAACTGAAATATGAAGGCTGAATGGCAGTTGACTAGGTGGAGAGTAGGAAGAAAGAAACACACAAAAACATCTACCTTAAGTGAACTTTAAATGTTCCTTAAGGACAAGTTGATCAAGATTATTGAGCCACAAAAAGAGACTCAGATTTACTCTCTCCCCAGACCCAGCCCTATTATACACTGATGTCTCCCACCAAAATCTCTACCCAATCCTTAATACTCATGACTTCCAACTCTGGAAGATACTTTTTCTTGAAGTGGCAACACTGAACATTTTTAGACTAGACACTCTCCCTTTTATGTATACAGCAGTTTTCAACTTACTGTACACAAAGCAGACTCACATATACAATTTCACATACTATACAAGGTAGATGATATTAGCCTCAGTTACATGGCAGAAAAGCAAACCTGGTGAAGTTAAGTGACATACTTGTGTGTAAGGGGTAGGACCTGAATTTTTTTCCTCTGATATTCTATTTCGCATGTCTGTTCACCCCTCTTTCTAGTGTAGATACCATTTTCACACACAAGTGTGACCGTAAGGGAAAGAAATTAATTTATCCCTTTTAAAGGAAAATTGGCCAATTAATCTAACAACACTAGTGAGAGAGATTAAAGTCAAATAATTTCTTTACTCCATTTGGGACTTCCAAGCCACACAATAAAGTGAATAAAGACTTTAAATCTACCCTTTGGTTTTTGACCCCAAACATGATTACACAGCTTGAACAGAGCCTTTATACAACAGAATTAGCTCTAAATGACAGTTGTCTGTTTCTAAAGAATCGACTCCACCCTCAAAGGATAAAGGTTGAGCACCACAGGGAAGACTCAAAAGAATGTGCTATAAGTCCTGAAGGCAATTCTCAGGAATGTACAAACATGTTTTGAGCAGTGTCAATGCCCTCTGAATCAGGGTTCACCTGGATGAGATCTTTAAGGGTGATCAGCAATTCTTTGAGTGATTTGGCTGTGATATACAAAAATACACTGAATTATACACTTTTAAATGGGAATTATATCTCATAGCATGACTTTTAAAGTGTATCCTCATTGGTTTATAGTGTTACCCCTGTGATAGCTGCTGGAAGACTCAGAGAAGTATCTTTATGCCTATAGGTTGCAGTTAAGCTGGAGACACGGAAACCTACCATTAACCTTGTTCCTTCCTGCTCATGAGACAACTGGTGACCTCCCACCACCTCCTTCAGTTCAATGAGCTTATCACCTCCATTACCCCACAGGAGTCCAGGGGCCTCGATGGAGCCTTCCTGTCTTTCTTCAACAAAGATCTTTGCAATGAGAGTCTTTAAAAGAGAGGAATCTCCATGTCATAGGCCAGCTGCTTTGGGGTCTCCAAGTGTTCATAGAAACTCACGAATCTCCCAACGCTTCTCATGAAAACCACTTCCTCAATAAGATTCCCTACAGCAGAGTTCAAGGAAGCTGCAGAAATCTCCAACATGTGGGGGCAGCAAATGGGAAAACAAAGGTCAGAGAGGTTAAAGCTAATTACTCTGAGGACTACCTTTGGTCAATGGCCTGAGGTCTTTTAAAACTAGCTGTAGAGTTAACTCCTAGTTGGGAGATTAATTGAGTGAAAGGCATTCACACCTTGACTTTCAAGAGGACATCCTCATTACCAAAACACTAATCACTGAGAGAAACTGGATGAGGAATGCAAGAGACTAGTTTACAAAGAGTTTTACCTAAAACTAACTTAAACACACACACACACACACACACACACACACGTACCTTGCATATCATTTTGACATTTATGCATAAATGTCTCTCTTCATTTTTTTATACACTCTCCCTTTCTTTCTGGCTCCTTTTTTCTTTCTTTTCCCACTCTCTCTTTTTTAACTCCTTCATCAAAGGGTGTAACCAGTGCCAAGCACTGACAGAACAACACTGCCATAGTCCCTTCTCCCACATAACTTATGATTATTGGGATACGTCCAGGTAAAGCATCTAGAACATTGCAAAATTCCTTCTCATACTCACTCTTGCAAATGGTCCAGTCTAGACCCATATGTGAAGATGTGTCATTCCTGGAAAATGCCTCCTTTGGTCAAGATTAGATTGAATTTGGTCACCAATGAGTCTTAGAGTTCCCAGAGGCATCACTGAAGTGAGGATGAGTCACAAAAGCCCAGAGACCCAGGGGAATCCTAACTGTTAACATCCCTGGAACAGAATGGGAGGCCCCAAATCACGGTAACCTTGGTTTTCAATATCTTCCTGGCCACATAGAATCCTGGTTTGCTTTAACTCCTCAGAAGTGGGAGAGGCCCAAACATCATAATGAATGAGTTAGGAGCAGGGACTATGTCAATCTGCCAGTGCTGCAGGGCCCCAAGACTACTGACACCTATAGAAAAGTAGGTGGGAACACTAAGTGCCCCGGAATTGACTCAATCACCAGAGGTCCAAATGGCATTAGAATGGCATTTCCAAGATAGAAAATCATACATATTTGAGTTCATTAGGATTAAGTGCTTCTGTGAGTAAAAGAGACCTAGAAAATTACTGCTTAAGTGAGGAAGAAGTTAACTCCATCCTCAGATTTAAACAGTCTTGAGGTAGACATTTCACAGTTGATACATTGGCTCCCTGTGGTCAGCAACCAGGACCTTCTGTATTTGGTCTTCCATTTCCCAAAATACCCTCATGATCCAAATTTCCTTCTGAAATTAGCTACTGCATATTCCAGGAACTAAAGGGAAATAAAGAGTTAAGGACACGCCTCCTCTCTTTTAAAGAAAACTCCAGGAAGATCCCAATGACACTATTGCTGATATAACATTGGTCAAAATTCAGTCACATGACCACATCTTGTAAGGAAAGGTGGGAAATTTGGCCAGGCAGCAAAACTCCCAGGTAAATGTTTGGGCCTGTTGCTAAATGAAAAGGAAGAATGGATTATGAGCCCAGCTACAGATAATATCTGTCAATGGTCATCAATGGATTAGCTAAAAACATTTTTCTTTGTTTCATAAACTTGGATAGAAAAACTTCTGCCTCTCTGAGCCTCAGTTTCTTCAATTATAAAATGAAGACAAGTGATTACCAAGGTGTCACCCATCTCATTTCTTTTTAAAACCTATTTAACTTGGGTAGATTACGTAGAGGATTTTTTTTTTTTCAATTCCTAGCCTCTAAGTGTCTTCACAACTATCTGCAAAACCTGGATATCTTTTGGTAATAGGTGTCTGACAAGGATATGTCACATTCAGTAAGTAGACAAATCTATCAGAGTGTGGTTGAACTAATGATAAGGAAGAACAGGGTCCATTAAACTCCAGGTTAATTGCCAATAAGTGGTCGACTCCCAATTAAGCAGTTGACTTAAAAATCAGACAGAATTACATTAGTCCTTATTTTTCCAAAAACATGTTCAGCCATGTGTATAAATGAATTTTTTGTGCTATTGAAATACAATTGATCCTCTCTGGGAAACCCAGTGAGGACCCAGAAGGCAAGGAAAATGAACTTCACAGCATTTTGTGTGACTTTCCCAAACACAGATGCTAATTCAGCTTCTGAAAATTTAAATCAATCTGTGTGTGCACACATGATTACAAGGGGAAAGGAGCATATTTAAAATAACTCCATATGCCTAGGTTTTTCTGGCAGTTGACCAGGGAAATTTTAATGTTCCTATTGTTGACCCAATATCTAGGAATAAAGTCTTTCACTTTCACTTTCACTGCCTTTCAATCACCAAACACACAAGACTAGTCCCTTAGATAACACCATCACCAAAAGCTAATCCCATTCTAATATCTCAGATTCTGAAATTCATGTATTTATACAACCTGAGGTGCTCTTATAATGTTGAGGCTAAGAATTCGGATGCAGGAACTGGATGGCTGAGAGTGCTGGTTCCTGTTCTGAAATTTATAAGCTGTGTGACATTGAACAAACAATTTCCACATACCTCGGTTTCCTCATCTGCATATTAGGAATGATCATGACATTTAACTTTTTACGGGAGTATTAAGTACAAGAAACTCTGGACTATATGAACTTTATAAATGTTATTTTAAAAAAAGGTAAGCAAACTTTTATTCTTCCACATTGCATTTCTTCATTTCCACTAAAATTTCTCTTTGGCCTGATTTCCATTTCTATCCCTAAATCCCTCCCGCTTATGCAGATCTATCTTTCTTAAGTCCTCTACTAGGTGGAGACCATGGGGGAGCTGTTTCAACTGCAATTGTGCAAGCCCCAACTCTCACTTCTTGACCTTCCATGTCATCTGCCTTTCCTATCTCCACCCTCTCGTTCCAGGCCTTCAAGTGCTGATAGGAGAAGAACGCTTATGGTGCTAATCAGCAACACCATAAATTCACACCCAGCCTCAGCTGGACCCGGAATACAGAGCGGCCCCTCTCTTAGTCACACCTAGTTCCCACTTTCCACAATGAGGGTCCCACTTTCCACACACAAAATTGTTATGCCAACCCTGCCCTCTCAGGATGAATGAATTCTTTTCTTCATGCATGTCCTAGTTCACTCAGTCAATAAATATTTACTCAATCTCTACCACAAGCTAGATTAACAGCTTCCAAGGAGGCTACTCCCACTAAGTGAAGTCTGAGACTCACTTGTTCATCTAATCATTCATTCATTCATTCATTCATTCATTAAAAAATGATCCTACAAGAACACTCAGAACTTTATTATATTTCTCTTTTCTTCCTCCAAACTTTCTCCCAAACTCAATCCACTAATGTCTAAGAAAGAAAAGCTTCTTATTTCTTTGCAAGTCTAGTTCCTTCATCTGCATTCCTTTCCAGTCTCATCTTTTTCCTTTGATATCCATTTTCACATTTCTTCCTTTCTCCCCTTTGGCTAATCCTTTATACTATTCACTTATTTTGAAAGTTTGCATTCAAAAAACAAACAAGCATTATTATTTACTTTTTTATTTTTGCTGTTTCTCACTCTTTCTTACACTCTTCTTTTTAAACATCCCAAGCATATCAAACACTTTCTCAAACCCTCTCCCATTCACTCCTGGACTCCCAGGTATTTATTTGAGCCCTTCAGACGAATGGCCTTCTCCAAGGTCACTAACGGCCGTCAGTGACAAGTTCTAGGAATCTTCCTCAGCCCTCACGTTACTTCTCTTTCCTTTCTAAGGCATTTAGCCCTGGTGATTCTGCCTGCTTGAAATATCACTGCCCCTTTCGTTGTTTTATTCTCAGGATTTTCTGAAGCATCTCTAACGGTTTCTTCCCTGGATGTAGGTCTCCTGACCACCTATTGACGCATCCCCAAAAGTCGGTTCTCTCTTCTCCTTCCTTCCATTGCTAGACATCTCCGTATAGATGGCCTCCTCAGACATACCTCAAGAGGAATGCACAGTTTTCATCACACTCTGTACTACTTCTGCAAAGACCTCTTAAGTGGTCCATTTCTGGAGTCTTGCCAAAATTGGCCATAATCCATAATGCCCATGATAACCAAAGATATTCTTCTTAGATTCACATATATCATTATTGCTACATTCCATTTAAACTATTAGTCCCTTTTTTTTGGTCCATGCAATTTTGCTTTTCACTCTTTCTCTTCATTTGTTTTAAAGCATGGAATTTCTTCTCTTCATTTTCTTGTCTCCTGACATTTTCTTTTAGAATGTCAGCCATGATCATGAATGAAACCCCAAAAAGAGAGGTTTATCAAAATCTATCATGCACCCACTCCTCAGCCCCATCCCCTCCCACATTCCCCAGATGCATCATGGGTTTCATAAACACCAAACTCTTGTAGCTCCTGGAATGGCATGCCCTCTTATTGCTCTGTACCTTTGCTGTTGGGCTGATCCCAGTATCTAGAACACTTTTTCTCCCTTCTTTGCCTGACCAACTCCAGGAGGACAATTGAACAGAACAATTAGTACCTGGATTGGAATCCTGGCTTCATGCACCCTTCACCTCTAGCATCACCTGGGCAGATCTATTTAATCTCTCAAAGTCACAATTTCATCACCTGTTCAGTGTGGCTAACAATAGTAGCTACACCATCAAGGTGTTGCCATGATTAAGTGAGATAATACACAGACAGCAAATGGAACACTGCCTGACATATGCAAGGCCTCAATCAACTGTTAGCTGTCATTACTGTTGTCACAGTCCTGTGGTAGAGATACACCAGGGGTTATGAACACACGTCAGAAGAACAGTTAATATAACCTTGGGGGCTGAGGATGATGGAAGGAATTGCCTCTTCTTATGTGTGTTCATAGCCCCTGGTTTATCTCTACCACAGGACTGTGAAATATATTTTAATTGAATATTTATCGATACATATCTCTGCACAATGGAGAGGCTGGGAGGGTAGGTGCCATGTCTCATTTATGTTTGTATTCATAACACGTAGTATAAGGACTGGTTTTGTAAAAACTCAATAATGTTGAGTGAATGAAGGAACACCCCCAATTTAACTGCAGAGTCAGCTTCTCCTCAAAGAGCACTTCTGGCTCTCCTCCATCCCAGACAAGGTAAGTCATCCTGTTTCATTCCCCTTAGCAGCCAGCACTTCTGCATTTCACAGTCATATTTACCTGGGCAATATCCCACCCCACCCCCACCCCCCACTAGACTGTAAGCTCCTTGAGAGAAGCCACCACATCTGCCGGACCTAACCCAGTGTGTGTTTGCTAAAAGAATGTCTGAACAGGCTGAGATTACTCTTAGACACAGAGTTGCTAGGAACTCAGTAACTGAACTGCTGAAAGCACTGACATGAGCCTTGAGCCAAGCCTTGCTCACACTTCCTGCCTTCCTCCAGAACTCCATGCTTGCACAGCTAAAAGACCCGACTCTCTGTGTGGCAAAGCTTTGGAATCTGGCTGCTAAAATCAAAAGAAGGGAAAGCAGAGGGGCCAGGGAGTCATTTGAAATGACTGTCCTGAGATCCCGTTTCATCATGTGTATGCACTTAGTGACATATCAGGAAACTTTCTTCCAGCAGCAAGTTTTACCCCCCCCTCCACTTGTGGACATGTTGAAAGATCACACATACGTTTTCAATGAAGTCACTGACAATCACGGGAAGCCAGCAGCAACAGCTGGTGGGTCCGAGCTAACCCGAGGCGATTTAATCTCTTGGCCTCACATTGGGAAAGCAGTTTGAGGAAGGTAAAGACTCTGTTAAAAAAAATTTTTTTTTTGAAGAAAGAAAGAGATCAAGAACAACAAGGAGAAATTGTATGACTTGAGGCAGCTGCTGCTGTTACTAGAAACAAAAAAAGGAGGCAGGAGGGGCCCTGGCCCCGTGGAAGACAAGGAGGCTTGTTATCAGCAGCCAGGGTGGCCAGGACTGGTGCTCCTGGGAGGATATACTTCCTTTGTGGAGTGAGATAAGAGAAGACTTCCAACTCCCAGCAGAGCAGCCCAGGGAGTATGGGTTTGGGGACAATTTCTCATCTGGAATGCCTGGACTCAAACAATGTCCAGTATTGCTCATGAGAGATGAGTAACAGCAGAGGGACAATTCACAGGCCAGGGAACCCTGACAACAGTCATGAAAGTCTTGAAAGATGCAGGCAGCAGTGCAGTACAGCTGTTGAGCAATTATGAATTCTGTCAATTATGAATTCTGGGGGAGAATGCCATTCCAACGAGGCCAGCAGTCCTCATCCTGACCGCTTGCACCACAGGCATGATATCCAACAACAGAACCTCTTCCCAAAAGCAAAGCAAAGAGATAAGTAGATTGTGAAAGTCCCTGATGCTCACATATTTCCCACTGAATTTACAGGTCTACTTGTTTGACTCAGATTTCATGATCCTATTTTTGTACATCAGCCAATTAAAAGAAACTATTCTTTAAAAGGAAAGCTTAGTTCCCTCTGAAACTGAAATATTTGTCCATCAGGAGGAATAGCTGACCAGGAGAAATGACCACTTCCACTACTACAATGAATGAGATTGAAACTCTCCTATCATGATGTGCTGATCAGCTCCAAAGGCTTTTCCACGCTGCGTTCACAAAGGTAAATAAGGCACAGTCACTGACCTTGCAGAATTCAACAGTACCAAGGTGGAGCCAGCCACATAAAAAGGTAATTACAAGACAGTGGCCTATGTGCTCCAGTGGAGGTCTGTGCCTACTGTGAACCCCGAGACTGAAGAGAGGAGGGATGAGACCAGGGCTGAATATTGGAAATAAGGAAGAAAGGGAGGATGGAGGGCAGTAATAAGAAGCACGAGGTCAGGCTGCCAAGGTGCAAAGTGGTCTCCTTGCCACAGTGTTTTTACATTTGTACTTCTGTGGTCCTACATTGCTTCTTATACACATGTTCATTGATACCCTGTTCCCTTTCTGAATTTTTTCCAACTTTTTCTTATTTTTCCTCTCAACAATTCCATTCCTATTTTACTCCTTCCGACTATAGGCTTCCTGCCTATTCGCATCTGTACTTATTTCATTCCTGACATGTGGGATGTCCTCTCCAGCACTTTCAGTACACTAATCCACCCATCATTAAAATTCTATCTTCCTTTTACTCCCTATGTTTAAACTTATCTTTCAACTCATGGGGCAAGGATTTTTGCATCCACTAACTTGCTTAACAATGCACAAGAGAATAAATATGGTTGTTAAAGATGCCTATATAAAAGGGGGTTCATTTTTTTGGTAACCATTTTCAGGGAAGTTACAAATCCAGGGATGTAAAACAACATGGCTTTGCACTGTTATTGCCTAATGACATACTCAAATCACTTCTACTTGAAGTATACAATAGAGGAAATACATTCTGGATGACAGTATCTCTTGACTTCAGGATGCTGTAGAAAATTTTGATTACTCTTTACCTACCACAGTATTTTCCACCAGCACCAGCCTACACTTTCTGAGTTGGTCAATTGTAAGGCTCACAGAATTTGAGACCATGATCCAGTCGACTCAATCAGAATATCTCATTTCCCTGGCCACAATGATTGATTTAGGCATGATGACATGACACAGGACCCAGACAAATCAAGGATGTTTTCTTGAAGTCACTGGGAAAGAAGACTACCTAGATTATCTGAAACAGCTAATATCATATGAAGAACTGTGGGTGGTAATCTTAGACACTGAGTGGAAAAAGTATGAGTGAGAATACAGTTAACACAGAAAACAAAGGTGGGACAGAGGAGAAAAAGCAAGAGTCAGAATGATTTTTCTCCCCCTTGAATTCAGCTATGTCCAAAACTAGAATGGCCACTCCTGAACTTAGTTATATAAACTTATTAACTCTGACTTTGTTGCTTAGGTTAGTTTCCATTGAGTGTGTGACTCTTGCAACCAAAAGCATTTATTTAAATTCCAGTCATATAGATTTAAAATGTAAATCCAGTTGTATATATTTTAAATATATTTATATTTTAATGTATATATTGTAAATATAAATATTTTAATGTACATATTTTATATATGTTAGTGTATATATTTTAAATGTAAAATCCAGTTGTATGTATCCAGTTGATGGATATATCAACTGGAATTGATGATAATAATATCTTAAATGAAAACAGAGTTTCAGCAGAGTAAAATCAAAAGAGAATGGCTAGTACTATATAAGCCATTCTCTTTCAATTTTTTACTCTTACGTATATATATGGTTGTTTACTCTTACATATATATGTATAGAGAGAGAAAGAGAATTGAACAACACAATCAACCAGTAAAACCTAATTGACATACACAGAGCAATCTACCCAACAATAATAGAATACACATTTTTTTCAAGCACCCTTGGAACATTTACCAAGATAATATCCTGGGCAATAAAACAAGCTCCAATAAATTTTAAAGAATTGAAATCATACAAGGTGTATTATTTAACCATAATGGAGTCAAACAAAAACTCAATAACAGAAAAAGACAACAGGGAAACCTCAAAATACTTAGAATTTAAAACACACACTTCTAAATAACCCATGGGTTAAAAAGGAAATCTCAAAGGAAAATTTTTAAAAAACACACGGAACTGAACATATAGCATATCAAAATATATGGGGTGCATCTTAAGCCATGCTGAAAGGGTAATTTACAGCACCTAAGACATCAGAAAAGATAATAGGTCTCAAATCAATAATCTGGATTCTTAACAACAAAAAAAAATTAGAGAAATACAAACAGAAAGCAAGAAGAAAAAATAAAATATCAAAGATAAGAGCAGAAATAAATACAATTGAAAACAGGAAGGCAATAGAGGAAAATCAGTGAAACAAAAAGTTGGTTTCTTCAATAGAGTTAATAAATCTTTATCAGGACTGGCAAGGATACAAGATGAAAATACATAAATCACCAACATCAGGCATAAAACAGGGGATATTACTATAGATCCTGGAGCCATTAAAAGGATAATATGACAGTAATACAAACAATTTTGTGCTTATAAATTTGACAATATTAAAGAAATGGACCAATTCCTCAAAACACACAATCTACCATCCCTTAACCAAGATTTAATAGGTTGCTAAAGAGTCTTATAACCACTAAAATAATTTAATTTATAATTAAAACCCCCCAAAAAAGAAATCTTCAGGCCTAGATGGTTTCAGAGAAGAAATTTACCAAACATTTAAAGAAGAATTAATACCAAGTTTACAAAATCCCTTCCAGAAAACAGAAGAGAAAGGAACTCTTCCCAATGTGTTTTACTTGGTATTACCATGATAGTGAACCACAAAAAGGGCTGTACAAGAAAAGGAAAACTACATACCAATATCTCTCACAAATTTAGATGCAAAAATCTTCAATGAAATATTAGTAAATTGAATCCAGCAATGTGTAAAAAGAATTATATGTCATGACCAACTGCAATGTATTCTGGGTAGGTAAGACCTGGTTCAATATTCAAAAATCAATTAATATAATCTACTGTAGCAACAGACTAAAGAAGAAAATCATATGATCATATCAAGTGATGCAAAAAAAAGCATTTGACAAAATCCAACACTTATGATAAAAACTCTCAGCATTTAGGAATAAAGGAGAACTACCTTAATTTGATAAAGCAAATACACACAAAACCCCCACAGCTAACAATATACTTAAAGGTGAAAGACTGAACCCTTTACCACTAAAATGAGGAACAAGGCAAAGATACCAAGTCTCACCATTCTTATTCAACATGGTACTGGAAGTTCAAGCCAGCCCTTATTCAGTCTGTCTATAATAGGCCTTGTGTTGGCAATAGGACTGGGGGGCTGGTAGTTATCACAGGAAAGAAACACACATATATTTGGAAAATAACTAGTGGGTAGAACATCTGAGTTGCATGAAGCATAGAGATGTAAAGGGGTGGGAGGTTAGAACACCTTATCAGCAAACTAGAAAGACCTTCAGAATTATTTCTCCCATTAGGTAAAAAACAGGAGACATGAAGCTAGTGTTCCAGGTTACAAGTCCCCGCACCCCCACGTCCTCACCAAATTGCCCCCTGAATCACATCGGCAAAACTACATTCTGTGCCACGCAGCAGAACTGGTGGCTCTTTGCACCTAAAGAGCAATTTTAATTTTATCAGGCCAGCTGGAGCTTGTTTTTAAGTTTAAGTTTGTGGAAAGATAGGAAGCTTTCAAACAGGAAATTGGGATAGGGTTACACTGACAAAACTGTAATCGTGTTCATGACTTTAGAGCAGAGGAATGTTCTGCTGCAAAACTTCATTGCTGCAACCAAGTTTAAATTTTATATATATAATTTATGTTTAAATTATATATATAACATATGTAATTTTATTTCATATATATATGTATGCTTATATATATATATATATATATATATATATATGTTTAGGCCAATTTGGCTGCTTAGAGCTGGTTCTGATTCTAAAAGTTTGAGTGTTATCTTTGTTTTGTCCTAAGAAAAACCCCTTCTCTTATATAGTGAAGCTGTCCCTGTCTCTGGGACAGTCTTCAGGATCCCTTTTCAAGGTTTCAAGCTCATACCTCTTTTATCTGGATCCCAACACCCGTAGTTTTTCAGAAATCTCTAACCCTCCTTCCGCCTCCTCACATATTCCAGTCACCAAGTCCTGGCATTTCTGTTTCAGAAACGGTTCTTAAATGCATGATCTGTTTCCCAAGAGGACATGCACAACCCCAGTTCAGATCCTTACCACCTCTTATCTATACCAGCTTCCTGAATCATCTTTCTGACTCAGTCTCCACTTGTAAGCCTTTCTCCACCTTGCTGTTAGCGTGACCTTGTTGATCAAGGCATTTTTGGGCTTACGTCATTGCTGGTGGTTCCTCAGCCTCCACTGTACCATTGAAAACGTGATCCACTGCTGAGAGAGCAAAGCTTTGCTCCTGTCCATGATAAGGGAAGTGCAGAAACGGAAAGCAAACGTTTGGAAACTTTATAGACATTTGACATCGCCATGATATCCAAGCTTGTGATGAGTGGACACATGTCACCACACAGGGTAAATAACAGGGTTCTGTTGAACCCATAAGCTGAATCCTCTGTATCACAAACTGCATCTTCCTTTAGTTCTGTGAAAGACTAGGGACTAAAAACCAACAACTGCTTCTTTACTGTAGATAGTTTAAGAAGCCTTGTGTTACAGGATAAAGTCCAAAGACTTCACCCCAAACCCTTCATTATCTGATCTGCGTCTGTGGTTCTTCCAACATCTTCTGGACTCCTATACCTTACCTCTCTTCTGTGAGGCACAGTTCTTAACAGTTCTCCAAGTGCTATGTATGTATTAATTCTTTCTGACATGCCCTTCCCTGCATTGTCTATCTGGAAATTTTCTCTTATCTTTTACTGTTCTGCTAAAACAGTAAAAGATAAGAGAAAATGGCTTTTCTGAAGCCATTTCTGACGCCATCTTTGAATCGCCAGCATGGATATACCTTCCTTGTATCCTTCTGTATCACCCAGTACATTCATTCAAGAAGCATTTTTGCAATGCCAAATTCAGGATGAGTAGAAAAAGGCAAAATTCCTGCCATCAAATGATTCCTAGTCTCATGAAACTTCTGTGCATTGTCTCTTTGAAGACAGTGGCCATGTCTGAAACATCATTGTGTCTCCAAAGCCTCTGCTGTGAACATATCAGAGAGTGAGGTAGTGATATATTTGGAATTAAGGTTGATAATAATGGATGAAACATCTTTAGCCCTCTTGATTAACCTGTCTGGGCTCTCATTTCCCCTTTTATCACATTTAGGATTTGCACTGTAGGACACCTGCATTTCCTTTTAACCTCAAACATTCTACTCTAGAGCCAGGGAATTCGTATTACCAGAACTCACTTCCTCCAGATTCCCCTGCAAGATGGCCCTTATCCTCCCCACCTGAACCCCACACCAATTCCTCAGACTCTAAACACAAAAGTTAACAACCACAGGAATGTATGTAGCTCTATTTTCCTGAGACTTTTCATCAGGTCTTTCTTGATATTGCATCCCTTTGGTGATAGTGGCCTTTCAGCTGCTTGTACACTGCTCTTTAGCCAGGTAATTAAAACAGAAATAAAACAGGAATTTCAAACTTGGATTTTTTTCTACTGACGTCTTCTCTAGGTGTTGGGAAACTGGGGTGACAAGAAAAGGCATGTTTCAACACAAACATGGCATATACTTGTAGGCTTGGGGAAGCTCATCCGATAGTCATTCACTTATAAAACAATAGAACTGGAACATCTCAAGTTAAACAGATTGCACTGGAAATGAGCTGGCACTGTGGGTAACTCGGCCAAATATGTCCCCATTAAATCTACTGAGGTCAGTGTCCTTTCTCTTCTCTTCATTCTACAGATTTCACAGATGTATAGGTTTTTGGATCAGATCCAAGTCTCTGTACCCACAAGATTTCAATGCAACAGAAAATTCTTTCTAGACCTGATTCAACACCCAATTCTTAGTTTGGAATAAACAAGTTTTATCTGACAAAATTATTCCATTGCTCATAATTGATACTGTTAATGAATTGATTTAATTCTTCTTTTGTCACAGCAGTATCATGGGTGGTGATCATTTTCCATTGTGTTGCTTTCTGGAAAAATGGGCAACATACTTTAAAAGCATGATCCCCTTCTGAGCCCTCCTCTTGTCCAAACCACACATCCCAAACCCCTTCATGCCTGACTAGAACTGACCCGTCCTTCAAGTTTCAAACTAGATACCATTTCCCTGGGGCCTCTTTTGTGCTCCCTAAGCTGGGGCAGATGACATTCTTTCTTGCTCCCACAGTATCCTTGAAAACCAACCTTTGAAAGAAAAGGGATAGTATTGCAAATGTCAAATTATACCTAACTTGGTGGTGAGCAGAGCAACTAGAATGCACACATTTTGAGGTCGTCTCCCCAAGTTCAGTCTAACAGAAGAAAAATATTTAAATTAGCAAAGATTGAAGAGCCTGACATTTTTATTTCCTCAAACAATTCTTCTCAGAAATACTCGGTTGAGTCAGAAATATCTAATAAGATGGTCAAAGATGCTGCAAGTATAATTGCTCCTCAATGGGATAATTTATATCACTGGAAATGTCTCAGGTAAAAATCCTTAAATAATGCTGCTATAGATGTTTTCTAAGGACTCAGACATGAATTCATCCTACACATCACCTCTCTTTTATTATGCCTCACCATACCTCCTCCTCTCCCCACCGAAGAACTCTCCGTGAACTTGGCATGTGAATCTGGGGTAGCAATTCTTCAGCTCAAGACCATAAGAGAGAGTGATTCTGCTATTGGTCTCTGGGGCAGGCTTGCAGAGATTTCTGTCACCACAGAATGACACTGCATCTGCCCTCATCTTTCAGATTCCTTTCACTTTAATTGACAGGACAGCTTCCCTCCTCCCCTTTCCCTGGTGCCATACCCACCAGCCTGCTACACACATTAGTGTTTTCAAAGCAATATTCCCAGCAGGAGTTCCCAGAGTAGGCTACACACCCAGGAGGAAAGAGATAAAGGTCTGAAAACTCAGTTTTAATTGCATTTGGATTTGGGAAGCCTGTTTTGATTAACAAGTAACACTGTAACAGCATATCTCTTACAATTTAATGAAAAGGTTTTTTTCCCCTCTTTAAGAAAGTGAAGGAGGGAGTCAGATAACTCCAGGACAACCCTCACCCCCAACCCCCAAGCAATAATTTGATTCACACTGGTAATTTGAATGCCAGGACTGCGACGGATGAAAAACAACTTTCAAAGGGCTCTGGCACCCTCTGCTGGCAACTGGTACTGAGACCAGTGACGTAGAAAGGTCACTGGATGTTAGAGTTGACCTATTCCACTCCATTCATTTAAAAATGAACAAGGTGGGGATGAAGAGACTCACTCAGCAAAGTCATTTAACTTGTTAATAGGAATTGTATGTGGCCCAAGGGCACCCTACCATGTTAGGAAACCTCTTTTTTGAATTCTGTGTATTTCCTTACTAGGTATGTCCTTAGGTAAGTTATTGATCCCCTCCAAGTCTCAGCATCCCATCTCTACAACAAGACAATTATAAAGATCAAAAGTCTTTGAAGGGATTCAAAAAGTACCATTCTTTGAAATATACTATTTAGCTAGTAGTTATTTGCTTTTCCATCTTCTTCATCCAACATCAAGTTTGTTGGGATAATCAAGTAATCAGGGCTGATGGGTTCCCTTCCTTACTTACCGTTCTATGAGTTAGGCTAATGAGAGCACGTGCAGTTCTTCAGTTAAAGTTATAGAAATAACTGCTCCTGCACACATCTGATCTGTGCCCGTATTTATAGCAAATTATAATCCATATAAGTTCAGGACTAACAGAAGCGTAGATGTGGTGTCAACTACCAACCCTCCTGACCAATTTACTAGGACACCTTCTTCCTCTGGAAAAATGACTGAATGTCCTCTCTTCTCTTTCTTTTCCTTTGTGTAACCCAGCAGCAGTTCTGTCACTTCCTTATCTCAGAGCTAACATAACATGCTGATGACAGGGAGCTCTTAGGATCTCTTTGTGTAATTGTGCACTTTTGTCTGTGTATTAATTTCACAATGCAAAATCTGGATGAATTCAGAAACTTTAAAAGGCATGGAGGTCTTCTGGTGTGAACTTGATATGATAAATTCCTTCTGCCTGTGAAAGCCACTATAAAAATGTTGGTTCTGTGAAAAGCATTTTACAGACCTTCCTAGCTTAGGCAAGAAAAGTGTAATAGTTGGATTGGGTATTGGTTGAAAAACTCTTTCCCCATTGTACAGAATTCTTTTCCTCAATTTATTAAAGGTCAGATATATGTGGGCATAAAATATTGTTCTTAATACAGGATACACAGGTAGCAAGAGAGCTTGGCCGTGGCCCCACAAAGCTATTGTCCAGCAGAAAGGATGGTTGTCGGTCACATATCATTTGATTATTTCTTCCTTGTCACCATAAACCATTCTTCTGATCGCAGCAACTGTATGTAGAAGCTGCCTGTAAGCTGTTTCCCTGTGATTTTGCCATGAAATAATTTTGAATATGCACACACATATTTTTAAATGACTCTAAATACACACACAAAAACAAGTAGTAAATTAAAGATAGCTGTCCCAGATTGTAACATAATATGCCCCAGATATTATATTCATGTCCCAGATATTTTAAACTCCCAGAACCTCTCCTTTAACCACTTTGGTAAGCTTCAAGCTTTGGTATTCCAAACATTTGCCAGAGGGAAGAGTCAAAAAATGAGCATTCTTATGCCTCGGTCCCTGCATTTCTGATTCTCTAATAAAGTCCAGTATTCTGGCGTGTGTGGCCCACAGACAAAACTCAGAGAAATACTGCGCCGCAGCATGCAGATTTCTTTTCTAGCTATTCAGTAGTACTTTTTAAACTACTATTTTGGGAGCTGCACGTTTATTGGATATCTTCTGTATGCCAGGAACCCTGTGTGGCACTTCCCCAGGGTGGTTCAGAATAGCGGTTAAGAACAAAGAAGGCAGACCCTCTGGGTTCAAATCCCAGCTCACTTAACCACTCTGTAGCCACTGTCTCATCCGTAAAAGGAAGATAATAATCGTGCTTTCATCATACAGTAACTGTGATGATAAGAAGGGCAGAGAGCAAGAAGCCCTATGTAGGTTTAGAAGAAAAACCTTCATATGGACCCTGAAGAATTTGTCCACTGCCTGGTAACTGGACAGATGTCTGGTTGTAGATCAGCTGGGAATCCAAATTTCCAGCAAAGGGGAAGTTGTAGCTTCTAATAAGCTCGAGAACATATCGATGTCTGGACCTTCCCAGTTTTATGTCTGAGAAGTGGAGCAAGTCCATCTGTAATGTGTTCTCACCCTGAATGCAATCAACCTTATCTGGTCCAAAAGTTCTTCTCTAGAAGTAAAAGGAAAATTCCCCTTGTGGCACACTAAAATCATTTCATCCCCTCTATCATCGCTGGAAATGAAACTCTCAAATAAATCACATTACTGGTTAAAGAATATGCATGCATTTCTTAGCAGGGGTCAAGAAAACAAAACTTGATATAGCCATTCAATCAAGTGAGTAATAAAACCCAGAGTAACTGCTTTTATTTTTTAACCTTCTCTGTGCTCTGTCTTTTGACAAGTGCTGAACTGGACACATAATGGTTTGGATGTAGTAACATTTTCTTATATTTCTGTATCACTGTACACACACACACATACAAATAACGCTTCTTGTATTAATGGTCTTTTATTTAAAAAATAAACCTGTAATTCTGATATTCCAAAGTTGGGACATTGAGCTCATAAGACTTGGCTTTCAAATCTGGTTGACGATGGCAAGTTAAAGATTCTTTCTACATTTGAATATTTGAACTTGTTCTTTCAAACAATAAAGTTCTACAGAAGAGTAGATGTAGTCTCCCAACAACAGTTTCTAAAGGAATGTGCAAATATGCATTGTCTCTTTCCATTCATATCCAAACTAATTATCATTCCCTCTAAAACATTCTACTGCTTTCTTGTCTGCTAGCTCTTTTCTAGATTACTTATTTCTCTTTCCTCTCCCACAACCTTTATAGTTTCCAGATGCCACAATCATGATTTTGTTTAACGGTTAGCAATTATAATGACTATGACTAAATTTAACCAGTAATTGTGCAAAAGTTTGATATCCTTGTGTAATCCAAAAGTTATCTAGCTTTACAGACAAAAATGCAAGAAATAGGATGCCTTGAACAGCAAACATGAGGAAACAAAGGACTTTCTTTGGATTTTTTTTTTAAATAAGGTGATAGGGGATTTCAGCTAAATGAGGGAGGAAGACAAGAAAGGGGGTCATACCCCAAAGGAATTCCCTAAGATTTAGCTGACAGGAATGGAATGTGCTATATGGGCAATATGATACACAGAAGGAATTTCTGAAAACAGAAAAAATTTCTTAGTTTTGCCCTCTAAATTAAATTTCAATACACTACCATGCAGCTAAGGACAGAGCTTAAGAACAGAGAGATTGGTGCTTACATGCTTAGATTTGAGAGATGGTATATGGGGGGGGGTGTGTATGTACTTATAGTATATTTGTGTACTTGTATACATATATGTGTGTATATACACACACATACAATACACACTATCTACAATAATTATGTAGATATAAGACTACATAATTAAATGAGACAATAGAGCTTCTAATAGCTACATGTTCTGATAACATAGATACAGTACAACTACCAGAAAATGAGAGGAAATGGGGGAGTGTATGGAATGTAGATTAAGCTAACTGATGGTCTTCTACATTATTTGGGGTAAAAGAATATTACTTCAATACAGATGCTGAGGAAAATAAGAGGGCACCAGCTAATTAAATAGTGTCATAGGACAAAAATCAATAAATAATAGCTGAGAAAAAGAAGACACTAATGGCATTATACAAATATATAAGTACAAAAGTATCATTATCACAAATAAATATATCTTCCTAAATAACAAAAGCCTTATCGAAAGAGAAAGCCAGGCACTTCCCTGATGGCGCAGTGGCTAAGAATCTGCCTGCTAATGCAGGGGTCATGGGTTCAATCCCTGGTCAGGGAAGATCCTACATGCTGCAGAGCAACTAAGTGCGTGCGCCACAACTACGGAGCCTGCACTCTAGAGCCCACGAGCCACAACTACTGAAACCTGTGTGCCTGGAGCCCGTGTTCTGCAACAAGAGAAGCCACCACAATGAGAAGCCTGCACACTGCAGCGAAGAGTAGCCCCCACTCGCTGCAACTAGAGAAAGTCCCATGTGCAGCAATGAAGACATAATGCAGCCAAATACATAAATAAGTAAATAGATAAATATTTTAAAAAATGGTTAAGAAGGTAAATTTTAAAAGAGAGCAAATTAAACATAAAATATTGGATCTTTTCTATTTAATTATACATAATTACATATCCTACATATTCAAATAACTAAAATATGTACTTTATAATAAATATATTTTATATGTAACATATACAAATATATAACATGGAATATATTATATATATGTCAGAACTGAGACCAACCATTTCATCTTATCATTGTGTCAATAAATATATATAGACTTAGGTCACCTATAAAAAGGAAAAGATTTTCAGAATGGTTAAGAAAGCAAAACACACTATTACGCTGTGTATAAGAGGCATATTTTTATACAAAGAGATTCAGAAAGATTAAAAATTAAAAAACAGTACATCCATACAATGGAATATTACTCAGTGCCAAAAGGGAATGAACCACCAGCCATGAAAATACATGGAGGAAACTTAAATACATATTATTAAGTGGGGAAAAAAAGCCAATCTGAAAAGGCTGCATGCTATATGATTCCAATTACATGATATTCTAGTAAAAGCAAAACCATGGAGACAATGAAGTGATCTGTGGTTGCCAGGGGTTGGGAAGAGATGAAATGAATCAGAAAGCATAGAGGATTTTTAGGGCAGTGAAACTATTCTCTACAGCAGAGTAACGATGGATACGGGTCATTATAAATTTGTCTAGATCCATAGAATGCATAACACCCAGAGTAAACCCCAATGTAAACGAAGGGTGTTGGATGATTATGATGTTAGTGTAGGCGCACTGATGATGACAAATGCACCCC
This sequence comes from Hippopotamus amphibius kiboko, assembly GCF_030028045.1. NCBI lineage: Eukaryota > Metazoa > Chordata > Mammalia > Artiodactyla > Hippopotamidae > Hippopotamus > Hippopotamus amphibius. Next base: position 161,025,772 of record NC_080190.1, on the reverse strand, counting down.
TGTGGTGCAGAATGTTGCTAATAGGGGAGGCTGCGGGAGTGTGGGGGCAGGGCTATACGGGAAACCTCTGGATTCTCCACTCTATTTTGCTGTGGACCTAAAACTGCTCTAAAAAAATAGCCCATTAAAAATATAAATAAATAAACAAAGGGGTAGGTAAAGATAACAGAAAGCAATTTTTTAAAAGAAAGAAAGAAAGCAAAGCTCACAACCTTTATGATTAACAATATTGATTCAGATCCCAAAGTATTAAAAGTCACTTTGTAAGGCTAAAGGCAACAACTTACAACAAAGCAATTACAGGTATTATTTGTTCATCTAATAACATAGCAATGCTTTTCATAAATCATTGTTTAAATGAGACAAAAGATAAAATACATAGACAGACTAATAACGGGAGACTAGCACGCATCTCAGTTCAAGAGAAATAAAGCCAACAAAAACTAGTATGTTTAAGACATATAAGCAACTGCACCCGATGTTGCCAGGGTCCCAGTGCAAAGCTCGGATTTCTTCTACCTGGCAGGCAGTTTCAGGTGGGGTCTGACTCACTTCCTGCTGTTAGGGCCTTGCTTCAGGTTCTTATCTCCACCCATCTTTCACTTTCTGCTGCAGAAATTCTACATCTAGACACTGGCAAGAGCCCACTTGTCAAGCACATATGTGCAGCCCCAAGGCACAGGGAAACAAAAGCCTCTAAGGATAACCCTCAACATTTGAGATAACTGCTTCATCACTCAGCCCAAAACACACAAGGGTGAGAGGCATCACAGATGCTCAGAGAGGCTGGGTAAGCATCAGGTCCCAGTTTCACCAAGTGATACCCTCAATAACACATATACATATAATAGATAGAATACATGTATATATATATATATTCTAAAGTACACTATATATATATATATAGTATGAGAAACTATGAGAAAATAAGTACTGTTTTAAGTCACTAAGTTTGTTGTAATTTTTACACAATAGATAACTAATGCAAATGTACAGTAACCTCTGAACAAAGTAAGTAAGCATTATAAGTATTGGGTAGGTTAGCCCATTGGGTATTTAAACATAATAGTGCTCCATAATTAAAGTCTGTTCAGACACCAGAACAGACAAGCATATACATGAAGCAGAATAGGAAATCCAGAAATAGATCCAATTACATGTGACTTTTGATATAATAAAAGGGAACATCTCAAACTAGTAGTATGGTGATAACTGGACACCTACACAGGCAGACCTCAGAGATATTGCAGGCTCAGTTCCAGACCACAGCAATAAAGTGAATATCACAATAAAAGGAGTTGTGAGAATTTTTTGGTTTCCCAGTGCACATAAAAGTTATGTTTATACCATACTGTAGTCTATTGAGTGTGAAATAGCATTATATCTTTTTAAAAATGTATGTACCTTAATTTAAAAATACTTTATTTGTTAAAAATGCTATCCATCCCCTGAGCCTTCAGTTGAGTCATAATCGTTGCTGATAGAGGGTCTTGCTTTGATGTTGGTGGTTGCTGACTGATCGGGTGTGGTTCCTGAAGATTGGGGTGGCTGTGACCATTTCTTAAAATAAGAAAAAATGAAGTTTGCTGCATCAATTGACTTTTCCTTTCACAAATGATTTCTCTGTGGAATGCAATGCTGTTTGATGGCTTTTTACCCACAGCAGAATTTCCTTCAAACTTGGAGTCAGTCCTCTCAAACTTTGTCACTGCTTTATCAACTAAGTTTATGTAATATTCTAGATTCCTTCTGTCATTCTAACAATCTTCATAGCCTCTTCACTAGGAGTAGATTCCACCTCAGGACACCACTTCTTTTGGCTCATCCATAACAGGCAATGCCTCATCTGTGCAAGTTTTATCATGAGATCACAGGAATTCAGCTACATCTTCAGGCTCCACTTCTAACTCCAGTTCTCTTGCTGTTTCTACCACCGCCACAGTTACCTCCTCCACTCAAGTCTCAAGCCCCTCGAAGTCATCTATGAGGGTTGAAATCAACTTTTTCCAAACTCTTGTGTGTGTTGATATTTTGACCTCTTCCCATGAATCATGAATGTTTTTAATAGACCTAGACTGATGAATCCTTTCTAGGTTTTCAATTTACTTTGCCCAGATCCATCAGAGAATCACTGTCTACAGCAGCTATGGTCTTATGAAGTGTATTCCTTCAGTAAGAAGACTTGAAAGTCAGAAATACTACTGGATCCATGGGCTGCAGAATGGATGTTGTGTTAGCAGGCATGAAAACAACATGAATCTCATTATATCTCCATCACAGTTTTTGGGTGACTAGTCACATTATTAATGAGCAGTAATATTCTCAAAGGAATCTTTTTTTTTTCCTGAGCAGTCTCAACAGTGAGCTTAAAATATTCAGTAAACTGTGTTTTAAAGGGATGTGCTACCATTCAGGCTTCGTTGTTCTATTTACATATAAAATACAGGCAGAGTAGATTTAGCATAATTCTAAATTCTAAGGGCTCTAGGATTTTGGGAATAGTAAATGAGCATTGGCTTTAACATAAATCACCAGCTGTGTTAGCCCCTAACAAGAGAGCCAGCCTGTCCTTTGAAGGTTTGTAGTCAAGCATTGACTTCTCCTCTCTAACTATGAAAGTCCTAGATTGCATGTTTTTCCATCATAAGGCTGTTTCATCTTCACAGAATTTTTTTTTTTTTTTAGTGTAGCCACCTTCATTCATTATCTTAGATCTTCTCGGTAACTTGCTGCAGCTTCTATATCAGCACTTGCTGTTCCACCTAACACTTTTATGTTATGAAGATGGCTTCTTTCTTAAAATTCATGAACCAATGTCTGCTGGCTTCAAACTTTTCTTCTGCAGCTTCCTCACCTCTCTCAGCCTTCATAGAATTGAAGAGAGTTAGAGCCTTGCTCTGGATAAAGCTTTGGCTTAAGGGAATGTTGTGGCTGGTTTGGTCTTCTATCCAGATCACTAAAACCTTTGCCATATCAGCAATAAGGCTGCTTTGCTTTCTTATCATCTGTGTGTTCACTGGAGTAGCACTTTTAATTTCTTTCAAGAACTTTTCCTTTGCATTCACAACTTGGCTGACTGGCTCAAGAGGCCTTGCTTTCAAGCTGTGTCAGCTTTCGAATGCCTTCCTCACTATACTTAATCACTCCTAGTTTTTGATTTACAGTCAAAAGTGTGTGACTCTCCCTTTCACTTAACACTCAGAGGCCTAATAATTGACCTAGTATCAAAACAGAGAAGCCCAAGGAGAGGAAGAGAGACAGGGGAACAGGCTGTCAGTGGAGCAGACCAAACACACATACATTAAGTTTGTCATCTTCTATGGGCACAGTTTGTGGCGTCCCCAAAAATTACGACAGTAACATCAAATATCACTGGTCACAGATCACCATAACAAATATAATAATGCTGGAAAAGTTTGAAATATTGTGAGAATTAGCAAACTGACACAGAGACAGGAAGTGAGAACATGCTTTTGAAAAAATGGCACTGACAGACTTGCTTGACACAGGGCTGCTGCAAGTCTTTAATTTGTAAAAACCATAATATTTATACAATTAAATGAGGTATGTCTGCATAAAAAAGTTAAAATTAGCTTCACTGCTTGCAACAGGATACATTATAAATGTATAAAAGCTTTAAGTATGGAAAAAATATATATATAAGTTCAAGAAGAAAACATGAGTAGACTTTTTCACACATGGGGGATAATTTCCTAACTGTGCCTCCAAATCCAGAAGCAAAATGGAAAATGGTTGGTAAATTTGATTAAATAAAAATTTAAAACACTTGTATGCCAACATACAGTAAGCCAAGTTAAAAACTAGGAAAAAATATTTACAAACTTGTAATTTCCCTGTTGTATAAACAACTTCTAAAGACAGAGAAATAAAAGACCAAAACCTTACCAAAAGGAGGGGTGGGGGTGGGCCGGGATCTTGTTGGTTCATAAACCTGGCAGCTTCCTGGGTAAAATCTGAAACTTAACCCCATACAGGGTAAGGAGAGCCTGAAGAAACAAAGACAGAGGCAGGCGCTCCAGATTGGTAGGCAGCAGGCTTAGTAAGCCAGAGAACTTACACACCAGACTTGTTTTGGGCAGACGCAAGTTGATCCTGTCATTCGCCCACCAGAACCTTAAAAGTTTATACAGAGGCCTTTCAGTCACAGACACTTTTCAGAGGGTCTCCACAACACCCCACTCTCCCAAGGCTACATCCTTGAAAACAGCTCTCACTGTGGGAACAGTGGGCAGAAAGTACATTCCAAGTACAGGGGAGGGCAAGGCACCTCCAATTGCCTGGTCCAGCGCTCAGGTCAATTGGCAGTGATGTCCTCTTAATTACCTCCTCTAACAGATACAAAGTGCTCACCGAAGAAAAAGACATGCACATGGCTTTTAAATTCATTAAAAGATCAACTTGCTTATAGTAAGAGAAATAAAAGGTAAAACTATACTGACTGACAAAACAGACTGTGGGAAAACAATACCACACATCGATTGTAGAATTTTTTTTAATGTTTAAACTACTATGAAGGAGAATTTGGTGATATTTAGAAAAACTGCATGTGTACTTAATGTGTCCCAGCTACCCCACCTCTAGGAATGTATTTCAAAGACACATTGACCAAATTTTACACAAGGCTGCGGTAGATTGTATATTTCTCTCCAACTCTTCGGCCTTCCTTGCACCCACAATTCTGTCATGGCCTCACCCTGAGTGAAGCAATTCTCCACCTTTGATGTTGGGCTGGACCAGGAGGCTTGCTTTGAATAGTGGCATGTGAATGGAAGTGACAGTGTGCCAGACCCAGAGCTGGGCTTTAAGAGATGTAAACAGGAAATGATTATCTTTATATTCAGCTAAGTCTTGGTGGTTGTTTACTACATGGCATTTTATAGCAAAAGCTGATACAAAGGAAGCATTATTTGTAATAAATAGCAAGTAGCTGGAAACAACCCAAATGTCCATCAATAGGGGCCTGATTGAATAAACCACAGACAAGCTACACAAAGGATAATTATGCTTTATTCTTAGATATTTTAACAGCAAGAGCAACTGCAATTTACCTAGATCAATTTAAGATATTCATAAGAAATTATTTCTCTGATAATCTTCAAATATTTAAGTATACAGAGCATTTAATTTTTCACAATAGCACTGGTGTTAATCAAGGGACAATCCTCAAAGCAATGCTTGGACTGGATCATTGCTTTCAACCTCAGTAAATTAGGACGTGTAAGTGTCAAATGTGGGTTGCTCTTCAGAGGAAAATCATGAGTTACTGTGAGCCAGGAGTCTCAGACTTCTTTCTCACGAAAAGCGATCTCATGTTCCTAATGGCCACCACGCATGAATGAATAGGTTAGGACTGTCGGGGGTGTAAGTTGCTGACTGTGCATGGCTGCTGACTTCAGCTTTTTCCTTGCTTGCTGTGGGGAGCTGTATATCATGACACATAAGATGACAGGTTTGAGGTCAAACACACCTGAGCTCTAATCCCTGACATTTTGAAGTATGACCAACTTAATTATTGTAAAACTCCAATTCCTTGTCCATCATTCAGGGTTACTAATACCTACCACTGAGAGTTTCGATGAGGAAAAGAGGGAGCAAATATACAGACTGTACACAGTGCTCGCGAGATCACAGACACCCAAATATATTTGTATGTTTGTTTGTTTCCTGCCTCCATCCTTTCTCATCAAAACTGTGGAAACATGAACGTAAATATGGGCTCTGAAATCTCCTACTAATAGTTACATCCAAGATTTTCCTTAATATTTTCAAATAAGCTTATATAAATAATTATAATACTAGAATATATATATTATACATATATATTATATATATATGAAAACAAAAAAATCTTGAGAACTTATTAGTAATATGAGAAATTCTGCATTCACATAAATAGGCTCAGAGTTAGTATTGCATTAAAAGAATCTTTGTCTTATTTAGTCTACGTGCGTATGTTGGATTTGATTTACAAACATGCACTCTTTCCTCCAAAAAAAGATCCGGTCTGTTGACATGCAGTGACATGACAACAAGTGTTTCCCTGTTGGGAACTTATAACCCCATCCCACTGTCAAATATGGCCACGTGATTTGCTCTGATTAAGGGCAGGCCAGTAGATGTGACATATAACACATCCAAGCAGAATTTCTCACCAAGAACCAGAGTGGAAAATCTTGTAACAGATAAGGCATCAATTATTGATAGAATACTAAGGAGGGTCTTCCCTCAGTCCTGGGAAAAATTAACCCTAGCAAACTTGTATAAAGAGGTTGGAACTTCCTAGGTGGTGCTGTGGGTAAGAATCCGCCTACGAATGCAGGGGACACAGGTTCGATCCCTCCCCCAAGAAGATACCACAGGCTGCGGAGCAACTAAGCCCGTGCATCACAACTATTGAGCCTGCGCTCTAGAGCCCATGAGCCACAACTATTGAGCCCATGTGCCACAACTACTGAACCCATGTGCCTGGAGTCCATGCTCTGCAACAAGAGAGGCCACAGCAATGAGAAGCCCGTGCACCACAAGGAAGAGTAGCCCTCGCTCGCCGCAACTAGAGAAAGCCCGTGTGCAGCAACGAAGACCCAACACAGCCAATAAAATAAATAAATAAATTTATTTTAAAAAATTAAAAAAAATAAATAACAGTATAAAGAGGTTGGTAGGCAATATTTTAGGTTTTGCAGACCACATTCAGTCTCTGTTGCCTACAAGACAAAATTCACAGTGTTTGACATTCAATAAAAAATGACCATGCATGCAAAAGCAGCATAATAACTACCATGAGAACAGAAATCAATAAATCAAAACTGATCCAGAAATGACAGATGATGGAATTTGTTCCCATAACCTGAGAGACTCTGACTTGAGCTGAGGCTCACAACTTCAGCTTTAAGATATCTTTGCTTCTAACACTTGGAAATTTTCTCTCTCTTGAATTCAAGACCAATAACATTCCCAATATTTTTTTCTTGCTAAATCTATCTAAGATTTTCCATGTGTTTGAAGCAGTAAAACAGATCTTTCAAGGCATCTCCATCCACAATAATGCCTGAAAATCTTGATTCATTTCTCTATTTTATCAACAGATTTAAGTCCTTGAGAATCTTGAAGAACAAAGTGTATCCTAAATCTTCAGCAAATTAGTCTCCATTGTATCAGGTAATATTAGTGACAACCAGACAAGAAAACAGATCCACATAGATGTGCATTCAATACAACCACTAGATGGCACAGTCTCTTCACATTTCATTAACACTAAAGCCCAGAAGGGAATTCAGTCCTTTACAAGGGACACTTACCAGATAGCTGTCCTAATTTGTCATTCCAGCTGCCTGCCTTACTTGCTGATGATCTTATGAGAAGGAACTAAGTCTAATACAACTTTGCTTTCCTTTAACTTGAAAAGGAGCTTTCTAATTTTTTTTTTATGTTGATTGTGTGGTGAGAGTTTGAATATTTTCAAATGCAAACCATGAGATGAATTCTGATTCACCCATTCCCCACCTCTGACACAGGCTGCCTGCCTTACTCATCAACCTTGCCCCAGATTCCAGCATTTTTCAAGGCCTAGGGTTGCCTCCTCTCCTGTAACAAGCCAACACTGATCTTTCCAGTCTACGAGTATCTCTTTTTCCTATATTCTTATAACACTTTTATTTGTTCCTTATTAGACAGGACAGTGTAACACTAGGGAAGTTACTCTACCTATTTGAGTCTCAGTTTGCGCCTCTATATAATGGAACCCACTATAGTACATCACTTATGTCTAATATAAAATAAATTCTCATTGATATATTCATTTTTGAGTCTTTGGTATAATATTAGGTATGATTTCCCACTGTCCTCTGCTTTAATTATATGGTCAATAATTATTTCTTGAACATGGACAATTTTCCAACCATCTACTTGCTGCTATAGATATAGTAGTGAATAAAATATATACAAGCCATGCCCATACAAGCCTTACAGTAGAGGAAGGAAGAGGGAGATAAATCATTCCAGTAAGATCTACAATATAGGAAGTATAGTGGACTACAGGAACATGCAGCAAAAGTAATTTCTCTTGTCAGAGAGAATTAGGAAAGTCCCCCTAAAGGGAGTATTATCTAAACTTAAGCTGATAAAAATAGTAGTGATTAGCAAAGTAAAGGGGAAAAGCGGGTTGGATTTTAATCCAGCCTGTAAAGGTCCAAAGGTATCAAGATAAAGGCTTGGCAAAGTCACAGCTTTCAAATGTTTTTGACCACAACTTACAACAAGAAATACATTTTATATCACAACATATACACAGACTCAGACACACGTGAAACAAGACTTACCAAAATATTCTTAACCTTATTGCAAAAATGCATTCTAATATTTTCTATTCTATTCTCTTTTATTTAAAAATCATTGATCTCACCTCACAACAAAGTACCAAAATACCTGAAGCAAAACAGGCCAAAATGAAGGGAGAAATTAAAAAATACAAATAATAAGAGTTGGAGACTTCTATACTCCACTTTCAATATTGTATACAGCAACTAGGCAAAACACCAGTAAGGAAATAGAAGACAGCACAACACAATATACCCACTAGCCCTAAAAGACATCTGTAGGACATATCACTCAACAACATCAGAATATGCATCCTCCTCAAGTACACATGAAACCTTCTCCAGGAAAGACCATATCCTAGGCCAAAAAAGAGATCTCAACAAATGCAAAAGGAATTAAATATAAACTTCATTCTGAGAACAATGGAATGAAATTAGAAATCAGTAACATAAAGAAATATGGGAAACTGACAAATATGTGGCAATTAAACAACACACTCCTCTTAACCAATTAATCAAAGTAGAAATCACAAGGAAAACTATAAAATACTTTGAAATGAATGAAAATTAAGACATACTATACCAAAACATATGGAATGCAACTAAAGCAGTTCGTAGAAGGCAATTTAGAGCTATAAATACCTACATTAAAAAGAAAAAGAAGAAGAAGGAGGAGGAGGAGGAGGAGGAAGGCAAATATCTCAAGTCAATAACCTAACTTTTCACTTTAAGACACTAAAAGAATAAGAGCAAACTAAATCTAAGGCAAGAACAAGGAAGGAAATCATAACTATTCGAGCAGAAATTAATGAAATAAAGAACATAAAAATGATAGAAAAAATCAACAAAACCAAGTGGCCCTTTGGAAAGATAAGCAAAATTGACAAACCTTTAGCAGGATTGACCAAGGAAGAAAGAGAGAAGACTCAAATTACTAAAATCAGAAATGAAAGAGGAGCCATTATTACCAAACTTACAGGAATAAAACACTTTACAATACTACAAAAAATATGAATTATATACTAACAAGTTAAATAAGTTAGATGAAATGGAAAAATTCCTAAATCTGACTCAAGATGAAATAGACAATCTGAATGTACCTATAACAAGTAAAGAGATTGAATTAGTAAAAACAACAACTACTACAACACCAGACATCTACCCACAAAGAAAAGTTCAGGCCCAGATGACTTCATTGGTGAATTTCACCAAATATGTATTTAAAAAAAAAAATAACGCCAATACTTTATAAACTCTTTCAAAAAATAGAACAGGAAAAAACACTTCCCAACTCGTCCTAGCATTACTCTAATATCAGCATGACTCTAATATCAAAACCAAACAAAAACATTACAAGAAAACTCCAGACCAATGTATCTTAAGAATATATATGCAAAAATTCTCAACAAAATACCAGCAAACAAAATCCAGCATTTAAATAGATAGATAGATAGATAGATAGATAGATAGATAGATAGATAGACAGACAGAAAGAAGTAATGACCAAGCAGAATTTGTACCAGGAAAGCAAGGTTTGCTTAACATCTCAAAATCAATTAATATATACCATATTAACTGAATTAAAAAAAAAAACTACAAAACAAGGACACCTGCACTCATCACTTCTATTCAGCATTGTACTGGATGGAGATTCTAGTCAGGACAATTAGGAGAGAAAGTGAAACAAAAGTCATATATTTTGGAAAGCAAGAAGTAAAGCTATCACCCTTTACAGATGACATTATCTTACATATAAAAATCTTGAGGAATCCACAAAACATCTATCAGAACTAACAAGCAAGATCAGAAAAGGTGCAAGAGAGAAGATCAAAACACAAAAAGCAATTTATTTCTATACACTTGCAATAAAAAAAATCCGAAAATGAAACTAAGGAAATAATCTTCTTACTACAGAATCAAAAATAATAAAATTCATAGCAATATGTTTAACAAAGTGCAAATAATGCTCTGAAAAACTACAAAATATTGTTAAATAAATTAAAGAATAAATTAAAGAGATTCTAAATAAATGGAAAAACATCTCATGTCTATGAATTGGAAGATTTAATATTGTTAAAATGACAACACTCCCTGATCCACAGACCCAGCATACTCTCTGTCAGAATTCTAGTTGGCTTCTTTGTAGAAATTAACAAACTGATCCTAAAATTAATATGGAAACTCAGGAGACACAAAATAGCTCAATCTTGAAAAGGAAGAATACAGTTGAAACTCACACTTTCTGATTTCAAAACTTATTACAAAGCAACAAAGTAACAGTAGACATTGTGGTGCTGGCATAAGATAGGCATACAGATAAATAGGATGGAATTGAGAGTCAATTTACTTTAATTATGTTTTATACACATATAATATGTATAGCATATATTTTTTTCAATTGATGTTTGACAGGGGCATCAAAATCATTGATTAGGAAAAGATTATTCTTTTCAATAAATGATCCTGGGACAACTGAATATCCACATGGAAAAGAATGAAGTTGGACTCCTATCTTACACAAAATTTTAACTCAAAATGGATCAGAGACATAAATCTAAGAGCTAAAACTACAAAACTCTAGAAGAAAATGTACAATTAGATCCTTATGATCTTGGATTAGGCAATGACTTGTTATTTATAACACCAAAGCACACCAAAAGAAAAAGTAGATTAATATGACCTTGTCAAAATTAAAACTTTTGTGCTTCAAAGGGAACTACCAAAGATATGAAAGGACAAATCACAAAATAGGAGAAAATATTTATAAATCATATACCTGGTAAGGGAATTGAATCTAAAATATATAAAGAATTCTTACAATTCAACAATAAGAAGACAATCCAGTTATGATATATGCACAGAAACTAAATAAATATTTTTCCAAAACAAATATGAAAATGGCCTATAAATATTTGAAAGATTCTCAAAATCATTGGTCATCAGGGGAATGCAAATTGAACTACAACGGACTATCCCTTCACACATACTATAAAAGCTATAATCAAAAAGACAGCAACAAGTATTGGCAAGAATATGGAGAAATCAAAACCCTCACACAACCAGTAGAAAATATAAAACAATTCAGCTACTTTGGAAAATAGTCTGGCAATCCCTCAAAGAGTTAAACCCAGAGTTACCATTTCACCCAGTATTCCACTCCTAGCTATATACCCAAGAAAAATTAAAACATACATCCACACAAAACTTGCACGTACGTGTTCGTAGTAGTATTACCATAACAACCAAAAAGTGGAAACAACCCAAAGGTCCAACAACTGACAAATGGATAAACAAAATGTGGTACATCCATACAGTGGGATATCATTTGACCAAAAAAAAAAGTGCTACAACATGAATGAACCTTGAAAACATTATGCTAAGTGAAAGAAGCCAGTCACAAAAAGCCCCACCTTATATGCTAGCATTTATATGAAATGTCCAGAATAGTCAAATTCATAGAAACAGGAAGTAGCTTAATGATTGTCTGTGGTTGGGAAGGTGAGGGGGGAGTGGGGCAGTGAAAGCTAAAAGGTACAGCGTTTCTTTTGCAGGTAATAAAATGTTCTAAATTATATGGTGGTGATGGTTGCACGGCTCTATAAACATCCCAAAAGTCACTGACTTTTACACTTTAAATAGGTGAATTATGTGCATCTGAATTATGTCTTAATAAACCTATTAAAAATTATTAGTCATGACCAACTAATGGGCCATGACCTGGTACTCTGCAAAACACTTTGTTAAGAACTAAAAGAATTCCAGTTTGGCTAAAGCACAGAGAACCAATAGGCTACTGATAAGCAGTAGTGTTCAGTGATTTTAAAGGCCACACAGCTAGGGAAAATGGAGTTTGGAAACTAGATCTATCTGCTTCTCACGAGTGTGTATGTTTAAATATCATGATACATAATTTTAGTTTGCAAATAAAATCTCAGGTGCAAGTCAGGCTCACCAACTTGCTAGGAATGTGAGTCTCAGGTAAGAATCTTAGGTTGTTTCTTGGTTAGAAAATGGAGAAAATGATACTCACTTCCTGTGCTCTTTGTGTGGAATAAATGATAACATACAAAATACCTAGTAATCTAGCAGACAAAATAGAGAACAGCCAATATGGTTGCTGTGAAAATTTGTTTGACTGTAATGCAATTGGTGGCATTTTACTCTTTGAAACATTAATTCAGATTTTGACAGGAGGAGATGGCTGTGGTGGATGGAGGTGTTCAAAGCAGGGGAAACATGATAAGCAAAGGTGGAATCAGAAAAATGTTAAGGCTCAGAAAGCACTGAGTGCATCTTGGCTGAGTACAGTGTGAGTCAAGAACACAGGATTAGGGCCTTGAATGACAAGCTACAAGTGAATCTTTAATTAAGCAACAAAGTGGAACCATTGAAGCTTTCAGACTGAACGAAAATATGTTCAGATTTGTGTCTTAGGAAAATTCATCCATCAGTATCTGGCACAGAGCAGATACTCAACAAATGTTCTCTGGATGAATGGCAGCAAAGTCAAATATGCTGTGAAAAAATAGAAGCAATGAGTAGAGAATCCAATTAGAGGCTGTAACACACTGTCGGTACACACTCAAACCCCATTTCCCCACCCCATTTCTTTCAAACAAAATTCCATCTTGGCTTTCTCCTTCCTCCATGAAGGAATGTACTTCAGAGAAGATTGGTCCCAGCAGCAGGGAATAGGTTCTGCTTAGCCAGAATAATTCTGGAGGTCCTTCCAGGGGTTGGTTTCAGCATGGGCCTGTGTTGGAATGCCTGCCTATAGAGATATATGGGAGTCCTGTTAGAGGAACACAAGGAAGAGAGAAGTATCCCTTTTCATGCCTCTGGATGTTTTTGCGTCTGTGTATAATGTATAGAATGGCTATCGCCATTGTGCAATCAGTCTGCAGGCATGGCTGACCAATAAGGTATACAGAACCAAGAGAATGCAGTGAAGCAGCCCTATGTATACTGTCTTGGATCCCCTTTAGACTCCTTATTACAGACAAAATATATTTACTTATCATTTAAGCCAGTGGGGTCAAAGTTATATAATTCTTAAAGCCAAAAACTTGCTGATGGATAAGAGACCATTACAGCTCTCCAGGCAAAGGGTAATTAAGGCCTGAGTTAAGACAATGTCCTCGGGGACAGAATGACTTGTTCAAATTTGAAAGGCAATTTAGACAAAGAGTAGGATTCTTAGATTTAACAAATAAAACCAAAGATGCACAGTTAAACTTGAATTCCAGAAAAACAATGAATACTTTAGCATAAGTATGTGTTGTGCAACATTCAAGACATACTTATGCAAACATACTATTTGCTGCTTCTCTGGAATTCAGATTAAACTGGGTGTCCTGTATTTTGTCTGGCAACCAGAGCATAGAACCTTCAAGACTTAACCATGGATTCGATGTGAGGAAGATATCAGCAAAAAGAAGTTACAAATGCTTCTGAGGTTGCTAGCATGAGTTGCTGGGAGTCTTGGGATACTACTATATAAGAAGAAGAAGTAAAGGCATTTTGTGGGGATAAAAGTTTAATTGGGAATTTTGGTGGGGAGATAGTCATTGCATTATCTTAGAATAGTAATTATCTACCAGAAGTGATTTTGTTCCCTAGGGATATTTGGCAATATCTAGAGACACTTTTGATTGTCTCAACTTAGGTGAGGGGAAGGCAGATGTTATTGGCATCTAGTGGGTAGACACCCAGGATGCTGTTAAACATCCTACAATGCACAACAAAGAATTATCCCACCCAGAATGTCAATAGTGGTGAAGTTGAGAGACCCTATGTTAGAGGATGGGGTAAAAAAAGGTGTTTTTAGGATTTACATAGTAAGGCTGCATTAGATTTTAATAATCTGACTTCATTCTCTGTTCAGTAAGCATTTACTGAGCATCTAACATGTAGTAGACTAGTTGCCAGAGACATGAGGAGGAACAGGGTAACAGTATGGGATTTCTAGAAGCTCAGCCTATTAGGGGAAATTGATGTATAAAAGTGTCTGGATAAAAGCTTCCAATAAGTATACTGAAGAAAATGTAATTTTATATAAATCTGAGAAATTGTGCAATAAGATTCTTGCTTTCCAAAAAACATGGTCTCCAGAACATTAGTCTGGCAGATACTAAGTCTAGGAGGCAGACAGATCTTTCTTTATTCTAGAAAAACATCATGCAGCTATAAGTAAAAGACATACCTCAACCACAGTCTGGATGAAAATTATTCTGCATAGCATTTTAGGGTCAACAGGAAAGGTAGAAGCATCTGTTGATGTCTACTGTGTGCCTAGCATCTTCCTAGATGCCATGATGTCAACTCACTTGTTATTCACAAAAGCTGAATGAGATGACTATTAGCATAGGCAGTTTACAGGTGAGAAAATTGAGATTCATAGAAATTGAATAATATATGAAGTATGTCTTTTGAGATCCTAGCACCCTACCTTTTCCAGATTGTTTTCCCTTTTTAATGTTCTTATTTCGTTTTTACCTACTTTAGTGAAATGTGTTTTCCAAATCTCAAAAAATAATTGTTGGAGAGACAGTTCAAGATAGCAGAGCAGGGGGACACATGCTCACTCCCTCTTGCAAGAGAACCAGAACTACAACTAACTGCTGAACACTCATTGACAGAAAGACACTGGAACTCACCAAAAAAGACACCCTACATCCAGGGACAAAGGAGAAGCTGCAATGAGATGGTAGGAGGGGCGCAATCGCGTGAAAATCAAATCCCATAAATGCAGGATGGGTAACTCACAAACTGGAGAACAGTTATACCACAGAAGCCCACCCACTAAAGTGAGTGTATGAGCCCCACGTCAGGCTTCCAAACCTGGGAGTCCAGCAACGGGAGGAGGAATCCCCAGAGAATCAGACTTTGAAAGTCAGTGGGATTTGACTGCAGGACCTCCATAGGACTGGGGGAAACTTCACTCTTGGAGGGCACACAAAAAGTGTGCTCACCAAGACCAAGGGGGAAGGAGCAGTGACCCCATAGGAGACTGAACCAGACCTACCTGCTGGTGTTGGGGGTTTGCCTGCAGAGGTAGGGGGCAGTTGTGGCTCACCAAGGGGACAGGGACACTGGCAGCAGGGATTCTGGGAAGTGCTTATTGGCATAAGCCCTCCCAGATTCCAACATTAGCCCCAACAAGGAGCTTGTAAGATCCAGTGCAGGGTAACCTCAGGCCAAACAACCAACAAGGTGGGAACACAGCCCCACCCATTAACAGACAAGCAGATTAAAGTTTTACTGAGCTCCACCCACAAAGTAGAATTAAAGTTTTACTGAGTTCTGCCCACCCAGCCCAACCCACTATCAGCCCCTCCCATCAGGAAGCACGCAGGAGCCTCCTAGATAGCTTCCTCCACAAGAGGGCAGACAGCAGTATCAAGCAGTATCAGCAGTATTTCGTTCCATGGAACTGAAAACCACAGCCACAGAAAGACAGAGAAAATGAAAAGGCAGAGGACATTGTACCAGATGAAGGGACAAGATAAAACCCCAGAAAAACAACTAAATGAAGAGGAGATAGGCACCCTTCCAGAAAAAGAATTCAGAATAATGATAGTGAAGATGATCCAGGACTTTGAAAAAAGACTGGACACAAATATCAAATTGTTGCAAGAAAAGTTTACTGAAGACCTAGAAGAAGTAAAGAGCAAACAAACAGATATGCAACACAATAACTGAAATGAAAAATACACTAGAAGGAACCAATAGCAGATTAACTGAGGCAGAAGGGTGAATAAGTGAGCTGGAAGACAGAATGGTGAACATCACTGATGAAGAAAAGAATAAAGAAAAAAGAATGAAAAGAACTGAGGACAGCCTAAGAGACAGCTGGAACAACGCTAAATGCACCAACATTCACGTTATGGGGTGCCAGAAGAAAAAGAGAGAGAGAAAGGACCCGAGAAAATATTGGAAGAGATTATAGTTGAAAACTTCCCTAACATGGGAAAGGAAATATTCACCCAAGTCCAATAAGCACAGAGAGTCCCAGGCAGGATAAACCCAAGGAGAAACACACCAAGACATATAGTAGTCAAAGTGACAAAAATTAAAGACAGAGAAATGTTATTAAAAGCAACAAGGGAAAAATGACAAATAACATACAAGGGAACTCCCATCAGGTTAACAGCTGATTTCTCAGCAGAAATTCTACAAGCCAGAAGGAAGTGGCATGATATATTTCAAGTGATGAAAGGGAAGAACCTACAACCAAGAATACTCTACCCAGCAAGGATCTCATTCAGATTTGACAGAGAAATCAAAAGCTTTCCAGACAAGCAACAGCTAAGAGAATTCAGCACCACCAAACCAGCCCTACAACAAATGCTAAAGGAACTTCTCTGAGCAGGAAACATGAGATAAGAAAAGGATCTACAAAAACAAAAATAAAACAATTAAGAAAATGATACTAGGAATATACATATCGATAATTACCTTGAATCTAAATGGACTAAATGCACCAACCAAAAGACACAGACTGGCTGAATGGATACAAAAACAAGACCCATATATATGCTGTCTACAAGAGACCCACTTCAGACCTAGGGACACATACAGACTGAAAGTGAGGGGATGGAAAAAGATATTCCATGCAAATGGAAATCAAGAGAAAGCTGGAGTAGCAATACTCATATCAGATAAAATAGACTTTAAAATAAAAAATGTTACAAGAGACAAGAAAGGACATTACATAAAGATCAGGGGATCCATCCAAGAAGAGGAGATAACAATTATAAATATATATGCAGCCAATATAGGAGCACCTCAATACATAAGGCAAATGCTAACAACTGTGAAATTGGAAATCGGCAGTAACACGATAACAGTGGGAGACTTTAGCACCCCACTTACACCAATGGACAGATCATCCAGGCAGAAAATTAAGAAGGAAACACAAGCTCTAAATGACACAGTAAACCAGCTAGATTTAATAGATATCTATAGGACATTACATCCAAAAATAGCAGATTACACGTTCTTTTCATTCTCTGGAACATTCTCTAGGATAGATCACATTTTGGTCACAAATCAAGCCTTGGTACATTTAAGAAAATTGAAATCGTAGCAAGAATCTTTTCACCCACAATGCTATGAGATTGGCAATCAATTACAGGAAAAAAAAAGTGTAAAAAACACAAACACATGGTGGCTGAACAATATGCTACTAAATAACAAAGAGATCACTGAAGTAGTCAAAGAGGAAATCAAAAAATACCTAGAGACAAATGACAATGAAAATACAACGATCCAAAACCTATGGGACGCAGTAAAGCAGTTCTAAGAAGAAAGTTTATAGCAATACAATCCTACCTCAAGAAACAAGAATAATCCCAAATAAATAATCTAACCTTACACCTAAAGAAACTAGAGAAAGAAGAGCAAAGAAAACCCAACGTTAGTAGACACAGAGAAATCATAAAGATCAGAGCAGAAATAAATGAAATAGAAACAAAGAAAATAATAGCAAAAATCAATAAAACTAAAAGCTGGTTCTTTGAGAAGATAAATAAAATCGTTAAACCTCTAGCAAGACTAATCAAGAAAAAGAGGGAGAGGACTCAAATTATTCAAATTAGAAATGAAACAGGAGAAGTTACAATGGACACTGCAGAAATAAAAAGTACCATAAGAGACTACTACAAGCAACTATATGCCAATAAAATGGACAACCTGGATGAAATGGACAGATTCTTAGAAAGATATAATCTTCCAAGACTGAATCAGGAAGAAATAGAAAATATGAACAGACCAATCACAAGTAATGAAATTGAAACTGTGATTAAAAATCTCCCAACAAACAAAAGTCCAGGACCAGATGGATTCACAGGTGAATTTTATCAAACATTTAGAGACGAGCTAACACCCATCCTTCTCAAGCTCTTCCAAAAATTGCAGAGGAAGGAACACTCCTAAAATCATTCTATGAGGCCACCATCACCCTGATACCAAAACCAGACAAAGATACTACAAGAAAAGAAAATTACAGACCAATATCACTGATGAATTTAGATACAAAAATCCGCAACAAAATACTAGCCAACAGAATTCAACAACACAATAAAAGGATCATACACCATGACCAAGTGGGGTTTATCCCAGGAATGCAAGGATTCTTCAACATATGCAAATCAATCAATGTGATACACCATAGTAACAAGTTGAAGGATAAAAACCACATAATCATCTCAATAGATGCAGAAAAAGCTTTTGACAAAATTCAACACCCATTTAAGATAAAAACTCTCCAGAAGGTGGGCATAGAGGAAACCTAACTCAACATAATAAAGGCCATATACGACAAACCCACAGCAAACATCATTCTCAGTGGTGAAATCTGAAAACATTCCCTCTAAGATCAGGAACAAGACAAGCATGTCCACTTTCTCCACTACTATTCAATATAGCTTTGGCAGTCCTTGCCACAGCAATCAGAGAAGGAAAAGAAATAAAAGGAACACAAATTGGAAAAGAAGTAAAACTGTCACTGTTTGCAGATGACATGATACTATACATAGAAAATCCTAAAGATGCCACCAGAAAATTACTTGAGCTAATCAATGAATTTGGTAAAGTTGCAGGATACAAAATCAACACACAGAAATCTCTTGCATTTCTATACACTAACAATGAAAGATCAGAAAGAGAAATTAAGGAGACAATCCCATTCACCACTGTAACAAAAAGAATAAAATACCTAGCAATAAACCTAACCAAGGAGGTAAAAGACCTGTACCCAGAAAATTATAAGACACTAATGAAAGAAATCAAAGATGACACAAACAGATGCAGAGATATATAAGTTCTTGAATTGGAAGAATCAACACTGTAAAAATGACTATACTACCCAAAGCAATTTACAGATTCAATGCAATCCGTATCAAATTGCAAATGGCATTTTTCACAGAACTAGAACAAGAAATTTTAAGATTTGTATGGAAAAGCAAAAGACCCCAAATAGCCAAAGCAACCTTGAGAAGGAAAGACGGAGTGGTGGAATCAGCCTTCCTGACTTCAAACTATGCTACAAGGCTACATTGATCAACACAGTATGGTACTGGCACAAAAACAGAAATACAGATCAATGGGTCAGGATAGAAAGCCCAGAGATAAACTATGGTCAACTAATCTATGACAAAGGAGGCAAGGATATACAATGGAGAAACGGCAGCCTCTTCAATAAGTGGTGCTGGGAAAATTGGACAGCTACATAGAAAAGAATAAAATTAGAACATTCCCTAACACCATACACAAAAATAAACTCACAATGGATTCAAGACCTAAATGTAGGGGCTTCCTAGATGGCACAGTGGTTAAGAATCTGCCTGCCAATGCAGGGGACATGGGTTTGATCTCTGCTCCAGGAAGATCCCACATGCCACGGAGCAACTAAGCCTGTGTGCCACAGCTATTGAGCCTGTGCTCTAGAGCCTGTGATCCACAACTATTGAGCCCATGTGCTGCAACTACTGAAGCCCACGCGCCTAGAGCCCGTGCTCCACAACAAGAGAAGCCACGGCAATGAGGAGCCAGTGCACCACAACGAAGAGTAGCCCCCATTCACTGCAACTAAAGAAAGCCCGCACACAGCAAAAAAGACCCAACACAGCCAATAAAATTAAATTAAATAAATAAATTAATAAAAAAAGACCTAAATGTAAGGCCAGACACTATAAAACTGCTAGAGGAAAACATAGGAAGAACACTCTTTGACATAAATCACAGCAAGATCTTTTTTGATCCACCCCCAGAGTAATGGAAATAAAAACAAAAATAAATAAGTGGGACCTAATGAAACTTCAAAGCTTCTGCACAGCAAAGAAAACTATAAGCAAGACAAAAGGACAAAACTCAGAATGGGAGAAAATATTTGCAAACGCATCAACAGACAAAGGATTAATCTCCAAAATATATAAACAGTTCATCCAGCTCAATATCAAAAAAACAAACAACCCAATCAAAAAATGGGCAGAAGACCTAAATAGGCATTTCTCCAGAGAAGATATATGGACAGCCAAGAGGCACATGAAAAGCTTCTCAACATCACTAATTATTAGAGAAATGCAAATCAAAACTACAATGAGGTATCACCTCACACCAGTGAGAATGGGCATCACCAGAAAATCTATAAACAGTAAATGCTGGAGAGGGAGTGGAGAAAAGGGAACGCTCTTGCACTGTTGGTGGGAATGTAAATTGGTACAGCCACTATGGAGAACAGTATGGAGGTTCCTTGGAAAACTAAAATTAGAGTTACCATATGACCGAGCAATCCCACTGCTGGGCATACACCCAGAGAACACCATAATTCAAAAAGACACATGCACTCCAATGTTCATTGCAGCACTATTTACAATAGCCAGGACATGGAAGCAACCTAAATGTCCATCAACAGATGAACAGATAAAAAAGATGTGGTACATACATACAATGGAATATTACTCAGCTGTAAAAAGGAATGAAACTGGGACATTTGTAGAGACATGGATGGACCTAGAGACTGTCATACAGAGTGAAGTGAGTCAGAAAGAGAAAAACAAATATTGTATATTATCACATATATGTGGAGTATAGAAAAATGGTACAAATCAAGCAGTTTGCAAGGCAGAAATAGAGACACAGATGTAGAGAACAAACATATGGATACCAGTGGGGAAAGCAGGGAGGATTGGGGGGAAAGAATTGGGAGTCTGGGATTGCCACATATACATTAGTAATAAGAAAAAAAATACCAAACTGTACACTCTAAATATATGCAGTTTATTGTATCTTAACTGTATCTCAATAAAATGCTTAAATAATAATAATAATAATAATTGATGGGGAAAAGAGAATTAAAATTGTGCAGTTACACAAACAGACAATGGGATACCATTCAGCACTAAAAAGAAATGAGCTATCAAACCACAAAAAGGCATAGAGGAATCTTAAATGCATATTACTGAGTGAAAGAAGCAAACTTGTAAAGGCTAGACACTGTAGAATTCCAACATGTCACATTCTGGGAAACGGTAAAACTATGACGACAATAAAGGGATCAGTGGTTGCCAAGGGGTAGGTGGAGGGATGAATCAGCAGAACACAGATGATCTTTAGGGCAGTGAAACTATTCTGTAGGATAGAATAATGGTGGATACATGTTATTATACGTTTGTTCAAACCCAAATAACATACAACACCAAGAGCGAAACTTCATGTAAACTATGGGCTTGGGTAACAACGATGTGTTAGTGTAAGTTCATTGATTTTAACAAACGTACCACTCTGGTGGGGGATGTTGATAATGGGGGAGGCTGTTTAGATGGGGGAGCAGGAGGTATATGTGAACTTCCTGTACATTCTGTTCAATTTTACTCTGAACCTAAAACTGATTAAAAAAAAAAAAGTCTGTTAAAACATAAAATGAAAAGACTACTTGAGGAGTTCTGTTTGAAAAAATGGTGTGTCCCCCCTTTGGTGTGTCTCTCAGGTTGTTCATCCTTTGCATTTGTCAGTTTTCGCTGATTGAAGCCTCAGCCCTCTGTTTTGTGAAAGGACGTCTTCCTTTGAGACTCCATGTATGGACACGTCTTCTCTGGAAACATAGAGCTCAGAGGCAGCATGGTGGAACATGGGCAAGTTGTGGATCTTGAACTCTCCTGGTTGATTGGTGAATGGAAGTGTAAAGCATAAGTCACGTGAACAGACTCAGCTCAGGTTCCTCATCTTTACAATGGAGTTTATAGAGATAATTATATTTAGTTATTCATCACTATCTGATTATTGTGCTAGAGAGCAAGGCCCGCCGAGTCAGGAACAACGTGTTTTCTTCTGCATCACTTCCACAGTGCTGCCACAGAGCAGGCACCAATAACGATGTTTTAGGTGAATGGACAGATGAATACATGAAGGAGTGACATTGCCTGGCCTGCAGGGTGGTTGTGAGGCTGAATAGCCAGTGTAGAGAATAAAGCTAGGTGTCTCTTTTCCCCGGCGGTGTTAACCTGTCTTTTCACTGGAAGCAATGCTCGGCTGCCACCAGGAGAATTACTCCTGGCAAATGAGGAAAACCATAGACATATAAACAAAGAGAGACTTCGGGAATATGACTGACCTAGAGAAATGGGAGAAAGGAGACACCTGCTCCATCTTCCCTTAACATTTACAAAAGTGGGTCTTTGTCTTTCTTAATTGCACATTGGGGAAAATTAAATGAAACACATTTCAACCAAGGGATAGGCTATTTCTAGCCCAGGTCTAACCTAATGATTCCCAAGAAGCCTCAAATCTACTGATTCAATTATTCGAAGAAAATTTCTGAAGTTGAGATAGGCTTTATTTTAGACCCTGTTATTGTTTTCCTTGATTCTGAAGAAGGCAGGAGTGAGAATCAGAATGAGTGGCACTCGGCTGGAGGGAAAGAAAGCTATCTCTTGTTCTGGGTCTGTCAACAAGCTGTGTGTACTTTGGGCAAATCACGCCACCTCTCCTGGCCTCAACTTCTGGATTCACAAAACCTAAAAAGTAGCTACATCAGTAATTCTCCAGAGCACATGTTGTTGGATTAATATTCCGACACAATTTTATGCTTGGAAAAACAAAAATAGCCATCATTTTAAGATAGCAAACTATATCCTGATTGGTGGAGGGTATGGCAAATAGAGTGGTTATAATTGGAGCCTGTTCTTAGCCATCACTCCTTCTCAACTCCCAAGGACACATACCACAGTTCTGAGAGCTGTGTGTGCATGTGTATTGTATGCATGAGTGTGAGCGATTTTTATTGTTTACCACAATATAGAATAATTATGGAAGCACCAATTATGTGCTTCTTTTATCATTTCCAGATCTCAGTTTAAAGGATACCATTTGAAATGATAAAGATGATTATTAAGATTTAAAATATTGAGTTCTTTCTCATGCATAAGGTATTTGCGCTCACTCCTCAATGGCCACTAAATAAATTGACAGAGAACATCTCAATTACATTCTGCAACATTTCCCTCCTGGATTTACAGGGTGGTGAATGCTATCAGTTATTAAACTCGCAAGTCAATTTGCAAGTGATAAGAGACTGCTTTTCAGCATAAAGGCCCAAGTTAATGGACCAATAATGGAGTAACTTCAGTTTAAAGTTATCATCAGGGATCTGGACATGTATAATTCAAGGTACTTTGTACAAACGTTCTTATATATGTGAAGGAAATTGGTATTTATCAACTTCCAAAAATGTGGCTTTTGTCTTCCGATTTAATATTCTGTGGCTCACATTACTGACACATAGTAGGTACTCAATAAATGCTTACTGAGTTAATAAATGAATGCATCAGTTAATCATGGTCAGCATTTTATAGATGAGGAAATCGTGGCTCCTAGATACCTCTAGGAGTATGCAGTAGGCTAAGATTCAGGTGTGTCTGGTGTCAGTGCCCTGTTCTTCCCCTTGCTCCTTCTCCCTCTTGGTTCCTAAAATTGACCCTTGATTTCCCAGCAGCACAGTACATAGCACATAGGCTGCATATGGCTCACGATATTTTTAGCTAAAATCACCTTCAAAATTTGACTTGTCTATAAAGCAAAACATTATAATCTACAAAGATACCTGCAGGGATAACAGGATAAAGAAGCAAGCAAGAAGTAAGATAAGTAGATTAATATTGCTCACCTCAGCTGGACCCCTAACGGTGGCTTGTCACCCCCCTCATTTCCCTAATGCCCCTGTTTCTAAAGCTTAGTGATGTTCTCTGTAAGATTAATCCTTTTATGAACAGTGGGTAAATACAAATATTGAGTAGTTACTCTCATTTCTCACCATTTTCCTTTTATTTTTTTGGTAAAATACACACACACACACACACACACGTATACATATATATGTATATAAAATAAATCACAGAAATGATTTTTAATTGTTCTGAAATTGATTTTCTGGTGTGGAATGTAATGTAGTATTAAATAACAGTTAGAAAATAGAGACACAAATAAATAAAACCAACCAGAATGTAATAATTCAGAGATAACCATTGTTAGGATATTGATATCCTCAGTAGAAATTTGGGCAACAAATATGGGTAAGCAATTCACAGAAGAGAAAAATCCAGTAAGTATTAAAAAAATAATAAAATATGCTCAATCCCACTGGTTGGTCAGGAAATTGAAAATAAAATAATACAAACAAGTATTAAAACTAACATGGGAAACTGAAAATAAAATAATACAAATGACAAGTATAAAAACTAACAGGGGAGACATAGCTGAAGAAAGTATCAAAGAATTGGAACATAAAATCAAGGAAATTATCCAGAATGCAGCACACAGTGAAGGAATTAGAACATATGTAAAACTTCTGCTCTCCAGAAAATATGGAAAAGATCCCTTCTTTCACTCATGCTTTCTTTTCCCTTTTTGTACCTTCTCTGAATGTTGTAGTTGTAAAGCCACCAGTTTAGACAGAGCAATTAGTCAGTAGGTTGAGGAGGACTGCTATGTGGAGTGTCAGAACATGAGCGAGTTGAGGTGGGTGTCCATGCAGGAGGAGAGGGGAGGCAATATTGACAGTGTGATTCCAAGCAGGGTGAGGAAGGTAAACCTGTTGAGGGGTGGCCCAGCATGTAGTGTCAGAACCTGAGCAAGGTAAGGTCTTCCTTGTATGAGTGACTCGATGTAGGGAGGACTTGGCATGGAGAGTCAGACCAAAGAGAGTGAGGAGGGACCCTATGCTTGAGAATGGCCTATACTTGACAATACGTACATAGATGTATATATACATATATAGAGAGAAATAATGACTGGGAGAATGAATCAACACTGTTTACATGGTAATCTTTTTCATACTGATCTACAGATTCAATGCAATTGCAATCAACATTCTAATAGTATTTTTGAAGAAATCGATAAGCCTATTTTAAAATTTACATAAAAAGGCAAAGGATCTACACTAGCCAAAATAAATTTAGAAAAAGGTGTGTGTGTGGGGGGGGGGGGGGCTCATGCTACATGATTTCAAAGCAATATAAAGCTACAGTAGTCAAGACAGAGAGATTGAAATATAGACTCATGAATCAAAGAAAAGAATGAAGAGTCCATAAATAGATCACACTTTTATGGTCAACTGATTTTCAGCCAAGATGCCAAATCATTTCAAACTATTTCAGAGGTCAGTGTTTTCAAAAAGTAGTGATGAAACTACTGGATATACGTTTGGAAACTAAATAAATCTTGATGGTTATACCACATACACAAATTAATTTGAAATAGAATAGAGGCCTAAATGTAAAAGGTAAAACTATGAAACTTATAGAAGAAAACCTAGAAGAAAAAATTTTTGACATGAGATTAGGAAAATATTTCCTAAACAGATCCAAAAAAGAATATATATATAACTTTTACTACAAAGAAAAAAAGTGGTACAACAATTTGGTAAATACAACACGGCCTTATGTTAAAAAAGTCAAAACTGTATTTGCCGTATATCCTAGTAATTCCACTCCTAGGTATTTACATAAAGGAAATGAAAACCAAAGCATTGTCTACACAAATTCTTGAATTGAACATTCATAGCAGTATTCTTATTGCTCAAAACTGGAAACAAGTCATCTCAAATGATACCAACTAGTGACATAATAAAGGATAAACATATTTAGTCATGAAACATCACCCAGCAATAAAAAAGGAACAAAATACTATGGATCAACCTCAAAACACATGCTAAGTGAAGTAAGCCAAACACAATGTCTACATTCTGTATGTTCCATTGAAATGTAATTCTTAAAAAAGCAAAACTAAGGGAAAAAATCACATCTGTGTTTGCCTGGACTTGCGAGTGGATCAACTGCCAAGTGGTACAGGAAATCTTTTTTTAAGGTGAGGAAACTGCTCTTTATCTTGGTTATGGCAGGGGTTATAGTGCTATACACAATTTCCAAAATTCATCAAACTGTACATTTAAGATGAGTGGGCATTACTGTATGTAAACAATACATTAATGAAACAAGTTTTTAAAAATGCTGTCAAATCTTTATATCACAACACTCACAAAATTAAAGCATTCCAGATGATTTATACACAAATATAAAAGACAAATTTTTAAACTTTTATAATGAAATACAGGAATACATTTTTCTGATTTAGAAAAGGAAGCATTTTTAAACACATGCAAACAAAAGCCCTAGCTGTTATTGCAAAGACTAGTAAATTCAGTTTTATTGAAATTAAGAATTTATAATCATTGAAAAAAGGAAACAAACTTGCCCTATTTGCCTAGGGCTTTCTGCATTTTAGCAATTTAAAGTCTTATGTCCCTTTGTAGAGACATGGATGGACCTAGAGACTGTCATACAGAGTGAAGTGAGTCAGAAAGAGAAAAACAAATATCATATATTAACACATATATGTAGACTATAGAAAAATGGTACAGATCACCCGATTTGCAAGGCAAAAATGGAGACACAGATGTAGAGAACAAACATATGCACACCAAGTGGGGAAAGCAGGGAGGGTTGGAGGGAATGAATTGGGAGATTGGGATACCAAATTGTACACTAGATATATGCAGTTTATTGCATGTTAACTATCTCAATAAAAGTTCTTAATAAAATAAAATAAAATAAAATAAAATTAAATTAAATAAAATTAAATAAAATAATAAAATAAAATGTCTTATGTTCCAAGAAACCCTTTAGTCCCAAACAAACCACGAGAGTTGGTAAGTGTCCAGAGTTGAGCTAAGCTACTCCATGGTATTGCTGGTATTGCTGCCTCAGCTCCATTTTGTTTGGCAAGTGGCCAGTGGGCCTTAACCTGGCACTAGCCCTCTCCTGCAAGCACATGTCTTAGATAATAGCCTACAGAGGTACAAGCAAATGTAAATTCCTGATATGACTTCCCCAAGAGCCCTTGTGAGAAACAGTCTCCTCTGCCTCTAGGCTTTCAGCCTGTGTGCCCCTTAGGTAAGACACCCTGGAGTTTACCAAAACCCAGCCTTTTTTTATTTGAATTGACCAATAGGGCCTTAGCATCTGGAACGCAAAGCACTCCAACCCATGGGCCTAAATAAAAGAATGTTCCCCAGGTCCTGCCTCTCTCTCTGCCTACATCCTGCCTTGACCTCCTGTGTAGGCCAAGGTCTGCTGTGTACTTCCACCAGGACCTGTAAATAACAAACTTCTCTATCTCAGTTTCTCTTGTGGTCTTCTGCTGAACCATAGCTCACCACCCAGCACCTCTGGGTTCTATTTAACAAATGTTAATTTAACAGATCATAATAGTAACCCTATGGTAAAGTCATTAAAGGAAGTGAAGACAAGCCCCAACTGTTAACCAATATTTTCCATAAGAGAAAAGGATAAAGAATTCTCTAGACTATTGGTAAGTAAAAGACGGCAAACATCTTACTAGATAAATGAACAAAAGCCTTGATTAGACGTTTCCAAAAAGAGGAAATATAAAAGGCTAATACACATAAAAGGATAATCTGTTTGATCTTACCTTTAACCTGGGAAATGAAAATTAAAGTGAAATGCCAGTGATAGACCATTAAAAACCAAAAACTTTGTTAGAAATTTTTAAAGCCTGACAGCACCAAACGTAAGCAAGAATTTGGAGATATGAGAACTCAAATAAAACTCTAATATATAAATTTATAACAATTCATTAGAAAAATTTTGGTGAGTAAAATTACAGAGTAGAAATTTTGCATATCCTATAACCCAGTAATTTCATTCCTAGATATGAAACTGTATGGAATTTTTAACAATGTGCATGTATATGTATCCACTGATACTTGAAGGAACCTTTATAGTTGTCTTGATACTAATAAAAATAAGTAGAAAAAAATAGAAAAAGCCCAAATTCCATTGAAAGGAAAATGAATAAATTAATTAAATATATTCATACAATAGAATGCTATTCAGATGTGACAAAAAAAGAATTGTAGCTACATTTTTCAACATGAATGAATTTTAAAACACAAAGTGGAATAAAAAAGCAACCTGCTTTTAAGTATAGCATGATGCAATTTTGTCAAGTTTAAAGACAAAGAAAACAAAGAATTATATATTTTACAGATATGGAGGTATGGGGCAATATTGCTAAGGAAAGCAAGCAAATATACCACTAAAGTAAAAATAATCATATTATCAAATATCTCTACATAAAGATGTAGAGATGGTCATATTCACCGGGGGAAACATGATCTCTACAATATTGTTGAAAGGTAATATGGCAATATTTACTAAAATAAAAATAAACACATATTATTCAATTCAGTAATTTAACTTATTGGAATTAATCCCATAAAAAAAAAGTGCCTCTACATAAATATATTTGTGCAAAGGCGATCATTGTGTTAGCAAACAATGAAGGCAAGTGAAATATCTCTCAGTAGGGGAATGCCTAAACAAACTGTGCTGTATCTGTTCTTTGCAAAATTATCCAGCTAGTCAAAAGGCTGAATTAGACTTTGAGAGAGAGTTCTATTCAGTTAGATGAAAATTTTAAATGGCAAACAATGTGTAAATATGATATTACTTTTGTAAATGATTGATGTGTAAAATAATAGCCTTAGCCCTAAGCATTTGTTCATATGAATGTATGTACTTGTTTTGCAGGAAAAGAAATAGATTCAGGCACATCAATTTGTTAATGTGTTTCCTTGGGAGATAGCAATGAAAATGCAATGGGATGAGATCACTGATTTTTAAATACAACTCCACATTGTTTTATTGGTTCAAAAGAGGGGATGTTACTTCGTTAATACAAAAAAGAAAAAATAAAAGAAGAAATGTATAACTACTTTATGTCCATTGGGGACATTTTAGAATGCTGAGTTTCCAAACTGTGTTCCAGGGAACTGTATTTGATAGTAAATTTAAAGAATTCTCCTTCCAAATAAGTTTGTGAATCTGGGGTAAAAAAAAATGTTAAAGGTATTTTTTCACTAAATTATTTATCATGTCACAATAATTTTACTTGTGAATTTCTGAGATGAGGGTTTCACTTGTAGAATTTCTTAAAATTTTTGAAAAGTTTGGATATTTCAGGGAACCACTGCTTCATAAAGCCAATTTTCTGAAATAATGTGCTAATCCAACTCCCCAGATATGACCACTCTCAATACAAAGTCCAATTCTTTCTATTCCTTTTTACTGGCATTTTTACATAGTGTAGATATATGGTACACATAAGTTTTACTTTCTTTTCCCTTGTAATGCTACACTGTTTTATCATTGGACAGATTTTTATGGACGTCAGTTAATTATAGTTTAGTTAGAATCCCAACATAAATGTTTATGTGAAATGTAACCAACACAATCTTAAAATCACAATCCTAAATATAATTAACCTGTAAATAATGTGTTTGTGTAATTCACACTAAAGGTTTTTTAAAGGGAGTGGCCAGAGACGGTGGATGTCTGGAGATAGGAGGAAAGCCTTCATGCAGAAAAGGAATTGACACAGGATCAAGGCAGCCCTGGCTAGAATTAAAGGATGTACATATATCCTGATAAGAAATGAGCTTGCTCAGGATAGGGACTCCAGCTTCTATTAAGAGAGTAATCTGACTGGTTAATCACAGAGACTTACGGATGAGATGAAGTTCTACAGAATTCTGTAGAAGGAAGCAATATTTGTTATTATGTAGCTATATCCAGATTGTGGTAACTGAGACCTATAATAAAAAGATTTGTGTTTCCAAATACAGTGAGCTGTCTTCACTGTTCCACAACAAATCCCTTATTCATGGAAATGGTTATCCCCTGAAAAGAAAACTGAAAGCCTATCATAGTCCGTTCAGGCTGCTATAGAGGAATACCATAGACGGGATGGCTTAAACAACATACATTCTTTTCTCACACTTCTGAAGGCTGGGAAGTCCAAGGTTAAGAGGCCCGCAGATCTGGTGTCTGGTGAAAGCCTGCTTCAGGATTCACAGAGAGTTGTCTTCCTGCTGTATCCTCACATGGCAGAGAGCAGAGAGCAAGGCCAAACTCTCCTGTCTCTTCATATAAGAAAACCAATGCCATTGATGAGCTCTCCACCCTTGGGACCTAATTACCCCCCAAATTCCCCATCTCCTAATGCCATCACATCGAGGGGCAGCCTTTCAACATACAGATGTTGGGGGGACACAAATAGTCATAACAAAGCTACTCTGATAATTCAGCTGGAAGCTGCATAAACCCATAAGTGAGTAATAATAAGTACTAACATTTTTAGAGTTATTTATTAATCCCACTTACATGCATTATCTAATTTCACCTGCTTACCCCACCTGTGAGAGTTAGGTATCATTATCTTAATATTATAAATAAAGAAATTAAGACTCAAAGAGTTTCAGTGATTTGCCCAAAGTCACAAAGTTAATTATTGAATAAGCTGGGATTTACACCCAGGTGTTTCATAGTAAGTTCTTTCTGCTACCATATATTCCTTCTCCAATATTAGGCCCTCTGATGATAAAAATAAAATATATTAGTATGTTTAATTTGTTGTCTATCCATTCTTGATTTTTTTTAAAATTTGGATTTATTTTGTAGTCAGTTGGAGTATCTCTTCAGGTAATTTTTTTTTTTCAAGAAAAATACACGGGTGGCATATCTCTATGCTGTTGCATATCTGAGAATATGTTTCCATTGTCGCATACATGAAAGATAACTGGGACGTGTGTAAAGATTTTGGATCAAAACCTT
Source organism: Hippopotamus amphibius kiboko (assembly GCF_030028045.1). NCBI lineage: Eukaryota > Metazoa > Chordata > Mammalia > Artiodactyla > Hippopotamidae > Hippopotamus > Hippopotamus amphibius. The sequence goes on along the minus strand of NC_080190.1, from coordinate 160,994,748 downwards.
CTTCCATTAAAATCCACCAGTTGTCACTCCTTACATCCTAACTTCTGATGTAATGAAGTCTAAGCCAGACTGATTTGTATTTTTTTGATAACCTGTTTTCTTTTTCTTTTTTAATTTTTCCCTAACCTGAGTACTTGTCAAAGTTTCCTTTATTCTGATTCATCATAAATTTTGCCAAGGTATGTTTTTGTCAGTTCTTTCCCAGTGATTTCATCAGAGAAGTGAGAACCCTTTTGTCTTTACCTTCTAATCTAATTACTTATCAGGATTTTTAAAAATTATATTTTTGATGCCTATGTTGTAGTTACTCTGATTTTTTTTCCTTGTGAACACTCTTTATGTTTAAGTAGAACTCCTTTCCATCCACCCTATCATTTCTGTTATTTTTCTCACTTTTTACTTTTTTTCTTAGAATTCCAGAACTGCTCAGTTTATTTCTTTAGAAGATAGATATTTATTGTGTTACTCTGTGCCACTCATTCTCTTAAGTGTTCACGATACAAGAGTGAACAGAGAAACAAAAATCCCTGCCTTTGTGGAGACTGCAAAAGAAAATAGAGATAGAGTATTTCATATACTTATAAATAATTTGGAGACAAATAAAGCACGTAAGTGAATACCAGGGGTGTACTTTTAAGTAGGATGGGAAAGCAAGATCTTACTAAGAAGGAAACATTTGAGTAAAGACCTGAAGTAGGTGAGAGAGTGAACTAAAAGGATATCGAAAATAAGAACATACAGTCCAGAACAATATCAAGTGCAATGACCCTAACTACTTGTGTGTTCAAGGAGGAGCACAGAGACCAGTGTGCCTGGTCTAGAATGAACAACGGGGCAGGGGTGGGGGGAAATAGTAGGAGAGGAGGCCAATGAGGTAATCCAAAGCCCAATCATGTGAGGTCATAGAGGTAATAGTAAGAACCTTCGTATTTGCTCTAAGAGGAAAACTAGTGAAGAGGTTTCAGCAAAGGAGTAGCATGAGCTGACCTGCTTTTTAATAGAGTGACTGTCTGCTGTGAACAGGGCAAAGGGCAGAAGGACAGACATCAGTGAGAAGGCTGTTGCCATAGTCTTGATGAGAGATGACGGTGACTTGAACCAGAATGATGGGGAAGGATGTGGTGATGTGGTTGAACACTACTGTACCTCAAAGGTAAAACCAATAAGACTTTCTAATAGATTGTATGTGAGAACATAGATCCTTGTCCTGAGCAACTGGAAGGACAGAGTTAAATTTTAACACAGAGAAAATTCTAGGAGACGTAGAGAAAGGAGATCAGAAACACAATTTAAAGAATGTTATTTATGCAATTTTTTTGATTTGGCTTCTTTTTGCTGAAGATTTTATTTGTAATATTCATAATGTTAACAAAAGTAGCTGTAGACCACTTATGTTCACTGATCTATAGCAGAGGCTGGCAAACTTTTCCTGTGAAGGCAAAATATTTTTTAGAAATTGGCTTTGCAGGCCAGATAGTCTACTGCAACAACTCAACTCTGTCATAGCTTTTGCAATGGAGGAAGCTACTGCTAATGTATAAAAGAATGAGTTTGGCATTGTTATAATAAGATGTATTTGCAAAAATAGGCAGTGGGCCAGACTTGGCCCATGGTCTGTAATTTGCTTAACCCCCTAATCTATAGTACCCTTGAGTAACAGTACCACAATTTATTTATTTATTCTGCTGTTGATGAGCATTTGTGTTGTTTCAACTTGGGGCTTTTACAAATGATGCTCCTAAGGACCTTCTTGAGAAAGTTTTTTGGTGACTACATGCTGATTTGATATAAATGTAAGAAAGGGAATTGCTGTGCCATAAGGCATGTTAATCTTCAATTTTGATAACTCTAATAATTTAACTTCCACCAACTGCATATGAGAGTCTCTGTTCTTTCACAACCTTACCTCCAATTCACTATTGTCAGTCTTTTAATTTCAGTATTCTGGTGAGCATTTAGTAGTATAACATTTTTATTTCAATTTGTACCATGTGATTACTAATGAACACTTTTACATGGTTTTTGGCCACGGAAGTTGTCTTTCATATGGGACTGGTTAAAGAATTGTGTACACATTCCTATTGTATTGTCTTTTTTTCTCATAGTTTTGTAGAGTTTCCTATAAATTCTGTGTATATGTTGCGATTACATTTACCCACATATTTAGTCTTTTCTTAACGTTCTTTATTCATTCTTTCATTTCATTGCTTCCATGTGGCAAACATTTCATTGGCACTGAAATATTTAGTGTTTCTATTAGAGCAGTTCTGCTGGTGATGAATTCCCCTGGTTTGTGTTTGTTTGAATATATCTTAAGGTCACATTAATTATTGAACGGATTTTTTTTCTATGTTAATATTTTAGATTGTCTCTCATTTTCTTTCAGCACTTTAAAGATACTCCTTTGTCTTCTGCTTTCTGTGATTTCTATTGATAAATTAGCTATTTGTCTTATTGTTACTCTTCGGAAGATAATATGCCTTCCCCTCTTCCCGTCTGTACTTAAGATTTTTATCTTTGTTCTTAGTTTTAGCAATTTTTTATAATGTTCCTAGGCATAGTATTCTTTATATTCATCCTACACATGGTTTATAGGACTTCTGGAATCCATGGCTCAATTTCTTTTACTATTTTTTGGAAATTTGTATTGCTTTTTGCCTTTTTCCCTCTCTCTCCTTTCCTTCTGGGTGTCCAATTATATGCATGTTAGACTTTCTTATCAGACTCTCTATGTATGTTACACATTTTTTTCTGTATTTTTATTCTTTTGTCTTTATATGCTCCATTATGGATATTTTCTTTGTTTATTTTCCAGTTAACTAACTCTACTTTTGGCTTTGTCTAATCTGCTCTTTAACACAACACATTGTTATCATTCTTAGTTATTATATATGTTTTTATTTCTAGAAGTTCAGTTTGATACCTTTTATAGTTTCCAAGTTCCCACCAAATCATCAATTCTGTTTTTTATTTACTTGCACATGTTTAGCACAGTTGTTTGCTCATTTTAATCTGTACTTTCTAGCTTTATTATGTGGATTACCTCTGGATTTATTTTTCATTTGTTGTTTATCTTGAATCTATATCATCTTGTATGTGTGTAAATGTGTATTTTTTAAGTTTTGTAAATATTTTGTCCATTTTTTTCTCAGTAGGAAGTCAATTGGAACTACAGTCTGCCATTCAGGAAGAAGAGTTTCTGACTCTTTCTTCTCTCCCCCACCCCAGGGATTATTTTAATTGTGCAATTGCAGTTTTTTGTTTTTGATTTTTTAACTTCCTTATCATCTTTTACACACTTATCCGTATTTGCAGGTTATCCTAATATTGTTTATCTAAGCCTGTGTTCCCTTATTATGATGATCTGCTTCTGCTTCAAAGAGGCAATGTTTCCTTACACTCTTATACCAATTGGTTTCTAAAACTGTCATAAGCTTATCATTCCTCTGCATCTTCTGAACAAAGTTCCCTTCTCTTTATCTTGCAATTTTCCCAAAAAGTTATTAAAACTGGTCTTTCCATTTATTTGTTATTTAAGGAGAAAATCTTTCCAAACTGGCTGGCAAAGTTAGTAGATAATTATTGTTCTTCTTTCTGTTAACTGCAGGTCTGGTCAAGTGTTAGACTGAGACATATACCTAGATGGCAGCTTGATGTGCACAACTTTTAGGCAATTATTAGTAGGCTTTGCTTCAGTAGATTTTAATTAAGTTAATTTATTTGAACATATAAAAATATAGAATAAGAAACATTATAAATCCCAGTATACATACTCCATCATGTTCTTCCTATTTTTACCTTTCCCTTCCTACTCATAACACCACTTAGAAAGATTATACCTCTAGCATACAGCAATACAACCTGTTGAAGAGTATGTTTAAGGTAATCCAACTTCGACCATTTTATCAATATTTCTAAATGTCATATTCCCTATTTGTACAATAAGCATACAAATAGAATTGCTCTTGTAAGACTGTTACTTAAAATGATGCATGTAAACGCCATAGCATAATTGCTGGCACTTAGAATTAAGTACTCATAAATATTACCCATTATTGGTAGATGTAAATAATAGTATCAATAATTTGGTTATTAATTTGCTGCCTCCTGCTTCCCACTCTGACCTTAACATGTTGGATTTAAATAGAAATGACTTAATGAGATTGTTGGTGTCTGGGGAATGGACTATTTGTTGACCCTTTGAAATGCATTATCTAAGCATTAAAGAAATTAATACCCAGTTTTATGATAGGTGAAGTTTCCTAACTTTGTTAAGGATGGACAATGGAGGAAGCAGAAAGCAGTCTAGAATGTCTGTAGGTGTCAAATATGTTTAAAAAAAAAATGAATGCAGTAGGCCAAATGCAATTAAAAGGAACTGGTAGGGACTGTGGCAAATCTGGGAGCACCTGTCTAGTATTTTATAGACAGCCATACCTCAGTTCCAGTTAATTGACACAACCTGAAAATGTGGGTTGAGTGATTTCCCCAGGAGGTAGTCACTGATATTTGTAAGTGAAATCATATTTTATATTTATGTGAATTCATTTTTAAAAAGTCTCAGAATATAAAACAATCTGTATGGGCTACACAGGGTGTATATGGCTCATGGTATGCTGTTTTGTGACTTCTAACCTGTAAGATAAAGCCCACCACTTTGTTAATAGGATCCCATGACCTGGCTCCAGAAATCCACTTCAAAATTATCTTCTATCTCTTCTTGATTTTAACTTTACAATCTGGTAATAACAAAATGCTTCCAAGAGTCGTCTGACTGCCTTCTAAGCTCTAGGAATGCCTAAGTGGCCCTATTACAGTTTTAATACCATTTTGGGCATATAGCCATCATAGACCTTGCAGCACAACTTTAAAACATCTGTTTCCATCATTCTCATTCACCCAAAAACTTCTTGAAGCTGAAGACCATGTCGTGTCCACCCCTTACCCATATGCCTAGCACAGCGCTGGACACATAGTAGGCCCTCAGATAACATTTGCTAAACTGGATTGAATTATTTGAAAGGAACATGGTAAGTGTTATGATCATTCTTTGCAGAAGTTGAAATGATGTATGAAGTGCATAAATGCAGAATATGAATTATTTATCATTTTCTTTATTCATCATTTTTGGGTCTGAAGAACCAAAGACCTGTAAGATCTCTAAGGCAAAAAATATACTTGAGAAGCTTCCAATAGTCTGATTTGCCTATATTATAACATCCAAATAGCAAAGGTAAAATTAGTATAAGTAATACTAACCATATCTGTTATTTATTTATGAGACTACAACATCAAGTTCTTTGCTAAATAGTTTACAGGAAATATGTCTTTTTCTTTTTTTAAGAACTCTTATCGAGATACTGTTAACAGACAATAAACAGCATATATTTAGAGTGTACAATTTGGTATTCCAATCTCCCAATTCATTCCCTCCCAACCCTCTCCGCTTTCCCCACTTGGTGTCCATATGTTTGTTCTCTACATCTGTGTCTCTATTTCTGCCTTGCAAACCGGTTGATCTGTACCATTTTTCTATAGTCCACATATGTGTGTTAATATATGATATTTGTTTTTCTCTTTCTGACTCACTTCACTCTGTATGACAGTCTCTAGGTCCATCCATGTCTCTACAAATGTCGCAGTTTGTCTATTAACTTTGGGGTTTGTTTGCTCTTCTTTCTCTAGTTTCTTTAGGTGTAAGTTTAGATTATTTATTAGGGATTTTTCTTGTTTCTTGAGGTAGGATTGTATTGCTATAAACTTTCCTCTTAGAACTGCTTTACTGCATCTCATAGGTTTTGGATCATTGTGTTTTCATTGTCATTTGTCTCTAGGTATTTTTTGATGTCCTCTTTGATTTCTTCAGTGATCTCTTCATTATTTAGTAGCGTATTGTTTATCCTCCAGGTGTTTGTGTTTTTTACACTTTTTTTTCCAATAATTGCTTTCTAATCTCATAGCCTTGTGGTTGGAAAAGATGCTTGATATGATTTCAATTTTCTTAAATTTACCAACGCTTGATTTATGACCCAAAATGTGATCTATCCTGGAGAATGTTCCATGTGCACTTGAGAAGAATGTGTAATCTGCTGTTTTTGGATGTAATGTCCTATAGATATCTATTAAATCTAGCTGGTTTACTGTGTCATTTAAAGCTTGTGTTTCCTTGTTTATTTTCTGTGAGGATGATCTGTCCATTGGTGTAAATGGGGTATTAAAGTCCCCCACTATGATTGTGTTACTGTCAATTTCCTCCTTCATAGTTGTTAGCATTTGCCTTATGTATTGAGGTGCTCCTATATTGGCTGCATATGTATTTGTAATTGTTATCTCCTCTTCTTGGATGGATCCCCTGATCTTTATGTAGTGTCCTTTCTTGTCTCTTGTAATATTTTTTATTTTAAAGTCTATTTTATCTGATATGAGTATTGCTAATCCAGCTTTCTCTTGATTTCCACTTGCATGGAATATCTTTTTCCATCCCCTCACTTTCAGTCTGTATGTGTCCCTAGGTCTGAAGTGGGTCTCTTGTAGACAGCATATATATGGGTCTTGTTTTTGTATCCATTCAGCCAGTCTGTGTCTTTTGGTTGGTGCATTTAGTCCATTTAGATTCAAGGTAATTATCGATATGTATATTCCTAGTATCATTTTCTTAATTGTTTTATTTTTGTTTTTCTAGATCCTTTTCTTCTCTCATGTTTCCCACTTAGAGAAGTTCCTTTAGCATTTGTTGTAGGGCTGGTTTGGTGGTGCTGAATTCTCTTAGTTGCTGCTTGTCTATAAAGCTTTTGATTTCTCCATCAAATCTGAATGAGATCCTTGCTGGGTAGAGTAATTTTGGTTGTAGGTTCTTCCCTTTCATCACTTGAAATATATCATGCCACTCCCTTCTGGCTTGCAGAATTTCTGCTAAGAAATCAGCCATTAATCTTATGGGAGTTCCCTTGTATGTTATTTGTCGTTTTTCCCTTGTTGTTTTTAATAACTTTTCTCTGTCTTTAACTTTTGTCACTTTGACTACTATATGTCTTGGTGTGTTTCTCCTTGGTTATATCCTGCCTGGGACTCTCTGTGCTTACTGGACTTGGGTGGTTATTTCCTTTCCCATGTTAGGGAAGTTTTCAACTAGAATCTCTTCCAATATTTTCTCAGGTCCTTTCTCTCTCTCCTTTTCTTCCAGGACCCCTATAATGCGAATGGTGGTGCTTTTAATGTTGTCCCAGCTGTCTCTTAGGCTGTCTTCAGTTCTTTTCATTCTTTTCTCTTTATTCTTTTCTGCAACAGTGATGTTCACCATTCTGTCTTCCAGCTCACTTATTCACCCTTCTGCCTCAGTTAATCTGCTGTTGGTTCCTTCTAGTGCATTTTTCATTTCAGTTAATTTGTTGCTTATCTCTGTTTGTTTGTTCTTTAATTCTTCTAGGTCTTTGGTAAACTTTTCTTGCAACAATTTGATCTTTGCATCCAGTCTTTTTTTCGAAGCCCTGGATCATCTTCACCATCATTATTCTGAATTCTTTTTCTGGGAGGGTGCCTATCTCCTCTTCATTTAGTTGTTTTTCTGGGGTTTTATCTTGTCCCTTCATCTGGTACAATGTCCTCTGCCTTTTCATTTTCTCTATCTTTCTGTGGCTGTGGATTTCAGTTCCACAGAATGAAATACTGCTGATACTGCTTGATACTGCTGTCTGCCCTCTTGTGGAGGAAGCTATCTAGGAGGCTTGTGGGTGCTTCCTGATGGGAGGGACTGATAGTGGGTTGGACTGGGTGGGCAAAGCTCAGTAAAACTTTAATCTGCTTGTCTGCCAATGGGTGGGTCTGTGTTCCCACCTTGTTGGTTGTTTGGCCTGAGGCTACCCAGCACTGGAGCTTACAGGCTCTTTGGTGAGGCTAATGTCAGACTCTGGGAGGATTTACACCAATGAGCACTTCCCAGAATCTCTGCTGCCAGTGTCCCTGTCCCCTCGGTGAGCCACAGCTGCCCCCTACCTCTGCCGGCAACCCTCCAACACCAGCAGGTAGGTATGGTTCAGTCTCCTATGGGGTCACTGCTCCTTCCCCCTGGGTCCTGGTGTGCTCTTCAAGAGTGGAGTCTCTGTTTCCCCCAGTCTTGTGGAGGTCCTGCAATCAAATCCCGCTGGCTTTCAAAGTCTGAATATCTGGGGATTCTTCCTCCTGTTGCTGGACTCCCAGGTTTGGAAGCCTGATGTGGGGCTCAGAACCCTCACTTTAGTGGGTGGGCTTCTGTGGTATAACTTTTTCCAGTTTGTGAGTCACCCACCCCGCATTTATGGGATTTGATTTTAACACAATTGTTCCCCTCCTACCATTTCACTGCAGCTTCTCCTTTGTCCCTGGATGTGGGGTGTCTTTTTTGGTGAGTTCCAGTGTCTTTCTGTCAATGATTGTTCGGCAGTTAGTTGTAATTCTGGTGCTCTTGCAAGAGGGAGTGAGCGCATGTCCTCCTACTCCACCATCTTGATCCTATCTCTGGAATTATGTCTTTTTCAATCTTTATGCCAGCCATAAAAGACAGATAATCTTATTTTTCCCATTTACCAGTTGAAGACATTGAGACTCAGAGAGAATGCCCATGATAATACAGCTAGAAATTGGTGGGTCCAATATCCACACTCAGGTCTAATTCCCCTTCACTTCTTGATGCTACCTCACCAGTGTCAAGTGACATCAGTGACCTATGGATGATTTTCTTGTTCTTATAAACTTGAAATTCAGAAAGAATCCACACTCCTTTGTGACTTTATCATGACAATTTTGAAGAGGAAAAGAACCAGTACAGGATCAGAGACACCCTGGATAAAAGTGACTGTATTCGTTGTTCTGATTGCACCTCTAAACACTTTTTTTTTTGCTTTACAGATGCTTTTTAAAAAAAGAAGTACTCTAACTAAAAAGGAGGTTTCTGAGAAACCACCTCTCTCTGCCTGTGAATAGAGGACAAACCAAGGACCTTGGAGTCATGTATTCTTGAGTTCAAATCTCCACTCTGTTCCTTTATGAACTGATTATATTCTTTCAGGCTTCTTTTCCTTATATATAAAATAGAATTCATAAAGCCCTGCTGGTCTCACAGGTTTGTTATGAAAATCAAGTAACAAAATGCAGGGGAAAGTGCTTTTGAAACTGTAGAGAACCAGGCACACAGGAAGAGTAGTTATTGTTTTGCAGAAATGACATTCCCAAGCCATTTTATGTGAAATGTGGAAATTTGAGGCAAGGAATAGGTATACACTGTGTATAGTGGTCCTGCTTTGATAACAGTTCAGTGGTTTAAGTAACCAGCAAATCAATGGAAATCGGGCTATTAACACTGGACACATACAGCATATTAAAATGGACCCTTACTTTGCTAGGGACCTGTAATTACACCTAATAATAAGCAATACATATTTTGCAGCATTTTAATAAAATGCACATCAATGAGCAATGAAAAGCAAGAAGGAAATAACAAAAAGGATACTGGAGGGAAAAGCATACCTTTGTGAGGATAGAGGGAAGAAATTCAGTGTACTTTTTACTAATATATACTTATGTAACACTTACCCAAACTCATGTTTATAAGAACCTCAACCCAGGTAGACATGATTTCTATCATACTTATGTCCATACAATGGAGAGGAAGTTTCCACTCAACTGACAGGAAACAAAATCAAGTTTCTCTTTCCATCCCGAGGTACTATGTGTACCAAACACAGATCTTCTGATTTAAAGCTATCCTTCATATGAAAATCTGTTCTACAATACAAAACTAATCTCTCTTACTCCCCACCATGATCCTTTTACCAGGAAATGAACAACTCACTTGTTATCAATTTATTTATCATAGGTTCACACTGCAAGAGTACCCTGGAACTGTGGGACTCTGTGCTACAGAATCAGCAGATGTGATTTCAATAGTATTTAATAGTGTGAAAGAGCCTGTCTCACCAAATACCCTCTCATTGACTATTAATTAATAACTAGTAGATGCTTCAGTGCAATAAAGTAACCAGTAGGTGAGTGAGAGAGACACTCCAGTAGATGATAGCATATGCTAATTAAGAAGGAGAAAGACAATTTGAAACATTTAAAATGAGAATAATAGTGGTAACAATAATATTTATTGAATAATTACTTTATATCATGCACCATACTAAGCACTTACATAGATCATTTAACTCTCACAACAACCTGTGGGGCTAACAGTATTATTATCTCAATTTTATAGATGAGGAAGCTGAGACAGAGAGAAGTTAAGTAAAAGCCTCACAGCTGCAGGGGCAGAAAACCTACAAAGTATAATTTGAAGAGAATCAGTCATTCTTCTTCAAATAATCCCTGGTGCTATTGGCCTTCGCTTGGCATAAAGATAGAAATATTAAAAAAAAAAAAAAAAAACCCATCATCCTTGGCTTCCAAGAGCTACTTTCTACCTAATTCACTTTTCCTTTATTTGCCTACCTTATTCTACTTTCTTGATCACAAGCTCACCTTTCCATTCACTGACTTTGTTCTTCTTCTTGGATCATTAGTTCACATCTCTTAACTGACCTTGATTTGCTTTTTGGTTCTTACTAGAAGGCAAACATGTTTGAACCTGAGAAACAAAGATACAAAAACAAGAACTATTACCTTTGTAGTTCTTGCTTTATGAGCAATATCAAGAATGAAAGAGACCTCTGTCTGTATGAAATCTCTTTATCATAAAAGTGGCAAAACACTACAGAACCTAGCATTTAGGCTGAGGCCACAAAGGGTCTTTAAAGACATATTCTCTGAATATAAGAAAGGGGTATTACAGCTATGAATTCAGACCTTGCGGCTGTCACAATGAAAGTAATTCAGCCTAGAAGCAGTGAATCCAGAATACCGCTCTGGACTTCAAAAAAAAAAAAAAAATTTTTTTTAATGGAGACTTCTGTGCACAAGTTCTCTTTTTTATAAGATGATACGGAAAACCCGAACGAACTTTTTGGCCACGCCAATACATACCCACATACATAAATATCATGGGTATCAGGTCAGCATAAAAAAAATGTAAGCTGCTAAAGAACACCCACTACTGAGTAGGTAGCTGAAGCTTGAGATCAGATAGACCTAGTTTAGGCTCTGTCACATCCAGCTCAGATCATGGAGGCTTAGATTCCCCATCCATAAATAAGAAAAAAGTACAAACCTCTTAGCATCGCTGCAAGTAAAATAAAATAGAACAGTTGACCTTTATTGAGAGCTTGCTAGGTGCTAGGTACTGTGCTAAGCTTTTAACATACATCATCTGAGGCTTCACATTGGCAGTCTATGACATATTTTTTGTGTATTTACATGTTTTTTACTTATAAATGCTTTAATATTTTTAAATTAGTTGCTTTCATTTAAAACTGAGGAAATTTCCCCATTTCCCCCATTTATTGCTTCTCTTTTTAAACAATGGCAAAGCTGACTAGCAAATGCCTACTTTAGGCTATACATGCACTCCCCAATTTGCTTTAGGCCCCATCCTGCCCTGTTGCCTGGCACTTAGCCTGTTTGCCCATGTACATGGTCTTCTTGGTCCCTGCAGACTTCTGAATTTGCCACACCTGCAGCACATCTTAATCCTTGAAGAAGCCCTACTAGGTAAGTATTTCCTTTTCATGAGAAAAATTTCACTTATATAAAATTGATTTTTTTCAGAAAAAAAAAAAGGTTGTTCAATACATGCTAGCTAACTTTCTTCTTCACTTTTTATCTGCAAAATTTGGTTGGGTTCCAACGAAGAGGGGAAGGCCTATTCTTAAAATTTTAATTAAATACAGCTAAAAATAGACGCTCTTTGGTGAAGGTTTTATTCAAAGAACCACAAGTGCTATTCAAAGGGGATTCAAATGCAAAAGTAAATCCACCAATGTCCACTCCTGCTATTGAAGGTAGATGAGCCCTATCATCACCTCATTTCAACCTAAGAGCCTATTAAGGTGAAAAGGTTTTTAAAATTACATTATATATTTGAACTGGAACTTGAAGGTGGTGTAAACCATTGAATGTTTGAAGCAAAAAAGGTTGAGGGAATAAATTTAGGAGGTGGGCTGTAAATAATTTGAAAAAGGTCAGCATTTTTGTTTCATTCCACCAGGACCTTCTGAGGAATTCAATACTGCTACTCCAGATGCTTCTTCCTTAAGATGTCTGCTCTTTGTCAGCATCCCTGTCTCCATGGTAATAGGTTAGTGCTCATCCCCCACCCCCACCCTGATCTCCATGACCACAGCGAACCTTAACAGGAGAAAGAGCCCTCTGGGGGGCCATGCACTGCAGCTCTAGGACATAAACAACTCTATGGGTGGCTGCCATGGCAGTTCTTCATCCACAGTATAATTACCCCAAGATGCACTAGCCATGCACTTACGTGCATCGAAAGAAGAACAGCTACATTTCAATAAATCACTCTAGTCAGGTGGTCACCAAGCTAGTGTTCTGAGAAGCTTGGGTTACAAGGCAGCCATGGCCGTAATTCATCATTAGAAACAATGGCAGGCCTGGAGTCCATCCCGGGCATGAAGGGCCTCTCCAGTTTTATAAATGAAAGCCACATGTTTCCATAAAAAGAATACCAGGAAAATACAGATTTTCTTCCAGGCAAACCTCGGGATGACGCCTGCTTCTTTTACTTAGCAGTTGTGGGGACTTGTTCAAATCACTTTACCTATCTGAATACAGATTTGCTCATTTGTAAAATGCAAGTAATAACACATACCTTATGAAATTGTGAATTTATATGTGACTAGTGACCAACATAAAATGGCAATTATTGATATTATTTTTATAATGGGAGGGAGTCTGGTAAGTTTTGGAACAGAAGATAGTCATCAAATAATTAACAGACAAGATCTCCCAAAACAAAGGACCCACTCATCTCTCTTCTCCATACAACCATGTGCATATACAGATGTGACTAGTAGCCACTTACACTCAAAGACATGACTATAGGTGACACTGCAGATGGAAAGTACAGGCAGACACTCCACATATATTGTTCACTGTTTAATTCCTCCATCAGACAGTCTACAGAGGTCTAGCGTGTATTTTCGTCCCTGTGAATGTCTCACCCTCATACCTTTAAAATAAGAGCCGTATATCTAATCAACTTTCAAAATTGGGTTTTATGAGGAAATGAAACTCACCTTGGATTAACCCTCATGCTAACCAAATATTACATGTCACCTCCAACATTAAACTTGTCTTTGTCTTCCTGTCAATCCCTCATCACCAACTGTCCTCCATTTTCCTGTCTCTAGGATTTAAGCAAGCATTCCTTCAGTCAACAACAGAAGTGAGTGACCATCCTCAATCCTATTTTAGATGTGAAGACTATTGCTCACAGAAGTTATGTGACAGGCCACACAGTTAGTTAATAGCAGGGCTAGATAAAACGGGTGGTCTGACCTCTACTCTCATCCATTACTCATTACGTGGCACCAGCATGCCTCACCTAAAATTTGTTTAAAAAAATAATTATGACATTGGAAATGTGTTTTTGACACCATCAGAATTAGTCTTACTTTCAAAAATCTCAGATATTTCAGGCAATTATCAAGAAATTCCACTTGCAATGCAAGTAATTGAATTCTTTGAACAATAGTCATTAGCGATTAATTCTGACATATATGTTGTTATTTCTCAAGCTCAGTCTTTAATTCCTGACACAGAGATGACCTATTTAAACATGTAGGCATCTGTTTCATCTTATTTTAGCTTTGCTGGTAATATTCATGCATGTGTTTAATTTCATGTTTCATCCAAACTGCCAGCATCATACATTTCTGTGGCAGGTTCTTTAAGGGGGATGCAAATATCTTTTTACAAGTTTATCTAGCTGCTTAAAGTTTTAACATTTTTATTTTGTCAAGTTTTTTCTGGTCTTGAGGGATTCAGAATTGGAGGAATTCATGGTTATAACTCACTGTTTTACAGGAAGTTTCTTTTATAACCAGTCTTCTCATCGTTGTCAGTAGTGTCACAACTTTCTCTATCCTTCAGGAATGGAAATTTTTATGAAGTGATTTTCTTCATATTCTAAGGGATAATATGGTTAAAAAGAAAACTAGCAGCAGAATGTGCAAATATTTCTATATCTGGTTTGCAATTATAGGTCTTCCAGTTTCCTTTGGAAATGGAATCTTTTTGTGTAAATAATCTATGAAAGACATGCTTTCCTTTAACATGAAAACGATCTTCCTGGTAGTGAGTAACTTTATGAGCCCTCATTTATTCCAATTTTTATTTTAAAAATTAGATAATTCTTTTAGGGCAGTGAAACTACCCTGGATGATACTATAATGGTGGATACATCTCTTTATATATTTGTCAAAATCCATAGAATATACCACATAAAGAATGAACCCTTGGACTTCCCTGGTGGCACAGTGGTTAAGAATCCGCCTGCCAGTGCAGGGGACATGGGTTCAATCAAGCCCACAACTACCAAAGCCCACGCACCTAAAGCCCATGCTCTGCAACAAGAGATGCCACCAAAATTAGGAGCCTGCACACCGCAATGAAGAGTAGCCCCTGCTCACCACAACTAGAGAAAGCCCACATGCAGCAACAAAGACACAACACAGCAATAAATAAATAAAAATTAAAAAAAAAAGAGTGAACCCTCAAGTAAATCATGCACTTCAGATGATAATGATGTATGATTGTAGATTCATCAACTGTAACAAATGTATCACTCTGGTGAGGGATGTTAATGATGGGGGAGGCTGTGCAGGTGTCAGGGCAAGAGATATATGGGAAATCTCTTGTACCTTCTCCTCACTTGCTGTGAACCTAAAACTGCTCTAAAAAGTAGAGTCTATTTAAAAATATATCATGGGGGCGGAGTCAAGATGGCAGCGTGGGAAGACATGGAGTTCGCGTCTCTCCCCACAACTAGATCAGTTGCTGGAGGCTGATGGGGGACCTGAGGCCCAAGGAGACCAGAGGAACCCCTGAGAAACTGCGTAGGATGTAGGGGAAGTCAGGGGGTGCAAAGAAGTGGAAGTCAGACAGGACTGGAGCCCCTGGGGCATGGCTGGGTGAGGGGGGAGGTTCCTGCCTGGAGAGACCCTCGGGATCTAGGGGGATCAGGGGACCACATCTGGGTTTCTCCTGCCCAGTTGGCCAGGAGGCCTGCTGGGCTCCCCAGCGGGATCTCCACCCTCCGAGGCCCCCTCTAGGCCTCCTGGGTCCTAGGGGTATAGGAACGAGGGAGGAGGGGAGAAGAGGTGGAAAGGCAGACTGGTGGGGGGGGCCTTTGAGATGGCAGGACTGGGGAGGTGAGAGGGCGTTTCCCCTGCCCACTCAGTTGGGAAGCTGATTGGCCTCCCAGGCCTGGTCCTTCACTCTCCAGAGCCTCCTCCAGTGCATAGGTCCTGGGCATGGGAGTGAGGGGGAAGGGAGAAGAGGAAGAGAGGCAAACAGTGGGGTTGGGAAGGGACTTCTGAAGACCAGAAGAATAGGGGAGGCACCACCAGGTATTCCTCCTGGGTGGGTCCTCCACCTTACAAGGGCCCCTCTGGGCCGTTGCTCCTAGGGGTATAGGAAGTGGTGGGGGGAGAAGAAGAGAGGCAGAAGAGGGGAGGGACCCTCTGGGATCAGAGGATCGGGGGAGGAACGTTTCTGCTGCCCACTGGCCTGGGAAGCCTGCTGGGCTCCCGAGTCTGGTCCCTCATTCTCTGGGGCCCTCTCTGGCTGCATGGGTCCTACAGGTGTGGGAGGGAGGGAGGAGAGAGGAAGAGGAAGAAAGGCAGACAGTGGGGGGGGGGACCTTACAGAACTGGAGGATCAGGGGAGACGCCACAGGAAATCTCCCTACCCACTTGGCACCGGGAACCCTGTTGTGCTCCCAGGCCTGATCTTCAGTCCTCCAAGGGCCCCTCTAGGTCACACTCATCCTGGGGTGTAGAGGAAAGCAAGGGAGAAGAGGAGAGGTGGGCAGGGGAGGGGGCCCTCTGGGATTGGAGGATCAAGGGAGGTGGGAAGGTATTTCCCCTGCCCACTAGCCCTGGGAAGCCTGCTGGGCTCACGGACCTGGTCCTTCACACCCCAGGGCTCTCTCCAGCTGCTTGGGACCTAGGTGAGTGGGAGGGAGGGAGGGAAGGGAAGAGGAAGAGAGGCGGACAAGGACCCTCCAAGACTGGGAGATCTGGGGAAGTGCCACAGGTGCTTCCCTGGGAAGCCTGTTGGGCATCACACTCTGGTCTCCTGCCTTCCAGTGCCCCTTCCAGCTGTGAGAGTCCTAGGGGAGTAGGAAGGAGGGTGTGGAGAAGAAGAGAGGCCAAAGGGGAGGGACCCTCTGAGATCGGAGGACTGGGAGAAGTGCCTAGTATTTCTCCCACCAACTCGGATCCAGGGAGCCTGCTGGGTAACCGGACCCGGTCCTTTGCTCTCAGGACCAGAGGCATTCCTGGGACCCTCTGCCTCACTGGGCCTAAGCCCCATTCCCCAGCACCCCCAGGGCCTTTTCTAAGCATAGGCCCTGCCCACTGCCTAACCTCCGCCTTTGCCTAAGCCCCACCCCCACAGCCAAGGCCTTTTCTGGCTTTTTTTTTTCTTTCTTCCTTTTTTCTTTTTCCCACCTCCTCACTTCAGCTGTTGCAGTTGTTTTACCTTCCAATTGTTGCTCCATCTATTTTTTAAAATTTTTTCTAACACATCTGTTAGTTTCCTATTCTTATTGTATTCTTTATCTTGCTATTGTTCTGCTGTTCTGCTACTTTTTTTTTCCCTTTCCTGCTCCACATGGCTTGTGGGATCTTGATTCACAAGTCCAGGGTCAGGCCTGAGCTCCTGAGGTGGGAGCTCTGAGTCCAAAACATTGGACTAATGGGGAAACCCAGACCCCAGGGAATATTCATCAGAGTGAGGTCTCCCAGCGGTTCTCACCTCAGCACCAAGACCCAGCTCTACTCAATAGCCTACAAACTCCAATGCTTGAAACCTCAGGCCAAACACCCAGTGAGACAGGAACACAATCCTGCCCATCCAAAGGAGGGGGAGAAATGAGATGACAAAAAAATATATCACAGATGAAGGAAAAAGGTAAAAACACACAAGACCAAATAATCAAAGAGGAAATAGGCAACCTAACTGAAAAAGAATTCAGAGTAATGATAGTAAAGATGATCCAGAATCTCAGAAATAGAAGGAAACCCTATAAGGTTATCAGCTGATTTTTCTGAAGAAACTCTACAGACCAGAAGGGAGTGGCAGGATATACTTAAAGCAATGAAAGAGGAGAACCTACAACCAAGATTACTCTACCCAGCAAGGATCTCATTCAGATTTGATGGAGAAATCAAAAGCTTTACAGACAAGCAAAAGCTAAGAGAATTCAGCACCATCAAACCAGCTTTACAACAAATGCTAAAGGAAATTCTCTAGGAGGGAAACACAAGAGAAGAAAAAGACCCACAAAAACAAACCCAACACAATTAAGAAACTGATAATAGGAACATACATATCAATAGTAACATTGAATGTAAATGGATTAAATGCTCCAACCAAAAGACACAGATTGGCCAAATGGATACAAAAACAAGACCCACACATATATTGTCTACAAGAGACCCACTTCAGGCCTAGGGACACATACAGACTGAAAGTGAAGGGATGGAAAAAGATATTCCATGCAAATGGAATCAAAAGAAAGCTGGAGCTGAGCTTCCCAGGTGGTGCAGTGGTTAAGAATCCATCTGCCAATGAAGGAGACACAAGTTCAATCCCTGCTCCAGGAAGATCCCACATGCTGCAGAGCAACTAAGCCCACGCACCACAACTATTGAGCCTGCACTTTAGAGCCCATGAGCTACAACTATTGAGCCTGTGTGCTGTAACTACTGAAGCCCACACGTCTAGAGCCCATGCACCACAACAAGAGAAGCCATGGCAATGAGGAGCCCACGCACCACAACAGAGTAGCCCCCACTCACCGCAGCTAAAGAAAGCCCGTGCACAGCAAAAAAGACCCAACACAGCCAATAAAATTAATTAATTAATTTAAAAATTTTTTAAAAATTAAAAAAAAGAAAGCTGGAGTAGCAATATTCATATCAGATAAAATAGACTTTAAAATAAAAAATGTTACAAGAGATAAGGAAGGAAAAAAAAGAGATAAGGAAGGATGCTATATACTGATCAAAGGATCAATCCAAGAAGAAGATATAACAATTGTAAATATTTATGCACCCAACATAGAAGCACCTCAATACATAAGGTAAATGCTAACAGCCATAAAAGTAGAAATCAACAGTAACACAATAATAGTAGGGGACTTTAACACCCCACTTACACCAATGGACAGATCATCCAAAAAGAAAATAAACAAGGAAACACAAGCTTTAAATGACACAATAGACCAGATAGATTTCATTGATATTTATGTGACATTCCACCCAAAAGTGGCAGAATACACTTTCTTCTCAAGTGCACATGGAACATTCTCCAGGATGGATCACATCTTGGGTCACAAATCAAGTCTTGGAAAATTCAAGAAAATTGAAATTGTATCAAGCATCTTTTCTGACTACCATGCTATGAGATTAGAAATCAACTACAGGAAAAAAACCTGTAAAAAACATAAATACATGGAGGCTAAACAATGCACTACTAAATAACCAGTGATCACTGAAGAAATCAAAGAAGAAATTAAAAAATACTTAAAAAATAAATGACAATGAAAACACGATGACCCGAAACCTATGGGACGCAGCAAAAGCAGTTCTAAGAGGGAAGTTTATAGCAATTCAAACTCACCTCAAGAAACAAGAAAAATCTCCAGTAAGCAATCTAGCCATACACCTGAAACAACTAGAGAAAGAAGAACAAAGAAAACCCAAAGTCAGTAGAAGGAAAGAAATCATAAAGATCAGAGCAGAAATAAATGAAAAAGAAACGAAGAGAACAATAGCAAAGATCAATAAAACTAAAAGCTGGTTCTTTGAGAAGATAAACAAAATTGATAAACCTTTAACCAGACTCATCCAGAAAAAAAGGGAGAAGACACAAATCAATAAAATTAGAAATGAAAAAGGAGAAATCACAACTGACACCACAGAAATACAAAGGATTATGACACTACTATAAACAACTATATGCCAACAAAATGGACAACCTCCAAGAAATGGACAAATTCTTGGGAAGGTACAATTTTCCAAGACTGAACCAGAAAGAAAGAGGAAATATGAACAGACCAATCACAAGTAATGAAATTGAAACTGTAATAAAAAGTCTCCCAACAAACAAAAGTCCAGGACCAGATGGCTTCACAGGTGAAGTCTATCAAACATTTAGAGAAGCACTAACACCTATTCTTCTCAAACTCTTCCAAAAAATTGCAGAGGGAGGAACACTCCCAAATTTGTTCTACAAGGCCACCATCACCCTGATACCAAAACCAGACAAAAATATCACAAAAAAAGAAAATTACAGACCAATATCACTGATGAATTTAGATACAAAAATCCGCAACAAAATACTAGCCAACAGAATCCAACAGCACGTTAAAAGGATCATACACCATGATCAAGTGGGGTTTATCCCTAGAATGCAAGGATTCTTCAATAATTGCAAATCAATATGATACACCATACTAACAAGTTGAAGGATAAAAACCACATGATCATCTCAATAGATGCAGAAAAAGCTTTTGACAAAATTCAACACCCATTTAAGATAAAAACTCTCTGGAAGGGGGGCAAAGAGGGAACCTACCTCAACATAATAAAGGCCATATATGACAAACCCACAGCAAACATCATTCTCAATGGTGAAAAGCCGAAAGCATTCCCTCTAAGGTCAGGAACAAGACAAGGATGTCCACTTTCTCAACTACTATTCAACATAGTTTTGGAAGTCCTTGCCACAGCAATCAGAGAAGAAAAAGAAATAAAAGGGATACAAAATGGAAAAGAAGTAAAACTGTCACTGTTTGCAGATGATATGATACTATACACAGAAAATTCTAAAGATGCCACCAGAAAACTACTAGAACTAATCAATGAATTTGGAAAAGTCACAGGATACAAAAATAATGCACAGAAATCTCTTGCATTCCTATACACTAACAATGAAAGATCAGAAAGAGAAATTAAGGAAACAATCCCCTTTACCATCACAACAAAAAGAATAAAATACCTAGGCTTAAATCTATCTAAGGATACAAAATACTTGTATTCAGAAAACTATAATACACTGATGAAAGAAATCAAAGATGACATGAGCAGATGGAGAAGTATACCATGTTCCTGGATTGGAAGAATCAACATTGTGAAAATGACTATACTACCCAAAGCAACCTACATATTCAATGCAATCCCTATCAAATTACCAAAGGCATTCTTCACAGAATTAGAACAAAAAATTTCACAATTTGTGTGGAAACACAAAAGACCCCGAATAGCCAAAGCAATCTTGAGAAAGAAAAATGGAGCCAGAGGAATCAGGCTCCCCAATTTCAGACTATACTACAAAGCTAAAGTAATCAAGACAGTATGGTACTGGCACAAAAACAGAAATATAAATCAATGGTATAGGATAGAAAGCCCAGAGATAAACCCACACACATATGATCACCTAATATATGACAAAGGAGGCAAGGACATACAATGGAGAAAAGACAGCCTCTTCAATAAGTGGTGCTGGGAAAATGGGACAGCTACATGTAAAAGAATGAAACTAGAACACTACCTAACACCATACACAAAAATAAACTCAAAATGGATTAAAGACCTTAATGTAAGACCAGACACTATAAAACTCTTAGAGGAAAATACAAGCAGAACACTCTATGACATAAATCACAGCAAGATCCTTCTTGACCCACCTCCCAGAATAATGGAAATAAAAACAAAAATAAACAAATGGGAGCTAATGAAACTTAAAAGCTTTTGCACAGCAAAGGAAACCATAAACAAGACAAAAAGACAACCCTCAGAATGGGAGAAAATATTTGCAAATGAAGCAACTGACAAAGGATTAATCTCCAAAACACACAAGCAGCTCATGCAACTCAATATCAAAAAAACAACCCAATCCAAAAATGGGCAGAAGACCTAAACAGACATTTCTCCAAGGAAGATATACAGATAGCCAACAGACACATGAAAAGATGATCAACATCACTAATCATTAGAGAAATGCAAATCAAAACCACAATTAGGTGTCACCTCACACCAGTCAGAATGGCCATCCTCAAAAAATCTAGAAACAATAAATGCTGGAGAGGGTGTGAAGTAAAGGGAGCCCTCCTGCACTGTTGGTGGGAATGTAAATTGGTACAGTCACTATGGAAAACAGTTTGGAGGTTCCTTAAAAAACAAAAAATAGAACTACCATATGACCCAGCAATCCCACTACTGGTCATATACCCAGAGAAAACCATAATTCAAAAAGATACATGTACCACAATGTTCATTGGAGCACTATTTACAATAGCCAGGACATGGAAGCAATCTAAATGTCCATCAACAGATGAATGGATAAAGATGTTGCACATATATACAATGGAATATTACTCAGCCATAAAAAGGGATGAAATTGAGCTATTCATAGTGAGGTGGATAGACCTAGAGTCTGTCATACAGAGTGAAGTAAGCCAGAAAGAGATAAACAAATACCATATGCTAACTCATATATACAGAATCTAGAAAAATCGTACTGAGGACCCTACCGGCAGGGTAGGAATAGAGATGCAGATGTAGAGAACACTGGGGACACTGGTGGGAGGGGAAGCTGGGACGTAATGAGCAAGAGTATCGACATATACACACTACCAAATGTAAAACAGATGGCTAGTGGGAATCTACTACAGAGCACAGGGAGACCAGCTTGATGCTTTGTGAAGACTTAAAGGGGTGGGATAGAGAGGTTGGGAGGGAGGCTCAAGAGGGAGGAGATATGGGGATATATGTATACATGTGGCTCTTTCACTTTGTTGTACAGCGGAAACTGACACAATACTGTAAAGCAATTATATTTCAATAAAGATTAAAAAAAGAGTTTAGGATTAGCAGATACAAATTATTATACATAAAATAAACAAGTTCCTACTATATAGCATAGGGAACTATATTCAATATCCTGTAATAAACCATAATGGAAAAGAAAAAAAAATTTCTGTAAAGAATAAATCCAATGCTATATCTGCATAATCAAAAGAAAAAAAAGATTCACTATCCAGAGAACAGCATGATAAGCATCATGTAAAAGTATGTCCTTACAGTAAAGGTACTATAAGAGCAGAGAGAAAGGGTATTTAATGAAACAAAGGATAATAAAAAGTTTACCACAAATGGGACCAGAGCTGATTTCTGAAGAATAAGTAGTTATTTCCCATGGAAAGAGAGTGATTAACCATTCTAGAAGCATTAAAATCTTAATGGGGAAAAGCCTGACATCAGTTGAGGTTAGGCTTAAAAGAATGAAAAGTATGGCAGGAAAAAAAGGAAGGCAGGAGCCATATCATAAATGGCCTGTGTGTTAAGCTGAGTTTGAACTTATCCTGAAAGAAACGCGCAGCAACTGAAGGCACAGAAGTAGAGATGTGATGTGCTTAAATCTCCATGTCAGAAAGATCACCTGGATAGTAAAGTGGAGGGCAAATTAAAGAGGTGGCAAGTCAAGAGGCAGGGAGAGCAGTCAGAATTCTACTGCAGTAATAGAGAGGGATAAAAATAGAGGTTTCAACCTGTAAGTATAGAGCCAAGAAACAAGAAAACCTGCATTCACACAAAAACTTGTGCACAAATGGCCATAGCAGCATTATTCATAGTAGCCAAAGGGTAGAAACCACCCAAATAAATAAATAAATAAATAAATTAATTAAAAATATATTATAAAAATATATATATTATAATCATTGATATAAAAATATCTTCCTTGCAGATACATAAGTTATACCCCAAATAAGCTTGTGTTATCTTACGGCCTTTTTTTTTTTTTTCGCTTTACACAGAACCCTGTTCCTGCCTTCCATATAAAGATCTAGCTGTTATGAGTGTGTGTGTGTGTGTGTGTGTGTATGTTTTAAATGTATTTCAGCATAAGAACTATGTGATTATGATCTTGACACCAAATAATTAGTTAATCTGGATGCTTCTAATTGGAATTTGATATTTGATGCACAAGTTGCAATTCTTAGTTGAGATTATAAATGTATGAGAGAGGGAAGTTATTAAAAATTTCCAAAACTTTAAAAATTCTTTATCATCACTCCTTTAAATATAAACTCATATCAATGGCAGACAATTCATAGCCATTTCAAGAATCTCTTTATGAGCATCACTTTGTTAGTTGCTGCATTAATTATTGTACATTATGTCAAATAATAAAATTGGCTGCTCTTATATAAATCACACAGTAAGGAATGGCTTTGCCTCAAGTTCTTCTGAATTAATGAAGTTTAACTCTACATGATTTCTTTCTAGTATCTTTGAAATTTTGATTCAAAAAGAATTTAATAATATTTTGTCTTATTTTTTATGCATTTATACACAATCCAAAATCACATGCAACATAGATGCAAAGTACATTTTTATAAACTGATAAATTCTATGTAAATTTTATAATCTCTTTTGATAGCCTTATCTAACCCAGGGTTTCTCAGTCTTGGCACTGTTGACATTTGAGGCTGGATAATTCTTTGTTCTGGGAGGCTGTCCTATGTATCATAGAATATTTAGCAGCATCCCTGATCTCTACACACTAAATGCCAGTTGCACCCCCCAACTGTGACAACCAAAAATGCCTCCAGACATTGCCAAATGTCTTCTAGGGGGAAAATCTCCCCAGTTAAGAACCACTGGGCTAACCAATAATTGGGATCAAAAAGTTCTCCTTAAAAAAATACATACATATTTATAATAGATATATAATACGTATATATTATACATGTAAATTTTAATTGTGCTTGGCCTAATGAGTTAGCTCAGCTCTTTAGAACATTGTGCTGAGTTCAAGGTCAGAAGATTGATCATGAGGTTTAATGCATTCATGCAACAAGCATTTATTGACTGGCCTACAATTACATTGCACTGTGCAAGGTGCTGAGAGGGATGCCACAAAAACATGAAAAGCAACCAGTGCCCTCAGGGGTTTATGATCCTACGCAGTGAGTGAGAAAAAGCCAAAATGAGTGGTAGATTCAGGGTGACACCAGGGATTGAGAAAAGCTATGCCTGAACCTAGTTCTGAAGAATAGAAAAGAATGTGGTTAGACAGAAAGGAAAAAGGAGGAATAACAGGGAAAGTTATTCATCACAAAAGGTTAAAGTGCTAGGAACCACGATAAGTACTGATTATATCATATTTTCTGTATATGATGTACAAGAATATGACAGAAGTTAACTTCCGGCTCTAAAATCTCCAGACTTTGCTTTAAATGCCTACTTATGACTTGGAAAAATACTTATCCTATTTAAATATTAACTTTTTACGTATAAAATGGGAATAATGTATGGTATGGTTTTTTTTGAAGCCTAAAAGAGGTGATACATGAAAATCAGTTTAATAAAGTATCTACACTAACAATAAGTGAATTTTTTATTCTCCTTATTTTTATTATTGTTATTAAATACTCACTTATTTAGGTATTTAAACCCAGGCCTGTCTGCATTCACCATCTTCCCAGAATGTAGGGCTTGTGCAGAGAGCAACAGAAACTCCACACTCTGCCTGGAGGAGACAGTGGACTACAGAACAAGGGTTTGGTCTGTTCACAAACAACAGGGGATATTAATGGCTCTGAGCACTGTGAGAATGATGCCCCAAGAAAAGCCAGTGTAGCTGGAGTAAAAAAATAATAATAATAACAGCAGGAGGAAATCTGGTATTAGATGGAAGGAAAATGGTGGGAAAAGTATAAGAAAATCATGCAAACCCTTCTAGGTGATAATAAGGAGTCTGAACCAATGGAAAGGCACTGAAGGGTTTTAAGCAGAGTGATATCAGGACCAAACATGTCCTCTGAAAAGATCAACCTGGCCACTTGAAGAATGGGGAATGGACTGGGGTATGACAAAACCGGGAAATGAGGAAACTGACAGATAATGGTAGTCTGGGCTCAGCTAGTAATAGAGAGATGAGAGAAGTAGAAGGATTTAAAGATGTTTTTGGTGACAGAATTGATAGATTATCCTTCAGCTAGTAAGTGGCAAAGCCCAGGCATTTGATTCCAAATCTAATACCTTTTACCATACACTATAGCTACCTTCTCCTTTAACATAGCTACCTGTAAGCCACTAGACACTGAGACAGCAAAAATGACTCTATGCATAAATCAGTACTGCCTACCAAGAAGTGGAAAAAAACTCACATTTTGTAGTCTTTGGATTTTTTGCTGAAAACAATAAATGTCTGTGGAAAGAATAAAATGAATGATATTGGGTCAGTGATGTCATCTTTGTACACGATACATGGAAAACAGGACTTGCCTGGAATGTGGTATTCACTTCAGTGCAGCCCATTAGCATCTAGTGTTTGCTGGATTATCTGTCTCTTCCAGGACAAATTTGAATAAGTGTGTATTTTTAACATACACTGAGATGCTTTTGGTTTGATATCTATTATACCATCATCTTAGAATAAAAAGGCATTTATGGATGTTTTTCTATAAGCACATCTTTGGTTAACTTTTCATGGATTCACCGATTTATTCAACAAATGTGATTTAAGCTAGTATTTGGTCATGTGTTATATTTGATGCTGGTGATAAAATGAAAATAAGACAGAATATCTCCACTCTTAATCTGTTTGTAGTTGAGAGAAAGATAAGACAGGTAAACAAGAAATCTCAACAAAGTCAACAACTGGCTGTATGGAGTAAGTATAGGGTACTGGTGAAAAGAAAGGACACCTAGCCCTCTCCTGGAGGAGCTGATATTAACATGGAAATCTGAGGAAAACTAGGACTAGCCTGGGAAATGTGTAATGGGAGGGAGAATGTTTTGTGGGGAAGTCAGAGTATATGCAAAGGTCCAGAAATGAAAGCAAAAATGACATATTCGTGAAAAAGCAAATCTTTCAAAATGGCTGGAGGGGAGATGTTCATGAGTGGTCAATCACTGGAGGAAAAATCATGAAAGAATTTATAGTCCATACTAAATAGCCTGAATTCATTCAAATGGCAAGAAGGAACTATGAGAGGATCTTCAGCAGGGAAGTGACACGAGCAGGTACAAAATTAGAAATTCCTCCTTGACTATAGGTTGGAGAGTGCCTGGGTGGGGATGAAGCGATCAGGTTCAAAAACAAGCAAGCGAGTTGGAAGTCTTATGTGTTATTATAGGCTAGAAATTATGCATGCTAAGCAAACTGAGTGGATAAGGAGAGAAGTAGGCAAATTTTAAAGAGACTTTAGTTGATAGGATGGGCAGGTCTTGGTGATCAATTGAATGTGGTGGGTGAGTGGTGGGAGGTATCAAAGGTGATACCCAAGTTTCTGATGAGTTAGGTAATACAGCAGAAATGGTTAGGACATGATAATAAGTTGTACCTTGGGCATGTTAAGTTTCATCTGTCTGTAGGTCATTTAAGTAATGATGGATACCAGGTAGTTGAATTTACTGTATTCACAGGAAAGCTCTGTGACAGACTCAGAGATCTTGTTGGCATCAGCATGTAGTGCAGGAAGAATTTTGATTGAATATGGTCCATGAACAGAAGAGCCAGAGAAATGTGACAGCATTGTGTGAATTAGCCCTTCACAGCAATCTTGGGGCTGTTATAATTCCCCACTGTAATCAATGATACACCAAGCAAACATTTCCTAAGGGTCACTCCATGATCTTGCAGCATTAATCTATCATTAGGCTTCCACTGATTCCCATTTACCATGATTCCAATCTGCAGCCAACATGCCAATTAATATCTATATATTGAGTGCCCCGTATATGCTCAGTGCAATGACTACCTGAATTCTCTTTAGAGTTGTATATGTGGCATGCTATAATTAAGGCAAAGGACCCTAGACAAGGTGACCAGACATAGGAGGAACTTGCAGAGAAAATTGCAGTTTCGGGCATAGAAAACAGCAAATGTCAATCTGTAAAAATCAAGATGGGTTAGCAAACCTGAAGAGCAAGAGTGTTGCAGAAACCAGGAGACAATACCAAGGGTCAAGAGACAGGTAGAAGAGGACAGAACAGGTACAAAGCCAGAAGGAGAGCATGGAAGACCCAAGGCAATTAAGGTACTTAAGCATCCATATACTGACTTCACTGTTTAACAAGGGCATGGTTCTTGGATGGGCCAAATCTGCTTTACAAGTACCGGGCTGTGACAGACAGCAAATACTAATATTGGTTTGATTCCTTCATGATTCTAGAACTTTATTCTGAACATTTTTTATTAAGGCAGTATTTCCACTTTTATAATAATTCCCCCATTGTCTAAATCCTTTAGACAGGGACTCCTGAAATAATTATAAGTAGATCCCACTTAATGAATACTTATTTTATGTCCCTGAATGGGTATTTTGCCTGCTCTGTCCCATTTAATCCTCACAACTGTTAAGAAATTGAGCTTCCTATTGTCACTGGGACAAAAACGAAAACCCTGAATATCTGCCTGCAAGACTCTGTTTATTCTGGCTTTGCTTTCTCCTCTGTTTTCCTCTGGAAACTTCCTCCAACACACACTCTTGCTCCAACCACCCTGGCCTTCTTCCAGTTTACCAAAGCTATCATTCACCATACCCCAGAATATTTGCATATGCTGTTTCCTCAGTCTGGACTTCTAGTCTCTCTTTCACTCTTCCATCTGTTTTAGATCTCAGCTCAAGGATAGCTTTTTAGGTAACTTTCCCTGCCTTTCCAGTCCCAGTCAGTACCACTGGCTGTGCATTGGAGGACCACACTCCTTTACTGATGAGCCCTGAGCTCAGAATGTAGTTACACCTTCATTAGCAGAATTAGATAGTTAAGCATTTTCATCTTAAATAGACTGTAAACACAATAATAGGCCTTATTATGTATTCTTTGTTCCCTACTATATCCCTGATACGAAGCACGGTCCTGGCACATGGTAAGGATTCAATAAAGATTTGCCAAAAAATAAACAAATAAAAAAAGTAATTTCCCCAAGATAACACAGCTAGTAATCTATATACATATTGTTTTATGAAACCCTACAACCACAGCGTTTTGGTTTTTATTATTTGTAAATTATGAAAATGAGGGCTACAAAAAAATGTCAGTTATCTAAGATTGAACAGCTCATTGATTAGTACCAAAATTACAGCTAAGAGCTCCTACTGCCCTGTCCATTTTCTTTTAAAAGATATTAACCCCAATTTGCTCGCGTTTGACCTTCCCTTCACCATCTCCATTGTGATAATCTGTGTAGATGCCCAAAGGGAAATACAGACAATAAGCCTACATCCTAACAACATAAGCTTAATGAACTAACCAGGAAAGTAATCCACCACTAAAAATCTAAATTAACATACTAAAACCATAACTAAAAACATTGCTTCGATTTGGCAACTACATTTGTCATTTCTATAGAGTGTGAGTTTTTTGCATACTGAATATTTCTCTTCAAAGAAAATTGAGAACTTCTATTGAATTGTGCCAGAAAGAGTCATAGCCATGTTGAACATTCTACCAACATTCCTTTAAAAGCATGTATCATCTTGGCATCTTATTTAGATATATCTTTTAAAGAACCTATTGCCTCTATGCTGTAAGCTAGAGGAAAGCAACTGCAGTTTCTTTTTAAAACTATTTGGGCCCCCAGAGCTGAACAACAATTCAAATTGTGACTATACAGCAACCACTTATGTGGATGACTTCCCTGTGGCAAAGTTCTTAGTTAAGCCCATGGATCATATTATTCTGAGTCACTTGATACCTCTCTGAACGCTACTGCCTGTGTTTCTACAACTCAATTTACAGAGGAGCCTTTGCAGTAGTACTATACCAACTATTTTATATCTTCCTGATTATTTCTGTTCTCTCTTTTTGCCCACTTTGTCAGGTACAGGCTATGAGCAGAAAGCCCCAAAGCTAATAAATGAGAAATGCATTCCATTGACTCAAAATGTGATAACACACCAGTGCTTTCTAGAGGGTTTTTTCCTCATTAATCCAGCTGGACCTGTCACTAATAACCCACTTAAGAGAGTAGCTGAATATGGGACACACTGAATTTCCTTTCAGTACTTTCTAAAGTCAATTGATCACTTCTAAAATCAGAACACCACCCACCCAGGGCTCTTTGCTTAGAGAAAGGCAATATCTTTATTAGCACTTAACTGGATGACCTCAAAAGCATCTGCCCTTTGGAAAAATTAAATAAAAAGGAAGGTAAGAGGAGAATTTGAAGTAATGCTAATGAAGACACTTCAATTTGGGATTCGGAAGTAAACTGATGAATAAGAGCAAAAAATGTGAGCAGAAACGGCTCAGAATATTTTGGTGAACGTCAGGGAACATGGAGAGCTGTGTAATAAAAGACTAGGAGTGCAGCCTTGAGTCAGAAACACCAAAGTTCACTGGTTCATTCATTTATTAATTCATTTGACAATGGTAGCATGGCATAGTGGTTCAAAGCGTGAACAGTGTAGCCAGAGCAACTGGAATCAACTCCCCCTTCCACCGTGGACAAGCTGTGAAGCCTTTGGCAAGTTCCTTAAGCTCTCTGGCTTCAGTCTACTCATCTGTAAAGTGGGCATGGTAGTGCGTCTATTTCATCAAGTTGCTAAGAGGATTTAATGAGTTAACACAAGTGAGACGATTAAAACCGTATCTGGTACATTGTGAACACTGTGTAAGTCTTGCTTTTACTGTTATTTTTTCCATGCATCTGTATATGCCAACCCACCCCAAAAGTGCTGAGCATTGGAAAGGGAATACAATAGGCGCTATTTCTCATTCTGTAGATCACGACAGATGTTATGATACAATGGGGTAGAGAGATGTGAGAGAAAAGAATGAGGCTGTGGGGTGATTTGAAGTATTGAATGGTGTGAAAACACCTCTCTGGAAAAAGTTTCATTGGATCTGAAAGCCAAAGTTTGAGGCAATGAGAGTTAGGTGACTTAAGGGAGATAAAATATTCAGTTGGAGGACATGACAGATGCACGGCACAGGTTGAAGATATTGGCTGCTTTTGATGTAAGACTCCTATGTCAGAGCCCAGTAAGGGTGGTGAAGTAGTGGGAAATGAACCTGTCGGCATGGTAAGGGGCTGGACCACCAGGACCTCTTATAGACCAAGCTTTATTCTCAGAACAGTGGGAGGCTATGGAAGGATGTTATGCAGAGAAGTAATACAATCAGATTTTTTTAAAGTGAACACGCTAGTTTTTAAGAGCAGTTTTAGGCTTACAGAAAAATCCCACAGAAGGCACAGCCCATTCTCATATATCCCTTGTTCCCTCTTCCCCCACAATTTCCCCTGCTAGTAACATCTTGCACTACTGTGGTATATTTTTTATAATTTATAAACTACTATTGATACATTATCATTACTAAGGTCCAAAGTTTACATTTGGATTCACTCTTTGTATGGAACAGTTCTATGGATTTTTACAGGCCTATTGTCACACTTCATACATGACAATGTCACGTAGAAGCATACAGAATACTTCCATCTCTTTATTTTTATTCTAAAACTGGACTAACTCAAAAGTATGTGGAAAATGTGATTGGAGCAAGCGTAGTGATGAGAAAATTGTTAAGTGGCTGTTGTCACAATGTTGACAAGAGATGATGGTGACCTGGACTAGGATGGAGGCCTGGAAATTAGAAGAGTGGATACATTTAGTGGATATGTAGGGAATGGGTTTAATGGGGGTACATTAATCATGGCAGGCTAATTGCTCTACATACAAACCTCAAAATCTCAGTAGCTTCTCATAATAACAGAAGTGTGTTTCTTGCACCTTGGCAAAGTGGCTTCACCTTGGGCTGTCATCCAGGGAACCCTGCCATCTTGCAGCACAGCCCCATCCGTGCCCCATCCTGCCTCCTTGGATCCTTCTCCACTCAGATGGGGACAGAGCAGGAGTGGAGGAACACAGGGGAAGTGCATATCAAATTCTCTTGGCCAACGTTCAGTCCCATAGTCCTTAACTGCTAGAGATTTGGGAGAATGTAGTCCAGTTGTAGGCCCAGGAGGAAGAGTAAATGGTGTTTGGTGAACACTAATTTTTCCACAGGATAAAGGAGACGGCATTAAGGATGACTTCTGGGTTTCTGCCTTGAGCTGATGAATTTACCAAGAATCTTGGTAGAGAGGAAGTATAGAAATTACAGTTCATTTTAGGATCCAAGATCCAAACTTTAACCATTTCCTTAGGCAATGTACCTCTCTATGTCTGTTTCATCATCCATAAACATGGAGATGACAATAGCCCTTACCTTGTAGTGTTATAAAGACTTTATGAAATAATTCATGTAAGACACTTAGCACAGAACCTGGTACACCCTAAGTGCTCTAAAACTCTTCCTTGCTGTCACTATTATCATCGTTTTTACCATTATTAAACAACAGGTTAGGCATAAGAGAGGGACATGATACATAATCCACCTCTCTTTTCCTGAAATACAGAACTTTCAGGGATGATCTTGTCCCATTAACTGGCAGACCATACCAAGGCAGTTAAGCCTCAAGAACCCACTTCTAAATTGCAATGGACTTCTTGGAATTTTGTGTGGCTCAATGTCAGAGTGTGCTGTTACCCCTTATGACATAAATGGAGAAAGGGGGAGTGGAAGAATGAAAGGCATTTTCAGTGTGTCCCTGGAGAAAGGTTTTGACTATGACAGTGTTCGAGGAGAATATTAGCAGAATGTAAAGTGAAGAAATATTGTAAAAGGATGAGTGTGCCAATAACATACGTATTTACTTCCTTCCACTCTAATCTCATCTATTCTTCAAGGTCCAGGTCAAAGAGTAAATCTTTTGGTGGTCATCCTGCAAATAATATCCTTTTTTCCAGAAACAGAACTTTAGTTTCCTGTTTGAAAAAAATGCTCCTTCTCCTTCCTCAGCTCATGTGCTCAGAAGCAGAGCACTTGACTGGATCTAAGGCAAGGGGAGTATGCAATCCTGCCCATCACAGGGGGAATCCTAGGACTTCTGTGAGACCCATCAGGAAAGAATGGACTTGAACTTGCGAGGGTACAGGAGTGAGGGGAGAACTTGTTTGAGAATACAGCCATCACAAAGCTGAAAGAGGAGAGAGGCTGGTCCCAGTTGTGTGGCACCTGGATCAAGATTTTCCTGAAGGTACATTTCTCCTTGGTTATCAGTTATGGAAACCATTATCGTCTCTTTTTTCCTTAAACCCTTTTTCACTTGGGTTCTGTTGCTAATGACTAACAGATCCCTTACTGACACATGTTCCATGAAGCCTTTCTTGATCCTTCCAATTTTAGCTGACTTCTCTCTTCTCTTACAGCATTTCTTTCTGTATATTCTTATACCATTTCTCTCTATAGCTGTCTTGCAGAACTTACCACTTTCTATAATACATTACAGTTATCTATGTATATATCTAATCTCCCCTACTAGAATTTAACCTAAGAAATTTAAACCCTAGATCTTGTTCTAATGACACAGAGAGGTGGTGTCTGTAGGCTCCTAATTCTTTTTTTTTTCCCTCCCTCCACCCTGAGAATTACCTGCCATCACTGGAAGCCTCTGCTGTTTAGTATGACAATTGCTGAATTGACTTTGATATCCAAAGCCATGTTTTTGTTTGTTTGTCATTTTGTTTGAGGTTTTTCATGGTGTAGTAGGTACAAGGTATGGCACAGAGGAACTGTAAGCACAGAGAATACCAGAAGAGGACTAGAGAGAGGGCCATACTTATATTCCTTGTAACTGGAGACTGCTAAGCAGTAGGACAAGCAATAACACTTAGCTGGTTCCCTAAGAAGGGAAAGAGACTATTTACCATTTGTCTTTAAATTCACCATTTTCTGCCAGCTTTATTACAGGGTCAAGAAGTAGTGTAGTGCCGGAAGAATTTGTTGAGGAGATCTTGGTTGATTCCCTACTTCTTTAGCAATGAATCCCAAACTTACGGCCTAGAACTCCACAGCAGCTGGAGATTTATTGAGAGTTCCTCAAACCTGTATGCACACTAAGCACTGCATGAAGAATCAAATCATTAACGTCTCATACATAAAATGCTATAAAAATGTTCGTATAATCTACTGTGTGTGTTAATTTACTGTGATTAACAAAATGCAATTTCATTTAACTCTCTGAATCCATGGCAAGTAGTATTTAATATTATTTAATGTATATTGTCTGAATTAGCACATATGAAGCTAGATAAACACCTTCACTGAGCACAGACAATAAGCCAAACACTGCTGAGTGAACACTTTATATACATCGTGTCGCGTAAGCCCCCCTGAACATGACACTCTTTGGCAATGTCCTCCATGGGGCCTTACTGCCTATAGCAGTGCTTCCCACACTTTACATCAAAGCACTGAAGAAAATACAAATATTGATAGGGTTCACTGTCATCACAGGACAAAGGTGCTTGCCCGTGGAGGTTATCTACAGTGAGTTGTGACTAAATTCTAGGTCCCACCCAGTCATCCTAAAAACTGAGGGGGTGGTTATCTTGGCACAACTAAAATTTGTTCATGGCACGGCAGTGTGCTATAGCCTAGTGGATAATTTCCAGGTCCTTAGTACTAAAAACAACATTTTCAAGATCACATCCCCACCTGCACTCTACAGTCTTGCCTCCCCATCTTTCCAGCCCCAGCAATCACATGAATACACACACACACACGCACACGCACATGTACACAGGTACACGGGTGTAGGTATATTTATTACACTACTGCAGTGTTGGACTATTACAAGTTCCTGTGTACACTTTGTTTTGCATTCCTCTGCATCCCTACTTTCAAGTTAGGACAGTGAGGCATAGAGAGGGTGATGTGCTCAAGGTCTAGATACAAACCTGGACAAATCTAACTCTATATGGAGTCAGAAGACTTACTCATCGCTATAGACTGCTTGTAATCACAATTTGAATTTGAATCTTATCTTCAATGACTTTGTTCTGATTGAAGAACACACCTCAGTAACATCATTTAGACCTGGCACATTTTCCCTATTGTCTTTTGAATTAGACTTATGAAAGTATTGGCTTAAAAAAAATCTTGAACCTGCTGCTGTTACCTGACTCCAGATGAGTACCTCTCTGATGTACACCTCTGCTACTTCATTGCATATGGGGTAGCTTTGTGGCTCTGCTCTTCACAGCAGTTGCTTTCAGGAATTATAGTCTTATGTGATTTGAATCAAAATTATATATGAGAAGGACAGTGTGTGTATTTGGGTGGGAAAAGAGCCTGAAATAGAACAGGCAGCAGAATGTGAATTCCTGTTATCCATCAGCATTCTGTCAATGTGCCACGTTACCCAAGAGTTGAAGTATCAGGAGGTGGCAAAAACAATTCACTCATTCAGCAATAATGTGATATAGGAGCTACTTATCAGAATCTTGAACATGCATGTTGATTAGGCTTTGGTGTTCCTCTAAAACCAAAATTCTAGACACAGAGAGGTGGTGTCTGTAGGCTCCTAATTCTTTTTTTCCTTCACTCCGCCCTAAAAATTACCTGCCATCACTGGAAGCCTCAGGTTGTTTTGTATGACAATTGCTGAATTGACTTTGATATCCAAAGCCATGTTTTTGTTTGTTTGTCATTTTGTTTGAGGTTTTTCATGGTGTAGTAGGTACAAGGTATGGCACAGAGGAACCGTAAGCACAGAGAATACCAGAAGAGGACTAGAGAGAGGGCCATGCTTATATTCCTTGTAACTGGAGACTGCTAAGCAGTGGGACAAGCAATAGCACTTAGTGGGTTGAGGACTGTCTCGCCTTTCTTTCATTCTGGCAAGGTAATCTGTCCCCGAGTTATCTAGAGGTGGTTGACCCCGTGGGATGACCAAGGAGGCTATTACTCGTTATGGTTAAGAAAACACACCGTGGAACCAGATTTTATGGGTTCAAATCCTGGATCTGGCATATGTTAGTGTGGCCTGGGACACTTACTTAACCTCCCTGTGTCTCAGCTTTCTCATCTGGAAAATGTGGATAACAACAGAATATATTCATAGGGTTGTTACAGGAGTAGATGCATTAACATAAGTAGAGAACTAAGAACTGGACTTGGTACAGATGAAGAGCTGTATACATATTAATTATGATCATTAATACTAAGTGCAAGTTCCTTATTATTTGCTACTTAGTGTCTCCAAAAGAAGTAATGTAGTCTCGACTAAATTTTCACATACCATACACATTCCAGTCACGTTATTTATGAACCATTTTGGATTAGAATTCCATTTGCTAAGCCATAGGGCTTCAGCCAATTTCCCCATCTCTCTTAGCACAACTAAGGTGTGCTAACTCTATTTTCGGACTCACTAGGCAGGTATCACAAAAGCAGGACATTTTTCCCTCCCTTGTTTTAAATTGGTAACTATACACATGGAAGGGAAGAAAGGGAACTCCTGTTTAATAAGTAGCTATAATTATGATCCAACTGCTTTGTTGGTTATTTCTCACATGCTGGGTTAGGAAACTGAGATTTTTAGGCAAAGGAAACAGCTTCGAACACATAGCCTAATTATATGAGCGTAAGTCACAAATTATCTGGACTCTGACTGTAGAATTTATTTTAATTAACTTTTAGAAAAGACAAACACATCATTTTTTTGACATAATCTCCTTGCTTTTCAATATACCTGTCCACCTGTCAGCAAGCTTTTGTATTCCCTCATTAAAAACTGTTTTAGGCTGAGCTGCGAGCCACAAATGCACCTCTGTCTTCACTTCTTCATCAGGTGAATCTTTGTCCTTGTAGGGCTGCTTTCAG
This sequence comes from Hippopotamus amphibius kiboko, assembly GCF_030028045.1. Classification (NCBI taxonomy): domain Eukaryota; kingdom Metazoa; phylum Chordata; class Mammalia; order Artiodactyla; family Hippopotamidae; genus Hippopotamus; species Hippopotamus amphibius. Next base: position 160,958,866 of record NC_080190.1, on the reverse strand, counting down.
GGGACCAAACAGGTGAAAATCCGATGGAGCAAGATCAGGACTATAGGGAGGATGCTTTAACACCTCAAAAAGAAGTTTTTACAGACTGTCAACAGTGTGGGCAGAAGTGTGTGGATGTGCATTGTCATGAAAGATCACAACGCCCTTGGATAGCAGTCCTCTGCATTTAATCCGAAGTTTAGGCTTCAGCTCTTCAATAAACATCTCATTGTAATGAGTGCTGTTGATTGTTGAACCTTTGAGCCACGACTGGTTTGCAAATGACTTGCCACATAATCTGCTGTCACTCATCTATTTGACAGAATCATTTCACGTGTACGCTCAATGTTGTCATCAGCTGGGGACATGGACGGGTGTCCAGCTCCTTCTTGATGGCTAACATTTGTGCGACCTTCCTTGAACTTCTCTATCCATTCATACACACTTCTTCACGACAAAACACTTTCTCCATACTGCGCACAAAGTCTTCGATAAATAACGGCACCAGGTACACCCTTAGACCACAAAAAAAGGATAACCGCACGCTGCTCTTCTTTCGAGCAAATCACTAGTGGGGCATCCTTTTTTGCTCTCACCACAGTTACAAATGAACTGATGTAACACGTTCACACCTGCATAGCAGGGACTGGGGAGATGGTAACCTTGGACGGAAAGCGCTGATAGGACAGTTCAGCCAACAGAAGTTTTAATATAACCAGAGTGCGGATAATTTTTGACTCACCCTCGTGTGTGTGTGTGTGTGTGTGTGTGTGTGTGTGTGTGTGTGTGTGTGTGTGTGTGTGTGTGTGTGTGTGTGTGTGTGTTTTGTTTTATTTTCTGATGTCTGTGAATTTTGTGTTCTGTCCCATAGGGTTCCCCATTCCAAAGATTCAAATGAAACTGTTGCTGCAGGAATTTGAGTGGTTCCTATAACTTGAAATCTGCCTACCCTTCTTGAGCATTCTTGGACACAGAGGATATTCCTCTGGGGTATTTGTACCCCATTTGGAGAAGCACAGATGTGTATATTCTCTTCTATATATTATTTCCCTAAGAAATTCTATCTTTCAATATCTTAGTTCCATACCCAACTACATGCCAATGACTGCCAAATTTCTATCTTTAGCCTAGAACATACCTCTGAATCCTAGACCTATACCTGACTCATGAACACATTCACTTAGTGTCTCAAGTGTGGCAAAAGCAAGCCAATCCACTTTCCCAGATAGGTATATTCAAATCTGAACTCAAGAATTACCCTACCTTAAATCTTCTCTCCCAGTGAAAGTCACCACCCTCCATCTAGTTGTGCAAGTCAGAAACCTGTGCCTGCAATCCTTAAGGCCTTCTTCATCCCCCATAATGAATCCATCACCAAGTCCAATCAATTTAACTGCCTAATTTTTCTTAAATTTACCTGCTTTTCTCCATCTTCACTATCACTATTTAGACCAAGCTACTATCAGGTTTTCCAAAGATTCCTCAGAGTCTACCATTGCTCTGCTCTAACCTGCTGTCCATGCTACAAATCAGATTACTACTTTAAAATGCAAACCAGGTTACTATTTTAAAATGCAATTATGTCACATATATGCTTAAAAACCTTGGGTAGCTTCCCATTGCTTTGGAGAAAATGTCAAAATTTCTTACCAAAATCTTTAAAATCTCCTGTAATCTGTTCCTTGCATACTTCTCCAGACACCTTACCCATCAAAAAATGACCCCATCCAACCCTGTTCCTGCCACATTGGCCTTCTTTGACTTCCTTGACAGGAATGACACACTTCCTCACATTGTCTACAACTGCTTCTTAGCTCCAATGGCAGGGCTGAGGGGTTGAGAGACAAACTGCATGGCCTACAAAGACCAAAATATTTCGTATTTCACCCTTTACAGAAAAAAAGTTTGCCAAACCCTGAACTATAGTATGGTCATTCAAGCAACTGATTTTTTTCTGAGAACTTAACTTGTGCCTATTAGTCAGTTAGCCACTGAATTATGTCATTGGAAAAGAACAGTTAATGACAGGAAATGGATGTTTTGACAGATAACTACTGTCCTCCTTAAACACAGTGAACGTGAAATCAAAGCAGAGTTTTTCCTTTTTACTGTAGACACTTTCTAGATGTTTTTATCTTATAATCTCTGTGCAAGATGCCAGTTATGTTTTAAATCATTTCAAACTCCACACTGCTTTATTAACAGAAATGAAATCTGTTTTGGAATTTCTGGAGACTTTAAATATCGACTAAGCTGCTAGAGTAAGAGGAAAGGGGAAAGAAAGAAATGAAGAAATGAGGGAGAGAGAATGAGAATTATACCATGGATTGAACTAGAGCCTTGATGGCCACTTCTAGATTGAAGGGCACACAATTTAGAATTAGACAGTCCTAGGATTTAATTCAATGTTAAACCTTACAGGCCTTAGATAAGAGGATGACTGATGAATTGACTAAGTTGGCATTTAAGAAGCCTGAGATTGAACCCTGCCCTGACTGTCTCTTTGGCCTTTCCTCCATTTGTACTGCCTCATGGTCTTAATGCCATGGTAGCCAGATGTCTGCAGTGGAAATTACTGGCCCTCTGTCTTCTCCCTGGCTCAGCTCTTCATTACCTCTCCTCTGGACTCCTGCAGTGAACACTTAGCTATGCTCTTGTCCTCCTACCCATCCTATACTTTCTTTCCAGATAATGTTTCAAAGAAAAGCCAATGATGCCTCTACCAATTACTTTCAAGAGCTATCTAGTGGCTGCAGCAGAATTTCTCAGAGTTTGTGGAACATTTAGTCCACGAAAGGAGAAAGCAAAAATTGCTCTTTCCTAAAGCAATGAGTAAGGGAGCTAAGCATTACATCCAAAGAGGAATGCTGAAGATCAAGGGTGATCAAATAGGCATCTACCTGACAAATAAACTGCATGCCTGGGGTAGTAGGTATTGTACTAGAGTTATATCTAAATAACAAGACCAGGGGGCAGTGGGGCTGGACACTGAGTAAAATGTGAAAGGTGAGATGTGAGATGTGCAGTCAGAGATAGTAAGAGCAAAATGAGTGCAAGGAAGAGTGAAGTGGGATGGCAAAACCAAGGGTAGTCTTGACATATTCTAGAGATAAGACTGATTGAGAGGAATCACATCAACAACAGTGAGTTATTTTAAGGAATTAAATAAGAGAGTTAATGTTTATGAAGAGTCTAGTACAAGGTCTGGCCTATAATAAAACCTCAATAAATAATGTATCTTATTAATACTACCTCAATTTTAAAGTTTTGGAATTTGCAAAAAAAATCACTGTAAACACTTCCCAGAAGAGAGAGGCATCTTTTTTTTAGAGGCATTTGTACATAATATTTTCAAATACCTTCACACACAGTGAAAATCTCAGAATGCATTCCAAAATATTAGTATGGTTTTTGAAGAAGTCAATAAATAAACATTCTTTTCTATCTCTTTCAAAATCTTTGGCTCTGTTGGTTTTTGTTGGTTTCACTTTTTAGGAGGGTTTTCTAGCCTAAAATTGAAAGTATATCATCAGGGGCTTTACAAAGCAATGTGAATTTTCCAAACTAGGCATAGTCTGAGGTTGTTTTCAGTCATCTTTGACTGCTTATTTTCCTCCTACCTGCTTGCTAATGCCTTTGTGATAGTGTTAAGAAATTATCCTCCTATTACTCATGGTGCCATCAATTATACCCTGAAATTTAGACTGACTAGACACCTAAATTCCAGAAGCAAAGCAAACTTGAAATCAAATTATATATCTATCAATATATAGACTCCCTTCCCTCCACTGCCCTACCATACTACCACCTGCCCCTTCAATTTAGCCTATGTAAATCAAAAGCAATATTCATTGAATAAAAACAAACTGAGTGCCATTGTATACCATATTGTGCCTGACTGAGAACTTACTGTACTGTAATCAGGTGTGATATTATAATTCCACTCACATGCCTAGATCATACTTGAATATTGAGAAACAAATCATATAACTAGAAATCATTGTAATGCCCTTCAAAGCAAGAAGTCCCAGAGTGTTCCCAGGATACTCTCAAATAGAATCCAGGCAAATCTATTAGACACAAACGTGAAATGCCAAGTTTTAAGAGGTGATTGGATAGAACATTTTCTGATGATTTCCTATCTTTATTTACTCATTGTTCCTTCAACATACTCTATATCATATAAATCTATGACCCTGCTGGTGGTCTTCTCTCTACTTGCTCTGCTTGGGGTGCATTTCAGCTATCTTGTCCACTAGATGTCTTCGTTGTTATGTTTGCTAGACCACGAATGGAAATAATCCACCGAACTTAGTGGCTAGAATTAGATTGGCCTGGACTCAAGGCCTGGCTTTGCCACTTCCTGGCTCTGTGATAGGGGATTCCATAGTAGGAAGTCAAGTCTGTTTAATAAAGATCTTAGGATACTAAGAGAAAAGTTAAAAAGGAAATGTTATGGGCTTTTTCCCTCCATTTTTTAAACAGGGAAACTGAGATGATAATGAATGACTTTCTCCAGGCCATGCAGTGAGTGAAGATGAACTAATGCTTTTTAGTTCATCGTTGAGGATTCCAGGAAGACTTCATTTCAAACCTCTGGTTGTCTGATTACCATGATCTTTGTACTTCACTGCTATTTCCATGTGAACCCTAAATAGGTATGTGGAGTGGGATTTTGGCAACGGAGAGAGGGATTTGAAGGTGTGTGGGCCTCTTCTAAGAAGTAGACTGAGTGGAAAAGTCTCAGCCATTGAAAGCAAATTCAAGTACTGAGTATGAGGAGACATTATAAATCTGACTCATCCTCACTGAGGTTTCTACGTAAGAGATTTAACTCACTGTTTCCTCTTGTCTGAGTGCATAGCTTCCAGACACCAATGCCCCACCATTTCCTCCCTTATCCCTGAATTCAATACTAACTGAGCATATGCTATGGTCGTTTCTGGGACCACAGAGAAAAAGAAGATGAGTTTCTGCTTTCATGGAGCTCACAGCCTATAGGGGAGACTGACAGATAAACAAAAATTGTGTCGTGTGGCTAGTGCTGTAACAGACAACTCTACGAGAACAGCATTGGCACCAAAGGTGGAAGAGTGTCATGTGGCTTTGTGGTCTGATGAAGTCCAGAGGTTTCACTGCAGGAAGACTCTTGAGTGGGTGTTGAAAGGTAGTTAAGAATTCTCTAGGGAAATTGTAGTGAGTTTAATGATGACCGCCAAGAAGATATGTCTATATCTTAAACCTTACAATCTGCAAATATGATCTATTTTGGAAAAAATACACTTCCCAGGTATAACTGAATTAAAGAGCTTGAGACAAAATTATCCTAGGTTATCTGGGTGGGCCCTAAATCCAATGACATTATATAAGAGACAGAAGAAAAGACAAAGACAAAGAAGAAGGCCATGTAAAGATGGAGGAAGAGATTGGAGTTGAGCAGCCATAAGCCAAAGAACTCCCAGAGCCACCAAAAGCTGGAAGAAGAGGGAAGAATTCACCCCTAGAGCTTTTAGAAGAAATATAACCCGGCCAACATTTAACTTTGGACTTCTACTGGCCACAACCTTGGGAGAATAAATTTCTGTTGTTTGAAGCTACACAGTTTGTGGTAACTTATTGCAGCAGCTCTCAGAAACTAATCCAGAGGTGAGAGGGAAGTGGCATTTGAAGCAAAAGAAACGTGTGAAGTTGCAAAGACATGATGAGTAGAACTTGATTGGGACAGCTTCCAAAGTCCCTAGGGCTCACACCTCAATAGAAGCCTGGACAAGAATGAAACAAAATGAACCACAGGAGGGTGTGTGTGCCTCAATAAGGGCTTTGAGTTTTATCCAGTAGGCCATGGAGAGATAGGAAGTAACACTGATCCAATTGCATCTTAGAAAGCTCATTGTGGTGGTGGGGTACAAAGAATGGATGGGAGAGAGAAACTCAGGGAATGATCACCAGTGAGATCTCTTGTAGCCATTAAGGTAACAAATGACAAGAAATCAGTCAAAATGATCACAGTGAGAATGTAAAGGAAGAGGCCAAGATGAAACATGTTTAGGAGGCTTAATCCACAGGATTTGGTAACTGATTTGATGTAGGTGGCAAAATAGAGGAGGAGAGTAGAGTTCTCCAAGCTCGATTTGGGTGACTGAGTGGATGGCAAAGATTTTCAGACTAGGAAATGTAGAAAGGTAGATTATAAGAGATAATCTGCTCATGCATAGACATATTTGAGGTTAAGATACTTGAAGTAATATCCAGGTAAGGATTTCAGTAGGCCATTGGTATATGATTCAGGATCTGAAAAGAGAGGTATAAACTATAAATAAGTATTTGGGAGTTACTGAAATATAAGTGATAGTGGAAAACACGGGGGCAGATATCATTGTCCAGGAAGATATGAAGAGCAGAGGCCAAGGATGGAACCCATTGATGTGCTAACAATTTTGTCAGAAACTTCTGTGATTATATGGATAATGCTTTCTACTTCTTTTACAACAAAATGTTACAGTTTTCTATGAAACAATATGAAGATTTTCGTCATTCTTAGGCTCCAGAATTCTTATTTTACAATAAGAGCCAATGAGAAAATAAAAATGAATACATAAAAATTCTCATTAAGAAAAATCTCTCTCATAGAGCAAGACACACAACCTCATGTTTTGGTCCTTCTATCTGCTCCTTTTTCTTATATTCTGAGCTCAGTAACTGGCACCATCATCCAACTAGTTACTCAAGACAGAAAACTGGAACTTAAAACTGATATCCCCTTCTTCCTGTGCCTTACCTCCAATAATTATCAAGTCGAATCTACTTCTCTCGAATCACTCCACTTCTCCCCATACCACCAACTTAATCCAAGCTACCTTGTTCCTTTGCCAATAGCCTCCTGACTCGACCCCCAACAGTTACTTTAGCCTCCCTCCAGTCTATTCTCCACACTAGGTATAATGATTAAAAAAAAATCTAAATCTGGTATTTTAAAAATGTAACTTCTTCCTTAAAAAAACACTTTCGTATCTTTTCAACACACTTAAGAATGAAGATAAAAATTCAGACAGCTTCCAACGGCCCTCCATGATCTGACATCAACCTATCTCTCCACCCTCACTGGGTGCATCTCCTCCTCCATCTCTGGACTCCAGCTATTTTAAAGCACTTTATCAAAAACTCCATACTCCTTTCCTACTGCAGGGTATGGCTGCACTTCTCCCAGTAAAGTCTTCTTAACCTTCAGGTCTCCTTGGGGAGGACTCCCCTAATCCTATTGCCTCTCACTATACACTACCAAAGAATCTCTCTCTATTATAGAAATTAAGAGCATTTAATTAAATTATGTAACAACTTGTTCAGTCTTTGTGTTCTCAGCAATATTCCATGAGGGAAGAAATAAAAAGAAAATGGAAAGGAGGAAGATGTGGCTTGGGCTCTTTGGGGCCTTGAAGCCTCTCAGAGATTGGGTTCCAAAGAGACCTAAAAAGAGACAGAAATTATGGTTGCTTTTGTGGGTTTGTTTGAGCTATTATTGAGAGAAATAGGAACCTCAAAGTTAAAACTAGGTCATTTGATCAATTAGGATAATCACCAAGGCCTCACACAGAAATGCCCCCTCCCCCACTACATCCAGTGCCCTTTTTGCCCCCCCAACCCTTTCACTAAGAATTTCATAGGTGATTATTCTGGAACATATGGTGGAAGACACTCTGAACTAAGTGTGTACACTTGGCTCTTTGTCCTGTCTCTGTCACATACAAATCATTAACTTCATTTCAATAAGCATCTATTGAAGACCTATTTTGTGCCAGGTTCTCTTCAAGGGGTTGGGTTTTCAGAGTCATGGTCTCTGACCTCAAAGAGCTCACAGTTTGAGAAAGATATGCAAAAATTAAATGTTCATGAGGTTTAGGTGGTCTCTCTAAGGAGGGGGTCCATTCCCTCATGTCACCCACCATTACTGCACGGGTGCCTCTTCACCTGCTCACACTATATGACCAGTTGACTGAGAAAGAAAAGAGCTAGGTTTTGTTCAGTGATGGGTTGGCTCTGTATGTGGTTTGAAGCCGAAAACGGTCTACTTTTGAACTGAAGACACACTGAGGGTGCCCCCTGGAAACAGTGTGGAGCTTTATTTTCTATGTGAGCAGAGCTTTGGTACATGTACCTGATTATCTACTTTGTGTTGGAAGAGACGTAGCCTGAGATAAGGAAATACATGGGCACGTGGGCAGACAAATGACATTGCTGGTTGGTCAGGGGTCTGAAACAGAAAGATTAAAGACCAGAGCCCAACTGATCTGGAAAAGAGGCATGAGGATGGGCCAATGCCAGAGACCAGGACATGGGACCATTTTTTAATTGCAAGTTAATGCCCATGAGAGCCTCCAACAAAGAAGTGATGCTTAACAACCAAGCAGGCAGAGTGACTTGGACAGTTGACATCAACCAGCCTCTGTGGCTGATATGAGAAGAGAATGGGAGTGAGCTCATTCTCTAGATAAGTAAGTTGTTTCTCAACTTAAGTTGACCCCTAAAGTGCCTTATATCTATATTCCATTTTGTGATTTCCCAGGCCCTGCTCCCAATAATTTCTCACTCCAGAAAGTAGAAGCCAACAAACTCCACCCCTCATATTTAGAACATAGTAGGATCTTGTAAAAGAAATAGTGCAAGCTTTGAAGCCAGGCAGACCTATCTTTTGTTCCTTTATTTATAAGCTATATAACCTTGAACACATTGGTTTACCTCCTTGAAACTTAAATAAAGATGATAATACCTACCTGTAGGGTAGTCACAAGGACCAAATGAACTAATGTGTTAAAAAGGCTTAGTGCAATATCTGCCACACAATTAATACCGAGTACAGGTTAGAAGCTATCCCCTATAATCAGAATTCTGCAGCCAGATTTCTCCTTGTTATCCTCCTACACCTCTCTTTCTCACCTTTAACCATACTCCCAGATGCCTCTTTAAAATGATTTTTATACCTAAAATGATAAAGAGACTTTATCTTGCTTCCAATCCCTTCAAAACCACTATCAGAGACCAGCCTGCATCCCCCAACTTTGATTTCTTCTTCATTTTAGTCTATGACTCCCCAAAGGACCTCTAAAGCTCCCTAGAGTAATGGCAATTTGAAATCTACTGGCCTAGAGCAATTGTTGTAAGCCCGTAACAAAGGGAACTTACTTAATGAAAGGTCTAAGAGATATATATCATTTAACAAGGCAATTAAACACCTTACCCAAGACTGTGCCACCTGGGTACCCAAGGCCTACACCAGCAAAACCTAATAACATCATTTCAATTACACACCCACCGTCAGCTCAGATGTGAGGTACTAAACAAATGCTAATACAAAAAAAGACAATATGTACAAGCAGAGAATTATAATGGTAGATTAACAGATGCAAGCCAACAAACTGTACATTCTGCAAATTCATAAAACTAACAATAGCTTATTGTTAGAGCTATGCCTACAGCATTGAATTACTTTAAGAATCTATAAGGTGGGGCAACAAAATAGAAAACAAAAGTGGACCAAAAATAGGGGGAGGGGATGTGTGATGTTCAGTAAAAACATTCTCACTGATAAGAAACAAAATGTAAAAACTATCTTCTCCTATGACTAGCTCTTCCACTAGACCCTGGACAAATCAACCTCTCTTTTCTAGATTTCCATCTCATCTTAAAGATTAGAGAAAGGGCAAAAGAGAGAGCCTTGGGAAGTAAGAGAAGCGTTCATTTCTAAAAGCCAATCTTAACACCATCATTTAGTGAAGCAAATGTAGAAACAAATAGAAAATCAAAACAAAGCCAAGTGAGCAGTTGGCAAATGGAGCAGGTTTCACATAAACTGCGAATCAACAAATATGATGAAGTATCTATTATTTGGGCCCAGAACAACAGTATCTACTAAGAGGACACAAAAGAGTACTTCTTAAATTAATTGTGCACTTATTCTCAACCAGTCCTCGCAAAAGGCCTACGAGGTTGATGCTTAGAGACGAGTTAGCTTAGTTTTCAGGACATTTAACCATCTACTAAAATGTTTTGGCTGCAAGTATCAGAGACCCCTATTCAAACCTGATCAACAAGGAAACGCATCACTGCCTACAACTGAGAGTGCAGTGGCTGGCAGTCTTCCAGGTGTCACACGAGGACCTGTTTTCTGTCCTAAGTGTCAGGTCCATCCTGTATCTGTACCACCTGGTGTTCACACAAGACGTGTCACAGTGACAATTTGAGCTACATGTTTCCTTGTTTCTGTCCAGCATGACAGAGAACCCTTCTCCTCCCTTGCATAGTATAACTTTTCTTCCCCTCAATCTGACAGGGACAACTTAGGTCATATGATAACTCCTGAATCAGCAACTGTTGCTAAAGGATGTCATGTGCTGGGATACTAAAACTAACAAGGACCATTCCTAGAGCTGGGTATGGGGCCACTTTCTTCTGAATCATGAATGTGAGAGGTGTATATGTGAACAAAAATAGGGTGCTTATAAGAGGGAAGAAGAGAGAATACACGAAATAGTCAGCCAATGGGTCCACTCCATTTGCTCGAAGTCCAATGCTTGGCAAGTGGCGGAGCCAGCACTGCACCAGTTAAAAAACTTGTAGAACCTTGAACCAATTTCTGCAACTTAGAAAACCACATTATTAGGCAATTCTTCTGATTACATCCTAACAAATTAGTTTGGACCACTATACCCTCAGAGATGCATGATAACCACACTTACCCAACAGAAAAGTGAGGTCACTTGCTCGAAAGAATAGTGAACTTACCAAGACAACTGAAAACAATATTTGAAATCCAGAAAGTCCTGGAATAGCCAAAGCACATGAATGTCATGCCAACAGGAACCATTTGCTTTGAATGAGAGTCAACTGTGCTATAAATATATAATAAGAGTATCTGCACAGTAGTAAGTAGTCATGTGCCATTTAGCCCATCTTACTATTACTGATAGTTGTTCACGGTAAAACAATACTGTTGTATTTAAAAATTGCAGAAGGTATAGAAAGCCTTTAAGCAATTATAATTTTTTTAATGACTAGTCATAAACAAAACACCTCAGCCTGATAAGCCTTCTCTAATTCCTTCTGGCTGCTACTGATAACGGTCTGTAAATAATGCTGCCCAGTGTCTCTGAAATATTTAACACTGGGACAGAGATGAGCTGGTTAGGTGCTGGCCTCTTTTTAGCTGAGACCTAGATCCCGAAATATTCCCTCTTCATCGAGGGTTATACCGGTTCCACGGAAATAAACACCCATTTTTGACAAAGGGTTTTTTTGTCCTGTGAGGAGAAAAGATAGATGGTGGCAGCCCAGGACAGTAAGTCTGCCTAGAAGGCTAGTTCCAGTTTGCTATGCAGAGGGAAATAAGCCAGGTAATTCAACTTTTGGACCATCTCCCAATCTCTCCCCCTGCTTAGAGTCATTACAGTATACCTGGTCCTCCAAGCTGGACCAATAAACCCATTTAGGTCCTCTCCACTCCTGGGTAAGCAGAATTGCATCCCACTTTGGTCCTCCTAGTAGACGCTCAGTCAGTTTTTGGTGAGTGAAAGATCTTAATATAGGTTTTTTAAATTGAATTTAAATGCCAAAATGAGACACTCAGAAATAGGGAGTGATTAGGCTTCTAGCTGCCTTTATTGTTTCCTTAATATTTCCCTTCCTCTTTATTCCTGCTGCCCCATTCCTGGCCAACTCTTATCACCTTCATCTGAAGTGTCATGGACACTTCCCTTTCCCAACTCAGATTCCACTGCAAAGTTAATTTTGTAAACATCTCTTTGTTCATCACTTTCCTACTCAAAAACTTTCATTGTATTCCCATTGCTCCACCAGAGGTTGGAAAATTTGCTCCATCAAGAGTCAGATAATAAATATTCTTGTCTTTTGAGGCCAGATGATCTCTGTTACAACTATTTAAATGTGCCGTCTGCCATTGCAGTGCACAGTGCCGAAGCAGCCACAGACAACATGTGAACAAATGGGCTTAACTATGTTCATATAAAACTTTACTTATGAATGCTGAAATCTGAAGTTGATATAATGCTCATAATAGTCAGCTTCGAATTTTCCCCCAACCACTGAAAAAGGTAAAAACCATTGTTAGGCCATGAGCGATACTAAAACAGGTGAAAGACTGGATGTGACCTGTAGGTTGTAATTTCCTGACTCCCTGGTCTAAAGCCTTTTAGTCCAACATCCAAGTCAATTTACATTTAGAATCCAGCCATCTCTTCAGCATTAGTTTTCACTGTTCCCAATTCACTACCAAGGTACTATTACTCCTGCAAAACTGAGCAATATTTTGTCTCCTGAATGTGCCAAGCACCCTTCCACCTCAGCTTTTTTTATTATTATCATTAACTTTATTTATTTATTTGCTGCATTGGGTCTTTGTTGCTGCATGGGCTTTCTCTAGTTGTGGCGAGTGGGGGCTACTCTTCGTTGCGGTTTGCAGGCTTCTCATTGTGGTGGTTTCTCTTGTTGCAGAGCATAGGCTCTAGGCGCATAGGCTTCAGTAGTTGTGGCACATAGGCTCGATAGTTGTGGCTTGCGGGCTCTAGAGCACAGACTCAGTAGCTGTGGTGCACGGGCTTAGTTTGCTCCGTGACATGTGGGATCTTCCCGGCCCAGGGATCGAACCCGTGCCCCCTGCATTGGCAGGCAGATTCTTAACCACTGCGCCACCTGGGATGCCCACACCTCAGCTTTTTTGATGATGTCATTCCTTCCATCCAGCTTCTAAGACTCAGATAAAGTGTCACTTCTTTCATAAAACTTTTCCTAATGGTCTTAGCTTGAAATAACCTCTTTATCTTTTATAATATCAATCTCTGCCTGGTTCTGTGTAAGCAATTTACATACATTATGCCCTTAACTCCTCGACAATGAGATAAGTGTTGTTGGACCATTTTACAAATAGGAAATTGAGATTCAGTATGATTATGTAGCCAATGTCATAATAAATGCCCAACGCAGGAGTCTAACCCAGATATTTTATGCCCCAAAGCCTATGTACTGCTTTTTAAACTCCAAGTACACCAGACACTAGCATTTCATTTGTACTTCTTTTATGATGCAGATTTCATTTCTACCCACTATTAGAGCTATTTGTGTGAATTTCTTCCTCTCTTCTTCTGAGGTCTAGAATTCTTGAAGGCACAGTCTATGTCTTATTCATATTTGTACCCTCAGAGAGATTTGCATAGAATAGGTACTTAATACATCTTTGTTGAAAGAATGAGCACCATTCAATACATACTTGTAGCACTGAATTGCTATTATTAACTTTTGGATTTGATTTCCTGTAATCACTACCCTTGATGACAGAATTAACCTGCCTTTTTTTTTTCCAGGAAGCAAACCCAAAGATAAACAAAAAATCAAAACTGGTTTCCATCAGCATGTGTGCTCATTTATGCTCAAGTAAAAACTAGATAGATACAAATACAAAATGCATTTGGCAATTTGTTTTGAATTTTAGCACTTTTTCTCAGAAACAAAAATGCTCAGAACTGTTGGTGTGTTAATGAGTTCCATTAGCATGTGAGCACTGGGGTTGGCTTGACATTCCATGGGCTTTATAGAACCTCTGACATCAACAACCACTGGCACTGTTGGTCTGCAGGCACAGAACCTACTCCCAGCCTCGCTTACGATAGGGTTATCCTCTGTTTCAACTGGACACTTGGGTCATTTAGAATGGAGCTTCAGTCTGGCCATAGTATTTGGCAACAATGACAAAGAGCAATCAGTGACTGCCACCCCACTAACTATTCAACTTGCCAAAGCTAAAAAGTGACTGCGTTTTGTGTCTTCTGAGGTTAAGTTTGATAGATCTTTTCTTCCTTTGGATGTGATGCCCGTCTGGTGATTGATTCAAGAACTTAATGCTGTGAAGAACACCATGGCATCATGGCACAGACCCTGAGTCTTGGATTCAAGAACTTCCATTCACCCATATGTGTTGCTTTCCATGTTTCACACGATGTATCTGATTTTTGTTTTCATTGTTTTTAAACTGGAGGAAAAAAATAATATCCTCTTTAGAGAATTTTAAATGAAGTCAGCATTTACACCATCCCTTGGACAGTGTCTGTTTGTTACATAGTAGATAATTTGTTTGCTACATAGTAGATACTTAATTACTCTGATCATGGTCACTTCCTTCTTCTTTCTGTCTTAAGATATTATTTTTGGAAACAAGGATTAACACCAGTTCATAGATTAGTTATGCGACAATAATTTTGTTGTTTTGTTTTGTTTGGCATTGCTTAGTGGCTGTCTCAGGAACATGATTGATATTTGACTGTATTTAATTGTGAATTCTGTCACAAGTAGAACCTATTTTAAATGAGTAGTAAGCCTAAAAGTTAAGACCCCATGTTTAAACAATGTTTTGAAGGCAGAGAATAAGTTATGCTATAGAGATACTAAAAGTCTCTGACTTACAAACCCAAGCAATGGAAAGGGAGATTCAAGGAGACAGGACCACTGCAGGCACTGCCACACCATGGCTCAGTGACTCAGATGCCACTGCTATAAAGCAAACAGTTTTTTTTCAGCTAACCATGCCCTAGTGGTGAGTGTGGAAATCTATTCCCTAGAAAGATTTTCTCCTGCCATAACCTCCTCTCTTCTTTCCCCTTCAAGATAAATCACCCAAGCAATACTGTTCCCTTGTTCCTCTCCACTTTTCACCTCTTAGTCATAGCTAAGTTAATATCATCCTAGGTCATTTTTTTAAATTTCCAAACTATATACATTCCCTTTAGCTAATTTTATTTTCTCCTCTCACCATAATGTATTCAGTTATTTCAAGAAACCTCTATCTCCTTTCCCATCTTACAACTTTTATAAACATCTATGCAATCCTAACCTCTTGGGCTTTCTGTAAGCGTAGATCTAGCAACAGTGAGAAAAACCTCTCCCCCCATTTTGGGGAACAAAATTCATCTGTATGATAGTTTCTACTTGGATATAAGCTATTAGTTGATTTTAGAAAATCCATAGCTCACTTGATATAGTATAAATCATATAACTTATTGTTCTACTTATTTCTTGCAAAATGTTTGTGATTGTTATATATTTACTTTTTAGGGATTTTAAACTTCTTGAAATTCTCAGTGACCATGAAGGGCGTACCTTCACTGGCATTAACCAATGTGGTGTTGACAATTAACAATTAGATATGAGTGGCTCCTGTGGTTGGAGTTTGGAGTGATGGGTAATCCTCTTTGTCAGTTTTTCTACCAGCTGGCATATTCCCACAAAAGCCAGTCTCTGCACAAATTTGGTCAGGTATTCTGATGTTTACTAGTAAAGCAGTAACAAAACAGTCATTTAACAAATTGTGCAAGCTTGATAACATCTCTGCTCTCTGATCTTTTCTATACTCTGACACATGCATTTGATGAAAGGCTTTCTTGAGGCAGGTTCACAATAGTCTAGCGGCAGGATTCAGCTAACCCTCCAGCAGAGATGAGGTAACGGAACCCTGTATCAGGAGCTACACACAGACCTGCAAGGAATCCCAAAGCCAAGGCTTAATCCTGAAGTGAAGCAATTTTATCAATAGATTTTATAGCATGTTCAAGCAAGGGCAGAAGGCCTTGTAAGCCAACTGGCCAATCTATGTATCTTGGACCCAGTCATTTCACCAATTTAAAAATCATGTCTGACATCCATTGTACTAATTAACAAACTTTCTGGTGTTGACCACTGATAAAGACAGTTCAATCCTTCTAACAGAACTGCTAATCTGTGGGCTTCTGATTAGTCTTTCAAAGGTTAACTAATTTAGAGCTTGTATTGACAATTAAGATATTTAAAACTAATTAGAATAAGATTAAAACACTTGTGCACATACACACACACCACCACCAATAAATTACACATAATGTAAAACTCCTGCAAATTCCAAAATCCAAAACATTGAAATTCTATAGATTCTTGTCTTTGCACACAAGAGGTCTTATGAAGATTCACAGGTGAGAGATGAGGTGAGGTGGCTACAAAAAATATAACATAGTATGTGACCCAAGCCCTAGGAAACTTGACAACAGACGTTACTGCCATTTCATAGTAGGGAAATGCTGAAGACTTTAAATTGGGAGGAACTCAAGGAGCTTAAGACTCAGTATCTCTAGAAAGGTATGAAATAAGGGGCCAGGGATTTGGGGCCACAGCAAGTATAGGAAAAGAAGAAAATTTAAGTGATCTGAAAGTAAGAAAAAAAATATGATTAAATGAATTATCTTCCTGGCAGGTAATATACTTTTAAAAATGAGTATGGCCTATCCATTAAGAAAATCAAGTGTAAAGCAATTATTTTCCAATAAAGAGCTTGAAACAAGAAAGAAAGAAAGAAAGAAAGAAAGAAAGAAAGAAAGAAAGAAAGAAAGAAAGAAAGAAAGAAAGAAAGAAAGAAAGAAAGAAAAAATCAGATGTGTAAGAGAATGGCTATTCAGAACACACAATGCAGATTGACATATTTGTTATTATTTTGCCAATGTAATTTATATCTTTGGTTTTCAAGATGCGTATTTAAGACTGGGTCATGCAATTAAGGTAAAATGCCACCAGGGGTGAGCAATGTTTGTGTTAGGATCACATGACCCCTAAAGATTGGGTTTAGAATGGTATGATTTATCTGAAATAAGCCAGAATGGTTTAATTTTTAATTATTAAAAAGGTATTTGATTAGTAACATTATTTAATCATTAAACATAATTTAATAATTAACATGCATTAAAATAAATTATAAATATTTAATCATTGCTAATTATTTTTAAATCCAACCAAAAAAGCAATTAGGTGCCTTTCTGTTAGCAGCCCAATCTGAGATCCGGGCAGGAATAACACTGCTCTTTTAAAACATGATGCTAGTTATCCTTCATCTAATTAGAAACTAGACACAGTTAGTGCTTCAAAAGAACAAAATGCATTTAATTACCACCCGATTCTTAATACCGTCTGCAATATCACTGCCAAGGTTTGTCCAGCCTAAGCTTGAACCCCTCCAGTGATAGTGTTCTCAGTTTATCCCAAGGCTTCCAATTCAACCTTTCAAAAGCTCTGGCTGTTATAGCATCCATTCTCATGTGCTTTCATCTAACAAATATGAACTGAGGGTCTCCCACTGTCAGGTACTGTCATTGGCTCTGGGACCCTGCATTAAATAAATTACACAAATGCCTTTGCCCTCATAGAACTACATTCTAGTTGGGGAAGACAGACAATAAAGAGAGTTGTGTGAGACATCTAGTCTGGGTTGGAAGAGATGTGTTCTGCAGAGAAAAGACAGAGGGCAACAGGCAGACCTATGATGTTGAGTAAGTTCCAAAAGAGGTAAGTCAGTCAGCAGGTAACTGGGGACAGGGCAATTACAGAAAACACCAAGATCCTAAGGAGGAAATGTTTCTGGCATATTTAAGGAACAACAGAATGCCCGTGTGGCCGGGGCAAGGCAAGTGAGGAGAGGACACTAGGAAGGCCAGAGAGGAAACAGGGTGGGATGGGCACAAAGCATGGAGGGAGGGCTGTGGTAAGATCAGTCTCCCAGAAACTGCTGAATATGAGGAATGGGAGTAGGACCCAAACCAGGAAACCTTCAAATAACAGACCTTCAGATAATGAAAATCTGCCCTCATGTCCAGAAACGTATCTTCCTGTTTCAACAAATCTCCTTAATTCATTTCCTTGCTCTTCATGTCACCCGATTCTGCACCCCTTCACCACCCTGCTAACCCTCCCCTGAATGTGATTTGGGGTGCCTGATCTCTCTTTCTGTATGAGCCCCATAACGGGGTAGAATAATTAGTGAACAAAGAGTAGCCTTTACATTTGAGTAGTGATATGCTCCCACACTGCACTGAATTTCCCCCATGGAAGCACTTATTCTCCATTAGAGTGAGTGGCTGCCTGGTTGCTTGTGCATCTCCCCAACAGAAGGAGAATTTCCTTTAAGCAAAGACTTGATCCCATCACCATTATGACCCAGAGCCTCACATATCATTGGATGACATATACTTGGACAGCCTCACATAGAGTCAGTGTTGGCTGAATACTTATAAATGATAAACCTGAGGCACAGAAAGGTTAAGCAAGCAATTCAAAGCTAGAAAATAGACAGGACAGGACGCGACCCAAAGCAAGCAGTCTATCTACACAGTCTGCCTATCCACCTGGGTCTACTATAGTACCTCCCACTGAAATTTTATTTGATTCTCTTGTCTATCTTCCCCACTAGACCCTGACCTTCCTCGGGCCAACAGCTCTGCTGTGTTCATTACTGCATCTCTCATATCTAGCAATAGTGTCTGGTAAAATGAGTGCTCCGTTGTTGGACAGGTAGAGGTTTGAGAAAGTTTGGTTTGGATTTTGCTCTTGTTGAATTCATCTAGGTGAGGCCAAAACTGATAGCATTTAGAGAAAGACTAGATTTTGTGACTATTGATGAGTATTACAGCAGATGTGACACACTCAGTATGTCTGTCATTCAAGCAGGACAGAATTATATCCCGCTCTGTGCATGTGTAAACACAAATACACACAGGTCACCACCCAGAGCTTTTCTGAGTCTATAAGATCAAGGGTGCAGGTTCTATTCTCTTAGGGGCCGGTTTGCTCCAAGGTCATTTGTTCAAATAGGGTAGAAGAGCCAGTTCAAACTAAGCCCCCAGATAGGATATAAATATATCTCAAAGGACACATGTTTAATGGATATGAACAGAGAGAGTCCACAAAGCGGTAAAGTAATTTGTATTTTTAGAGGAGAGAACTATAGATTTTTGGTTGATCCCATCACTCTACATTAAGCACCAAAGTCAATATGGCAAAGTAGAAAAAGCTCAAATCTTAGAGGCAGAGAGCCAAACTGCAATATCTCGTTTATACACTCATTGCCATGTGAGCTTGGGAATATCTTTTCAACTCTTATCTACACGGTTTCCTTGTTTGTAAAGCCCTTCCTGTCTCCACTGGTTACTAGAAGAATTCAGTGAAATAATATGCATGGCACTGATATGTGCAACGAACCTGCCTCATAGGATATAATCAGAATGTAATTTTTATTTTTGCTTTCTACTACTTTGTTAGTCTTATTACATAGGGTTGGTTGTTTCATCTGTGCTTGAAAACTTGATGGCCCTCGTGACATTTCTGTTCACTTTAAGCCAAAAAATAGTGTCAGTTCAATCACTCAGTGTCTAGTCTGTCTGTTAATCAGAGCTTTGAGTTTCATTCAAAAGTAAAACCCCTCAATTTCCATATCCAGGACCTTGTGTCGGAAGGTCCCCAAGACCCTCTCTGATTCAGTGATTTCCTAGGAGCAATCACAGGATTTGCATAGTCACACTGATTCCAAAAGGATACAAAGTAAAATCAGCAAAGGCAAAAGATATGTGGAGCAAAATCTGGGGGAAATTAGACACAAGCTTCCAAGGTCCTCTCCAAGTGGACACACAACATGAAATTAGTTCCCCCAACAATGAGTTATGATGACACATGTGAAAGGTTGCCAATCAAGGAAGTTCATTAGAGACACACCGTTCAGAATTTTTACTGGGGGCTTACCTCTTGGGTACCCTTGTCTAGCATGTAGCAAAATCCAGGACTCTCAGAAGGAAAGTAGGAGTTCAGCATAAAGCATATTGTTTGCATAAATAGATTAGGGCCAGTGAGCTATTCCAGTCAGTTGAAGACATGGGAACCCTCCTGAAATCCAAGTGCCCAGACACCAGTCAAGGACCAGCCTTATAAATAGGCCTCTCTAAGGATAAGCAGTCAGACTTGTTATGTCAAATATGAAGGCTAGTTGCCTTCAGTGTGGAAAGTACTGTGTCCTCCTCTTTCTTTCTTCCTTAACTCCTTCCCAACTATCTAGTTGACCTTGTGTAGGGAGGAAATGGGGAGAAGGCAGAGAGGTAAGGGGAACAGAACATTTCTTACTTAACTGGCACCATTTTAACTTTGCCTCACACACCTGGGACTGGCTGGTGTTCAAAGGTTGTCACAGTGTCTTGTTGGCGTCCCTTTGGGGTCTTCATATTTCTCCCCTGGAACATTTAGCTACAGTTTCTGTGATGCGCTAGTACTTTTTCCTTGGCCAGAGGCAGCCCCTCAGCCCCTGGTTCTTGAGCAGATCATTCCACATGGACTCCCTCCGTAGAGCTCCAGTGTGCCCCTGCATGGTCCTCCTGGGCAGGATTTGAGAGAGCTGCACGTGGTCTCTCTCTGGCTCACGGGAAATGCTGGGGCATTTTTACCCCTAATAAACTCTGTGAGTGCAGATGGCTCAGTGCAGTCACCTCTCCTTGGCTGCGGCTGCCTGAACAGCTAGCTACCTGACTCTCTCTTTTAGGTTCCAGCCTAGAGTCAGATACTGGTCCTGCTGTCACACCAGCTGCAGGAGCTAAACATAAAGCTTTCTATGTGGTCCTCTTTTCATGTGACATAAAAGGCAGAACATCCTTTTCCCTCACCTTGGTGACTGAGGGGAGCAGGGTTGGCAAGGGATAAGGAGGGACTCATGGTACACCAGCAGCTCTCTAAGAAAATTACTTTCATATATACTCCAGAGATTTCTAACTCCCGAGTCACTCTGATATCTAAAACACAGGTGCAAATCCAGGTTTTAAGGAGCCTGAAGTTTATATAATTTAAGTGGAGATATGTCTTCTTTACCAAAAGAAAAAATATATTTATAAAACTATGAATACAGGGGCTTCCTAGGTGGCGCAGTGGTTAAGAATCTGCCTGCCAACGCAGAGGACATGGGTTCCATCCCTGCTCCAGGAAGATCCCACATGCCACGGAGCAACTAAGCCCGTGTGCCAAAAAAAAAAAAAAAAAAAAAAAAAAACTATGAATACAAAACTAAGTACAAAATGAATATTTATTTTCAATGAGACAATAAATCACAACAAAATAAAAAATTTAAACAGCTGACAAATATTACAAACAGAAAAGTCAGAAAAATAATATTGTCATTAACTACCCGACCCTACTCTATAACACTTTTTTTCTATATTTTCAGTTGTAGACTCTTTGATCCCCTCTATGTAAGACAACTCTGTACTATTTCCAATAGTGCAAAAAAGAAACATAATTCAATTTTTCCTCTAGGATGTATTTTTATTATTGATATGTTAGATAATTTTCTTTCAAACTTATAATAAACCACATAAATTTGGGGGATTTGCTATCATAATTGGGAAATCTCCACCAAGTTTCTTTCATACATGAGTTGTAAGATTTGGAAGAAATTTCTACAGACTAGCCTCTAACTCCATAATTTCCAACTTTTCTTTCTCTCCATCACATGTGCTTCCATGCTGGGATCTGTTATCCTGGTCCTGCCCCTTTGGTTGGGTGAGTTGGCACTCAGGGCAGTCCAAGTATTTGTGGAAGCCATGCCCATACTGACACTGTTAGCAATACTGTAAACCTTGACACAAATATGACCCTGGGCTACGAGATTATATTCCAATGCAAGCTAGATGTATTCACAAATCAACTTCCCACTAGTTCAGTGGTTCTCAGTGGATGGGGTTCAACTTTCCCTCCCCAAGGGACTTTGTCACAAGTGTGGGGGTTGGTGGGAGAGGGGTTTGGGGGTTGCTACTGACACCCAGTGGATAAAGAACAGGAATGCTGCAAACATTTTTCAATATTCAGGACAAGCCCCATAGCAAAGAATTATCCAGCCCAAAATGTCAAGGGTGCCGAGACTGAGAAGCCTTGATAGTTGAATCTTGCTAGCTGGATTTCCCAAATCCCCTAGTTGTCCCTAGTTGCTATACCACCACTGGACTTTGGGGGAAATGTGAAAAAGAGAAAACTCAGAGGGGATATAGACCATGGTCCTAAAGCATTGCAGCTAGAAAATTTTACCTTTGCAAATTCTGCAAGAACATATAATTATATAATTTCATTGCCAAGGCTCTCCCAGGGCCTTGGAAGGGGCCTGCAATGGAGGAATCCTGAGGCTTCAGCTTCATCAACTTCAGGATAAATCTTGTCTTCCCTCCCTGCCAACACAGAGGTGGATGGTAGAGTCCCAGGTTTAGCATTCTGTTTATATGTTGAAAAGGAACAAACATCTTTGGAGTGTTTACCACAGACTAGCATGTTATCTCAATTTTGTAAAGTGTAAGACAGAGGGAGACCACAAACCAGTCACTGGCAGGCTGGGACCTCACTTATAGATGTGATGTGTTGATTCTCACAGGATTCCCACTTTCAATTTGAATGAACTGCCAGCCCTTAAAAATTATACTTTACATAGAACCCCAAATTTCAGGCTTTGATTGAAAAATCCAGTAGCACTGGGCTCCCACTCTCATCTGGTAACAAATGAGTTTTTTTTTTTTTTTTTTAGCTTAGTGGTTACTTTTACAGTTTGCCAAAGACCCCACCCAGCCAGTAGTTTATGCTGCCTGCCTTGCCCTCTAGGTATCTGGATGTGCAAGCTTGCCCTGTGGCATCGGTTGTACAAAGGGCTATGCAAATATTCAACAGACCATTGGTGTTAACACTTTAACTTTCCCTTCTACACTCTTCTGAATGCTGGACAAACACTCCCTTATTTATCATGGGTCATTTTTCTTTTCTTGGAGAGTCACAAGGTCCATATTTTGATAGAAGCCACATAGATTCAGCAATTTGTCACATGCTGGACTTCCTATGAAAATGCAAAATGTGGAGGAAAAAAAAAGTGTCCTCTCTGTTGAATGTGGCAGGATTGACCAAAAGGTGTCAGGCCTCGAGGGAGTGATCTGTAGTCAACTACTCCAGGAAAACCATTTCTTGAAGAGGCCAGAGTACAGAAAGCCAAATTGATTTCAAAGCCCAAAAGGCCAATTAAATCATGTGAAAATCAATGAGCAAAATAAAAGGCAAGGAATACTAATAGCGATGTAATCATTACAATGTGTCTAAAATTAAAATTAGGATTTTTTTTCTCATTTGAAACAGGAAGATGACACCCACTGACATTTAGCAAAAAGTGGACTCCTTTCGAAGCCAGGCCTACTGGCCCCATCCTCAAATCATTAGTGATTCCCAGCCAGGTGCCAGGTGTGTTAGATATCAGACATCAAAAGAGGCAGAAGTGTTTGAACATCCTTTGTCCCTAAATCCTGAACTCTGTCTGGTTAGTCTTGTTCCTAAACATAGAATTCATTATTTTAGTTGGAAGACACTGAATCCCACTTTCCTATTTTTCAACAAAAGAGCTGAGACCCAGGATTACTTGGAGACGTCCTGCGATGGTTAATGTTATGCGTCAATTTGGCTGAGCTATGGTGCCCAGATAAATAGCCAAACATTATTCTGGATGCTTCTGTGAGGTGCTTTTATTTCTTTTGTTGTTGTTGTTTTTCCTATTTATTTTTATGTATTTGTTTTTATACATCTTTATTGGAGTATAATTTCTTTACCATGTTGTGTTAGCTTCATCTGTACAACAGGTGAATCAGCTATATGTATACATATATCCCCATATCCCCTCCCTCTTGAGCCTCCCTTCCATGCTCCCTATCCCACCCCTTAAGTCATCTCAAAGCAACAAGCTGACCTCCATGTGCTTTGCAGCAGCTTTCCACTAGCTATCTATTTTACATTTGGTAGGGTATATCAATGCTACTCTCTCACTACATCCAAGCTTCCCCTTCCCCTGCTGTGTCCTCAAGTCTGTTACATCTGCATCTTTATTCCTGTGCTGCCGCTAGTTTCATCAGAACCATTTTTCTAGATTCCATATATATGCGTTAGCATATGGCATTTGTTTATCTCTTTTTGACTAACTTCACTCTATATGTCAGACTCTAGGTCCACCCACCTGTGAGGTGTTTTGGATGAGATTAACACTTAAATCTGTGGACTCTCAGAAAGCAGACTGAACTCCATAATGCAGGTGGGCCTCAACCAATCAGTTGAAGGTCTGATCAAGCAGCAGGCTGACCTCGCCTAAGTGAGAGAAAATTCTGCAGCCGACAGCCTTTGGACTTGAATTGTATCAGCTCATCCCTGGTTTCCAACCTGCTGGCCGACTTTGCTGATTTTAGACTTCCCAGCCTCCATAATTGCATGAGCCAAATCCTTAAAAGAAATCTCTTTCTGTATATATACATACACACATCCTATTGGTTCTGTTTCTCTGGAGAACTCTGACTAATACACTGCCCAAGGAGAAGATTGTAGACTAGGATTCAAGTCCTTGGCCTTCATATCTAGTGTCCTTTCAACATCTATGACCTGACGGCAAGTGTCACTAAGGGCAGTTGTTAAGCAGGCAAATATCACTTGTGTGTATTGTATAGCTCCAGCAGCATGAATATTTTCCAGATCTCTCCCCTTGAGGGGAAAAGGGGGATGATCAGATTTAGACAAGAGCCAAAAGGCAAATACCTATTCCAGGAAATCAGGGAGCTGAGGCAGGGAGTGCTCTCCCACGGTGATGGAAGATGCCAAGATCCTACAGACAGATGGATTAAACCACAGGAAAGAGCACTGAGGTGTAAACTGACAAGAAACAAACCAAGTTGAGAGTCAAGTCCTAGGGAGACAGGGAGGGGTGTTAAGGTATAGAGCCAAGAATTCAAACCAAACCTCTCAAAGCAGGTACAAATATAGACGCTAAGAGGGAGATTCAGTGATTCATCCAGCAAATACTTACTACGCATCTGCCATGTGTCAGGCACTGTTCTAAACACCATACCCAGGATGCAATGATAAGCAAAGGCAGCATGGTCCCTGCCCTTGAGGGGTCTGGAGCTTGCCTGTAGCAATTACCTGGAACAGTGATTCTCAACAAGTAAAGTAGAGGATATTCCTTGCCATGGTTTTATGTCTTCAGGGGAACAGGGAAGAGATCAGTAGTTGTATAGTTTTTTAAAAGTAGATTCCAATAGAAATTTCCATTCTTACTGGAAAACCACTGACAAAATCCATTGTTTTCATAACATAAACTACAGAAAGTAAAGTGTGGGGTATTCTTCACACAGAAAGGGCAGTTTGAGGAATATTTGTCAAGAATATTTGTGAGCATTCGCAGCTTGCTTTTGTAAACTGGGAGGGTTGGGGTGAAGAAGCTTTTTAACTTGCGTCGAAGGTCCAGAATGGAACAGATACAGCCTCTTTCTTTTTTTTTTTTTTTATAAATTTATTTATTTTATTGGCTGTGTTGGGTTTTTTTTTTTTTGCTGTGCGTGGGCTTTCTTTAGTTTTAGTTGCGGTGAGTAGGGGCTACTCTTCGTTGTGGTGTGCGGGCTCCTCGTTGCCATGGCTCCTCTTGTTGCAGAGCACGGGCTCTAGGTGCGTGGGCTTCAGTAGTTGCAGCACGTGGGCTCAATAGTTGTGCCTCACGGGCTCTAGAGCGCAGGCTCAGTAGTTGTGGCGCATGGGCTTTGTTGCTCCGTGACATGTGGGATCTTCCTGGAGCAGGGATCGAACCGGTGTCCCCTGCATTGGCAGGCAGATTCCCAACCACTGCGCCACCTAGGAAGCCCCAGCCTCTTTCTTCACTTGCATGTGCTCCACCTCCCGCGTCCCCACCTCTCACTCCATGTGCATACACATGTATATATACTTCAAAATATACATACATACACATGCTATCAGAACAGGTTCGCACCTCTTGCTTTATTCAGCAAGACTTGACTGAGTGGCAGACTCAGTGCAGGGTACCAGGAATGTGGTCCCTGCCCACATGCAGCGTACTGTCCACCAGAAGAGAAAAGCAATAAGCAAATGTGTGCGCTGATGAGTGCACATTGCAAACTGGATATCCAGCTAGGAGGGGAAGGTCCACAGTGCTGTGTGAGCACAAGTGGGTGTCAGGAGGAAGATGCAATCAAGTGACTTGACATTTTTAGGTAAGAGACACGTTCCTCTTTTCAGAGCCATGGAAACATCTTATTATTCTTTTCCATCCTGTTATTTTATCTATATATCAGACAGGAAGGTAGCAAGAGGAGGGTGGAGGCCATTAAACTCAGTGTCAGAGTGATTGATAGAAGTACCATAATCTTCTGAAAATGTTACCTGAATATCACTCACACGATGAGTGCACCTCTCCCACAGTCCTTTAAGATTTTCATAAATCCTACCTCTGAGAAAGTGTGCTTCTAACACACCAACACAGAGGTTCTTTGCAGCCTTTTGATTTTCACCAGGTGATGTGCAGTCATTACTAATTCAGTCAAATAAGTTATTGGCCCCAGGAGTTTGAAAAACCAGAAAACTAAAAAAAAAAAGCATACTTGGGGTCTGGGCTTTGTCCATGACCCCAAAGCCAAATTTTTGACATTTACTGATACTTCTTTATAAGATTTCCTTAGGGAACAAATATGTTGGTTAATTTTTAGCCTCCTTCTTTTGAGATAAATAAGACAATTAGGCTCATCCTGTAGCTCAGAAGCATTTATTTATCAATGAGCATTTTTGACTACCTACTATGAACTAGGCTCTAAAATTGTTGACAGGCTCTCACAGAGGCAGAGATGCAAGGAAATAAAAACAATAAACCAGGGGAAGTGTGAAAACAGAGGTAGAGACTAACCTCCTGAGAGAGGAGAGGGTGAGGGATTGTTCCACGGAGAAGGTGTTATTTCAGTTGCAAAGAAAGACGGAGAGGAGCTTGCTAGGCAGGAAGGGGAAAGGAGGGTGGGAAGAGGAGGAGTGGCTCAAGCAGAAGAAACTGCTCATGTTCAAAGGCACAGAGGTGAGGAACAGCCTAGCCTGTTAATAAGCAGGCAGCTGTTCAGTACCTCCTGCAATCACGAGGCATTTGGTGGGGGGGAGGGGGCAGGCATGGCGAGCAATGACAGCAGTGATGGGGCCTCATAGCTTTGAATGCTCTGTTAAGAAGTTTGGATTTTTCCTGAAGGCAGAAGGAATCTCAGAAGAATTTTAAGCAGAAATGATGTTGCAACAGGATTTGTGTTTCAGCAACATCACCCTGGTAACCGTATGAGGGATAAATTGGGATGGAGAGATCCAAAGTAACGCAATACACCAAGAGGCCACAGCAACATGGATCTGGGCTGAGAAAGGCTGCTTCATGTGGTTTTATTACTTCCAGAGCCTTTTCTTCCACCTCAATCCCTGCTCCAGGAGCGTGCTTTTAGACTGATATTTTTGTGTTTATTTCAAACTTCTCTCCCGAGATCCAGCACTGGGTATATCAAAATGGGTGAGGGATGAGAGGAAGGCATGCTTGAAAAAGGAAATATTTCAGATCCCTTTTTGTGCCTCCTGCATACCTCCAGCCCTGGAGAGTATTGTGCCTGATTGTTGGTAATCCCTGGCTTAGATTTTGAAACTTCGTTAGTCCTTAAACACTCTCATTTAATACCATGAAAACGTGTACTTGGATAAAGATGGCATCTAATCCTCACACTTCATCTTACAGATGAAACAGAGGCCCAGGTAAGAGAAGTGACTTGGCCCAGCTTGTCACGTGTAGTTAGTAGCAGGGTCTAAATGATTATCACCACAGCATAATAGCTTATCATGATCAATCATGAGATTTTCAAAAAGCAATGTGTTACCAATATTAGTGGTTATCTTGTGTTCTAAAATGTGTACTTGAGTTGATGAGAAATGGATCAGGATTCTGGGAAAAGAGATCAGGCATATCCAGTCCTCACCAGGCGGTGGTATAGTTAACATCTACATTATCAGAATACTTGGTGGCAAGTGACAGAAACCCAGCTTTCGGTTGGTTTACCTTTAACACAAAGAGCAACTGATTGGAAACTTCACTTAAATGCGTAAAGGGCTGAGCTGAAGCAGGTCTCAGGAATAATTGGAAGCCAAGCCACCTTCCATTTTTCATTTCTGCTTCTCTCTTCCAGAATAGAATCAACTTTAGTCTCTCCAACTGGCTTTATCCTTTTGGAAGAGGTAAAATATGAATGAAATATGGTGGCTGGAGACTCTGAAACCTCAACCTCTTGTAATTTTGCCCAAAAGAATGACTGTTCTTCTTCCCTTAGGAAGTCAAAATACTCTCAGAGGAAAATTTTGATTGACTTAGCTTATGATACAATCCCCAACCCCATCAACCAACTGAGGTACTGTCACCAGAGGCCACCACTATAACCACATAGTTGTGGTGGGATCCAAGAAAAATGATCAAGGAGGTAGATGCTTCTACTATTAATGGTTTCGCTGACATGGTGAATACAAATAACTGTAGAACTTGATTCTCCTGCCAATATTTGTTTAAATTTATCATCACAAGGATAGCAGTGTTTTCTCTCTACAAATATCATCTATCATATGCTTCTCTTTACTGCTTATATTGATTTCTAGTTAATACATGCAAAGACTTTTCCCCAAATGAAATTTTAAACTTAAAGAAAATGGTAACTTTGAGGTACATTTTTCTTACTCCCCCACAGGGCTTAGCATTCATTCATTGCATGTGGTGAGTACCTGAGCTATGCTAATTCCAGTGCTAGGAGGGGCTACACTGAGAGGGATGAGAAAGGAAGAGCTCACTGAGGAGGGGAGAGAGCACACTAATTGGGGTGAAATCTGACCAACAGGAACTAATCCATAGTCCCTCAATCAGATTCCCTCTCTGGAGAATATGCAAGGAAAGGACTGGGGACTATTTTCGAATTTCCACTGGGACATGAAGAGCAAGTGAAGGGTCCTGGACCTGGGACTTAGAGAAAATGGCCATGCAGAGTAATGCTGTAATAGAAACAAGAGGAAGAAATGAGTCACCCTGCATGGGGATGCTGAGGAAAGCTTTGCAATACTGACATATGAACAGGTTCTTCAAGGGTGAATATGGGTTTTCCAGGTAATAAAGGCGGACAGGTAGAAATATCAAAGGGAACTGCCAGAGGCAGAGATGCCACATGGATCCATATGGCAGGTGTGCTTGGAAAGACTACTGTAACTATAAGGAAGACAAACCTGCTTAACTTATCCAAAAGAAAAAAGAAGGAAGGGAAAGAGGGAGGGAGAAGGACAAGAAAGGACAGAAGTGAAGGAGAGGGGACGGCAGCGGAGGGGAGAGGAGGAGTGGGAAAAAAGAGAGTTTGAAGTGTAGAGTCTGACTCCTGGGCTTCCAGGAGGCTATACACGCATGGGAAGTATGGCCATTTTCTCTGTCTTTACTGCACAAGTGGCAGCTCTCCACTCACTTCTCTTTTATGTCCTCTCTGCCTTTCTACATGCATCTTCTCTGTTCTAGTTTTGCTCAAAATATCGTTCCATTTACTCATCAGTTGCACATGGGTTAACATGACCACCTACCCCCAACACTGGACCTCTTACTCCACAGTCTTTCCCTTCTCAAAACTTTCTAGGGAAAACAGTCTGTTTCATTCTGCAAAAGCTTCAAAAAGAAATCCAATTTTTTGTTGGTCACCCCGTGGTTTGTGTCCCTTAGACTGAGATGCATCCTTTGTCTGTTTAGTGGAGCCCCTGAAAGAGGCTTGTCCTAGTGCCCTTTAAAGTAGAAAGGATAATAACATGGTAGATGAGTTAAAGACAACATGTTTGGTAAATGCTGAAAAGTATGGGGCAGCTTGAGCACAGAGCACTGCTTCACTTGCCATACTGCAGGACTAAGGAGTCAAACCACAACCGAGAAACATGAGTACCAGCATCTAAAAGACGGCAATTGGACCAGTTCTCCATCCAGGCAGCAGTGTTACCATGGACAGTCAAGGACAACATGACAGAATAAAAGAATATGCCAAGACCCAAGTGGAGGCGATGCCAACGCTGGAGGAGTAAGCACCACTGACTTCAGCCGGGTTAGCAATGACAATGTGACCACAGGGTATTTATCCTGGATGATGTCCTTCTCATCTGAGGGCACACTGAATGGCATACAGCACATAAGTCACTTAATGCTTCATAACATTTTCCAGATTTGAGGTAGAAATTCATCATAGTCTAAGTGCCATCACTGACCATTCCAAGCCTTTATGAAACTCTTCCAAATGACCGTAGTCACGCTCAAACCTCATCTCACCATACGAGATAGTGTCCTTCCCTTCTGTGTTGTGAGCTGATAGTTCACGTGGAAACAGCCAAGAGAGCAAATCTTCTTTTAAAATGTGTAGAGGCAGAAATAGGAATTTTAAATAAGAAAAATAAAGTGATCTTAAGAATATGTTCTCTTGGGAACCAGAAAGCCCCTAGCAGTCAGCTTGCCTGGAAGCTGCAACACTTCCCCTCCTCTCTGTCTCATGTTTCCTAGCATTCAAAGTTGGCAGACAGAGGAAGAGAAGAAAGTCAGAAAATGAGCATCCTTAACTCTGGAACCTACAGAATGTTTCTCTCACCTTTGCTTGGAGCTGGGTTTAAAGTAAGGCTTTACTTTGCTATTTATATTTATTTATTTATTTGGGGGCTGGAGATTTGTTTATTTATAAGACAGAGGTGAAAACATAACTGGGAAAGAGAAGAAAAACCTGCTAGGTCTCTCTTCAGTAGTTTTCTTGATGCAGGAGCTAGACAGCAGCTCTGTTAGAATGGAGGCTGTTCGCAGCTCATTAACATTTAACAAGTTTAATTGCAGTCAATATCTTTCTATTCAAGAGTTAGAACCACCTCTTTCTAGCCAATTGTTTTAATTTGTGGTTCATTCTTGAGTTATTTTGGCCACATTTAGTCATGGCCAATTTTTAGACTAGAGAAAATGGACTTGTGCCCTTTTACCTAAGGGTGGGAAGAAGTAACGAGGGAAAGATCCATCATCCTCATCACTGTTACTGTCATGGTTGCTGGGCCCTCATGCAAGCTTCTCATGTGCATTGCCTTATAAGGAATATAATTACTCTATAGGACGCTATAGGGTAGCAGTGTAGCTGTCCCTATTTTGCAGATATGTAAATTGAGGCTCTTAGGAGACAATAAATTACCCAAAGTGACTGAGATATTAGGTAGGGAAGTTTGGACTGAAATTCAGGTCTTTCTGATTTCAAATTGTGTATTCTCAACCAGGATGCTGCACTTATTCTAAGGGATCTGAAATCCTGGGACCATTAACTTCTGAACAAAAAATCAGCTCATAGAGAAAGCATTGGGCTAAGAGACCTAAGGTCTATGTTGCAGTTCAGCTTATCAATAAACAATAGTTTGCACCTGGCAAGGTTACTTACCACCTGGGCCTCAGTTTCTCCATCTTTATTATGAGGGGCTTGAACAGGTTGATCTCAGTCCTGACATTCTGGGCTGTGGTCATTTGAGGGACTACTCGTCAATACTAGATTTCTTCCAAGATAAAGAGCAAATGGTCTCAGTTTCCTCATCAGTACGTGAAAAGACTGAAATACTAGGTCTCTATAAAAGGAGGTCAAAATTCTGTCTGGTTTTATAGAAATACACAACTTAGGTTAATGATCAAACCTGTGCTAAATCTTCTCCCAAGTCCAGCAAGAATTGCTATCCCCACACCCCCTCAAACACAAGCAGGTGCACTCACCCCCTCCCCCGAGGCTCTGCAGACGCTAAAAGTCTGAGGTTGCAGAAGGATAAGCAGTGCTTACTTTTATAATCACATTCTTTGCTTCATGAAAAGATCTACTAAATCGATCCTTTAAATAGCAACCTCTTTTAGGACATTTAAAAGCAATTCAATTTACTCCTTCAGAAACACATTTACCATACCAAGCAAGGCCCACCTCTATCTCCAACCAGAGTTTTGAATAGTTACCAGTCTAATGGAAGGAGGGACGTTTTGTGCTTATAAGGGAAAAGATATGCATTCACTGATTGAAAGTATATTCACTGCCAGCCTATTTATTTGAGCATTGAATGCTGGGCTAGGTTCTTGGAAAATAAGTGTGAGTCAGATTTGTGTGACAACTTTCCACACCGAATTTTCAAGTCCAGTGTGTTGGTAGATGATTTTTAAAGTAACAGCTTAAAACAGAATAAGTGCTATGATAGGAGAGGCACAGGTTTCATGGATACTCCTAGTATAAGCATGTCATGGAAGATTTTCTAAAAAAAATGGAACCTTGCACTAAGACCTAAGGAATCAAAAGGAAGTGAGTAAAAACAGGTGAGTGAGTGGGAGGGGGAGATTGTTCCAAGTAGAGAACAAAGCAAGTATGAAAGCCAAGACAAAACAGAGATGGTGGCATCCTGAAGCAGCTCATAGAAATAAGACAATATCCAGAAAATGAGGTTGTGTAGGTAGGTAGGGACCATCTCAAGAAGGGACATATGCCTTCTTGAACATCTCAGTCTGAGTATCCTTGTCATTTAACTTCTCTGGTTTACATAAGACAGTACTTAAGGTCCCTCCCAACTATGAAACTCAGTGCCATAGCTAAATGCAAGTGATAATACTGAGGAAATAACTTCACCTGAACTCCAGTGGATGTGTAGAGAGACCAGGTTAGGGAGCACTAATTTGTTTTTTCAATAATTATTTCATATTTACAAATACTAAACAAGTAATTTTTAAAATAAGTATATAGTCAAATTTTACGAAGGAAAATAAGGTACTGATCAAGGATGCCTACCATAAGTCTCTAGTAAGCACCATACTACATGATAAAACATTAGAAATGTGTCAGGAATAAGGAAAATTCAAATTCTGTCATTTTCATTCAACACAGTCATGGAGATCCTAGTCAGTACAATAAAATAGGAAAAAATAAAAAGTATAAAGATCAGAAAAGAAGAAATAAAACTGCCACTTTTAGCAGATAATAAGATAATTTAAGCAGGCAATCTTAGAATATTTCACACCCTTGGAATTAATAAGAAAGCACATCAAACTCAGAAAAAGTTTGATGTAAAAATATCAATTGTGATGTCATACAATGGTTACATCAGAAATGGAAAGTTTAAAATGTAGCTGAAACAGCATTTTTAGTATAAGCTCTTCAAGATCTTTAGGGAAAAATTTTAAAAACTTTTAAAGTACATTTTAAAAAATCTAAATAAATTGGTGATAATCATATTTCTTAGAGGAACCCAATATTACAGCAGTCAATCCTCCCCAAATTGTTCTATAAATTAAATGCAATTCCAAACAAAATCACAAAGCGCTATTCACAAAACATGATAAGCTGTTTCCAATACTTATTTGTAAAAGGAAAATGTCAAGATTATATGAGACAAATATGATTTATGATATCAAAATTTATGATTAAATCTATAATAATTAGAACAATATGACAGTTGCCTAGTGACAGAAAAAAATGACCACTAGAACAAAATAGAGAGTTCAGAACTCAGCCTATGACTATTTTGATACTTGAATATGATAAATCAGTGGGGAAAGAATAGACTATACAATACTGATACACAGTTCTGGGGAAACAACCTATTTAAAAAATGAAATTAGATCTCTACATCACACCCTACTCCAAACAATTAAACATGAAATAAAAGCCTAAATATGAAGTATCAAATTAACACATTGTATACCTAAACTTACACCATGTTATATGTCAATTATGTCAATGTTATATGTCAACACCTAGATATGAACAAGTAAAATTTATACATACAAAAATGTTTAACAATGTAAATGTATATATACAAAAATGTATAATAATTATGACCTAGCCTCTGATATTGCACACCATCATTTCTTTTCATGTCATGGAGTATATAATTTATTGAACTGGACATAAAATGCCTAAACTGTAAAAGATTTTACAGTTGCCTACATTATAAAATCCTTAATTTTCACTTACAGAATTCACCATAGTTTGAAAAAACCAAGTCTCAGACATTTATTTAGGAAAATATTTGTATACAAAATATGTAAATAATTCTTATCAATCAGTACAAAAGATGCAAATGACCAAAGGCAAAAATGGTCAAAATATATAAATAAGTCACAGATAAAGAAATGTAAGTGGCCAAAAAACACAAAATGAATAATTAATCACAAGCTATAACTTATATCGGATTCAAAGGAAGGAAGGAAGGAAAGAGGGGGATAAAAAAGAAAGCAACCTTCCAATATAAAAGGCTTGTGAGGATGTGGAAAAATAGGACTTCCCATGTACATGAAATGGAAGCATAAATTAGTACAACCATTTTGGAAACTATTTTGATAATACCTAGAAAGTTAAAGATGAATATGTACCCTAGGGAAATCTTATATATGGAATTAAGGAGTCATCTACAAGAATGACAACAAAGTGGTATTAATAAGAGTGAAAAAATGAAAATCACCTAAATACCCTCAGAGGAGAACTGGTAAATAATTATGGCATAGTCATAGAATGAATACTAGATGCCAGTTAGGATGAGTATTCTAGTGCTAAATATGTCAACATAGACAAGTCTAAATAAACATCATAAGGCTGCACTCACAAGAAAACAAGCTGCAGAAAGATATCATGATTACCTCTGGAGAGGTAAGAAGGAGAATGGGATTAATGAGACCCTTGAATTTTATACCAGAAATATTTCATAGTATTTTTTCAAAGAGAAGGAAGACATATTTAACTTCTGTGTTGAGTGCTGCTATGATACGGGTAAAATGAAGACTAAAAAGTATCAACAGGATTCAGCAACATGGATATCGCTAGCGGTCTAATGAGCGAGTATATATGTGTATTGGATAATGGTAATCTATTGCTAGGTAGCAAATTACCCCAGTATTTAGCAGCTTAAAATAAAAAACACTTATTATCTCAACAGTTTCTGAGGGTGACGAATCCAGGAATGATTTAACTGAGTGGTCTGGTTTAGAATTGTTCATGGGATTGCAGTAAAAATATCAGTCAGCTCAGGCATCATCATCTGAAAGCTCAAGTGAGGCTGGAAGAATTGCTTCCAATGTGGCCCACTCATGTGACTGGAAATTTAGTCTGATGGTTGGTAGGAGCTCTTAGTTTCTAGCCATGTGGGCCTCCCCATAGCCTGCCTGAGTATCCTCATGATGTAGCTGCTGCTTCCTCCCTGAGGGAGAGACCCAAAAGACAACAAGCAATAAGCCACAATGTCTTTTTTATCACCTAGTCTCTGATATTGTACACCATCACTTCCGCTTTATTCTTTTTAATAGAAGCAAGTGGCAAAGTACAGCCCACATGCAAGGGTAAGGGAATTAGGCACCACCTCTTGAAGGGAGGAGGGTCAAAGAATTTACTGACATAGTTTAAAACCACCACAATATGTTACAAGCTCTTTGTGCTATAAGGCATATAAATATAATGTTAGTGTATTTAATATTGTAGTCACACTGATGCCTTTATTTTGTCCAAATGTCAGATTATCTCATGTCATTAATGTCTGGTAACCTGAGGTAAGAGTTAAAATTCTACAAAGGGAACAAGTATTGTGTCTATTATCTTTGCCTGTTAAATGGGTTTATAAATTTTATAATCTATTATAAATAAATAAATAAAATAAATAAATAAATAAATAAATATAATATTAGATGTGATTTCTGCTGTCCAGAGTATAATCTTGCAAAGCAATTAAGTCACATGCAAGGCAGTTTACATCCAAGACTGATCAGAACTAGTTTCATTAAACAAAGATAAAAATAGTCTTATCCAAGTGGTCAGAAGTCTTTGTGGAGGGAACAGGGCCAGACAAGGATTCTGGAATATAAGCAGGATGATGAAGACATTCAAGGCATAGAACAGCATCAATTAAGGCCTGAGATCATAGAAATTATGCATTTGAAGCATATTTTATTTGCCTTCATTACAGAAGACATCAGAAGAATAGTCGCTTACGGAGATTTTCCCCAGACAGATTGAAATGCTTATACTATCTGCAGAGCCTCTGTGTTCCCTCAGGGCCAAGATGGTGTATTTTGCATTTCGGTGTCTTCAGGAGCTAATGCTATACCTGGCACAGAGTAAGTTGTCCATAACAGTTTATTGAATAAGATATATGTTGAAAAATGGAATGAACAAGTGAGTAAAGGAATGACTGAGTGAATAAATGAACCCCCTACTACTGAACTTGTAGCCCAGAGTACTTGTCTGGCTGGAAAGAAACAAGATGGAAACGTGACATACAGGGCATTGTGATTTCTTGGTCTACACAAAGACCAAAACGTACCTAGAATGAATGCCAGCCTCTACTACCTCATGGGCTGGAGCAAGTCCATTTAGTCTTCCAAACTTCCCAATACAGAGGGTCCAAAAACCAAACAAATTTTAACCTTCTGTCTCCAGATAAAGAGATAAGCAGACATATGAGCTGCCTCCCCTTTCCCCCGCTACTCTTCTTTAATGTTCATCTTCTAGTCTTCTTCCCAGGTTTTCCTAGCTCTCAACAAACACTCCATGAATGGCTGTAACTCATTCAACTCTGATTATGCAGTTGACAATCCAACCATGGGCAAAGTCATGTGAATACTTGCAGAGGTGTTACTATTAAAGAATATTTCATATTTCCTTATAAAATATTTAAAAGGCCCATGCTGAGCTTCCTGACTGCCTCCACTGTCTTCTTCAATGTTCTGCATTCCAGAAAGGCCCCAAGTAATCCTGTTTAACTGATTAATCTCCACTCTCAGGATGATTAAAAATAAGACACAGCCCCTGCCTG
This sequence comes from Hippopotamus amphibius kiboko, assembly GCF_030028045.1. Lineage (NCBI taxonomy): Eukaryota > Metazoa > Chordata > Mammalia > Artiodactyla > Hippopotamidae > Hippopotamus > Hippopotamus amphibius. The sequence continues at coordinate 160,922,356 of NC_080190.1, read as the reverse complement.
AACAGCTCTCAATTGAATAGGAATTCACACACACACACACACACACACACACACTGATATCACAATGTTAGGTGGGCCACCCTTCTCTTTCAGGTCAACATGAAGCAACTGAACATCAAATGAATCTAGGTTAATATGCAGCTCTGAAATGGCAGGTGGTAATGAGCTTGCTGATTCTCATGTACCATCCCTAGCTAGTCATCATATCTGGCTACCTAGAGAATATCTTCTATCTCACCCTGGGAATCTCCAATGTCTCTTCTCCAGGTACAGACTGCCAAGCTGGTAACCTGAAAAATCTCTCCAGATGACCTTCAGGTGACTAGGCTAATAAAGGAATCCCCAGTGTGAAATATTAATGTCCCTCATTGAATGTGAACTTTTGACTGTGTCAAAGCCCCCACTAGCCTTTTCCACATGGTCCCTGCTTTCTCTATTTTATTGTTATTGTTATTGATGTTATTCAGCCAGAATTTAGACTGCCCTCTGAAAACACTGTTACTCCCCAGAGAAAGTCATTTACGTGCATCTAATGGCCTTGAAGACGACTAAAGGATGATTTCTATTCCGCTTTAGTCATCTGTCATTTTGCTTTGGATCATAAAAGTCTAGGGTAAGTTTCCAGGGAGATTTAATCAAGTGACTGAAGTGGAATTTTACAAGACACCTCTCCAAAGGTAAGGGGGTGGAAAAAAGATGAGATTGAGTTACACAGATTGGAGTTCCTGCCATTCCCTGGGTATGTGATCCTAATCAAGCCCCTTTACCTCTGCCCTTTGGTCACCTCATCTGCCAAATGTTATGATTGATGAGCTGATCTTCATAAGCATGCACAGCACCTGCTCCTCAAATGAGATTTTCCTTTCCTCCTCATTTCTAGAGAAGGGCTCAGTGTACTGTCATTGAGGGAGTGATTGTGTTCCAGGTGGGGAAGGTCTGGTACCTGTGGAAACATAGCCAACCATACTAGGAAGGCCACGGGGAAGACCACCAAGGCTGATGACAGTAGATCTTTCCAAATCTTCTAGGGGATGGTGGTCAATGTGCATTGCAGGGAAGTTTATATCCAGATGGGATACAGGGTCCCCTCCTGTCTCTTGAAACTGTTCATTCCTTAAAGTCCCCAAATCCTGGAACCATTGCAATATGAGAATAGCCAACCTAGATCAAACCCTGACCAACCTCACTCTGTCCCATTGCTCTGAAACAATGAGGCTTAAGGGACCACCTCTTGAAGGAAAAGGACATCCTCGCTGGTTATAATGGTGCAAGCTGGGAGGAAACTATCATCGTGAGTAGCCGTTCTTTGGGAGGGGCTGGGGAATGGCAAGCTATGAATGAGACATATCTGTCACAATGTGAGAGGGGCTGTCCCAGGACTGCATATGCTCTGCTAAGAATGTGTACAGAGAGAGGGATTCCTTCTACCAGGAATGCAGGGTAGGGAAGGCCCCTGAACAATGTGTCTTGGGGTTAGGCCTTAAAGAATGTACGAGAGTTTACTAGATAGAGAAGCTGCCTAGACTGAGGGGAGAGGATGAGCGAGAACTGAAAGGTACAAGGTGAGGGGTGGGGGAAGGGTAAGTCTGGAAAGATGATTTGGGCCTCACCTACAATGCCAAGGTTACCCCTGAAGAGTTCTCAAGTACGGCGTGACACAATCAGATCAGTTTGTCCTGAAGGCCCACTTTTCCTCATAATTCTGAATTCGATTAGCAAGTTTGTGCTCTTAGGAGAATTTCCACGAAATATTTATATTATTCTTTAGAATTTATAAAGTATTTTCCTGTATAGTATTATATTTTTATTTAATGAGTAATAATTTAAATGCATTATTTATATATAATAAGGTAATTAAACAATACGTTATTTAATGAATAATCATGTAATACAATGATGTATCAGTTAGTACCCTTTGAGTGGAACTGTGTGTATACGAGTGTATGTATGTGCATCAGGTCATAGTGTAAAACAGTTGGCTTAAATTGAAAAAAAAAATTGTTTAATAAGATGACCTAAGATTTAAACTAAAACTTGGTGCTTCAAGTCAAATTCTCTTGCTCCCAGTAGAGACGTGCCCAGTATAGGGGAGAATTAGGTGCCCTATGGGCCCTTAATGAATATTAATTACTAGTCATGGAATGAGTGATGGACATCACCAATTGAGGATCTAAGGCATTCCTAGGAATTAATGTCCTGATGAGAAGGACTCACATCCCAGTAAATAGCTGAGGGTTTTTAGCACCAGCTCAACTGCATCTCTGGGGAATGTCTAAATTAGAAGTCATCATTATAGTCTCAACAACTGCAAATGAAGATTCATAAGCCCATAAATTTCCTTTTCTATGGGCCTGAACTGCATGACTCAGTTAAAAGGTAGGTTCAAGAATAAATGCTCTATTTAGTAAACCCAGAGGTCAGGGGCAAAACACTTATTTTATAATTCTCTTAGAACCATCCAGTTTAGAGCCCACCAACAGAAATATCTCTCAGGAAATTATCTTTGAAGGAATCTCAGTTTGCTCATTTGGAATTGAACAATATGATCTTTAAGCCTTTGTTCAATTTAATTTTCTATAAGTTGAGGTGAAATTTTAACTAACAGAATCTATTAGTGAATCTTGACAAGAGAACGCAGTGATCTTGGATCCACAACTTTGATTCATTAATTCACTCAATTATATTTTTTAAAAGGTGTATTGTACTCCCACATGTTTTTGGTACCAGATAAATTGAGAGAATGGAGTGAACAAGACAGATACACTGAGCACAAGCATATTGTTTATAAAGTAAAGGCGGGAAGCTACAGGAGTACAAGGGGATGCACACAGTGTGCACCATCTTGTCTGGTGTGAGGGCGCATGCAAGACCCTTTTAAGGAAGTAACACTTAAATTCAGACCTACTGGAAGGAAGGTTAGGAACTAGTTTGGTAAAATATCAGAGTGGAGGGATGTTCCAGGTAGAAGGGCACCATATTTGAAAGCCATAAGAAAGAGAGAGTAAGAGAGAAAAGCAGGGAAGGAGAGAGAAACAGAGAGACAGAGACAGAGAGACTGAGATTGCGATTACAGGAGGAATAAAAATGAAAGGGACTGCAATAAGAGGTGAAGCTGGAGAGGACGTCACTGGGCAAGTAACACTTAAAAGCTGCATCACAAAACTTGGAATTTATCCTAAGAGCAATGAAGAGCCATGTGAAACAACTCAGTGTTTTGACAAAGCTAGTGGCTGGTACATAGGAGTCAAACAGAGCTGATAGACTTCAGGGTCTCTTTTTAGTCTATGATGGACGAAGCAGTGAGGAAAATTTAAGAGACCTTCAGCTCTAACCCTGATCAAACACATTTCCACTAGAGGAGAAATAGCTGGCCACTGGAAAAATTATGAAGCCAAAAATATTGGTCTTTCAAGGAGCACCGTACTGGACTTTCTCTTCCCCACCTTAACTCTTACTTCCCAACGTGGCTGTGTAACAACTACTCCAAAATCAGAGGCTTCAATAATAATCATTAACTTCATTAAACCAACTGTGGGTTACCAAGAGAGTTGGCTGATCTAGGCAGAGCTCATCTGGGTGATTCCATCTCAAACTCTAAAGGCAGAGATCCTGGCTCTTCACTGAGGCTTGGACTCAGATCTGCTCCATGTATGTTGAACTCATCCTAGGGCTCAGTCTGAATGCGCATCTGAATAGCTACAGAGAAGCCCCTTCCCAGGCCAAGGCAGAAGCTCAAAAGAGCAAGTAGAAGCACAGGTGGGCTCACAAAGCCTCGGGTCAACCCTGGCACACTATCACTTCCTCCTCTTCTATGGCTAGTCCTTTTTTGTGACAAAATATGCATAACATAAAATTTACCTTTTTAAGAGCACAGTGCTATAACTGGCTTATCTCACCATAGTTTCTTCACGGTTCATCCACGCTGTGGCATGTGTCAGAATTTCTTTCCTTTATAAGGCTGAATAATATTCCATTGTATGTTTCCACCACAATTTGTTTACCCATTCATTCACTGATAAACACTTTGGTTGCTTCTACCTTTTGGCAATTGTGAATAATACTGCTATGGATACAAGCATTCAAATATCTGAGTCCCTGTTTTCAATTTTTGGGTATATATGCAAAAGAATTGCTGGATTATATGGTACTTCTGTTTAATTTTTTGAGAAATTGCCATGTCATTTTCCAAAGTGGCTACACCAGTTTACATTCCTACCAGCACTAAATAAGAGTTCCAGTTTCTCCATATCCTCACCAACACTTGTTATTTTCTAATTTTTTTTATAATAATGATCCTAACTGGTATCTCATTGTGGATCAGATTTGCATTTCCCTAACAACTAACGATTCAGTGCTTTTCATGTGCTTACTGGCCATTTGTACATATCCTTTGGAAAAATGTCTGTTCAAGTCCTTTGCTCATTTTTTAATAGGGATGTTTGCTTTTTTGTTGTTGTTTGGGATTGTAGGAGTTGTTTAAATATTCTGGATATTAATCCTTTATCAGATATCTGATTTGAAAATATTTTTCCCCATTCTGTGGGTTGCCTTTTCACTGTTGATCATATCCTCTGATACACAAAATTTTTAAATCTTGAAGTTAATTTATCTATTTTTCTTTTCTTTTGTTACCTGCACTTTTATTGTTTTATCTAAGAAATCATAGCCCAACCCAGTGTCATGAAGCTTTTCCCCTGACCTCATCCTCTTAAGGGAAGAACTAGTATCTTATGTGGCAAAGAGTATGGATACAAGTGTGCAAAAAAAAAATCAGTCTGGATACCTCCCTTCCCTCTTTCAATTGCTCACTGTACCAATACCCTCTCCTTGCTCTACTCACACACTCTGAGGTAATAGTGACTAAGACTTGGCTAATAAGAACTACGGTTCCTAGTGATACTTTCATTTCAAGCAGGGGCAAAAAATCTTAAACCGAGGAAAGGAAATGTTTACATTTTGGTCAGCTCTGCCATGAGACAGAAAACTTCTCATTCCCTGAAGAAACAAATCAGAAAACCGGTTCAGTGCTCAAGCTGCCACCATTTCTAGTATTTCAGCCCTTAGCATCGAAGTGCTTTGTTAGTAGGAGTTACCAGAGTTTCACTTACAAACAGGATATGATGAAAGGGTAACTCATTAACCCAACAGACTCAATGAGCAAACAAAACAAGACAAACACAATCTTTATAACCCTCTCTCATAGTGTTGATCCCTTCAAGGCAGTTTGACGCCTTCCCTCGTGTAATGGCAGATAACTACTTTTCCTTCTTGTCCAGCTTTTCCAAGTTGTATTTACATTGAGTAATTTAGCTCATAAAAACAAAAGAAGACATTTTCTTGGACTTTTCTCCAGGTCTTGTCAAATCTTGTTTACATTGTGTAATATAGATAATAAAACAGGTTTGTGTGGGTTTTTTTTTCTGTCTTCTAAATGTAAAATCACAATGCTCAATATGGTCTTTCAAGCTACACTCTCTTATTACAGTTTATGATTTTATTTTTTCACCATAATCCTAAGATACCCACTCCCCCCAACACACACACACACACACACACACACACACACACACACACACACACACTCTCAGTCAGTCCCAAATCATTGGTTCAGAGAGCAGAGGGACTGGTAGGGTTTATCGCTGTTGTCTGTTTGTATTCTGTTTTGTTTTTGTCACAGAGAGTACAAAGATTGATACAAATCAAGGTCTATGTGATGGACAGAGAGGCAAGGAATTAGAGAGGAGAGTAATGAACAAAGCTGGCTGTGTGAGGGCACTAAGGATCTGGAAGAGATGGAGGTATAGGTTAAGGGCAAGTTTACTGGTGACAAAGCTAAAGGAGCAGGTGGGTGGAAGGGACACAACTGGGAAGATTAGGTTCTAGGTTCCATCTACCACTCAGTTGTGAGCCTTAGTAAGCTCATTTCAGTCCATCTATTGATGTCCACAGTGGACACACAAATGTAGGCAAAAAAGCTGAATGGTCTCTCCTGTGGTCTTTATGATAAAAATTCCAAAGAGGCTTAGGGGTAATGCAGAGAAGCAAAAAAATATGCATGACTGAGGTTGGAGGAAAAGCCTCCTATGCCTAATTTGTCTCAGAAATTATTCAAGAATAAGTCAACTGTGAAAATATGGCCATTGAGACCTTGCCAAGGTTAGTATGAACTAAGAGGATCTGCTAAGCAAATTCCAGCTGTGTAATCAAAAACTGCTTGGTTGAAGCTTTAACTTAAGTACTGATTTTTCTCGCCCCCATTTTAATAAGGGAGTGGTGTGGGGGGCAGGCTGAGGTGACCACCTCGCAGGTATTTGTGCTGAGCCGAATAAAGTTGCCCCTGGTCTCTCTGTCAGAGAAGCATTTGTTTTCATTCCTTACACCTCCTCTCTCCCCCAAGACTTGGATATTCACCTCCAGATCCTACACAAAATGATAAAGAGACAGTAGTTTTGCTGAGGTTTTACCAGGGAGCTCAGAGTAGTCTCTTTTACATTCAAATTGGCTAATTCTTGGCTAGATACAGAGGCATAGATAACTGATAAACAAAACCTGAAAAGCAGGAAAAAGAAGGAGGGAGAGTATAACGGTCTCCTCTGGGGTATGAATTAACTGGTGTCACTAGAAGAAAACCCTATTTGATAACTCAGTGAATATTCTAGCAAGGGCATATTTCACATCGTCTCCAAATTTATAATTATGCTCACTACACTCCAATGGAAATCTCGCCTCAGATTTTACTCTCTAATGGCCATGTAATAAAAGGTAATATATATTCTTATGCTAAGCAATAAATAGGGCGCACTCAGCAGCACTGTCTTCCTGAGGAAACCTCAGGTCTTTGGGGATGCACATGTGTTCACGCAATAAGGAGACACAAATCAACATGGTGGCCGAGCAGGCACGGGGTGAATGATGGCCTCAGCTCCTAATGAAACCAAACCATGAAACACATTAGAAAGATTGATTGGCGTTAAGTTAGCTGCCAGTGTTAGCTGGGGTACCCCAGGCCGTAATGAAACTGCCAGGGCTTATTTATGGAGACGTAGGGTTTAGGGTGTAACTCATGTCCGGTAGGCTGGTGTTAGCAAACAGACACCCACTTGAACCTCCACAATGAATGGAGCACAGACACCCAGTTCCGTGAGGCTCCTTTCCCACTGGATGGGATGGCATGCTTCCCCAAACATTTGCACCAGGCTGAATAAGGCAGGTTTCCAACCGGAAGGAAAAAGCCAAGGTTACTATAGTTTGAAGATATTGATTTTAGGTAGGACAAGAGAAGATGTCAAAATAACTGCTGCTGAAACCAAGCCAAACATATGTATCCACGTACAAAAACAATGCCCTTGTCCAAGCCAGGGGACAAGATACATGCTTATTTTCAATGTTTGGGAATCCTCTTTTAATCATGGCTTCTTTCATGAGAGCCAGAAAGAGGGAAGAAAGAAGCAAAACCAACATTGATTCTGGTAATTCAGTCATGTGCTCAGGCTCTGGGGACACAGAGCAGGGAACAAGGGTGGAGGGTGGATTTGGACAGGGAAGCAGAATAACCAACATGTTGCCACCTTCTTCAACCCAGGTCTCTGCTCTATATTGTTTGGCTTTAAGGTGAATGTGGAAAACAGGATGGAAGCAAGTTGAAAAACAGGACTTCTAAAGAACCACTAGGAACATGATTATACAAACTGCAGCACCTCCAAGAGGCTGGAGATGTCATCCAATCAGAGAGTCTCTTTAATTTCCTGCCTGACTGGATCCAACAGAAGGAAAAGGGGAAATGGTGCATGGACTTTGTGATACAGGCATGAATCCTCAAAAGCCACCTCTCTCCTAATCTGTTGCCTCCAATTCTACAAAAGTAGCTATAACATGATGTGGAGGGGGCTGGGCATCTTAGGGGACATGCCATGGGCAGAGCAATAGCAATCGTTGGGGACACAGAAGCTTATGACTCCAGAGAGAAGGAAGAGGGTCAGGGAGAGAGTGAGGGATGGACCCAGCAGAGTTCAATGCTACACGTTCCTATCAGGGCTCCCTCAAACACGGACTCTGAGATGAGGACTTGAGGTGCTAGCTTCCTTGGGAGGTGATAACAGGAGACATAAATGAGGAAGTGGGGGAAATAGAAAATAAAGTCAAAAAACTGAAAAATTGTATTGAATACATTTCAGAAGTAACCCACTAAGGGGCAAAGAGATCGGGGTGTCAACCCACCAACTCTTTTTCTCCATTGGCTGAGTTGTTCCCATAACTCATTTCCACGCTCTTGCTTATGCTGAACCAAGCTCTGAAATGCCGTAGAAGCCAGCAGACAAGAAGGGTCAAAAGGGCCTGGAGGCGGCAAGTTGTCAGCAGTCCAGGAACTTCCCACCAGAGCTGCAGATGCCCTCTGGTAGGCCAAGAGGTTATGGACCAAATAAATTATGACTCGAGTCATTGTGGCTCAGTCATCTGAGAAAGCTGGATCTGCTGAGCAGGACCAAGAATAGCCTGCAAGGGGCAGAGGTTTCTGAGTGAGGCTGGTAAGAACTGGAATCAGTCAGACAGATGCTGGATTAAAAATCAAAAGTCTTTATTAACATGACTTGACTTTTCCATTAACTCTTGCCCAAGAAGATGAAACTGTTTTCCTGAAATGTGGTAAGCTGAGAAATGGCCTACTGTGTTAGTTTCCTGGGGCTGCTGTAACCCATTATCATAAACTGAGTGGCTTTAAAAAACAGAAGCATATTCTCCCACAGTTTCAGAGGTTACAAGTCCAAAAGTAAGGTGCTGGCAGGGCCGTGCCCTCCTCAAAGCTCTAGAAAATCTCTTCAATGCCTTTCTCTTAACTTCTGGTGGCTCTGGATGATCCTTGGCATTCCTTGGCTTGTAGACCCATCAATCCAGTCTCTGCCTCCATGATCTCAAAGTATTCTGTTCTCCTCTCCCTGTATGTTTCTGTGTCTTTGTTTCTCTTCTTATAAGGGCACAGTCATTGGATTGGGGCCCGCCCCAGCCCAGTATGACCTCATCTTAACTAATTATATCTGCCAAGACCCTATTTCCAAATAAGGTCACATTCTGAGGTTCCAGGTGGCCATGAAGTTTGGAGGAGATACTATATCAACCTAGTACACACACCCTCAAAAGATATCCATGTTATATCTCTGGAACCTAGGAATTTTTCTACAGCAAAAGAATGGATATTGTGTTAGATGGCAGAAGATATGATTAAATTAAGCTTTTTGAGAGAAGGAGTTTATCCTGGATCATCTGAGTTTGGACCCCAGTTGCAATTATATGCATCCTTATAAGACAGAGGCAAACAGACACACTCATTCACGGAAGAGAAGCTCACATGATAATGGAGCAGAGGGAGGTACAGCCACAAGCTAAGGAATGCCAGCAGCCACCAGACACTGAAAGAGGCTGGAAGGATTCTCCCTTATGGCCTCTGTATGGAGTGTGGCCTTGTCAACTCCTAGGTTTCAGACTTCTGGTCTCCAGAACTGTGGGAGGATAAATTTCTGTTGTTTTAAGTTTGTGATAGTTTGTTCTACAACCTCAGGAAACTGATATAAGGGACCTCCTGGAAACCCATTAATGTGACACTAGAGTATGCAATTTATCCTTATTCAAGTAAAAACCCCCTTCTTGGTGCAATAAATAACATCTAATAACTGTCTCTTCAAGATTTACTTAGAAATCACCACCTAGCTCTGGCCATGGTTATCGAATTATTCTGTCACCTCTTTTTCCCAAGCTAATAACACTCCTGAATCAAGTGACTCGCATTAAACCAGACCCCAGTATCCTCATACATATCTTCCTTTGCCTTCTCTCCTTCAATAAATCTACTAAGACTCTATCAATATAATGATCTCCCTTACTGCACTATTTTCAGGAAGCCCACTTTCAATGCTGGTGACTGTGGTTCCTAAGCACACTAACCATTTTAAACTGAAAGTTCAGCTAGTAGCATGGGATATAGCCTGTGTAGTTGACAAGAGGAAAACAGAGGTTTGGGGCTCCCGCCAAGAGACTGTGTCTCTGTAGATACTGAGAACTTTTATCTTAGTCTCTGGACAAGTGATCTCCAAATGTTGTGACACTACAGCTTCATTGGTACTTCACTGGTAAATGATTTTTTTAAAATCTCAAATATTTAATACATATGTTTATGTTTATTTTTGTATAAAGCATTTACAAGTTCTATCACTTTGTATGCATTAAAAAGCACAGACAAAAATATAAAATATAAAGATCTGAAATAGAAATGAAATGAAAACTGCTTTAAAATAATTTTAAATTTACTTACTAATACCACCAAAATTTTCGGTTATATATATCACTAAAAATAACATGACTAATATTTCTGTGAGAGTACTACAATCAGGAAAATTATGAAAGACTTTGAAATGTGCAAAAGATTGCTAGGTATCCTTTCAGTGGAATGCTGAGCATTGTCTAGCAAACCCTTCAGGGTTATCTGATTCTATAGAGCTGTGTACCTTTGATTGTCTTGGATGAGGCTATTTTATAACTCTGCAAATTGTAAGGAAATAATGATAATGCAAATTATTTTTATTGATAGAAATGCAAGTGAATTTTGTCTAGTAGAGGTGCAACTGATTTCTGCCTCATAGAAAAATATAGTTTGCTGCCTTACAGGATATTAACCAGATTTGTAACTATTAGCAAATTCATTTTAGCATTTTTGATTGCCTGTAAATATATCTGCTCTTCAGATTTTCTTTCAAATTGTACTAATCATCTTATGGGTACTCTCATTAATTAATAAACTAGATATAATCTTTGACACATTCACTTTATATAGGTATGACAACATGATTTTGTATTTTTTGAAAATTATCCTTTAACAAATGAAAACAAATATGTCTTTTAAAAAATCTTACTTTAATCCTTTGTGATACAACAGTTTAAGTGTCTGGTTCTAAGTTCAGTTAATTTTGATACTTGATTTTAATGGATGCTATAGTGCAAACCTCGGAGCGATCAGAAGAATCATGGGATGGCCATGGATTCAAGGGTTAAGAAGAACAAGCCCCAGAGAGCAGATATGAAAGTGGAGGGAAATAAAGTTCTCTTCTCTTGTACTCCAGGGAGGTCCACTCTTTCAAGGTAATGGCCATGAGTTTAGAATAAGAACAGAAAAGGTCCAAGAGACTCCCAGAACTGCAACATCTCAGCGTGGGCGGGAAAAGAGAGGCATGAGAGACTGAGAAAGAACAGTGAAGAAAGTAGGAGGAACACCACGAGCTGGCGGTATCATGGAAGCAGCTACCTTTTCCTTTTAAATGCAACCCTGTTTTTCCTGTATCCTCACACAACTCCTCACCCATAGACACACTTAGTGCAATCCTGGGACAGCTGGTAGGCTGCTGACAAAAAACTTGTGAACTGAACTGACAGAACAGTCCTGCAAATAGTTTCTATCCAACTGTCTAAGCATTAAAGATCATAGGACTCTGTACACCAAAGAGGTCCTTGTATAGATACATGAATAATGAGATCGTGGAACTGGGTTCATGGTGCCGTTATAGAGCCAGAGCTGATGAGATACTAGATGCATCTGATGAATGCTTTCTGCTCTGTATACCACTTTCACCCTATATCATGTGAGCAGTAAGCTTGTACATCATGCCCAGAGGAACGGAGAACAGGTGTGTTCTCTCCATTGGACAGACAAAGGGACTGGGGTTAAAAAAGAAGATGAGAGACTTGCTAACTACGACTAGAGCTAGGACGAGACACCAGGACCCCTGTGTCTCATGGGTTTTTATAGGACATTTTTCTCTCTCCCTGAGATGCCTTTTAATATTTGCCTGACCCTTTAAATTTACAGACTGTGGTCACCGACTTTATTTGAAGGTTCTCCATCCCCTCAGCATGTCAGCTCCTAGTTATCCCACAAAATCCAGCCCTTTGTCCACACATCTTAAATCTTTACTAAACCCCTTAAGCTGTAAATAACCTTAGACTAGTTGGGATTCCTTCAGCTCATTTAAACAAAATGGAAATAATGCTATTTCTCATCATGTAGGAATGTTGCGACGATTAAGATATGGTGAGTGCCCAACACACAGAAGGCCTTCCATGAGCGAGTATTAATTAAGGGACATTATCATGAGGAGTTCAGTGGACAGTGGGGTGGGGAAAGGCATTGTGAGGACTTCGGCTCTCACCTTGGGGATGTTCTTGTTAGCATCGCAGACTTGCTTCCCTCCTGTCATCTAAATGGCAAATCTTGGCCTGCCCAAGATCAGCAGGAATATACAACGCACATGCTCCGTTCTTGCAACATAAAAACAGAAAGGCTCAGGTGACTGCTCGGCCAAAGCCATTCCAAAAGTTTCTGCCCCTTACTTAATCGCAGTGATAAATACCATGTAAAGAGCTAAGGCTAAATGCCAAATACACAGACCAGCTGGACAGCAGCAAAAACACGAGCTATTAGGCCCTTCTCTCTGATGCCCAGGGGAGCTTACCTGTTCCTCTTTTTCACCAGGCACCACAGTTGGAGTACTATTTGATGTGTTTCATAAGTCAACATAGCAACAGCAGGGATATACATATTTGAAGTATTCTGCATCCAAACATCTCTCTGAGTGCTTTTAATACCAGCTTGTAACACACAGACCAGCAGGAGTTGGTATTTAATAACAGAGCTAACAAGAGTTACAGTGTCCCAGAAAATTCCACCTGTTTCCAGTGCTGACCAGGTGCAAAAACGCATTCTCATGAGATTCACTCCAAGACCTCCTGAGCACTTGTGAAAAATGGGTATTACAGTCCCATCCTAGATGCTGGGGGAACTGAGACCAAGGTTGAGGAGCCAACAGCAGCGATGTGGGCAGCCAATAACAAGGCAGAGCCTGTGTCTCCTGACCCCCATTCACATGACCTTGACACTGTGGTGCAGTTGTCTTTGTCTTCTATACAACTTCCTGTCCCCCTGATCCAATCACACACACCCTGGGGACCACGGAAGAGTGTGCTAAGGTGTTTGCCATGGGCACTCAGCCACCACCCAGTGTAGCGACTTTCTTTTTTTTTAGATCATTATCTGTAAATTTTATTGAGAGTCCCATTATGTAAGATAGATCCAAATGGGACTCAATTTCCTTCATTACCAATTTAGGGAGGAGTCACGTCCGGCCTCCTCAGCAGCACCCTGGCTCCTCCCCACTGTGGTCTGGAATGGCCCCCTGCTTGGGGCACAGTTTGAAAACTACTGGTTTGAAACGATCTCCAAAGTTTATAATTGAGGAAACTGAGTCCTAGAAAGAGAAAAGAACTCAGCAAAAGTCAACTTTTTAAAAGTCTTCAGAGCACTTTTACCTTCATTCTTGCACGTAACTCTGTTTGCCATGAGGATGCAGTGTGATTTCCCCAGCCCCACACAGAGAGTTAGAACTGGAGCTGGGATTCTCACCCAGGGCTTCTGACTCCAGCTCTTCACCTTCTCACCACTCCATACCTGCATCCTGGGCCTCTCATGAGGAAGTAAAATTGTGCCATATTAAAACAAAGTCCACAAAACCCAGAACTGCTCTGTACATTCTGAAGTGCCCAGACTTTAAGTATTTATTAAACAGGCGTCACTTCATGGGTTCATAGTCTGGGTTATGTTCTCAGGGTTTTAACTCAGCACTGCAAACATTCCTTGTGTTCACCTCTCCTCCTATGCCATGCAGGTGAAATAAATACACTTCATATAGTTAATTTGTACCTGCTATTGCTCAGCAAGTTTATCCTTTCCATGCAGCTTAGAGGAAGGATGTCTTGGGAGAGGCAGGGTTGGGGGGCAGCTTAGGGGAGAAAAGTGTGAGTTTTCGGTTAACCAGGGAGGTAGCAGTGTAGCAAGAGAACAAAGCAACTGCAAACAAAGAGGAGAGTAAGGGAGGATGCATCCTAAGTGCCTCCTAGGCTGGCACTTTGCAGACGGGGTCCCTGTGGAACTTGCCAGGCACTGCATCTGAGCACCTGAGTCTTCTGTTGTCTTGGCTGCTGCAGAGCAGGACATGTGTTGTGCAAGCTTAGCCATCATTTGTCTTTTTATCCCAGGATACTGATGGGCTTAAAATTAAAGAGCAGTGACTTTTTAAAAGAAATGAAAATTGATTCTCTCAGGTAGCAAGTCACCATCTATCCATCTCTCCAGCCATCCTTTACATCACTCACTCACCCATTCATCCCTTGCTTTCTATAAATATATGTTGAGTGCATATAAAGATAGGTACTATGCTAAGGGCTACAAATACAATAATGATTTCAGCTAAATATGAAAGCTAATGCTTACTGGGTGCCTATTACAACACAAGCACTATACTGAGCAACATGCGTGGACTATTATAATTAATGCTCCAAATCCCCATGATATTATCACCATTTTACAGATTCAAAACAAGTAGGTATATTACCCAAAGTCATGCAGTTAATAAGTGGTAGATCCTGCATTCAGTCCCAAACTTTAAGCAGTTAACCATCATGCTAGACAGGCAGACTTCACGGTTTAATCCAAGAACTGTAATGGTGGACCCCCGTGATAACCTTTCTTCCCCTGTATTAGTTTTCCATATCTGTGTAACAAATTACCACAAAATTAACAGCCTAAAACAATACACATTTTTAAAATGTTATGGTTTCTGTGGGTCAGGAATCAGGGCACAGCTTATCTGGGTCCTCTGCTCAGGTTCTTATAATGCTGCAATCAAGGTATCGATTGGCCAGAACTCAACAATCTCTAGGATTTCTATGAGCCTATGGAAAGTTCCACAATGTCTACACTGTTCACTTGATAACCCTTCAGTCCCATGTCATTACTTTAATAGAACATTTTACTGCTCTGACCATGTTCTCTTTTCTACTCATGAGCAAGAGTTCTGTGCAGGTTCTAGGAAGTCTGTACTCTTTCTTTGGTGCCAACTTTTCATTATATTATGCCTCTTGCCTCAAATTTCAAGTTCTAACACACTCTATGCCTTATTCCACAACCTACAGAGCTTAACACTTTGAGACAGATCTTGCTGCAATAATATGTGGGGTGTGTGTGTGTGTGTGTTCAGTGATGGCAAAAATAAAAGGTATACACTGACCAAGATCTGGCAGCATGTCTGTGAAGTAATAACGCAAAACATGTATTAGTTAGCTATTGCTGACTAACAAGTCATTCCAAAACAACAGGCTACTTAGCCCACAATTCTATGGGTTGAAAGAAGATTAAGTTGTGCTCAGGTGGGCAACTGTTCTGATCTTCACTGATCTCAGCTGGGTTTACTCATGGATCTGTAACCAGTTCACAGATCAGCAACTAATTGACTAGTCTAGGTGGGATTAAACTGAAATGACTTATCATTCTCTTTTCTATTCTTCACGTAGCTGCCCAAGCTACTCTTTCACTTGGAGGCATTGCTACTTCCTCATTAAAAAATCCATAGGGTTTTCGGTGGATGTGGAGGGGTTCCAATCACAGTAATGTCCACCCCACTCCTATTACAGAAATGAATTCATGGCCTGGGACTACCCAGTTAAGTATCCCATCTCCTTGCCCACTTTGTTTGGCCCAAAACATGGATACATGACACAAGCAAGATAAGTTATATATACACACACACATATGTATATCGCCCAGGGAAAATATAGTATTATCTATTAATATTATATGTGTGTGTATATATATATATATATATATATATTACATATGATATGTATTATGTGTATTATATATATTATATATAATACATATAATAATATATACATGTAATATTTTCCTAGGGAAAATTTATGTATAAATATACATATGAATAAAAAAAGAGAAGATTGTTCTCTTTCCTAGGTTGGCAACTGCAATAATATAAGCCTGAAATAGCCACTAGTCATGTACTTTTTCCCCCACCACATGGAGGAAGCTAACAAACTCTAAAACAGAATGAGACCAGTACCAAAGTGTACAAAGTTTCAGTTATGCAAGAAGAATAAATTCTGGTGATCTACAATATAGCAATGTGACTATAGTTAACAATACTGTATCATATACCTGAAGCTCGCTAAGAGGTTAAATCTTAAGTGTTCTCACCAGCAACAAACAAAAAGAATGAGATCAACACCCAAGAAGAGGAAGTAAAGGATGGGAAGACAGTGAGGCCAGCAAACAAGTTCCTTGTCACATCCTTGCTGAAGGCCAGCTCTGTGGTGGCCTGTCTGTGCTTTGGGTTTGTAACATGGTAGTTTGAAGTATTAAGTGAGAGATGTGTCCATTTTCCATAAATTGTGATCAAATCAACAGTGGAAGAACCATAACAAAAATATGTTAAGTTCTCCCACAACCACCCAAAAGGACTGGGGTATAAAATCCCCCTTTTATAGTACCCTTCTACTTTCCTTAAGATGTCAGAGAGGGGCTAGGGACAGGGCAGGAGTTTCCCTTTTTAAAAGAAGAGAGAATTTGTTGAAAATCAAACCATTTCTTATTTCTACCCACCGCTTCTCACATGGAGGAGAACCTTCTATTTATCTCAGCCCCTAATCTTTTTCCTATAAGATGTAGTTGCACAAAGCATGATGTTCCCACCACCACTACTCAGGAGCTGTTGACCATCTATTTTATGAAAGTTTCTGAACAACTAAACTGTCAAAGAGGCTGCTGCTGCTGGAATGTGAAGAAGGGAGAAGACCTGTGAAGTCAAGAAAGAAAAGCCAAGGGGACCCAATGCTACCTCTATTTGGCAGGAAGAGATGACAGTTCCATGGGTAGAGCTGATACAACAGAAGTTGTCTGGGGAGGAGATCATCTTACTAGCAACCCCAAGAGGGCTGTACACTAGCTAAAGAGATCCAGCAGGGAGGGCTGTGAGGTTGACCACCCATGAAGGTGGCTGATGTGGAAGGAGGATGAGCCTCAACTAGGCCTCTCTCAAGGAAGCTGACTGTGCAAGATTGAGCCCCTGGGATCTTCCTAGAAGTATAATATAGATGTACCCCCACAAGAGAGCTAATGTTTGGACTCCAGTGACATAGAGAGGACTTAAGATCAATATAATAGCAATAATGAAGAGAAGAGGGCTATTAAAAACCATCCATGATCAGCCATTTAAGGAAATATCTTTTTGTCTCTCTTTCCCATTCCCAAGACCAGCGAAATAAGGGCAGGGCAGAAAAATGATCATATGGAAGAGTAATATGTGAACCTCAACTCCCCTCTTGTTCATGCCAGTGGGGGCACAAACTCACCTATGCTTGTAGGGCTAGGGAAAAATAAGAGGCCAGAGTTTTAGAACAAAGAGGACTAAATATTAGCCCTTGAAAGTGACCAAGAAGTTATAAAATCTGACTAGGGTGTCATTAAGTAGGTGACTATATAATTTACTGCAAATTCCAGGGCACTAATGAGAGTTAAAGGGGGCACTATTTATAATTGCTTGAGGACAAAGGTGTAAACCAGAATAATCCCAGGCAAATAGAGATATATGTCACTATGCCCATAAGGAAAGGGGCTTCCATTGAACACATATGCTAACAGATTTTAGAAAAATAAAAGTGCTTCAGGTTTATATTTGAAATTGAATTCTGAAGGCAATTAATGTCTATAATTTTTTAATTTTTTGCATTGAAGTTACTTTGAGAGGTTTTTGTCACAACTGAAAGGCTCTCACTAAATAATATGTAACTGTCAAAATAATCAGTCAGGTGTAAGTATTAAGACAAAGGTAAGCACTAGGTACTAGAGGAGCATGTGTGAAAAGCCCCTAACCTAGCCTGGAGGGTCAAGGAAGAATTTCCAGAGGAAGAAATCCTGGGTTGAAAATTTTAGTACAAGCAGAAAACAAACAGAAAACACTAATGAGAAGGATGGGCAGAATGGAGAGAGGAAGGCTAAGGAAAAAGCATGTGAAAATAAAAAAATGCAAGAATACTAAAGAGAGGAAAGTGGTAGGATCTAAAGCAGGTGCAGGCAAATCATAGTCCACAGGCAAAATCTGGCCCTCTGCCTGTGTTTGCCAATAAAGCTTTATTGGCACATAACTACAGCCATTATTTTACATATTGTTTATGGCTGCTTTCACACTACAGTGGCAGAGTTGAGTAGTTGCAGCAGAGACTGTCTGGCCTGTGGAGCCTAAAATATTTACTACCTGGCCCTTTACAGAAAACATTTGCTGACCCTCTTCTCAAAAGCACACTGCCTCAATTTCCGTACTTGTGATTGGTCTGTTTACATTTTCTATTTCTTCCTGGTTCAGTCTTGGAGGATTGTACTTTTCTAAGAATTTATCCATTTCTTCCAGGTTATCCAATTTATTGGCATACAGTTGCTTGTAGTAGTCTCTCATGATCTTTTGTATTTCTACGGCGTCAGTTGTTACTTCTCCTTTTTCATTTCTAATCCTGTTGATTTTCATCTTCTCCCTTTGTTTCCTGATGAGTCTGGCTAATGGTTTATCAATTTTGTGTATCTTCTCAAGGAAGCAGCTTTTAGTTTCACTGATCTTTGCTATTGTTTCCTTCATTTCTTTTTCATTTATTTCTGATCTGATCTTTATGATTTCTTTCCTTCAGCTCACTTTGGGGTTTTTTTGTTCTTCTTTCTCTAATTGTTTTAGGTGTAAGGTTAGGTTGTTTATTCAATATTTTTCTTGTTTCTTGAGGTAGGACTGTATTGCTATAAACTTCCCTCTTAGAACTGCTTTTGCTGTGTCCCATAGGTTTTGGGTTGTGTTTTCATTGTCATTTGTTTCGAGGTATTTTTTTTATTTCCTCTTTGATTTCTTCAGTGATTTCTTGGTTGTTTAATAGCATATTGTTTAGTCTCCATGTGTTTGTATTTTTTACAGTTTTTTTCCTGTAATTGATATCTAGTCTCATGGCATTGTGGTCAGAGAAAATGCTTGATATGATTTCAATTTTTTTTAATTTACCGAGGCTTGATTTGTGACCCAAGATGTGATCTATCTTGGAAAATGTTCCGTGTGCACTTGAGAAGAAAGTGTATTCTGTAGTTTTTGGATGGAATATCCTATAACTATCAATTAAGTCGAGAAGGTCTAATGTGTCATTTAAAGCTTGAGTTTCCTTATTTATTTTCTGTTTGGATGATCTGTCCATCAATGTAAGTGGGATGTTAAAGTCTCCTACTATTATTGTGTTACTATCGATTTCCCCTTTTATGGCTGTTAGCATTTGCCTTATGTATTGAGGTGCTCCTATGTTGGGTGCATAGATATTTACCATTGTGATATGTTCTTCTTGGATGGATCCCTTGATCATTATGTAGTGTCCTTCCATGTCTCTTGTAATAGTCTTTACTTTAAAGTCTAATTTGTCTGATATGAGTATTGCTACTCCAGCTTTCTTTTGACTTCCATTTGCATGCAATATCTTTTTCCTTCCCCTTACTTTCAGTCTATATGTATCCCTTGGTCTGAAGTGGGTTTCTTGTAGGCAGCATATAGAAAGGTCTTGTTTTTGTATCCATTCAGCCAGTCTGTGTCTTTTGGTTGGAGCATTTAATCCATTTACATTTAAGGTGATTATTGACATGTGTGTTCCAATTATCATTTTCTTAATTGTTTTGGGTTTGTTTTTGTAGGTCTTTTCCTTCTCTTGTGTTTCCTGCTTAGAAAAGTTCCTTTAGCAATTGTTGTAAGGCTGGTTTGGTGGTGCTGAATTCTCTTAACTTTTGCTTTTCTGTAAAGCTTTTGATTTCTCTGTCGAATCTGAATGCGATTCTTGCTGGGTAGACTATTCTTGGCTGTAGGTTTTTCTCTTTCAAGACTTTCAGTATATCCTGCCACTCCCTTCTGGCCTGCAGAGTTTCTGCAGAAAGATCAGCTGTTATCCTTATGGGTTTTCCCTTATATGTTATTTGTTGCTCTTCTCTTGCTGCTTTTAATATCTTTTCTTTGTGTTTAATTGTCGTTAGTTTGATTAATATGTGCCTTGGTGTATTTCTCCTTGGGTTTATTCTGTATGGGACTCTCTGCACTTCTTGGACTTGATTAATTATTTCCTTTTCCATGTTGGGGAAGCTTTCCACTATAACCTCTTCAAATATTTTCTCAGAGACTTTCTTTTTTTCTTCTTCTTCTGGGATGCCTATGATTCAAATGTTGGTGCGCTTAATGTTGTCACCAAGGTCTCTGAGACTGTCTTCCATTCTTTTTATTCTTCTTTCTTTTTCCTGCTCTGTGGCAGTTATTTCCCCCATTCTATCTTCCAATTCACTTATTTGTTCTTCTGCCTCAGTTATTCTGCTGTTTATACCATCTAGAGTATTTTTAATTTCGGTTTTTTTGTTATCGATTACTGTTTGTTTGCTCTTTAGTTCTTCTGAGTCCTTATTAACTGTTTTTTGTATTTTCTGTATTTTGTTATCGAGATTTTGGATCATCTTTACTATCATTACTCTGAATTCTTTTTCAGGCAATTTTCCTATTTCCTCTTCATTTATTTGGTCTTGTGGATTTTTACCTTGCTCCTTCATCTGTGACATATTTTTTGTCGTCTAATTTTCCACCCACTTTAGATGGGTGGGATTGTGTTCCTCTCCCACTAGGTGTTTGGCCTGTGCTTTCAAGCACTGGAGTTTGTAGGCTGTTGAGTATAACTGTGTCTTGGTGTTGAGGTGAGAACCTCTGGGAGACCTCACTCTGATGAATATTCCCTGGGAACTGGGTTTCCCTGTTAGTCCAATGTTTTGGACTCAGAGCTCCCACCTCAGGATCTCAGGCCTGACCCTGGGCTTGTGAATCAAGATCCCACAAGCCAGTTGCTCCAGGGTTTCTGTGATCTGCTGGAGCCTCAGTTCCCCCACCAGCCTCCAGCAACCTATCTATTTGTGGGGAGATGCGCTCTCCACGTCTTCCCATGCCATCATTTTGACTTCACTGCATACACTAATTTTAAACTGACTGTCTTATTGTTGTCTCCCACCACACTAGGAGGACTGAGTTGGTATTACTGTTCCCATTTAAAAGGCAGGGAAGTTCTGGTTCAGAGAAGTTAAAGGGCTTGCCCAAGATCACAGAGAAATTTAGTTGTTGGTGGAACAGGTGGTTGAGGTTAGAACACAGAAATCTGGATTCCATGCTAGTGAGTGTTTTCATTAAGCACAAAACAGGAAATTACATGCACATCACCACCTACACAACACCTTCATGATCACAGAAGATATTAATCATTCACTAATGGCACACCTTCCGCTGGACCAGGGCATGACATTCCAGCCAACCTCCATCAAGCAATAGATGTCAAAAGAGATTAACCTGCCTACCTGCCTTCTATTCTATTGACTCTTTTGCCCTCTCACAGTTGCCTGTCCACAAGATGGAGACAACGCATGTTTAAGTTCTAGAAAGGGTCTTTAGGGATTACTTACTAAAAAGCTTTACCAGTTGCTCAGCACTATTTCACAATATGTACAAGTACATTATTGTTATTTTCATATATTGCACTGGAATGAATTGTGTATTTTATACACACATACACACACACACACACAGTCATAAAATAGTATTATAAATTATGTGTAAGAACAGGAGTAGATGCTTTAAAATATTTATTTATTTCATTGCCATTACAGATACATCTCATATTTATATTTATAGAAACTAGAAAGAATGAATCTAATCTTTGATACTAGATGATTACATGTTTCAGATGGTCCTAAATCTTGCATGCCTGTATTAGACTGTGGAAACTGGTCTTGATAAGGCATGTGTGTTTATTTATTTGTTTTCCACAGGCCAAGACCAAGGAAGAGTCTTCCTTTTAAGAAGTATTCCCAAAGAATCTGGTTTATACCCAAGAAATAATTGTGATGCATAATTATTTTGCAAATAGGCAGTCATTGTAAAATTTCTTTATACCTGATTTCTCAGTAACCACCTGGGGTTCTAATTAAAATTTGCTCTTGGTATATGTAATAGCATCAGATAATGTTATTCTTACCTCATTATATAATAATTACATCTGTGGCTTTTGGTTTTGTTTTTAATTAGCCTCCACAGTTCTCTACAAATGACATGGAGCAATTATCACAGTTCATTTTTTTATGATATAAAAAAGCATAAAGGACAAAAAAAAAGCATCCAAAGGTAATTAGGACACCATGAATAAAATGTCAATGATTTGAGGTAGATAGACTGGGTTGTATTTCATCCATCCTTTTCTCTTACTCATGAGTTCCTATGACAAGGCTGTGCCCACGGTAGAGGGAACCTCATGGATATTTTCTAAAGGCAGATATCTGTTCTAAGTGGTGCAACTGTATGACATTGATTTCATGGCATTTTGTCCTGTTTCATTCATTCCACATCAGAGCCTTGCACCATACTGGCTGTAGAACTCTGGAAAGCCTGGAAGGGTGGCTCATGGTGATAGGTAGTATCAGAGAAAGAACAAGAGGAATCAAAAGTGGTGCTTAACCCAGGGCCCAGTTACCCATTTGAGGACAGGAGAAGAAAGGAGGATGGAGGATTGCCATGATGTCTAATCTCATCTCACTCCTTGGACTGGATTTGTGCAAAAGAAAGATTTAGTCACTTACTTCAGATTTAAAATGTCACATCATCTTATATGGAAAAGCTGGGGAGGCCAAATGACATCTGGGCTACAGCAATTTTATATTCAAAATAAAAATTCAGCAGGCATATGTTGAGAACACAAGGCTCTGTGCCAGGGGATTGTTCTTAAGTTGAACATAAGAATGATTTAGTTGTGGATAATAATGATCCTGTTTCCTAACTAATTTGCTAATTACGTTTTACCTCTTATACTTGAAACCTGTCACATTCCTGTTTAAGAAACTTCAATGGCTCTTCTCCACTACCTAGGAGGTCAATTCTAAATGCTTGGACCGACATCAAAGATTTCCAGTTAAGTCCCCAAAATATATGTCCTGTCTTTCCCTCTAATGTTTCTCTTAAAGAACATTCCATTCCAATCTTTCCAGTCCCAAAGTCATGTCTTATAAATTTCTACTGCTGTGCCTTTCTCTCTCTCTCTCCCCTTTGCTCTCTACATCTTACCCACACAAACATAAAGCCTTAGCATACTTTTCCTACTCTTATTCCTTTTATAAAAGCCTGACATATCCCTGTCTTCCCACTGCAAGCCCCATGTGTCACTCTAGAGTACACAGAGCCTCTGTGACTTAATGTAAGAAAGACCTACCCAGGAGCAATGGAGAGCTGTCTGAGTGCTAAACCATGGTTTTCTGAGTCAAAAAAGTGTTGGCCCACATGCTGCAGTCTCACCCACCATGATGATCTAGTTAGACCTTCCAAGACAGTTATACAGCAAAATATTCTGAGTACTGGCCAAGTGGGGCACCCCACTGGGAACTTCATATGGATCACCTCACAGGGACCCTCATAGCACCCTGTGAGGCTGCGATTAGGTATATCCTCAGGGAGATAGGTAACTCAGGCTCAGTGAAGTTAAATGACTTGTCAGAGGTCACACAGCTAGAATGGAACCTGGCAGGGGACACATACTGTTTCACATCCCTTGCAACTACTGAAAGGTGGCCCCTCCCCTAGTCATTGCAGACCATTCCTACAAGGACACAGCTCTGAGAAAGTCTCCCAAAAGCTTGCATGGCTCCATCCCTGCAGTGTCCTGCCAAAAGTCACAGATTCCGAAAAATGAGGAAGCTTGTTAATTCTCAGGGCAGGTTGGACTGTATGACTTCATGTCAAATTTCCTGGAAGAATGTTGACCAACAGATTATTTCATCCAGAATGCCACTCTTCCCTACATCCTGTCTTCCCAAGGCAGTGAAGGCTTAGGAATGACCTCAAGCATGATGCCTTTGCAGGCCTCATACATCAATCAAACTGAATAGCCATCCTCATCCTCATTTGCAGAGCTCTCTGTCACTTAGAAGAACAACAATGTTAGCTCATGTGATTCTCACAGAGACAAAGTGAGATAAGAGAGAACAATGGTATTATGATTTTCAATGTTCCCAATTACAAGCAAGGAAACAGAAGCTCTGAATGACAGAAAGCATCCATCAGCTTGTAGGTAAAAAGAAAGGGTATAGACAGTGTTCCATTTCTTGATCAGATCAGCAGTTATATGATGTTCTTTTTGTTGTAACTCATTGAGTTGTGTATTTTGTGCACTATTCCATATGTGTTACACTTCTAACAAATTAAAGATGAGTATAAAAGGATGTAACTAATTTAACCGAATCCCAAGACCTAGGAGGAGACCCAAATACATCATATATATTTCACACACACACACACATTTTGTCATTTTTGTCAGAGCTGTGTAGTATTCCATTTTATAGATGTACAGTAGTTTTATTTCACATTATCTTCCTGACTGAGTTTGTTGCTAGTCTTTGGTATTACTTTACATACTACAAAAAAATCTAAGTACATGTTCATATATGTATCGGTAAGATATGCTATTTAAAATATTAGTCCTTGACCAAGCACCTTTATTACAGTTTTGATAGTTACTGCCAAATTGCCCTCCAAAAACCTGCACCAATCCTTGATGAAAACTGTTATTTCTTCACGCTTCACCAATACAATGATCATCAAACTGGTATTTGCCAATCCAACCTGGACAAATTTCTCGTTGGTGTTGTAATGTTCATTTCTTTAATTATAAGTGATGCTGATCATTTTTCCATATGCTCACAAACCAATTTTAATTATTTTTCATCAGTCAGCCTATTCATGTTTTTGCCTATTCATGTTTCTTTTGGCCAAATGGTCTCTTATTGAGTTGTAATATAATAGCTCTTTATCTATTGAGGAATTCAGTCCTTCATGTGTCATATTATGCTTTTTCTCCTGGGCAGAAATGTTATATTTTTATGTAGCCAAATTTGTCAGTCTTTTCTCTTAGACCTTTTAGGTTTTGTGACTTGTTTAAGAGGACCTTTCCATTGCAAGTTTGCTTAAGGACATATTTTCTCTAATGCAGCATTCTCAAGGGGATTTGCCTAATAATATTTTCCTCACTCTGGGCAACAGAACGTTGTCAACAATACTCAGGTAGTGTCCATCCGGGCTGAATTTAATACCTAAAGGGTTCTTTAATGTGAGACTCTACAAAGACAATCAAAAGAAATAACTGAACCAGACAAATGCCACTGTACAGTATGGCAAATAGACAGGATTTACTGAACTATTGACTACAATTTTGTATTGTACAACAGACTACAGATATTATTTGGTGGTTTCTGCTACTCACCCACCATTCCTCAACATGAAGGAAATGAAAATAGTTAGCCAGACATGGTCCAAGCTGTCATCTAATTCCTCTTCCTTTTGCCTTTTCTGAGTTATTTTTTAAATTGAGATATAATTGACATACAACATTGTGTAAGTTTAAGATATACAACATGTTGATTTGATACATTTACCTATTGCAATATGATTATCACAGTAATCATATTGGCTAACACCTCTAACACGTCTCATAATTATCAATTCTTAAATTCTTTTAATTTATTTAATGTCACACCTCCCAGGTGACCCAGTCTGAAATACTTCTCCTTGTGTCAAGATCTTTATTACTTTTGGTGGGTAGAGTCTCAGTTTCTACTTGTGCAAAAGCGTAAAAGTTCACTCAACATATAGAGGCTTTACCTCAAGTATTCCAAGGAAACTTGCTTCCTTCAACAGAGTCTGAAACATCTGTGCTGCTAGTAACACAGTATCCCAAGATGTTTCCACTTGCTGTCACTACTTCACCACCTTGCCCTCTGCTGTCTCAGGTTTGGGGAAGAGGAAGAGAACGGACTCTAGCAGTCATAAGACCAGCCACTGTTGTTAGATCCTGTACAAAACTACCTTCTCACTACTACTTACATCGCTTACATAAGAGAAAACAGAGGCTCCCAGGGGTGGAGTAATTTGCCCACCATGGCAAGGCCAGAGAGAGACTTACAGGCAGGATCTAAATCTAGGTCAACTGCAGACTGAGCTCTTAAACATCAGACAATATATTCACGTGAGAAATTAAAAGGTACAATAGGGTTTCAACGGAGAGGCAAAAAAAAAAAAAAAAAAAAACTTTGCCTGAAGAGATCCACAAAAAAGGAAACCCTTGAAAAGGATCCCAATAATACCAGGTGCCCCCGCCCAGGTTTAGCACAACAACAGTCCTTTACAGAAAATATCCTACACCCACTAATTGGAACAAACAGGGTGCCCGGGGGCTCCCCTTTCCCTTTCTGGCTTGTTCTCTGATGGTTGCAGATGGCAGCGTGGCTGGCTGACTTTTTGTCTAGACAGAACCTACTGCCCACAGCTCACGTAATTTCTCAGATGCTGCCAGGCCACCTCCACCTCCTCCTTTCCCTCCTCCTCTTATTCTGTATTCTCCGCGCTGCTCCCGTCCTGTGGAAAAGGAACACATCAAAGCCATATGGAGTCATTCTTTCTGGGCGCCCGTGTCCTTTCTCTCTCCTCCTTTTCCTGGAACATTAATATTAATAGCTTATTTCTTTGCAGTTGCTTTCTTCTCCAACCTCAAGGGACCGGAACCTTTTCTTGGTCTTTGTGACAGACGGAGGAGGCCTCTTTTGAAGGCGTGGGGAGGCGCACAGGGAAGCACAGGCATGGATGATGTCTCTGATGTAATCCTGGGACACGCAGTGCAAGCATGTGATGTTGCTCCACTGCCAGCCCAGTTCAGCCCAATATTCTTTGTAATATGTGTCCTTTTGGAACAGGAGGAGAAAGGCATTTGCAAACAATCTAGCCAAAGGCCAGTGAAATCATCCCTAATCAATAATCACTGGTTTTCCAGCCAGGCTCTGCACTAATTTTACATATCTCATCTCACATAATTATCATAATTCTACCAGCTTAATATTGGTATCCCCATTTCATAGATAGGGAAACTCAGGTTCAGAGAGAGTCAGCCACTTGCCTAATGTCACACAGCTTGTGAGCCTGAAAGTGGAAATTCAAATTTCCTTCTAACTAATTTCAAAACCCATATTTTAAATGTTCACCATCAACTATTTCCTATCCTGGAGCTTCTTTTCAGGCTGAATTCCCAGAAAATGGAGACAAGAAGAAAGGCTTCTTTTGTGCTCGGCGAACCCCACAGCATCAGCGCATGAGAGCTGGCACAGCAGGACCCGGCCTTTGTGGGTCTGCCTTCTCCTCTCTCACGCCCACACCAGTCAAGTTTGGCACCATCTCCGAGGTCCATGGAAGCTCTGGCATGGAGAACTGTGAAGCCAGAAGCCAGTGGCCAGATCTGTGCCCACCAGCCCTCAGAGAATGCCTGATTCCCCCCTGCACTTTCCCACCATGGGCTGGAGAGTGGCTGCATATCAGGAATAACAAGAGAGAATGTACCAGGCTGACTGGGGTGAATCCCAAAATATCAGTGCACACACTGGCATGGAGAAAGGTGACAGTGCTTCAAGTTCAAGTTCATGGGCACAACAAGACATGGAAGTGACAAAGACAACACACCCTTGTAGTTTTGTTTTGTTTTGTTTTAATATTTAATGCATTCCCTGGACACTGAAAGTCTAAAATGGTCATAATATGTAGAAACATCATCATGGTTCACGAGGCTTTGTGTGATATGGCTTCGGAGGGCCTTTTCAGCCTGACCGTGAACAACTCTTTCTGACTCTCTCTTAGCTCTGATCAAGGCAGCCTCCTTTTGTTTCCTCAAATACGTCAGATTCCTCCCTGACTGACGGCTTTCCAGCCTCAGGGCTGTTCCCTCTGCCATTTACCCAGCTCATCTCCACTTATATTTTGGGCTTCTTTGTTCCTGCCCTGTCAGGTTAGGTGAATTCATCAAACTGGGCAGCCACCAGGCACTAATTTACATAGGGTGCTGGAATAGCAAGTGGCACATTTTCCTGTTAAAGACCAGATAGTAAATATTTTCAGCTCTGTGGGCCATAAAGTTTGTGTCACATCTACTCAACCCTGCTGTTGTAGTGTGAAAGCCGGCACAGATAATACATAAGTGAATAGGTGTTGCTGTGGGTTCCAAAACAACCTTATTTACAAAAACAGGTGGCCAGCTGGATTTGACCTGTGGGCCACAGTTTGCTAACCTGTGCTCTAGGACAGAGCAATAGAGAACTTTGGAAGCAGTTAACTCAGGTTTCCACAGTAAACTAACAAAACATGTAAACAAGTCTGGATTCCAGAAAAGTCAATCATACCTCAAGTATAAATTGAAGCAAATATTTCTTGCTGGGCTGAGCCCACCTGTGATGCATATTTTTTTAAGAGATGGATGTTATCGGTAGTCAAATGAGATCTGGAATCCGAATAATCCATCGGGTGAAATGGGAGCAAATTATTTATTTTAATATCTACATGTTGGATCCTTTAACATGTTTCGCAAGATGCTTTCTGTCTTGGGAAATTGCGAAAGAAAACTTAAGTGAGAATAAGAACTACAGAAACGTAGAAGACATTTTGCCAGAAATGTGCAAAAATATCAATTCTGCTTCAGTCAGTGGAAGTGAATTAATGAGTGGAACTATTTTCATATACAATTTTAATTAATTTAAAATAAGTTTCACAGAAGTCTGGCTACATTCAGGCCATGGGTTCCACGGCTGTGCCCTCTGTTTGTACCACCTACCTCTCCCAGGCAAGCCAAATTACAGGCTCTACTGCCATCAGTTTTGTTTTTGTACACACAGACTTCCCACCAGCTTCCAGTGTCTGGTGGAGCCCAGCAAGAGCCAGCAAGAAGAAGGTCTCTTTATTTATTCTTCACCCATTAATTGGACACTTACTATGGGTCAGGGGACACATGTAAATGAAACACTGACTCTACCCATAAGGATGTCCCAGATCAGGTGAGTAAGTAGGTAATACTCACACATGAAATACAATTCAAAGGAATCAAAATGACACGCAGCACTGAAGAATGTACCCACATGAGTACCACAGCCACTGTACCCTGTGGCCCTCAGCCATACGCATCGTGTAGTCAGCTTGCCGCCAGAGCCTCAGGCTGTCTGGATAAAGGCTAAGGTTGCGCTGGGGCATTTGGAGACATCAAGGGCACAGAGTGATGGTGTTGTTGGAGGACGTGGGTGGCCGGAGCAAAAGAAAGAAGTGTTTAGCTTTTGCATGAGTTCAGCCTCCCCAAGACTCTTCCACAAATGCCCATTACATCAGCAGTTAGTAGAGTTATAACTCTTCACTGACCTATGGGTTATGGATAGGGTGGCATTGCCAGTAACAGAATGCAGTTCTTTAATTCGTGCTTCTTTTCTCCCACCCCCACTAATTAGGATGATCTCCAGCCACTCCCCCAAATATCTCACCCAGTTCTAGTGAGAGAGTTGCTGAAAGTCTTTAGCAATGTCATATTGTGGTCCAATGGATGTAGAAAGAGCTAAAGGGAAAAGCCATTAGGTTGTGCAAGATGCTTGGAAGCAGGCTATAACCTTCCCAGCTACGGCACAGGCAGGACCCAGAACCCAGATGTTAGGACTGGGTCACCAGCCTAAACAAAGATGGAAGGCAGGTAGCTAGAAGGTCTGTACTCCTCTGACCCAGTGGATTTTTCACTCTGCAGAGGCTGCTAGTGACAGATCTGAGATTGTCCCATAAAGCACATTCATAAATCCATGCTTGTCCACCGCATCAATATGTATCTTCACTCTCATACATATCCTGAAAAGATCTTGTTTGCTATTTCTTTAGCAAAATAGAGTGACTTTTTTTTTCTAAATCAATTTCTTCCTGCCTCCAATAGGTGAACAAGTTTTTTTTTTTTTAATCTGTTTGAAAGCATACCAAATTATTAGCCTGTGTGGAGCAACTATTTTTGTGTCCCTCTGCTATGTTTTCTCATTGCTTCTCACACTTGTCTTTCAAAACACTTTTCAAAACTTCAATTAATCAATGTTTTGCTAATTCTTTCTTGAATGTCTCTCTCTTCTGATTGTGTACCACATGAAGACGGGGTCATGTTGGTTTTATCACTTACGTTCCTTCAACATTCATCTGCCGAGTGAACAAAGGAATGCAACTGACTCTTCATGGACTTATTCACGACACCTCTGCTGGGAATGCCTACATTTGAGCTGATTATCTCTGACTTTAACTGCGAACCTGTCAGTATCAGATGCTCCATCTATAAAGCTCCCTCCTTGATGGGGGATGGGAACATCCCCATTGATCCTTGTGGTGGGAAAACAGAATGAGAGGACAGAAAGAAAAGGCTGGTTGGGAGAGAAGGCATTTGCCCACTTTCAAGTCCAATTATTAATATTCTGTGGAAAATAAGAAACCTATTTAATATTCTATGGCAAATAGGAAACCCAACATGATAACAAATAACTTCCTGATGGACATTTCAAGTAATCCAGACTCTAATTCTGCTGCTTGAAAAACTATGTGAGTCCTGGAGTCAGAGAGCCAAGGCTGACTTACAGTTTGCAAGACCAACATATTTCTGAGATCGCTCCAGGAGACCTAATGGGAAAATTCAAATGAGGCCACCTGCTTTATTACATGTCAAAAGGAGCATCCCCCTCCTCCCCAGGTGCAATTTATTCTCCTAACCTTACAGCATGGGAAATGGGATTTTTCAATGGATTTTTTTCCTTCAAAAGTCATCGTCTTTTACCAAGCCACCAAGCTTTTCATTGAAAATGGATTTAGATAATTTGGAGTTTGGTGTATCGGGCTTTTATTATTTTTTTTTTTCTTTTCAATTTTCTTTTTCTGTTCAGGAAGAGACCCGTTCTAGTGTAGTCAAGCCCCATTGAACAGAGCCAAACCTGGATATAATTATTTCCTCTGAGATGAAAGCAGCCTAATATGGAGGAAGCTACTGAAATTGAAATCTCAGAAAACCACCAACCTAAGGCAGGGATATTTTTATCAATGATGCATTCTCCCAAGAGGCAGGTTATTAAAATTTCAATTTTATATGTGTGTGTATATATATTCACATACATATGTTCACACATATATTGATGTGTGCATATAAATACATATATAGTTTTATATATATACTTACATATATATACATATACATATATAGTCTTCAGAAGGAAGATATGCAGTAATTAGCAGGGAGAGCAGAATCACTAACATCTAATTAGAATGGAAAGAGAAGTCATTTTTAAAAACTGTCATATATTTAATTAAGAAAAATTAGCATTTGGATGCATGGCTACCAGTTGGTAATGAGGTGAAGAAGAGCAGGTTTCAAGAAAACTGGGACAAGTTCCAAATGCACATTCTGCCCCATACTCAAATAACCACAGACAGACCCTCTAACTGGGGCAGCCATATACTAAGTTAAAACTCTTGTTCTACCAGGTTTCTCTTCTTGTTAAAGAACCATTGGAAGCACATCCAGCCACCCACCTTGGCTTTAAAAGGTTTCTGTTCTTTGAAAATGACCACAGTGATGTCATGTGGGTGCGACACTGTCCCCTGCTTCCCTTCCAGAGACTAAGAGAGACCATTAGATGTGTAAGGCCTGAATGTGAAGCTCATACAGAAGCTTGTAGTTTCACTTGGCCTTCACTAGGCAGGATTTCCAAGAATCAATAATTGTTCCTTCTACCAGCTATGCTTGGTCGGTCACCGGTTGTTGCTATTGTATTTCTATTCTTTTTGGTTTGTTTGTTTGTTTTTTCGAGCCCTGATTTGGCTTTTATAGGAAATCCACCAGGACAATTATCTTAGTCCATTCAGGCTGTTATAACAGAATTCCATAGACTGGGTGGGTCAGAAACAACAGAAATTTATTTCTCATGGTTCCAGAGGCTGGGAAGTCCAAGATCAAGGGGCCAACAGATTTGGTGCCTGGTGGGAGCCTGCTTCCTGGTTCACAGATAGCTGCCTTCTCACCATAACCTCACATGGCAGAAGGCGTGAGGGATCTCTCTGGGATCCCTCTAATAAAGGCACTATCCCCACTCATAAGGACTCTACTTCCAGCTCCAAAAACCATCATACTGTGGATTAGGTTTCAACATATGTATTTGGCAGGGATACAAACATGCCATCTACAGCTACAGGGGACTCTAATAAAACTTGTACTTCGTGCTCTGTGCTCTAAAATTTCTTGGCTTAGAAAATGCTAGAGATTGCCATATATACATTACTAATAAGAAAAAAATATCAAATTGTACAATTTAAATATATGCAGTTTATTGTATGTCAATTGTATCTCAATAAAATTCTTAAAGAAAAAAAAATTTACGGACAGCAAAGTAAAAAAAAAAAAAACAGAGAGAGAGAAAATGCTAGACTTCCTGGTCCTCATGAGGAAAATTTCTGCTGCCCGATTAAGGCAGGGCTTAAATAATCTCTCTATGTTGTTCCTCTTGTTTTCTTCATTGCCTGGATTATCGTTTCCTATCTTTTCAAACTGTCTCTCACCCTGGCATCTTTCCAGAATAAATTTTAGCTTCTTTTACTTTCTGTACCCTTATGGGCTGAAGCCTATGCCCCTGAATGTGCTCCCAGAGACCTGCATTTCTCCCTCTCACTGACCTCAGGGCATCCAGCTGATCAGATCATGAGTCTCTCTCCCTAGTGCCATGCTTGGCAGGAAGAGCATCTGTCTTTCTAGCTCTTATACCCGTAACATCTAACACAAAGTGGGGAAATTTTAAATGATTACTAACTCGATTTAATTGAAAATGCAGTTTCCTATTTGTAGATATCACAGTGGGCTAGGTTATGTGTCTGTAGCAAATACCCCGCATCTCTGTAAAGACCAAAAAATTATGTTAAAATGAGAAAAAGTCTCTCACTTGTACTGTGTCATTCATGTGCCCACTGGGGACTCTGTTCTCTACTGAGCCTCAGGATGATGGACAGGCACCATATGGGACACTGCTGGGCTGCCACGGCTGAAAGGAAAGAAGGTCCTGGCAAGTAAATACTCTGACCTGGAAGTGACGCAAACACCCTCTATTCATGACTCACTGGCAGGAAATAGTCCTATGTCCCCTTCTAACCAGGAAGTGAACCAGGAGTTTTTACTCCTGATCCTAGGAAGCCGAGTGCCAAATATTTGAAAATTAACACTCATGATTTCAGAATAGCAGCTGCTGTTTATATGTATGTGTGCATATAATACATATATAGTTTTATATATACATATATGTTTATATAAAAAAATTCTGGTGGGAGGACACGGGGGGAGGTGATGGCCTGTTACAAAGAAACAGGAATCATGTCTTATTTGTCTTAAGAACCTAGACCTAGCACTGTACCCAGTACTTACTGACTGTCTGTATGTCCTGCTGGCCTCTAAATTATTATGCTCTGACCTCTGTGCTTTGACATAAGCTGTTCCTTGGACCTTGAGCTCTCATTACACCCTGCCTGCTTTCACCTGATTGTGCCCAATTTATCTTTCAGAGCTGTGATTATATGTGACCTCCTCCTGGAAGCCTTCATTGGAAATCCTTATACACACAACCGTACTGTCCTTAGTACCTTGGTCTCTCCTTGTCATAGAGCCCTCCACCCTAGAATTTAACACTTTACTTCAGGCTCCTATCATCTCCCACTAGACTAAATGTTCCATGAGACTATGAATTCTGTCTCATCTAATGACAAATAACCACTGCGTCCCCAATGCTATCAGTTGCTCAAAAAATATCTTTGAAGGAATGGATCAACTAGTGTACAAATGAATACATGAAATCTCAGCTGCTTCTATATTGTTCCAAGATCTACTCCAGTGCTCTGATTCCTTGGTTGCCTTACAAGAGAGAAAGAAATCGATTTCCCTTATTCATCCCCATATTTAATCCAGAATCACCATTTAGTTCATCTTCAGTTACACTTCTCTCTGGCCAAAATTTTAATTCATCATTTTTGTTTTATTTCTAAGTCATTAAAGCTCCCTTTGGTTAATAGAAGACATATTCAGAGTTCTCCACTCTGAAGTTTATAAACTCATTACACACACACACACACATACACATGTGTACTTAGGGACTTGATGTCCTACACTTAAAATGGAAGATAAGGCCATGACTGCCTCTAGAGCGCCTACTAGTTCTGACATTCTGATTTTGTGATCATACAGTTGCTGCATTCCCATTTCTTCGCCAGTGCTTTTTTTAAAAAACAAAAACAAAAAACAAACAAAAAAAAAAACACTTAAATTCCTGAACCTCTGACCAGTTTAGCTGTTTCTAAGCAATCTTAAAAAGCATTAATCTGTCATTAGGTCATTACTAGGTCATTACTCCCTTAGGATGGGCAGAAAACTTTTTCTTGTTATCAGCAATACTGTCTGAAATTCCACCATTCATTGATTCAGTTTTTTTGACATTTGTGTGCCAAATTCTATGCTAGATGTTTTCCCACAGGTGTGTCATAAGTGCTAAGGTAAAGCTCTTCTCTTTCTCTCGCAGGCCACTTGCCAGTGATGTAATCTCTGAATAAGACACAATATAATCTTCTCTCTTCCTATGGAGTGTATTTTACTTCAACTCCTTCTTCCTTGGAGAAGTTTTCTGTGACCCTCAAACTAAAGCATCCATCCCTGCAATCGGTTCCCACAACAAACTGTATTCCCCCCAATATAATCCTCCTCATACCTGTTGTAACCACCTATTTACTGTCTATCTTTCCCAACAAAGAGCAGGCTTCACTGAGAGCATGGTTTGTGACTCTTACCCAACCTCTGCTTCCCAGTACCCAGTACATTATTCAAGTGCTTTCTTAACAGGCACGCAATAAATATTTGTTCAATGCATGAAAGAAAACTTTCTGGTCCTGTTGAGACTCAACTGGGAGTTAAATTATACAGTCAATACTAGATTACCCAATTCTCAGGCTAAGCATGTGCTTAGGGCAGGTAGTGGGGGGTGGGGGAGGGAAGACAGTTAAAAGCATAAAAACTCCTTCAACAAAGTTATTCAGAGCTTTGGAATCAAACCATCCCATAAGTAGTTATTTTAATGTTAGGATCCATAAATATTTTGTGTTACTTCAAAAAAAGAAAACCCTCTTTGTAGCCAATTTCTTCCTGAAGTAAGAAGGCTACCATTACATTTATTAAAATTAAATGAATGGTCTCTAAGATCTTGGTTGAGCTTGTAACTCAAAGGTCTTAAGATATCCTTACCTAATCTGTTTGTACTCTTGCTACAATTTCCCAACTAAACAACTCTGCAACAGCAAGCTAAATGTTTGAAGTGAAAAAGAAAAACCAACAGTTGTGTGCCTGATGAACATATGGAGAAAGAAGGAAACTGGATCTGGACTTCGTAGTCCTGGCCGAGTACTGAGGCTGCTGCAGTGTTGTGTAAGGCATTGCTGAGAAAATGTTCCAGTAAATCTCATCTGTTATTTCATATGTGTAAACCTGAGTGCATTTAGCAGTTCCCAACTTTCAAATGTGTTCAATTCCAAAAGCACATTTCTTTGTCAGATTCTTTTAAGAATTTGAAGCCATTTTCCCATAGAAACAATATTGTGTTTGTAAGTTTTCCAGGCTAGCTCACCAAAACCCATTTCTTCCATAATTTAACTGAAATACATTTTCAATTACAAAAGTAGAAAACAATGCTATAAAAGCAGTGATTTCTTTTAAGTGCCTTAAAACATGTTTAAAGATGCAGAGTAGAGCAAAAATACATTTAAAAGTTATGATAATTTTTCAGGCCTCAGGTTGGTTAGGAAACAAAACTTAAAATAAGGAAAATAAGTAGGAATTTTTATGTTGCCTATTAGTATTTGTAAAAGTAGCATGGAAAACACAACTACCTGTTTCTAACATCCAGTCTTTCCCTCTTCCTTTAGGAAAGGAAAGTAACAGTCTGTAGCTGGATACAAGCCAACCAGAATAACAAGCATACTCCACGGCCACCTGTGTTGCTAGGTACGACCATATGAGTAATTCCACAAAAGGGGTGCGCCTGAAAGTGCTGTTGTAACTTCCAGGCTATGCTCTTAAAGTTGCTTAGCCTCCTCAACTGACTGGAACACAGAAATATTGGGAGGCCATCCTAGACAGTACAACTGAAGGTGGTACCCTAGGGGAATGATGAAGCACAAGACAGGTTTCTTAGACAATCTTGTGGAGCAAGGTCTCCCCATCAGTTCTGAACCATCTACTTAGTGATTGCTATGTCAGAGAAAAATAAATTTCTAAGCTGTTTATTTTGAATCTTTTTGTAATAACAGATATGCATGTAGTCTTAACTAATATAAACAAAGAATGATGATGTAATGACGAATCCTATGGGCATTCTGAAGGAAATATCTCAGAACTTCCAGAATGGGACTAGTATAAAAAGATTTTTTTCAAAACTCAATTTTTTTTTCTTTGAAAAAACCTGTTTTTTAACTTCACGAATATTTGCCAAGATAGATCATGGGGATATTTTCTCTGGACCATATCCTGTTGAATAAACCAAAATTTCTATTACAATTTCCCTTTTTCCTCCATTCTTATTTCTTTATTTCTTCCTTCCTTCCTATCTTCCCTCCTTCCTTCATTATTTGAACCCCAAGATATACCAGGCATTAGACTGCAGGAATAGCTATAAAGTTTAATAAGGCATAGTGTTTTGTCCTCAAGGAAGTTACAGATTCATAGGAGAGACAGAAAAAGAAAGGACTAATAGCCCTGCTCTGTGATAAATGCTATAATGCAGATATTTCCAAAACTCTGGGAGAGCCCAGAAAGAGAACTGTCTGTTGAAAATTATTGGAACCTTTGCCTCAAAAAGTGAGAAAAGAGGTTTTGAAGAGTCACAGTTAAAGAGTATGGGTTCCTTTTTGAGTTGATGAAAATGTTCTAGAATTGATTACGGTGATGGTTGTACAACTCTGGGAATATACTAAAACCCATTGAATTGGAGAGCTTTAAATGGGTGAATCGTATGGTATGTGAATTCTATCTCAATAAAACTGTTAACAAAAAAAAAAAATAGTGAGGAAAGAGTCAGAGTTTCATTTGGAAAGAACTTTTAGTTAGCCTGACTTTTCCAAAATGACTGGATACATGCACGTATATTCATTTGCACATCAAAATAAGGCTAAAAAGCTTTTATTTTTAGATCCAAATTTGCTAGATGATGAGAGTCAGAAACTCAGGGTCCTTCCATAGAGAGTCTGATTCAGAATATATTTAACATATTTAACAGAAGACACAGGGTAGAGCACATCGATAGTTCCATTTCTTCACCCTTCCTTACATTTGTGCTCTCTGCCACAGAATATCAGTGGGCACTATATAATCAAAGTTTGAAAAGTCCTTAGAGTTATTCTTGCACTTCTGACACTGTCATGAGGAAAGTTTGTCTTATCTAAATCACTGACCAAGGAGAAGGATGAGAAACTTGTGGACCAGCTGGGCCCAACCCAGAACAGAGGACCCCCAGGCGACAGCAGACTCATGCGTCAGCCCAGCTGAGACAGGCGACAGCAGGCCCACACGTCAGCCTAGCTGAGACTGGAGACCAGAGACCCTACGAGCCAAGCTCAGCCTATATCACCTGACCCCCACCCAACTGACAGATGACAAATAAATTCCATTGATAGGTGGTTGTTATGTAACAAAATTATGGACATAGTTAACTGACACGGGGCCAAATAGCATTTACGATCAGGCAAGGTAAGGACACTTTTCTGGTCCTTATCACCACCTTCTTTTTTCCTCCCTTAACTCAAATGCCAACAACTGCTCCTGACACTCCAAGTATAACCTTGTCACTTCTGGGAGGCTCACTGTTTAAGGTGCTACATGTACAATTGCTCTAAACTCTGAGACTGGAGGAACAGAGATAAATCAAAGTCTTCCTATTGTAGACAGAGAAACTTCAAGTCATTTTCTCTCATTACCAAGCTGTTATCCTAGGCCCTTTGCTGCTAGTCAACATCTACATCCCAAAGCCACGACTCTTACATGCCACAGAGCAAAATCAATAGCATTGATCCCAAGAAACAATAGAGGCCTTTGCCCATAGAGACAAACTCATTTTTCTCTCTTTCTAAAACCCATGCTTCATTTTCAAGTTCATGTGACTTATTCACTCAACATGAAACATGTGCTCAAGTTGAAGTAAAGGGAGGTAGTTTCTGAAACATTTTTTATTTTCTATTACATGTGACTTTTATCTGTGCCCCCAATCCAGAGTTTTCTCTGTAAGCACTGACGTGGGATTTTATAGCTCATACTGCTCTAAAGGTTCTCCCAGGACTAACAGAAGGTAGGACTTAACTTTTACAGCAATCACAGAATTGCAATTGTTTGATTTGATTTTTGTAATTGTCTGTTTTATTAGACAGCATCTGAATTCTCAATTCAGATGATGAATGACAATTTGCAATGCTATATATGAGGGTGAGTCAAAAATTATCCGCACTCTGGCTGTAGAATTTATTTTAATTAACTTTTAGAAAAGAAAAATATGTCATTTTTTGACATAATCCTTGCTTTTCAATACACTTTGTCCATCTGTCAACAAGCTTTCATAGTCCCTCATTAAAAAATGTTTTAGGCTGAGCTGCGAGCCACGAATGCACCACTGTCTTCACTTCTTCATCAGAAGTGAATCTTCATCCTCGTAGAGCTGCTTTCGGGGGACCAAACAGCTGAAAGTCCAATGGAGCAAGACTGAGACCATAGGGAGGATGCTTTAACACCTTAAAACAAAGTAATGCACGACAGACTTAGGTTTCAAAATGTTTGTGTGAGATGGGTACCAAAACAACTCACCAAAGAGCATAAACAGAAGCATTTGGATACCTGCAAACAAAATTTGGACTGATACTCTGAGGAAGGTGAAAGTTTCTTAAAGAGAATCATTACTGGTGACGGGACATGGATTCATCACTATGAGCCTGAGAGTAAACGGCAGAGTATGGAATGGAAACATCCTCAATTGCCGACCAAGAAAAAGTTCAAAAGTCAATCATCAGCTGGAAAATTGATGCTTACAGTTTTCTGGGATTCTCAAGGGCCTCTATTGGAACATTATCAGGAAAAAGGTTCAACAATCAACAGTGCTCATTACAATGAGATGCTTATTGAAGAGCTGAAGCCTAAACTTCAGGTTAAATGCAGAGGACTGCTATCCAAGTGTGTTGTGATCTTGTATAACAATGCACATATGCACACTTCTGCCCACACTGTCAACACTTTACAAAAACTTTGTTTTGAGGTGTTAAAGCATCCTCCCTATAGTCCTGATCTTACTCCATCGGACTTTCATCTGTTTGGTCCCCTGGAAGCAGCCCTATGAGAATGAAGATTCACTTCTGATGAAGAAGTGAAGACAGTGGTGCATTTGTGGCTTACAACTCAGCCTGAAACAGTTTTTAATGAGGGACTATGAAAGCTTGTTGACAGATGGACAAAGTGTATTGAAAAGCAAGGAGATTATGTCAAAAAATGATATAGTTGTCTTTTCTAAAAGTTAATTAAAATAAATTCTACAGCCAGTGTGCAGATAATTTTTGACTCACCCTCGTGTGTGTATGTGTGTGTGTGTATGTGTGTGTACATATATATAATCAAAAGAGACAATGCAGAAGATTTTTTTTTAAATGTGGGCTTTGGAATTAGACAAATTTAAATTTGAATCCTGATTCTATTATTTTCTCTTTGTCTTTTTGGCAAATTAGTTCAGCTATCTACGCCTCTGTTTCCCCAACTATACAGTGGAGATAATAAAGATCTCACAGAACTGTTGTAATTAAAATCACTTATGTAAAACACTTAGCGTATTCCTCATGCACAGTAATGTAATAAACAGTAATAAACTGAATGACTTTTAAAGACCTTCTAGATTATTTTTGCTATTTAAAAAGAAATAAAAACAAAAACATACCAATTTTAAAGGAAGAGTGTATCAGTTCAGAGATATTATTCCATTAGGCTTTAGAAACTTACTTTTGATGAATTAGTCACTCTGATCACATAACTATGGAAACAGTATACATGTGGCTGAATTAGAAGCTCCCAGCCCTGCCCTACAAGAGCCACAGAGACTAGATTAATAGTGGTGACTGGATTAATTCCCCAAAGTGCCCATGGGGAATAGAGGGCTTGTAAGAGGTGTTCGACCTCCTGGTGCTAGGTCCACTTTACTCTCAGGGTGTTCTTTGCATTTAATGAACACTTTGTAAGTGATGAGGCTAGAGAACTAAGTACAAACTCCTAACCACACTGCAGTGGAGCAACAATCTCTTAACCTAAATGTATATCCCCAATTAAATCCAAAGCTTTGGTGGTCCCATATGTCTAAGGTTCAGGCCTTAATCATCTCAGAATCCCTAGGATATAATTAGTACCTGGCATGTAGCCTGTGCTAACTAAATATTTGTTGATTGTTGATAGAATCAAGGAATGCCTTTTACAATAGTCCCACAAAGGTCATGGTGGCAAACAGTGTCCTTCTTAGGTCAACAATAATAGCCTTTAACATTAAAAAAAGCACCTCACCCTAGATGGTGCTCTGCCTCTCATCTGTGCAATTCAAATGGAACTGAAAGACCCTCACACTGGGCCATTAGCAAATGACATCTGAGATTACTGAGGGTCAACCCATCAACTTTTTGTAAACAACTGCTGAAAGCATCGTGTGAGCACACTTACACACATGCTCTCACACTCACACATGCACACACATGCACACACACACTCACACACTCACACACTCACATGCTCACACACATACTTTTCTCACAGGAATAGTGAGCACCTTAAATAGTCATCCTAGGATTAGAAACAGACATTTAATTTCCCAAAGAGACAGTATTAAAAATATTCTGATCTGGTTCCAGGAATCATACATTATATAAAGTATTTAAATTGTAATTTTATAAGGAATATTCCAGAAATGATAACTATATTTAAAATAGTGAAGAGAAATGATGGCACTCACCAAAGAGGCTTGACTGGCTCATGCTTGCCCATGGACTCCCTTTACATGGGGTTTAGTCTAAATGTATAAAAATATACAGATTCCCAATCCTCATATCTTGAGATTGTCCTAATTCTGTCCTAGTAAGTCTATGCCCCGGGTTTCTCTATTTTTATAAGCTTCTAGGTGATTCCAGTTCCAGGTATGAGAACTACTAACTTGAATCAACTCTAAGACCTTTCCATTCCTAATAGTCAATGAGTGATCCAGGTGAGAAGGCTGTAACATCTGTCACGCCACAGATCTTGAGATGCCTGATGTGGCTACCTGGAAAGGTGCACCTGACTTCTTTAGCTCCCCTTAGATGTCCATCTGAAAGCTGCAACCCAGGTATGAGAGGAAACCCATCCCAGCTAGAGGTCAGCTCTTCTATCAAGAGTATACTTTTTACTGGGATCCCCTGCACAAAAATCTTCTTCAAAGATTTTCTCAGGGTCCATTTGTGAATCTGATGAGTCTAGACATCAATCACTCTCAATGCTCTGAGTTTCTCTAGTCTCCAAAGCTAGGCCAATCACTCAAAGGCATCAGCTAATGGTAGAAGATTCTACCCCCCATTCCTAGGTTCTTTCCTTGTTGAAACTGCAAACCCCATTTCATCTACGCTCGTGATCTGAACCTCCCCCTTTGCAAAATTTCCAGAACCAAGAAATGAGATTGAAACTGTTACCTGGGTGTGTGTAAGGACTTGGGGTAAGTACAACTACAGGGTCAAACCAATCACCCTGTAATCTTCAGCATCCCACATCAATATGAGTAAATAATTTGTGCAACTTTTCTTTGATAGCACTTGACACCATTGTAATTTGATAAACATTTGTGTAATTTCTTACCCAATAAGTGTCCCCCAAAAGACAAGTGTTATGATGACAGAGACTTTGACCTGTCTCACTAATTCACATCCCCGGCACCTAGCACAGAGCCTGGCTCACAGCGCTCGGTGAATTCTCATTCAGTAATACAGGAAAATGGATCTTGTTGTTGCTGCACGGGATGCTAGTTTCCTGCCTCCTAGAAAAATTATCTTCCAGAATCAATTTGTGAAGATTTATTGCCCATACCAACCATAGAAATTCTGAGTCCCCTCGCCTGGGTTCTAAGAGGATTAAGTAACCATTAGGTGCATAAGGCAGCTCAGGAAGCTGCAGATACCCTGCCATGTTTAAGCCTCAAGTCAACAATTAACAGACGTGGGCTATCTGTACTAGTTGAGGAGAAGGGTGGTGGACAATTCTACAAGACTGCTGTTCTGGTTCTCTGATAACTACCACACCTTAGACACTGCAGGCGAGTATGCACTGCACATTAAATGCTCTGCTTCTAGCAAAGGAGAAGCATCCAAAGCCTGTATTCTGAAGGATATTGACTGAGACTTGAGGAATTAGGGGAGGAAGGGAAATAGAGGGAAAGGGATAAAAAGAGAAAAATATCTTAAGGGAGAAAGAAAAGTGAGTCCAAGAGTGTTTAACCAATCAATCAAGGTGTATTTTTATCCTAACTTACTCACAAAGCACTCCTTCTTCCAATAAGCTAAAGCATCTTTCTTGAATCCTCACCTAATATCTGAGCATTACGGTGGGGATGAAATCAATTTTTCATATTTTCCAAAGCCAAAGAAGCTAAAAAGAGTTTGTAAGAATCCAGAATGATTCAAAATCAGAGGTTTTAGAGCTGGGATAGATCTTCCAGAAATCTTCTGGTTCAAGTGCCTGACCTTGGGTAAATAATGTTTAATTTCCCCCCATTTTATAGATAACACAAGCTGTGTCCAGGCCTGTGCTTCTGTCTTAGAAAGGTATGAAGGGGCTGAAAAGAACATAACCTGGTCCACTAAACCCAGTGCTTTGCAAAAATATGCTCATGACTCAGATAAGCTAGGGCCTTATCTAAATGACCCAGTGATTCCCAGACTTGACAGAATTTATTTCAAAAATTTAATAAGTGATTTCCATGCGCCAGCTTCTGTTCAAAATCC
The DNA here is from genome assembly GCF_030028045.1 of Hippopotamus amphibius kiboko. Classification (NCBI taxonomy): domain Eukaryota; kingdom Metazoa; phylum Chordata; class Mammalia; order Artiodactyla; family Hippopotamidae; genus Hippopotamus; species Hippopotamus amphibius. The sequence goes on along the minus strand of NC_080190.1, from coordinate 160,879,478 downwards.
TTTAAACCTCACAACAACCTGATGAGGTAAATACTATCAGTATTTCAATTCTACTAGTGAAAAAAAAAAAAAGTACAGAGAGGTGAAGGAAGTTTCTTGAAATTGCACAGCTAATAAGTATCTGAGCCAGCACTATGAACCCAAATATAACACCCCCTTAACCTGGACTCTTAATCTTTAGGCTACAGTGCCTATCAAGTTAATATCCTATCAATGCATTCCTTTTAAGGACAGAACCACCTTCTTCCTTCTTTCCTCTAGAAGAAAACTGTGTTTAGAATGTCCTGATAATCCCATTACAATACAAACACCCCAGAGAAGTGTGAAAAGTTATGTGCACATTGCATGTGCTGTGCATATTCTGATTTAATTAAAATAAAAAAAACCAAAACTGCAAAAAAAAAAAAAATTGAGTGCTAAGAAGGGTGACAGCAGGCACCAGGTCTGGCTCACCTCAGCTGCATTCTTCCAGTGAGTGTGGCAGCCAAGAGGCAAAAAAAAAAAAAACATGCCCAAATCACTACCCCAGAGATAGTTGAGAAGTAAACACTAAGAATTATTTTATTCTGCTCTGGGACCCATTTTATATTCACTCTTCATTTCTCCATCTCTTTGTGAGCCTGTGCTGCAATAGTTCTCTATCCCAAAATGGAAGTGTTCATTTTCCCCACTTATCAGAGGGGGCAACAGGTCAAAATACATGATGTATTGAGAAGTGATTGGGTCCTTCTACGATTTACATATTCTCAGAGTAACCCTGAGTTCCAGAGGACCCCTGACTCCTGCAAGTACCTGATTACAACACCTGTTCCAGTGTCTCCCAACAGCCTGAAGACTCCCCTTCCCCACTAGACTGAAGCTCCATGAAGATAGAAGAGCACTTACTCTTTTCACCATTGAGTCCTCAGTAAGTTCAGAGCCTTTCCTTTCAGGTATTCTCAGTAAATATCCAGCAGATGTAAAAGTCTGCTTCCAGCCAGTGGTGCAACCAGGGGCAATTTTGCCCCCAGGGAACATTTGACAATCTCTGGAGACATTCTTGGTCGTCACAATTCGGGAGGAGGATGGGAAGGAGTGATACTGTCATCTAGTGGGTAGAGGCCAGGGATGCTGTTAAAGCCCTATGATGCACAGGACAGCCTCCATAACAAAGAATTTCCCGAACAAAGTTTCAGTCCTGCTGAAGTTGAGAAACGTTGTTCTAATCCAATGTAGCCATTTGATAAATGAAAAACACTGAGAACTGAAGAGATAGTATTTCTGACTCAATCTTGGCCATCAGAATGGTAGCAGAGTCAGACCTGGGACCTGACTCCTAGCCCAGGCTTCTTTCCTCACTGATTAATACTCCAGAAATCAGGACAGGTCTCTTCAGAGCACTCATGTGGTTTCTTAGGTCAAACAAGCTCACGCTAAAAAGAAAATCTTAGATTACAGCATGATTTCCTGCTGTCTATTTTTACTTAAAAAAAAAAAAGCCTACATAGCTTAGTGTATATAAATAAGGCAAATGTACGTATTTTTAAGAGCTTTTTTCTTCTTTAATTTTCCACAAACTGATGATGAGACTTTGCTTTTTTATCATTCATTTTTCTAAAGATGGGTTAATTGATGGTTAAATAGCGAGAAATTAAGGACAAGGAGGTAACTCTTGAGCTACCTTGCTTTCTCTCTCTCTCTCTCTCTCTCTCTCTCTCTCATATTCTGTCTTTAAAGAGAATCATCTGAAACAAATATGGGAGAAAAGTTAAATCTGCTACCTTTGAATAGTAGTTGCATTATTAATTTTCATATTTTTCAAATTCTAGGCAAGGTGACCTCAGCTCGAGCACCTCTTGAAACCGCTGACCATCCTCTAAGATGACCTGTTTTCACAAGTGCTCACAGGCTCCAGGAGCAGAGTGGAAGACCAGGAGGAGCAAAATCTTTGGGTCTAGACAGCTCCACTACTTACTTGAGCAAGCTAATTAGCCTTTCTGAAACTGAGTTTTCTCTTCAAAATGGAAATTTTTTAAAGGAAAATAATTATAGGGACGTTAAAAAAATTTAAAGAGGAATTAAGTTCCTCCTGAGAAGAGTGAGCACACACTTGGCGAAGATAATAGATGTCTGCTTTTTACTGTCGACAGAGCTTTTACTTTTTTTCTTCTTTTTATCCCCCGAAAGAAGACTAAAAATACCTGGGCAAGAATTAATAGTTAAAATATATTCCTCCCACTCCTCTTCCTCTCCAGTCAGTAACCCCTAAATTCTTCAGGCACTACAACATGATGAATAGTTTGCTCTGGGATTTAACTTGGTGACTTATGTCTGCCACCAGCTCCACAGATCTCAGTAAATATTGATTACCTAGTGTGCATTGATTACTGCACTAGACATTCACAAGGATAGAGCGGGGACAGACAGGAATGACTCTGATCCTCACTCTGCCCTCAGGAAGCTTACAGTTTAGTGAGGAGAAAAGACAACGGCACACACAAGCCAAAACCACATAGAATGGGGTGCATGAAAGGCTGAGACAAGATATTTATTCCATAGCTTCAAATGTCAGATGCTGCTTCTGGCTGAACACATGGGGTGACATTAGACGTGACCCTTCAAGGAGGAAAAGCATCCAAGGAGAGCTTTCAGGGAAGAACACAGTTCAGCAGGAGAGAAGAGCCTGGTTACAGAAGGCAGAGAGCATCAGAACATAGGAAGAGTGGTTTCCCAGAAGAGCAGGCTCTGCAAAGAGAGCTAATGGGAGCTGAGAATAAAAACAGGCTTTGAAAAGGGAAATGCACCATTTTTTAAAATTTATTCCATATTACTTTATTTATCTCATAGGCAAATGGGAGCTGCTCAAGATTTGGAGCAATGGTAGGATACAAACTGAGAAGGTGCTTTAAAGAAGGTTGTTCAGCAGCTCTAGGAAAAACAAATGAGCTGACTAGTGCAGCGCAGGGAAGAGGGATTGCCATATACACATTACTAATAAGAAAAAAATATCAAATTGTGTACGTTAAATATATGCAGTTTATTGTATGCCAAAAAAAAAAAAAAGAAGAAAAGAAAAGAAAGAAAGAAAACCCTTCTCCAAATTCTCTGGGATTGAGACACAATGTTTTGAGGCAGAAGCCCAGTGTGTCTCCCTTTGCCTGGCAAAGCAATAGATATCCTTTTCTACTTCACCCTAAATAAATAAATAATTAAAGACATTGTGAAGCTCTTCAACTGTGACCTGTTCATTTCTTCCTTGGTTCGAATTAGAATTAGGGTCTGATGTTTGGAAGGGGTCTTAAAAGTTACTTGGTGCAACTTTGTACCTGATGCAGGCAGTAACGGGAGGGTCACTGAGACACAGAATGATGCATGGTATAAGTAAACAGCCCAGCTCCACAGGAGATAGAAAAACCCAGGGGAAAGACCTCAGCCTGGGCACCAATCCCTCCTGCCCAATGAGAAGACCAACCTGGGGCAGGCTACCCTCTGAGTCATGCTGTCTTTCTATGTGAATGACAACCTTCAATGGACAGAGATGCAGTGACAAAAATTATATATTCTACCCACTGTGGCCTAGCATGGTAGACACATACTCTCCCTCTTGATCTCAGCCAAAATCTTTCTCCTTGTTTCACCCATTCATAGGACCTAATTTCATCTTCTAGAAGCACACAGGACATGTTTGCTACCAATTTCCTAAGATAAACATTAGAAGATAGAAACCAGGTTGCCACAAGTTTTCTCTTTGCTAAAGAAGATTAAACATCACCTTCCTTAGATAACATATTTCCCAAAGCATTTATCTTTGCAATCCTAATATATGCACTGGAACGAATCTAAATTGGTCCTTAATATAAAAACCATATTCCTGTGTAGGGTGAGGGGTAGGCTTTCTCTATGCAGTCCCGATTATCACAGTCCTTCTAATGAGTGAGTTTGCTTGGCAAAGAAGGAGAGAGGAGGCCATGTTGGTGATCTCTAGAGACTTCTGACCCCTTTTTCCCTCCTCCAGGCTCTAGTCTGACAACTTCTCAAATGTAGTCTAGGACAAGCCACTGGGGAAAAAAAATTGAGAACCACTGGTGTAAGACACATGGATCAGTGTTTGGCTGACTACCCAAAATAAACGAAGACTAGCAAGATTAAAATAACTTCAGCACTTCATATTAAAGAGGCACAGATGAACTCCTGTTAAGGCAGCACATAAAAGAGCACTGAAGGTTTCAGTACAATTAGTCTGGCCCGGGGATCTGACTACAGCCTGCCCAGAAAGGAGGAAGTAAAACAGGTGGGGGTGACCTGTGCCTGTCCCATCAGTGTAGAGAACCGGCTGCTTCTGCTTTAGAAAACTGGAGCCTCTCTTCCAGCTAACCCCGCGGCCCACAGCAAACACTCAGCAACGCGCATGGACCCCTTGTTCTGGACCAGGCTCTGTATGAGGCCTTAAGGATGACAAGGTGATTAACCCAGCATTGCTGCTCTCAAGCGGCTGGAAGTCTGGCTGAGGAGACTGATAGAGAACAAAAAAGATTATGGCAATATGATGTGCTAGATGAAAGAAGGATAATCGAGACCTAGATCTTGCACTTTGGGTCTAAGCAGGGGGTTGGCGCAGAAAAGACAGCTCAGTTTAATACAGCCATTAAGAGCTAGGATGGAGATTTATTCAAAATGCCATCGGGGTGGGAAGCAGAGTCAGGAACACCTTCTCAAAACTAAAATTTCACAAGGATTTCATCAGGCTGAAAGATTGGGCAAGGAATTCCAGGCTAACGGAATAACGTACCCAAAACCTTACTGGTGGGGAAGCCCAAGGAATATCTAGAGAAAGGGCAAATGTACTTATGCGCCTTTCAATCCTTAAGTAATGTGGAGTTAAAGAAAGGCTTTTAGGCATGGAAATTACACAAAACAGATTATAGTAGAATCCTCTGGTAACTGTGTAGAGAAGGAGATGGAGGAGAGAGCCCAGTGGCAGGGAGAGCTGTTAGAAAACCGAAGTCAGGTCATAGATGAGGCCCTGGATTAGGGCAGTGTCTTTAGAGATAGACAAGAGAGAGTGGGTTGGTAAACATTTTGGACAACGAGCTAAATCAAGACGTATCACGTCCCTGTGTAAATATTTGAACATGGTGCTGTGCTATAATTGGGGGCCCAGCAATTAAAGAGCAGGTCCTGATATTCCCCAGCACAAACATAGGAGAACCACCGTGAAGAAGGGCAACTTTATATAGGTATTTGTGCTCTACACAGATGCCAGGACAAAATTAAATACTTTATTTCATTAAGTATTTATTAAGCACTTCACATCCCAAATTCTCATTTATTGCCAGGCACTGTATTACGCTCCCTACATACACTTCCTCACTTACTATTTTAAAAAAATTTTTAAGGTAAATTTTATTATTTTACATATTTTTAAATAGCAAAACCAAGTTTGAATAAATTTAAGTACCATGCCTAAAGTCACAGTTAATAAACTGTTGCTTTACATATAGAGGGGAACAAAGCAAGAAAATATTTCAACAGATATTAAATTGAATTTAAAATGTCTATATCCCAAGCGCTTATGTGGCCCAGTCTTTGACCATTAAGTAAAGCCCCAAAGGAAACAGTTTCTTTCATACACTGCTGGTAGAAATGCAAATTGGTGTGCTCCATCTGGAAGGGAATTTGGAGATACTTAACAAAATTTCTTATTATGCACCCACCTTCTGACTCAGCAATCTCACTTCTAGTAATTTATCCAGCAGCTATACCTCCAACAATATGAAGATACATATGCGCACATTTCTTTATTGCAGCATTGACTGCATATGCAAAATTGGAAACAACCTAAATGTCCATACATTGGAGAGTTATTGAATAAACTATAGTCCATGCGTACATTGGAGGCTAGGTAGCCATTTAAAAAAGAGACAGAGAGGAGACAATTTCCCTGAACTGCTATGGAATGACTTTTAGGATCTACTTTTAAGTGAAAAAAAAGAAGTATAAAATGTTTTATATACAGTGTGCTATATAGCAAGAATCCTGTTAGGTCATTTTAACCAGAGCCCCCTCCTTTACCCTAATGTCTTCTCTTAGTAATTTTTTCATCCACTTCCCCTCACCTTTCTCCTTAGCTATAAATTCTCATTGGTCCAGGCTGTATACAGAGTTGAGCCCAATCTCATGGCTCCACTGCAAAATCCCATTGCAGTGGTCCTTCTACCTACCATGATGGTTTTGAATAAAGTCTGCCTTACCATCTTTAACAAATGTCACTGAATATTTTTTTCTTTAACATTAGTAAATCTCATCACAAAATCTGGAAACAACAGATGTTGGAGAGGGTGTGGAGAAAAGGGAACTCTCCTGCACTGTTGGTGGGAATGTAAGTTGGTACAGCCATTATGGAAAACAATTTGGAGGTTCCTTAAAAAACTACAAATAGAACTACCATATGATCCAGTAATCCCACTACTGGGCATATACCCAAAGAAAACCATAATCCCAAAAGAAACTTGTACCATAATGTTTATTGCAGCACTATTTACAATAGCCAGGACATGGAAGCAACCTAAATGCCCATCAACAAATGAATGGATAAAGAAGATGTGGCATATATATACAATGGATATTACTCAGCTATAAAAAGGGATGAGATGGAGCTATATGTAATGAGGTGGATAGAACTACAGTCTGTCATACAGAGTGAAGTAAGTCAGAAAGAGAAAGACACATACTGTATGCTAACTCACATATATGGAATCTAAAAATGGTACTGATGAACTCAGTGACAAGAACAAGGACGCAGATATAGAGAATGGACTGGAGAACTCGAGGTTTGGGAGGGGGCGGGGGGTGAAGGGGAAGCTGAGACGAAGCGAGAGAGTAGCACAGACATATATATACTACCAACTGTAAAATAGATAGTCAGTGGGAAGTTGTTGTATAACAAAGGGAGTCCAACTCTAGGATGGAAGATGCCTTAGAGGACTGGAGCGGGGAGGGTGGGGGGGACTCGAGGTGGGGGGAGTCAAGGAAGGGAGGGAATACGGGGATATGTGTATAAAAACAGATGATTGAACTTGGTGTACCCCCAAAAAAATAATAAATTAAAAAAAAAAAAACATTAGTAAATCTGTTTTTGATGCAGGGATATGAGTTAGAAATTCTGAAACTACTTTACGTGTATACTTGGATTGAGTAAGTAAGTGAAGATATGTTGAAAAATGAAGGCCAGGTTTCTCCCTGTCAGAGAAGGGAGTTATAAATAAGGAAAGGAAGAAGGTGACAGTAAATCCAGTGATGTTGGATTGGCACCAGAGATATTAATATGAACTCATAGTTTTAATATATGTGTGTGCATAAATAGAGATACATAGATAGATACAGAAATAAATATGCATATATTGCATTAGTAAGTAAATATATACATATTTCATAGCTATCTTTTGAGAAGTCTTAGAAACAATAACATCTCACTAGCAATAAGCATATATAGTGCCCATATTTTGGTTTCTAAGCATCATTATTTGATAAAAGGATACAGAGATCCTTGAAGAAGTAGGAGATAGGAGGGCAGGAGCATTAAAAAATATAAGATGAGCCTGGAATATTTATGGCCCCAACAAACAAGGAAATATTCAATAAATGATGTGGAAATGTTGAGCAGACACAGGGACCAACTTGAATAAGCTCCCACTAACTAAATCTGGGACAATTTGAGCAAGAAAATAAATAGAATAGTAATAGATTATAACCCACAGACTAAAGTAAATATCCATGAGTCCATATTAACACACAAAAAAATTGAATAATAAATAAATGGAGAGGAAAGGATTGCTCTTCCTTACAGTAGAATTCAACTAATAATTTTATAAGGAAAGATGAAAATAAAAATGATCATTAGTAAACACCACAGTGAACATTGTTGCTGGGAAGTATCATTGAAGGATGCTAAAGTTAACGGGCAAAAGTGCAGTGAGAGACAGGCCGTTTGCATAGTCCCAAAGCATCTCCCCACAAGACATTAATTAATTACAAAGGTGAAAAAACATTTACAGTGGAGAATCCTGGCATATAGCACCTTAACCAAGTGATCAAAATCAGTATTAACAGCAATGACATAAATTGAACTCATGCACTTTCTGCTATGATGAACAGAGAAGGTTAAAGTTCATAACATCAGTTTGGTGGTGATCTTGCCAAAAATACTTGAACTTATCTAATCAGACAAACTCAGATCAGACTGAGGGACTTTCTACAAAATAACTACTAGATGGTACCCTTCAAAAGGATCATCAAAAAAGAAGGAAGGAAGGAAGCAAGGAAGGAAGAAAGGGAGGGAGGGAGGAAGACCAAGGATTTCACAGATTGGAGAGACTAAAAAGACGTGATAAGTAAGTCAATGAAGGATCCTGAACCAGCAAAAGGACTAATCTAGTCCAGTGGAACAACTGGTAAAATTCAAATATGGTCTATAATAATAACTGCTTGATCTTAATATCTTGATTTTAATCATTGTAATGTGTAATATGTCAACATTAGTAGAAGCTGGTTGAAGGTATGTGGAAATTTTGTACTATTTTTCAAGTTTCTGTAAGTCCTAAATTCTTTCAAAATAAGAAGTGAAATACATACATATGTAAAATCCCAAAATGGTCTACAAGGTACTAAGTTAATCAGTCTCTTCTAGCTTTCTACTCAGCTCTTAGCTCTTTGTTTTGTATACTGACAGCATCATTCACATTTTTTATCTTTTCTTCTTACCTGGATTCTCTAGCTAAGGGGAGCCCAGGACCTGGCCCAATACGCAAGGATTCTTCCCCTTTCTTCTCATTTCCTCATTCCTGTCTCTCAATTCTGTATCAAAAAAAAAAAAAAAAAAAAAAAACTATAGGTCAAGTTACTTAAAACAATCTCTCACTGCAGAATGGGAGAAAGAGAGACATTGACTGACCGACAACAATTACCATTAATGAGTGGAAGAAGGGGAAGACTTAAATGGATTCTGTCTCTATAACTCAAACATAATCAAAGACCAACAAACTCTGGATGGATGGTACATCCTACGGGTCATCAGGAAGGAATGAAGCAATCTGAGGTGAGGAAATGGGCTGGGCTGATGGTCATCCCAATTCTAAGACTAAACTCTCAGTTGGGCTTTAGGTGAGCCACTCTCTCTGTCTCAGATGAGGGACTTTCAGATTAGTTCGTAGTATAATCACTTTCAGCCATCAATTTCTCTGATATACATCATTTAAACGCACAGGGTTAAATACGTCCATTTTGGATATTTCCTCAAAACCACTCAACTCACTAATTTTCATAACATCAGGGTATCTCCCTACAAGATGCTTGTTAATTACAAAGAGAAAATTTAAACCTACATTGGAAAAACCTCGCAGACACCACCTTAAAGATATGATCAATATTTACCTCACTGGTAACAAGGTGTATCAACCTCATGTACCTTTTGATATGATGTACTGGTAAGGGGATACTATCACTTCCGTGGAGAGATCTTCCCAACCATCTCATCCACACCAATGTAGTGAGTATAGCACCGTCTTTTCTGCATGCTGTCCTTTCTGTACACTTGACCACTCTTACTCCTGAGCCATAGCAGTGATACCTGTGGATGTGAATGCTGAAGTACCTTAAATTTAGCTGACTTTACCAATAACAATCATCACAAAATAGAACAGTGTTGATGCAAAATAAGCCCTCATTCTACTTGGGGAAAATTTCAATTAACAACAGAATCACGTAGAGCTACCCAGTGGTTATGGAGATTTAGTGACTCACTGCAATTGAAAATTGCCTGTAGTGGCTGTGGTGCTATTTCCCCTTTATTCTTGCTTTGCCAGCTCCCAGCAACCATGCCTGGTTTCCACCCATAACAAAGTAAAATGAAACAAAAATCACCAGGGGTTAAAAAGCCTAAATTGGATTACAGTCACACCATTTAGAACACAAAATTTTACTGGTAATTGCATTCAGCTGAATAAATATCCTTACATTAGCTTACAGCCCATTAGTATTCTGATGGCAATTATTTTTACTTAAATGTGTCTGCATCTGAATAAATGGGGAAAGGATGCAACAATATGAGGTTTTGAGATGAAATGGATATTCTGTTCCGTAAACCAGAGGTTTGGGCTTGGAACTAGGATTGTGGGTGAAATTGAAATTACACAGAGATTTATTTCATATTTGTCTTTGCAAAGCTACCTACTGAAGCCATAAACTTATGGTTTTCAAACTTTGTTGTGTGTATCAGAGCCAGGGTCAGAGGTGCAGATGCTGAGGCTCTTCCCCAGACATTCTACATTAGAATCTTTAGGAGCGAGACTCAGGAGTCTACATTTCTAGCCTAGTTCCCAAGCATCCCAGTGAACAACCAGTTTGAGGAATACTGTTCTAAATGTTTACCAATCTTATTCCAATTTATCAGTGATGATTCAGTATAAATTGATCTAAAAGGGCAAAGTCTACCACTGGAGATGGACCAAGGGACAGCAACTACGGTCCATGGGCCAAATCTGACCTGTTCTTGTATATAAAGTTTTATTGGAACACAACCATGTCTATTTGTGCTACTTTCTTTCTTTCTCTTTTTTTTTTCTTTTTTTTTTTTTTTTTTTGTTACATGCTGGTTAAAGCAACAGAGAAAGCAGTTGTGACAGAGACCATATAACCTGCAAAGCCTATTCACTACCTGGCCCTTTATAGAAAAAAGTTTGCCAACATCTGGTGTAAACAGATATCAGGGACTAAGGGAGCAGGACAGTGGGTAAACTAAGAGAGACAGGCTGGTGGAGCAGTTGGCTGCTGCCAAACTGTGAACTCCCTTCACTGCTTTCTTCTTTTTTTTTTGAGTGGTGGACGCACTCTGTACTTTTTCAGCTTTATTGAAACATAATTGATATGTAACATTGTGTAAATTTAAGGTATACAATGTGATAATCTGATACATGTATTTATTATAAAATTTATTATAAAAAAATGTATATAACTAACCTTATTATAACAATAAGGTTAGTTAACACATCTATTACCTCATATAATTATCATTTTCTTTCTTTTTTGTGGGTAAAATATTTAAGACCTACTCTTTTAGAAACTTTTAAGTATACAGTGTACACCATGCTGTACATTAGACCCCTAGAATTTAGTAATCTTATAAGCTTATGTCCTTTGACCAACATCTCCCTCCACACCCTAGGCAACAAACATTCCTCTGTCTATGAGTTTGGCTTTTTTAGATTGCATCTATAAGTGAGATCAAACAGTATTTCTCTTTATCTGATTTATTTCACTTAGCATAGTTCCCTCAAGCTTCATCTGTGTTGTCACAAATGGCAGGATTTCCTTCTTTCTCATGGCTGAATAATATTCCATCATATATATATATGATATGTGATAATATACACACACACAACACATTTCCTTTATCTATTCATTTGTCAGTTGACACAGGTTCTTCTATTTCTTGGCTCTTGCGAATAATGCTGCAATGAATATGGGGGTACAGATAGCACTTCAAGATATTGATTTCATTTCCTTTGGCCTATTTCCCAGAAGTGGGCTTGCCAGATTATTTGGTAGTTTTTATTTTTCATTTTTTGAGTAACCCTCATAACTATTTTCTATGGTGGCTAGACCACTTGCCTTGGATTCTAATCTCAGCTCTGCCACATAATGGAAGGACTTAATGTTCCTAAACTTCAGTTTTCTTTATCTATAAAAAGGAGAGGACTTCCCTGGTGGTCCAGTGGTTAAGACTCCGCACTTGCACTGCGGGAGGAGCGAGTTCCATCCCTGTTTGGGGAAGTTCCACATGCCGCAGGGTGTGGCAAAAAAAAAAAAAATTAATGAGAAGGATTAGACTAAATAAAATGACATATAAAGGAGAGGCATTATAGAAGTCTTTTACTAGGTATAAGGAAGAGAGGTGAGTAAATCATAGTGTGTGCCCTCTGCGTTGCTCAAGCATGATCTCCAGGTTCCGTTTTATCTTTAGCTTAAGAAGCTCTATGGTCCAGTTATTAAGTCTGTAGGTTCCAGGGTCTAATCTAGGACACTTTAAAATCTGGTTCTGCCATTTACTTAGCAGTGTAACCTTGAGAGAGTTATTTACCCTTTCTGCTAATCAAGAAAATGGAGATAGTATTTACTTCAAAGTGTCAAGGTGAGGTTAAATTAGACAATGCAGGTAAAGTGCTTAGCACAGTGCAAGTATATAACAAATCATTACTACTAGTATTAATCTTATTCTAGCATCTGTTTATCAATGGAGACAACACTGGTTAGGGCTGGATAATTCTTCCTTGTGCAAATCTTTCCAGAGTGTCCCTGCCCACTAAATAACAATAATGTCCCCTAAGTCAATGGAACAACCCAACCTGCCCCCAGATATGTTCAAACATGGAGAGAGGAGTATTGTTGCCTCCTGGTTGAGAACTAGTTAGATAGCAAACTTCTTAAGGACTTGTTTATTTTTGTGTTCTCAGTCTGACACTGTGACTAGCACATAACTCTATAAACACCTGTAACAGAAATGAGTGGAGAATGAATAAAACAATATGACTTTATAAACATGCTTGAAATGCCACCATTATATATTTATAACTTTTCTTTTGTATATGGTTCTGTTAAGTTTCTAGAATCCCTCATTAAGATGCAAATAGTTCTGAGGGGAAATACTCTTAGCTGTTATTAACTAACTCCAAGGTGGGAGGATGCCAGCTGTGACAAAAGCCCTGCAGGAGTAGTTTACAGCACAGAGAAAATGGACATGGGACAGTGTTCAATACAAATTCAAAAATGTAAAGCTTTGTATGGTCTCTAATTGTGCCTCTGCAAAAATCTGTGCAAAAAATAACAAAGTGTGTGACAGTGGGAGCTCAGTGGGAGACACACCTCTTACCTCCCACTTTATTTTAAAAGAAATTGAAACCCAAGGTCATTTTGCATCTATCACCCTTTTTCTCCTCTTTCTTTCTTATAGGAGAACTCCACATCCCATACTTCTCATTCCTCAGTAATCAGTCTTCCTGAGAAACTAATCTGCAATTCTCTTATTTATTCAATACCTGTTTTTTTTAATTAGTCAAATTCTTATCATAATTCCTTGAAAACTCATTCCCCAGGAACTTCCAATATGTTTGCCCTCAATAGTCTAAAAGTTAGTAGCCTCATGAGCACTTTGGTTTTCTTTCCAGCTTTCTCAAAGCACTTCACTCGGAAGAACATGTCCATTCTCATAGGCTCAACAACTTATCTTTATCTGAGTATTTACCATCAGAATCCCCAAACTCACAAAGTTTAATTCTGTAAAAATATTCACTACAAAACTGACAATTTATAAAAGTTAGTCTCCACTTAAACATCCCTCCCGAATTAACACAAAGATATCCTAATCCATCGAGACAAGTGAGGCAGCATTCACTGGTTATCACGTGCAAACATCTATTAGCGCCATGAAACACAAGAGCAAATCTATTTCAGAACAGAATTGCACACCTTGTAAAAGATGCAGAATTTCATGATGTCAAAGCACAGTTGAAACACTTGCAAAGCCACTCCTAGGGAGAATCTGAACAAGTTATTCCATTGAACAAATGAAGAAGATAAATTTACAACGATGATGATACAATAGTGACTTCGAAGACTTCAAAATGATTTGAATATCAAAAAATTAAGAGATTCTTGGGAAAAAAAATGATGAATCCTCACATGTTTTGCAAATTTTGCCCTCTTCACAACTGTGCCATAACAGTAAAACAGAGAGCTTGAGTAGCCAAAACAATCTTGAAAAACAAGAACAAGGTTAAAGGACTTGTACATCCTGATTTCAAGTTTATCACAAAGCTACTGTAATCAAAACAGTGTGGTATTTGTATAAATACAGACAGATAGACCAATGGAATAGAATAGAGAGCCCAGAAATAAACCCTCACAATCACAGTCAAATGATTCCTGATAAGGAAGCCAAGACAATTCAATGGGAAAAAAGACAGCATTTTCAACAAACGATTTTGGGACAACTGGATACCCACAAGCAAAAAAACAAAGTTGTATCCTTACCTTATACCATACACAAAAATTAACTCAAAATGGATCAAAGATCTAAATGAAAGACTTAAAACTATAAAAATCTTAGAAGAAAACACAGAGGAAAAGCTTCATGACATTGGATTTGGCCGTAATTTCTCGGAAATTTAGGGTAAAAAAATTTTTCCTCTACCTTCTTAGGATCCCTCGCTGCATTTGAAAATTAAAATAACTGAAACAAAGTAACAGAAGAAAGCATACAAATTTATTTAATATAAGGAAATCAAGATCTGAAGACACAGTTAAACCTGAGTATTTTTATGCTAGGTTTGATGAAAAGTGGATGGTCATGGAGAAATATAACAGGGCAAGGAGTATGAAGTGAGTATAGTAAACTGGGGGAAACTTAGCTAGGCCTATTTGGATTCTTGGTGGCATCCCTTTGTCTTTGGAGATAAGGATGCTCCTTTGCTTCATACAGGGAGAGCACTTCTCACATAAGGGTTTTATGACCTACTTCAGGGGGGAAGAGTGAGAGGAGGGTCAGAGTAACCTCCCTACTACTGCTGTTTTCTCAAACTGCTTCAACTTAAAAGACTAAATATGCCAAGGGGCCATAGTTTAGTGTAGCATGTTCTGAACCCCATCAGACATGATACCAAAAGCACAGCCAATCAAAGTTAAAAGAGATAAACTGGACTACATCAAATTTTAAAATTTTGTGTATCAAGGACACAATCAACAGAGTGAAAAGATAACCCATGCATTCCATGGGTGGAAATGTTTGCAAACCATATATCTAACAATGAGTTACAATCCAGAATACATAGACAACTCCTCAGATTCAACAATAACAACAACAGTAACAAAAACAACCTGATTAAAAAATGAGTAAAGAACTTCAATAGACATTTCTCCAAAGAAGATATATGAACGGCCAATAAGTGCATGAAAAGATGTACAACACCTCTAGTCATTAGGGAAATGCAAATCAAAACCACGAGTCTCTTGCTGCAGTGACGTGAGTGGCAGTACTGGGACCTCAGGTAGGGGTGGAACTTGGATTGTTTTAAGAAATGGCAGACAAACCAGACATGGGGGAAATTGCCAGCTTTCATAAGGCCAAGCTGAAGATGCAAGAGAACACCCTGGCGACCAAAGAAACCATTGAGCAGGAGAAGCAAGTGAAGTGAAATTTCCTAAGAACCTGGAGGATTCTCCAACCCCATCATCTTGGAGGCCCTAGTGGTGATGTGGAGGAAGAGCCACCCGCAAGATGGACACAAGTGACAAGCTGCACTGTGAACCCGGGCACTCCATGATGATGCCACTGGCCCGTGGGTCTCTGAGGCCTGTGGGCCTCCAATCAGACTGCCAAATTCTCCAGTTTTCCCTGAGATATTATAGGAAATTCTTTGTATGATTAATGAAAATCAAACACACCTTGTGACATGGAGAAAAAAAAAACACAATAAGACATCCACTTCACACCCATTAAGGTGGCTACTATAAAAAAAAAGAAAAACCAAAAACACATGCTATAACCTGTAAAAACCTAAAAGAAATTATGCTAAGTAAAATAAACCAATTACAAAAAGACAAATACTGTGTGATTGATTATATTTATAGGAAGTGTGTAGGTAGTCAAACTCGTGGGAACAGAAAATACAATGGGGACTTCCCTAGACCTCCAGTGGTTAAGACCCTGAGCTTGCACTACAGGGGGCGTGGGCTCAACCCCTGGTTGGGGAACTAAGATCCCGCATGCCCAGAGGTGAGGCCAAAAAGTAAAAAAAAAAAAAAAAAGAAAAAGACATGCGGTGATGGTTTCTAGGAGCTAGAGAGGAGGGAGACATGGAGAGTTGTTGTTTAATGGCTACATAGTTTCAGTTTTGCAGGATTAAAAATTTCTGGAGTTTGGTTGCACAACAATGTGAATATACTTTACACTACCAAACTATACACTTGGAAATGGTTTAAATGGTAAATTTTATGTTATGTGTATTTTACCACAATTTTTAAAAGAATAAAAGATAGTTCAGGGGAAACAATATTAAAAATCTAAAATGATCTTGCATTCTGACTGCTTGCCAAAAGAGTTTAAATTTTCACTCCACATTGAAGAGTCCAAGACTGGCTTTTTACTGTGTGTGAGGTTTGTGCACAAAAGACCAGACAAAACTCAAATCAATATACCAAAGATTTGTTTAAAAAAAATAAAAGATGACTTCCCTGGTGGTCCAGTGATTAAGACTTCGCGCTTCCCTACTATGGAAAACAGTACGGAAGTTCCTTAAAAAACTAAAAATAGAACTACCATATGACCCAGCAATCCCACTACTGGGCAGATACCCTGAGAAAACCTAATCCAAAAAAACAGGTACCACAACGTTCACTGCAGCACTATTTACAATAGCCAGGTCATGGAAGCAATCTAAATGTCCATCAACCGATGAATGGATAAAGAAGATGTGGCACATATATACAATGGCATATTACTCAGCCATAAAAAGGAATGAAATTGAGTTATTTGTAGTGAGGTGGATGGACCTAGAGTCTGTCATTCAGAGCGAAGTACGCCATAAGGAGAAAAACAAATACCATATGCTAACTCATATATATGGAATCTAAAAAAATGGTATGGATGAACCCAGTGACAGGGCAAGAATAAAGATGCAGATGCAGAGAACAGACTTGAGGACACGGGGTGGGGGGTGAAGGGGAAGCTGGGACGAAGTGAGAGAGTAGCATTGACATACATACATTACCAACTATAAAACAGATAACTAGTGGGAAGGTGCTGCATAACACAGGGAGATCAACTAGATGATGGGTGATGACTTAGAGGGCTGGGATAGGGAGGGTGGGAGGGAGTCGCGGGAGGGAGGGGATATGGGGATATATGTGTAGATGCAGCCGATCCACTTTCTTGTACAGCAAAAACTAGCACAACAGTGTAAAGCAATTATATTGCAATAAAGAGCTTAAAAAAAAAAAAGACTCCACACTTCCGATTCATGTCTTCTACCTCTCCAAATTCTACTCAGATCTCAGCGCTGCATTTCTTGATGACCTCAAGACTAAGTGTTCTCTCCCCAGGAACACATTTTGCCTACATCCCTCAGAAAGGAATTATCCATGCATGTAAACACTGTTTACAGCATGGAACCCAGAAGTAGGAGACCAAGATACTTCTTAATTGTATAACCTTGACTAAAGTGCTCAGTGGGTATAATAACAACAAAGAGTTGCTATTTATTGAATGCCCAGTATGTTAACATTTTCTGTTTACCAATAGCCATCATTTGTTGAGTTTTTCTTAGGTGCTTGATCCTAAACGCATTACCTGAATCAGTCCACATAAAAAGTTCTGTAAGGTAGGTAGTATTAACAGCCCATCTTATCAGATGAGAAAACTAAGTGGAAAGAAAACATACAACCTAACAAAGAAAATTGCAGGTAATAATGGGAAGAGCTAAAATTCAAATTCAGACAGTCCAGCTCCTGAACCTACATTCTTGACCACTGCCCTATGTTAAATTATGTCATTTAATCTTACAGTAACTCACCAAGATATATATTATTTTGTCCACTTTGAAGATTAACAAAATGAAATTCAAAGAAGACAGGAAATACCTTAAGGCACAGACACAGTAAGTGGCAATGCTCAACTTTATACCCAGGTCTATCAGACCCCATTAAATATTATTTTTAATATGCTTGTGCTCTTGAGGTCAACACAACTACTTCAAAGATTATTATGGGAATTAAATAAGATCATGCACATGCTTTATAAATGCTAATATACTGTACTGAATGTTGAGTTGAATTTCCTGTGAGCACATTCTTATGTCACCACCATGCCTATTAGCACTAGACAAATAGTCTCTAAATTTTAATCCTATACTTCTATTGGTCTGTTTATGGGTTTAAAAATGTAGTAATTTATGTGTAAATTAAATATATGCATTACTGTACTAATAAATCTTGGTTCTGTCACATATTAGCTAATTTTTCCTATGCCAGTTTCTTAACCTATCTGTGCTTCAGCTTCCTGACTCTTTAAATGGGGACACGAGTATATATATTAGATGTTGTGAGAGTTAAAATAATTAATATATGTAGAGCATTTACAATGGTACCTGGTACACAATAAAATGTGTAAAGTACCAAATATAATTACGATTGTGTCTATAAGAAAATACCCAAAAATAAACTTTAAAGAAAATGAGAACTATTTAGCTGAGTTAAATTTTATTGTAGTTTACTGATTAATGATATAAACTTATTTATCTTACCTAAAAATATTACTAATATCACTAATTTTAGCAAGAGAAATAGGATCGAACATGTTCCACTGCTTTTGAAAGTCTGGATATAACATTTTGTGATACAGTGATTTAATGACCTGGTTCTAAATTTATTTTGGTTTTTGATTTTAATGACTGCCTAGTTTAAAAATATACTTCATAAAGAAACAGGCCCTTATGGAAAAAGCATATTCATATACAAGTGTTGATATTTGATCAATAGATTTCCATCTTCTATAATGTTAATCTCTTTTTTTACAAATTAATGGAAGGTATGTAATATTTATATTTTTTTAAAATGGTCTTAAAACCTACTTAAAGTCTTCATTTGTAAGATTTTTAAACATATTAGAATATTCAGTTTCAGAGCCTTATTAATATTGAAATATGAGTTTTATAGGTAAAATAAATCAGTCAATCTCAGGAACAAAAATCACATAGTGATGGGAATATTTTTAAACATATGTTTTCAAAATTATTTCTCCAAAACATAACTTTTCTTCAAAAAGCTGTTATTTTCTCATTTATTGTCAAAAATATCACTTTCACTTCAAAAAGATTGGAGAGGTGGGTATATTTTGTCAAAAAAAAAAATGCTGTTAGATAAAATATCATCAATAGCCAATGTTTGTAGCTCACGATATATCTGAAAGAGTCCAAACCAGGAGGGGGCATACTGTTCTTCCATTTATTTGTTGTTATTGTTGGTTTGAATATTAGGATCATTTTGACCAGCAGTTTCTTTATAGGTAATATTTTAAGTCACTCGTACATTTTAAGAGTGTTAATTTATCATAATCAGTAATATAGCGCATAAATCTATTTCACCAATAGCATATAAACTGTAATATGTCACTATATGTTCAGAATGAGGTAGTCACCACCAACTCTGAGTTTTAGAGCTCTCATTCCTCTTGCAGACCATGTGACACAGAATCATCTTCCTTACTGATTAAGTGATGGAGCCAGTATCAATCATATATTAAATATTTAATATATTTAAATACTTAATATATTTATATATATTTAATCATATATTAAATATACTAAAGCTTAGTGCATTTCCATTTTCTCAAAATAAAATCTAAATAGAGACTGAAGTTCTAATATTTTCTTCAGGCACCTCAAGGGATATAGCCTTGCACATCCCTAGAATGTGCACGCCCTATTTTGGAAATGACAGCACTAAGCTGTCTCATGCCAACAGTGCCACCATGTGGTCACAAAAGAATAATATGATTCATGTTTTTTCTCAGACCTCTATTCTTCCCACTAAGGAGACTCAAGCCCTCACAGCTTTCCTCTTTCTGTCCTTCACTATCCTTATTATAAAACTCAAACATATTAGTACACACACACACACACACACTTTTAAACTCCATTTCTCTCTTGTTCCACTCTTATATTCCCCCATGAATGTTCCTCTTTCCCACTCTTTTTTTTTCTGTGAACTGAAAAATTACTCTAACCATTCCTTATAAGCACAAAGGTAGTTATTAGTCACACGCCAGCGGTAGAAACTATCCATTTTCATCTAAAATTAAACAAGCACCAGGATTCTTAATTTTAAAAGCTTCTGTAGATTTTTAGACGGCTCCTTCAGAATTACTATTTTTCACTTAAACTTCTACCCACATCATCATCTTCTCTTAATTGTATCTGTTTCCCTTAAACATTCGCATTCAAAAGACATGTTTCCATCTTTTTCCAATTCAATTTGATATCATTCTGTTTCAGGAGTTTCCGGTTCCTGGAAAGATGGAGTAAGTACAATCCACTCTGCCTCTCTCACTAAATGCAGCTCTAAAACCTGGACAGGATGTATGAAACAGCTACATGAGTACCCTGAGAAGTAAACAGTAATGGGAAGATTTGGAAAGAAGACCACCATTTGAAGTACCACCAAACCAAAAATTACCAAGTGGCAATTTTTTCATTCTTTTCTCCTCTGGTATCTCCCAGCCTGAGCACAGTGCAGCCTGAAACCCAGAAATTAGTATCAGCACAAACAGAGAGCTCCAGAAGAAGCCCTTAGATCTGCCCCGAGGAGTGAAAAGAGAACTCTAACACTGGAATAAGAGAGTGTGTAAATTTTCCTCATTTTTTTTTTTTCTGTCTTCTCATAACCCAGACCCCAAGCAATGTCATGGTGGTGGTAGCAGCAGCCCCTTTGGGAAGCCCACTGAGTGGGTAGAGTGTTGGGGGTCCTTCTTCTCTGATCAGTGAAGCTGTAACTCCAAGAGGGTGGGGTGACTCCCCCTTGATTTTTATTCTCTCTCTGTCCTCTGAGCAGTTGGCCCTGGATGTGTCCAGTCATGAATATGTGCAGCAGGGCAGGATTAATGAAAGTCTCAGCTTTCTAGCTAAAGCAGTGAAAGGCAGACACCCAGAGAACAAGTATCTATAGATTGCAGAGGAAGGAGACCAAGGAAGCGACCCCATAAAGTTACTCATGAACTCCTAAGTGTTCCCCCTATTTGTCCATGCCTGGATGTGATCTTAATCAACACTTCACAGAATTTAAGAACCATACAGGCAGTCCACTGCCTACATTGCAGGCTGACCCCGGGGTGGCGCACTAGTGACAAATCGTAATGGAACTGCCAAGTCTTTAAAATCTGAACTGACATTGGAACTACAGCCTGCAGAAGGCAGGCTGGAACTTGTAGCCTGAACCTACCCAGGTCAATTGCCTGATAAAACAAGACTAGCTATGTTTTCAGTTTAAAAGAGGATTTAAATGAGGTCAAGAGTCTCCCAATATAATATATGAAATGTGCAGAATACAATTCAAGATTACTCAGCATGTAAAGAACCAGGAAATCCTCAATCCACATAGGAAAAGACAATCAACAGACAGCAACCTCAAGATGACACAGGGTTATGAACTGAACTGTGTTCGCGCAAAATTCACAGTTGAAACCCTAACCACCAGTAGTACCTCAGGAAGCGACTACATTTGGAGACAGAGCCTATAAAAAGGAGATTACGTTAAAATAAGGCCATTAGGGTTAGCTCTAATTCAATCTAATCGGTGTCCTTATAAGAAAAGGAAACTTAGACACACAGAGAGGCACTAGGGAGGCCTATGTACAAAGAAGGACCACATGAGACACAGTAGGAAAGCAGCTGTCTGCAAGCCAAGGAGAGTGGTCTTGGAAGACACCAAACCCCTAGCACCTTAATCTTCAACTTCCAGCCTCCAGAAGTGTGAGAAAATAAATTTCTGTTTTAAACCACCCAGTCTATGGTATTTTGTTAGGGCAAACTAAGCAAAGTAATGCACACTGATATTATGATTTTCTGGTGAAGACTTTAAAACAGCTGTTTTGAAAATGCACTACAAGCAACAGCAAATATTCCTGAAACAACTAGAAAAATAGAAAATCTCAGCAAAGAAATAGAAAAGAATTGAATGGAAATTTTAGAATATAAAGTACAATAACTATATATATATATATACACACACTCACTAGATGGACTCTGAGATGACAGGGAAAATAGTCAGTGAACTGAAAAATAGATCAATAGAACTCATCTAATCTAAACAACAAAGAGAAAAGAGATTGAACAAAAATTAACAGAGTCACAGAGACTGGTGAAGAAAAAAAAAAACAAAAAAGTCCTAAAATAAAGGTCACTGAGTCCCAAAAATAGAGGAGAAACAAGATGGTGCTTAACAAAAAAACCCAAAAAACCCCCAAAAAACAAAAATAAAAAAGGGGGGGCAGAATAATGGCTAAAAAATCCCCAAATTTAGCAAAAGACTTAAACCTACAGATTCAAGAAGCTAAGCAAAACTCTTTCAGGAGAAACTCAAAGAAATCCACATACAGGCACATCATAATCAAACATTTGAAAACCAACAAAGAAAAAAATCTTTAATGCAACCAGAGAGAAACGACACCTTACCTATAGGAGAACAATTCAAATGACAGATTTCTTAACAGAAACCATAAAAGACAGAAGAACTGGAGTTCTTAGAAATGATACTAAAAGCATGACTCATAAAAAAATTATAAGCTGAACTTCATTAAAATTAAAATCTTTGCTCTGCACAAGACATTATTAAGTGATTGAAGAGACAAGCTACAAACTAGAAGAAAGTATTTTCAAATTAGATCTCTGACGAGATATATAGATATAGATATAAAGAACTATCTAAACTCAACAGTAAATAAACAAAAACCCAATTTTTAAAAAAATGGACAAAAAGAACCAGATACTTCCTTAAAGAATATACAGGTGTGGCAAATATGCATATGAAAAGATGTTCAACGTAACAAGCCAGTAGAGAAATGCAAATTTAAAGTATAAGATGCCACTACATACCTACTAGAATGGCTAAAATAGTTTTTTTTTTTAATTTTAATTAATAATAAGCAATTGTGAATATGTGGAGCAACTGAACTCTTGAATATTGCTGGTAGGAATGGAAAATGGTACAGCCACTCAGCTTGGCTGTTTCTTATAAAGTTAAGCACACACATATTGTATGACTCAGTAGTTCTACTCCTGGGCATTTCCCCTTGAGAAATAAAATCTTGTATTCACAGAAAAATCTGTTCATGAATGTTTATTCTCAATTGCCAAAAGCTGGAAACAATCCAAATGTCCCTCAACCAGAAATTGAATAAACAAGCTGTGGTATATTCACACAATGAAATACTACATAACATTAAAAAGAAACAAACTATTGATACAGGCAATGATATGGATAGATCTCAGCAGAATTATGCTGAGTGGAAACAAAAAACCAATCCCCAACAGTTCTACTGACATAACAATCCCGAAGTGACAAAACTACAGTGATGGAGAATGAAGCACATCAGTGTGTGTCAGGGTCAGGGGTGGGGCTGTTGTTTTAAAGGAATATCACAAGGTAGTTTGGAGGGGGCACTGTAGCTATTCTGTATCCTGATTATAGAGG
This sequence comes from Hippopotamus amphibius kiboko, assembly GCF_030028045.1. NCBI lineage: Eukaryota > Metazoa > Chordata > Mammalia > Artiodactyla > Hippopotamidae > Hippopotamus > Hippopotamus amphibius. The sequence continues at coordinate 160,856,210 of NC_080190.1, read as the reverse complement.
TAGTTACCTAAATCACACATATTAAAATTCAAAGAACTATATACCCAACAGTCAACTTTCCTCTATGGTAATTTAAGAAATGAAATTAATAAATGAAAAGAGTACGTTCTTCTGTTTTATTTATTCATTTGGTAACATTATTACTTTTCCAAAATTTGTATTGCCAGTTGTCAGTTACATGGTTGGAAAAATGAGCCTTTGTCAACTAGCCTAGAAATCTAAATACAATTTTTCACACTAGTTTTAGGGAAAAAACATATTTTGAATTTCCATCATTACTTGACAGTGAAGGATAACTTCAATTCAGAAGACAAAGCAGCAAGATGAGGGCCAAGCTGAGACTAAGATGAAGGTAAGTAAAGAGAGTCCTGGCAGGAGAGCGTATCCAAGCAAGGTGAGTGGGTGTGGGCCCTCCAGGAAGAAAGGAGACTTCCTAAGAGGGAAACCATCAGACCTGAAGGGAGTTTGAGCTTTCAGTTAGTGGCTTATTTACCTGAAAGAGACGGAGGAGACTGTTTCAAAAAGAAAGAGACAGACCTTTTAGTCACCAAATTTTATGATAGTGTGACTACTCTGTCCCACCTGTTTCGGCCAGTTCAGACTGCTGTCACAGAATACCACAGACCGGGTGGCTTCTAAACAACAGAAATGTATTTCTCACAGTTCTAGAGGCTGGAAAGTCCACGTTCAAGGCTCCAGTAGATTCAGTGTCTGCTGAGAGCCTGCTTGCTGACGCATGAGGACAGCGCACTGTGTTTTCACCGGGCAGAAGGGGCGAGGGAGCTCTCTGGGGTCTCCTTCCCAGGGCACTAATCCATCCGTGAGGGCCCTGCCTTCACGACCTCATCACTTTCCAAAGGCCCAGCTCCTAATACCAACACCTCCACGGTTAGGATTTCAGCATGAATTTTGGGGGAACACAAGCTTCAGCGGTTACGGTAAATTCTAGAAATAACATTTTTTTTTACCGCAGATATATAAACACACATATGCACATATATATATATATATATATACACATAATACATATATTATGTGCAGTCAGGATTTCAACATACGAATTTGGGGGGGAGGGGGACATGAGCATCAGTAGTTACAGTAAGTTCTAGAAATAATACTTTTTTTTAACCACAGATATATAAACATATATATACATATACACATATAAATAAATAATATATATATTATGTGCGGTTAGGAGTTCAGCATATGAATTTGGGGGAACACAAACATCAGTAGTTACGGTAAATTCTAGAAATAACACTTTCTTACCACAGATATATAAACACATATATACATAGCACATACATTGTGTGCCATTAGGATTTCAACATATGAATTTTGGGGGGACATCCGTAGTTACGGTAAATTCTAGAAAACATTTTTTACCACAGATATGTAGACATGTATATGCATAGGTACATATACGCACATACATGTGCACACACACATACAGTACATAACACATGTATTACGTGCCAGGTGGGTGAGGACGACGGGCCCGGCGGCGAGCAGAAGCGCGGGAAGCGCTCGGGGTGGGGGAGGGGTACCCACCTGCCCCGCGGATCCGAGGGGAGACGCCTCCCGCCCCGACCGCTTCAAGGTGTTTCGCGTCCACAAGTTCAGAGCGACGCTTGGGAAGAACCGGCTCATCATCTGGGCGAGAAGGTTCTTCGGACGTGGCCTGGGGGCCGCGGTCCAGTCCACGGTCTGGCAGGTCTCTGGGGGCCCGAGTGGAGAACCTGACAGAAACCTGTGCTTTTCTTACAGATTTTTGTCTCAAGTCCAAGTCGCCGCAGGAACAGCCAATGGCCCGAGCCCGGAGGACAGAGCAAAACCCCGGCGGGGGGACTGAGCGGATCCCACAGCTTCCCCGTCAGCTTCTCCCAGCTTCTCCTGGCACCTTGCGGCGGGGTCATGCAGAGGGCGTGACCGCAGGTTGACCCCGGAGCTGGCCCGGGCCCTGAGGCTTCTCGCCCTCCCCTGGCCTTGGAATGGACGCCCACCGTTCCTGCCCACCGAGGGAGCCGCTTTCAAGGACGCAGCTTTGAGAGAGTGGGGTGATGTTGAGCCCCTGTGGATAGTGCAGGACACTGAATGCCCTTAAAGCCTCTCCGTACACTTGAGATTCTGGAGAGCAGGGGTGGAGAGCTACCTGCCAGGGTGAGCAATTAGCATGTGATCATCGTCTGTATAAATAAAAATATTTGTAGTTAAAAGAAAATATATATAATTAAAATTATAATGAAAGTTGATATTCCTTACAAGCCTGTCATGGATTTAAAAGTATTATGAAAGTTCACTGAGACTCTTCCATTCAAACAGTGGAAACTAAATCCCTTTATCTTGAATATGGACTGGACTTAGTGACTTGTTTTCAACAAATAAATGTGATGAAGGTGATGTTATATGACTTCAGAGTTTGGGCCATAAAAAAAGATACACCCTGTGCCTCCCCCCACCCCCCCCCCCCACTCCCCACTCTCTGCGTCTCTATGTTCTGACTGGGGGAAGGACAGCCACACGTCATGAGGCTTTTCAAGCAGCCCGGAGGAGAGGCCCACGTGGAGAGGGACTGACACGTCCCATCAACAACCAGCACCTATGTAAGCAGGCCCATGTGAGACGGCCACCTTCAAAGGGGATTCTCTAGCCACAGCCAAACCTTCAGAGGACTGTGGGTCCAGCCAACATCTTATTGCAGCCTTATGAGAAACCCCACGCCAGAACAGCCCAGCCAAGCTGCTCCTGAATTGCGAAGTCACGGAAATGGTGACGGATAATACATAATCATCACTGCTCTAAGCCACTAAGTTACGCAGCATTAGATAACTAATACAAAGCCTATATGCATCAGGCTTCACATACATTATCTTATCTAATTCTCATAAAGTAGAACATCTCATTTTACAGATGAGGAACCTGCTGCCTGGAATTATTGAAGAATTTATCACATGGTCATGGGAGCTGGTTCACAGCCCAGCTGGGATTTATACTCAGGATAGGGTTATGTAGGTCATATGACTGGGTGTCAGGCCCTGGAGACACAGTCATGGAAACCGGTGAGTGCAGTGTTGATCAGAGGGAGAGGCTCTTGAACAGGAGAGGGGGAGACATCATCAAGTTCAGCTGGAAGAACGGAAGGAGCTAAATTAGCAACATCAGTAGAAACTCTGCAGGTCAGGTTGAACTTGAGGGTAAAGAAAAAGAACTTCAGCAAAGAGAAAAGCAAAACGAGGTGAGAAAAAGGCAGCACTGTGGAACAGTTATATCCTTTTAATAGCAAATGAGAGGGTAGCCAGGGACACAGCAGGAATCAGTTCAAAGTGGAGTAAGAGTCTCTATCAAAGCTACACTGCTCATTTTCTGTTACTAGTTGCCCTGGCGACAAGACCCCCACCTTGTTCTAATGATATTTAAATGAGAAAAGTGCGTGCAAATGAAGTAACCAGTGATTTTATGGGTGCTGATGCTCACATTTGTCTGCTACCTTCACCTTTAGGAGGGCTGAGTAGAATTTGGGAGGGGCTTTGTCCCAGCAAGAGAATAATACCATAAAAGGAAACTTGGAGAATATGACTCATGGTTTGGGGCTCACCCTCCCAGGAAGATCTTCCACATACCCCTGACCTCTTTCTTTCCCTCGTAATCCTGGTAGGAGTCAGTGTTAAGTAATAAAGCCTGCAATTTTTCATGCCTGGTCCATTCTGGTTTTAATCTAAAGGAAATCTTGTAAACCAGGGGTCTAGCTTAGACAGCTGCTCACTTCCAGGACTCTGTGTTAGGGATTAGAATCCTACTGGCTCTGCTGTTTGGACAGCTCTGCCAGCTTCGAGCATCTCTGAGAGTCAGGCTGCCCAGAAAGAGTATATTTGTTTCCTAGGGTTGCCACGACAAAGTACCACACACTGGGTAACTTAAAACAACAGAAATATATTATCTCATAGTCCTGGAGTCTGGAGTCTGAAATCAAGATGTCGGGAGGGCCATGCTCTCTCTGAAGTCTTGTGTAGGGGGGATCCTTCCTTGACTCTTGCTAGCTTCTGGTGGTTTTCTGGCCACCTTGGATGATTCATGACTGCCTGCTGTAGCACTTCAATCCCTCCCTCCATTGTCACATGGAGATCTTTATATGTGTCTATGTGTCCTCTTACAAGAACACCAGACGTGCTGGAGTCTGGTGACCTCAGCTTAACTTGATTACATCTGGAAAAATCATTTTGCAGAGTAAGGTTACATTCTGAGGTTTGGGGTTAGGATCTCTACAAGAGAATTTGGTGGGGTGGGGGCACAATTTAACACATAGCAGAAAGGGAGCAGAATCCGGAGTCGATAGAAATAGGGCAAAGGAAAAATGACCCAAAATGGATATCCCAAGTTGATTCACACTTTATATGCATGCACCTGCACCCTGCAGTCCTTCTTCCCTTAGCTCCTCACATCACTTGCAGTTCCCACAACACCACAGTTAATCTAAGAGATAAGTTGCCAGGCTGCAAGGGTAAAGATTTGGTGTAGCAGGACTCTGCCTCTGCCTGAGTGTGTGACTTTTCCAAGTTGCCCACCTGGGCACCTGATCAATGAGCTTCAGATGAGTGTCCCTCAAACATACAGCAGCTCATGGATCACCTGAGCTTTGGTGAGGCATTCATGCTGGACAGGAGTTTCATCAACACAACAGACAGGCTACTCCCTAGACAAGCTCTGGGTCTCAGGTGTATTTCCAGCTCCCATCATCACATCTGCAACTGATCCTTTAGGAAAGGGAATAGGCAAAAGGAACTCTAGTCTGAAAATACTTAGGGGACAATCTGGAAATGGCATGCATCACTCCTGGCCACGTTCCATTGTCCAGAACTCAGCTACATGATCACGCTCAGATGCTAGGGAGGCTGAGAAACAGTTTCTAGCTAGGTGGCCATGTGTCCAGTTAAAATTCAGGAGTTCTATTATGAAAGTAAAAGGCCAGAATAAATATTAGTAGAAAACTGTCTGTCATACTCTTTATACATATTTTTTATATTGTGAACTTTTTCTGTGTCATAATTTTGAAGATATTATTTTAACATTTGCATAGTTTTCAACCATGTAGTTTTATAACTTATATCATTATTTTCCTCTTGTTGGACATTTACAGTGTTAACTTTTTGACACTATAAATAATGCTGCAAAGAACAAACTCACCAATCTTTGTGTGATTCTCTGATTTTTGCCTTATAACCTCCTGAAAGGTTTTCTTGAGGCCCCCTGACCCAGGTCTCTGATCCAGGGACCAAATTAGCCAGGTCATCTTTGAGAGAAGTGAGTCTCCTCCGGTCTTGGCACATTCTGCCCCTCCCCCAGGCCACCATACTTCATCCAGCTCTTCTTGTAGGCCCAGGGCTGGCTACCAGCAGCAAGCTACTTACTTGGGAGATAATTTGTAGCCAGATGTGCCATTGCTGGATGTTTTCAGAGGGTTTGATCTGAAGGGCTTTCCTTGAGATTGTGTCCCATGCATCTGTACTATTTTTACACATCAACTGTATTTGCACACAGCTTTACAATCTGCAAGATACTTCACCACACATGATCTCATTGGCTGGATCCAACAGTGATTTTTCTGAAACACAAATCTGATACTACCACTTTCATGGTTTAAACCCTTTGAAGAATCCTTGGCACCCTCCTGTTCAAATCTAAATTCCTTAACATGATTTATAAATCTCTCTGACTGACACGTCAATTTAGCTTTTACTAAATAATAATAATAATAATAACCTGATGGATTAAAACAATAGCCATTTATTTAGCTCATGATTCTGTGGTGCCTTGAGCTGGGCTCAGCAGGGCTCACTCATGCATCCTTGGGCAACTGTGGCTCAGTTGTGTGACTCTGTTTCTGGGGATAGTTGTTTCTGGATCCAGTTGTGTGACTGTAGACTGGGGAGGCCAAGAACCTGGAGCAAGCATCCCTCATCATCCAGGAGGTTATCCAGGATGTATTAAAATGTCAGTGTCAGTTTCCAAGAGTAGCAAAAAGCTTCCATGTACAAACATTTTTCAAGCTTCTTCTTGTATCCCATTTGTTCATTTCTCGTTGGCCAAAGCAAGTCCCATAGTCAACTCAGAGATGGGAAAATAGACTTCCCCTGTTGATGGGAGGAAAAGAATCTGTGGCCATTTTTACCATCTACCATAACTTCTTTCTCAAGTCTCATCTCTTTTTGTCCCTACTTTCATCTCCATGGATTTGGTTCCAGCCAAACAGAACTGTTTGCAGCTTCCTCACCCTGCCTTGTTCTTTGAGGCTTTTGTTCATGCTAATGCCTTACCTGCTTTGCTCCTCCCACTACTCACCTAGCCAGCTCCTGCAGGTCCCATACTAGCAGTCCTTTCCAACAGGAAGACTTCTCTCATCTCCAGACAGGGGTAGATGTTCCCTGCAGTGCTCCCTGTGCTTCCTCTTATAACCCTTACAATGTTCTGTTACAAACGTCTATTTTCTTGTCCACTTACCCCACAAGACTATAAGGTACGTGAGAGCAAGATGTGTTTTCTAATGCATATGTGGTACCTAGTGTCATATAGTAGGAAGCACAAAGCTATTCATTGGTCAACTGATTAACTGCATATGAGTGAAAGAAAGATGTAGGAAAGCTTTTTGCAAATCTATAGACAGATACATCACAATGATGGAATCTTTCAGTTGGAAGGGACCTTAGTTATCTTCTTGTCTATGGATAAATCCTTAGAATAACATTGTTAAAAATTGCTTCTAAGTCCATTGGGCACAGTCACAAGAATGAGAAACTCAACTCTTCAACACAGATAATTCTATTGCTGAATTGTTTTCAGGTTTAAAACTTTTTCTCTCCAGTTGAACCCAAATCTATCTCTGGGTAACTTCTACCTATTGCCCAAGATCTTCCATCTGAAGCCTCAAAGGTAAAGTTAATGTGTTTCCCATACATCAAGCCTCTTCATCCAAGATCTAGCAACTGCTACTTTTAGTATATTCTCACAACTCTCACCATCCTGGTGGCCTTCCTCTGGGCATGCCCAGTATGTGTCTGCTCTTCTTGGAAAATAACATTCAGAACTGGACAGCATATTCCCCTAGGATTGGGAGATGCATCTCTTGGCAAACCAGTCATCAAGACCATGATGGCAGCAATGAAGGTCAGGGGTGCTGGGAATTGTAGCTCCCACAAGGATGGAACTCAGCCCTGAATCAGAACATTAGGATGACATTTCTAAGTGCGTTTAACCTCTATACAGGCACTGGCAGGAGGAAAACCTGAATCTTTCTTAGTTGTTATTATCATTCTTATCCAGGCCAAGGCCCCCAAAAGGCCACATTTGCCAGACTTCAAATACTCTGGTAAAAAGAGGTGAGGGATGTTGACGTGTTCCATCATGAATAGATCACAAGTTTGGAAGGAAACATAGATTGGAGGGGCTTCTCTGGTGGCAGAGTGGTTAAAAATCCACCTGCCAATGCAGGGGACACAGGTTCCATCCCTTGTCCAGGAAGATCCCACATGCCAGGGAGCAGTTAAGTCCGTGGGCCACAGCTATGGAGCCTGTGTACCACAACTACTGAAGCCTGTGTGCCTAGAGCCCGTGCTCTGCAACAAGAGAAGCCACCGCAATGAGAAGCCCGTGCATCACAATGAAAAGTAGTCCCCATTCACCTCAACTAGAGAAAGCCCATGCAGCAACGAAGACCCAATGCAGTCATTAATAAATAAAATAAATTATATATATATATGTGTGTATATATATACATATGCATAGAAACATAGACTAGACAACAAAATGCTTTAGATGCCTGTGTTAAAGGGAAGGGAGTTAATCCCCTAGGGTTTGCATTTCCTCATCACCTCCTGGGCTACTGTTAGGATCACATGTGTGTCATTAGAGCTAATTTTTGTTTGGAGCTTGTCATGTGTCGAGCCAAATGTGTACACACATTTTGTACATTTAACATATGCCTACCTCTACGAACCTCTAAAAGGTTTTGTTATTATGCTCATTTTGTGGAAGAGGAAATGGAGACTCAGAATATTAAAGCGATTTGCCCAGTGTCACAGGGCAAGTGAGTGGCACTACTGAGCCGTAAACCCAAGTCTTTCCAGCTCCAGACTATAGGCACCCAGTGACCCCTCAAGCCATCTTGGTACCTGCAATCCCACATCAAAAGTCAAAGGAATGAGTGATTCCTGTCCCTGGATGTGACTGATGTGAGCTGCCGCAGCTCAGTGACGACAGGGCTCACAGCCACCATGCTCAGCCCTCAGTGGTAAAAGCCTGGCAAGGACTCCCGATTCGGAACAATATGCCATTAGTCTCTCGGGGTTTAGCAGCAGTGACCAGTTTTTGCTGCTCTATTGGCACACTTTCCCAGAGATCAAGTAGAAAGCGGGAAAAAAAAATTAAGAAAAATGAAAACCCACCCCGAAGTGTTATTTTGCTAACAGCCTCAACTTTGTAATAAATAAAGACTGCAAATGGGAAGAGAATACATAAAATGAAAAAAAAAAGCTGAGTGAATCACGGCACACACTGTGTACAATACACAAATATTCATATTAGATTACTTTTTACTCCAACTCCGTGGTTCTCCTGTATGCATTTAGGGCTGAGTGGTTGCGCGAGGCCTCAGTTACTGACACAATTGCGTGTGACTCTTAGGATAGCATGAGGAGGAACTAAGAATGATTAGCACAGGCCTGAGGAACGTCGAATCCCAGTGTAAGCCCCAGGAGCTCAAGCACCCTCTCTGCATTTGCCAAGGAAACAGTAATCCATCTCTTGGTCCTTCCCAGTCAACGGAAACTGAGCTGAGGGAGAAAGCGGAGAAAATCCTTAATCTTAGCAACAGCAGGATCTGGTATTTCAGCTGCAGAGCTTAAAGAAAAGAACAAAACGAAACGAAACAAAAAGCCTTGTTGAAAAGTTCAAATCTAGGTAACCAGTTTCTGAAAGAGTCTTTTGTATGACTGGGGAGATGGGCCGTGTGGGCAAAAAGGAAGGAGGACCAGGCAGGGAGGAGCCCTGCTTTCCTGCCTGGGAGGGGGTGGGCTCCCCTTCTGTGGGGAGAATGTGGCTGTATGGCTAAGGGCTGGTACAGACTGTCACAGCACTGATGGGCAGGCCAGCAGAGGGAGGCCAGTGTGCCCGGAGTCTCAGCTGGCTCTCAGGGGGCAACATTCTTTCCTTTGTTCAGCTCTGGCCTCCTGGTGACCTTGGGGTTAAACTACAGTCAAGCCCAATGGCCATGATAACATGTATCTCACTCCTCTGCGCAGCCCTGAGCTGCTTTCCAGCAAAGACAACATTCTAAATGTTAGCTGTTGGAATTTCCTTAGAATGTGTCGGAATGTTACTCTCTAAGTTATCCAAGCTTGCTCTACCTGGGAAAGGTGTGGTGTGAGTAGTTTGTGTGTGAGTGTGTGTGTTTATACCGTGTTAGGTAATGGTCTACGTGCAAAAATGGATCCTACGTAAACTATTATATAGATAAGAACAGAATGACTTTAAAGTGTTAAATCTAGCTTTTTCCTGTGCCTCATGGACATAAACTCATTACGTCAGCCTTTCCTGCAAATAAGGGTCTCTAGTCCATGGAATTAAAGTTTTCTAAGTATAGCTCTGTGTGCTTACTCCAGTTAATTCAGTAAGCACTTCCTGAATACATACTATGGGGCAGATATTATACTCAGAGCTAGAAATGCCAACACAGCCAATGTAGAGAAGAACAGAGACTCTGCAGTCAGACTGGATTCAAATTCTGGCTCTGCTACTTGGATCTTTGAGAACTTAGGTAAAAAAGTTGAAATTTCTGGTGCTTCAGTTTCTTCATCTGTAAAGTGGGGGTAACAATGCTTCAAAAGGCGATGGTGAGGATTCACTAAGATACATTCAGGATTCATAGTAAAACAGTGTCTGGAATCCAGGAATCTGGGGCAAGTGTTTGCTGGTATTAAATCTCAGATGCTACTTGCAGAGAGGGCACAGCCTAACAGGGAGCATCTTGGCAAGTTTTCTGCCCATTTCCTGCCCCTCCAATAACCCAAAGACCCCTTACTCTTTCAAGAACCACTACTTTAGTGACTAGTAGCATAAATCACATTTTCTTCATAATAGCATGTTCACACGCTACCAGGAATGGCAAAGAAAAGATGATAGGAGTGCAGGAAGTGGGACAAGTTGCAAGAAGTATTTGAGCATTCCTCAGGAGAGGAGAAACAAAACTTAACCTTCCTCTTATACCAAAGGAAGCACAGACGTATTACCTGGGCTTGGGTGGGGACAACATATATAACCCTCTATTACTCCAGATAGGTCCTACTTCATGTGCTCAGCCCTAAATCACTGACAACGCTTTCACTTTTGACCTAGAAACAAGAAATACTAATAATCTTGGCTAACTTTCATTAAACACTTGGTGCCAAGAACTGTGATAGCCCTTGATGCTATTTCATCGTTTACTCAGCTGAGCCACGCCGTGAATGTGTTTGTACGTGATGTTTGCCCTACACAGCCATGCCCCCACCCCGCCTTCCACTTTGCTCTCTGCCCTGGGATGTTGGTCTGCACAGATTAGATTGCCTCCTCTCATGTCCTCCAGCTTCTACTTGGGTTTGGCCAATGAGGAGCCTTAGGAGAGCAGGATTTTGGAAAAAGGAAGGAAAGTCAAGTCAGATTGCCCTCTGCCTTCTGTAAGTCATTTCTGGTGCACTAAGGTCATGACTTTTCTCAGAGACCTTTCTTAAGGAGCTCTTCCCCATTTTGGTTCCTGTTCTTTCTTTCTCCCCTCTTTCCTACTGGCTTAGGAGTGTCCACAGCTCTGTGCTGTTAACCTGGGTTCCCTCATTATCTACAGGGGTTTCCTAAACCTTTCACACATCTATAATTTCTGCTTTTTGAACAAGTCCTGTTTGAATGATCCTTTCCTGAGTGCAGTACCTATATCCTGTTGGGATCCTGGTACACAGATACTATTATTATACTCATTTTGCAGATGGATCTAGAGGGGTAAAGCAACTTGTCCAAGACCTCATAGCTAGTCAGTGGCAGAAATGGATTTCAAAACCAAACTTGTCTAAATCCAGAGCCCACATTCTTAACGGCTGTACTGTAGCCATGACAAACAGTTCTGGACAATGCAGGTGAGCTGGGAAGCCTGGGAGTTGCAGCCTCGAGCAACTCCTCATGGAAACCTGCAGCAGGCAAAACTACACAGTACAGGCAGTTTGCATACCTCTCAACCTCTTTATCAGGCAGGGGGCTAGTGCACTTGAACTTGGGGTGAAATACAAACATCCTTGTCGGGTCTCCTCATCCTGGAGTCACCCTATGATATTGGGCAGAAAACATCTGCTGGTGCAGAGAGGCTGCAAAGAGCTGTCAGATCTCACTCACATTCAAATCCTGGCTGGTAGTTACATTCCGGGGCCCTTTGGTCTTTCTCTGATTGTCCTGGATGAACTGAGAGGCTCCCATTGGGGCAGAGCCTTATTTAAAATAGCCAACCAGACCAGAACAGGCAATGATTAATTTTTTATCCAAAAGGAAGAGCACAGCTACTTTTGCCCCGAACATTTAATTCATTCACTAGACCCCAGGAGAATTCATAGCAGGAACTAACTGAAGATGTCACTTGCATCTAAGCAGGACTGCCCTCCGCATGCTGGCTTCTGTCTTCCACCTCAGGAAGCTCAATGATCTTTATTTAATGCTGCAACACTGAGGCTTCCTCTGCAGAGTGAGGAATTTATCATCTCAGGCTTCAGATTAAACAGGGAGGATTTTTTAGCTAAAATAGTCATGTATACATATTCTCATAAATGGTTTTATGATAAAATAAGAAGTCTACTTCCTCTGCCTAAAGTATTAAAAAAAAAAAGAAAAGAAAAAGTTTAAGCAAAGACTCTCAACCATGCCTTCTTCCAAAGAGTTCTGTTACCTCTTATCTCCATCTTGGCCCTTGCTGCCCTGAATTGTATTACAGGTCATCCCCTGCACCAGAAAGCGAGGTCCTTGTAGGCAGGTCACGTGCCTCTTTCATCTCTGTGCCCCCAGCCCAGCACAACACCTGGAACACAGAAGGCTCTCAGTCAGTATTGTGGGATGAAGAGACACATGGATGCCCCCAGAGCACCCTGCAAGGACTGTCATCAGTGTATTATCCAATTATATGTTGACCCATCAGCCTCATCCACAAAGGCAGACACCATATTTCATTCAATTTTATACCTCCTTATGTTTGGAGCATCATGACTGCTCAAAACATGTTACACAGAAAAGTTGGTAACAGAGATGTAGCAAACAAGAAATAAAGCTTCATTAACTCTTGCTTTCCAGTATTCCTTGGAGATATTTGTCCAGCTTCTTGGGTTGGTGTCTATGGGCTGAATGGTTGCAATTATGATTGCAATCATAATTGACTTTCTGGAAAAGGTAAAGCTATGGAGACAGAAAAAAACTTAGTGGTTTCCAGGGCTTCAGGGAAGGGATGAATAGATGGAGCACAGGGCATTTTTAGGACAGTGAAACTATTCTATGTGATACTATAATGGTAGATACATGACATTATGAGTTTGGCAAAACCCACAGAGTGTACAACAAAGAGTAAACTCGAAACTATGAGCTTTAGTTAATGTATCAATATTGGTCCTTCATTTGCAATAAATGTATCACAATAATGTAAGATGTTATTCACAGAGGAAACTGAGGAGGATGGAAAAGGGGTTTATGGGAGCTCTGTGCTTTGTATTTACTGTTTCTGTGTATCTGAAGCTGTTCTAAAAATGTAAAGTTTGCTAACTAAAAAAAAAATCTGCATCCTAGCTGGTCACTCAATATGTAAAATATAAGAATAGAGGGGAATTGGCTCAAGTAGAGGTGTAGTCCCCTCCCCCTCCACTTTACATCCACAATCATCTCAGATCTCATTTTCCACCTCTTGGGTCCCTGAGTCACCACCATGGAAAAATCCCCGCTGTTCTAGGCAGTCATTTGAAAACTGCTCTTGTTTTACCTACCCCCACCCTCACCCCACCCCAGCTCCCACCCCCACTCCTGGCACCATAAATGTACCTGAACAATTTGAACTAGCTCCTGGCTCTGTAGCCCAGCTTGACACCCAGGGAGTCTTTTTGTGGCTTCTTGTGGACCTCTGCACAATTTGCCTGATTTAAACTTTTCTCGTTTTGGCTTGTCCACTGCTTTCAATGAGAAATCCCTGTTTGGGCCCAACTATCTCTCATAAATTCCCATTCAGGACCAGGAGTAGGGGAGATGAAATGGCCAAGGAATGCAGGGAGAAGGGTGTGAATTAATTTTGAACTGGGTGTATGTGAAGCCAGGCTGTTTTCATATAAGTCACAGCCGAGACTCCTCAGCAATCCTGCTGATAAACACACCCTAATTGCCAACAAAGAATCTAAAAGAGAACTGAATAATCCCTTGAAGGCAAACCAGAGTGTGTTAACTGAAAGTGGTGACACCACAATTACTAGCAAATGTTTACTGGGCAGAAGGGGTGCCTGTGAAACGCCGCAGGGCACCAAGACAGTGAGGAGCAGTTTCCATCAATTAATGAAGTGCTTCTGAGCAGAAGTTGTGTCTAGAAGGTTTCTGAAATAAGCCAAGGCTACACCAGCTAAGGCCCCTGGGAAAGGGGAACAAACTCTCTCTTTGGCAGCAGGGAGGCAAGAAGTACAGCATCTCCATGGCTACCCAGGAGAGCCTCCCTCAAAGCCTTTCAGGAATCTCTACTATTTGTGGAAACTGGGTAGCATGCCCCAAAGGCCAGCATTCCTCTGCTCTCCTGCACTTTCAGTGGTGGTCTCTTTTAACTTTCCCTCCATCCAATTAAAAAGCGAGAGTGAGCCCTCAACACTCCACTGATGCTGGGGACCTTAAATGACACTCAGCTGGGATTCTTCCATCAGAGACCCCTCCATGCCCCCGCCCCACCCCTCACATGGCAGAGGCAACCCCAGTGATTTCTGTTTGCCACAAATCCCGTATATTCACAAACCCTGATGTGGAACTGTGTCAGCATGCTTTTAAATTCCTAGCAGGATGGGAGGAAAAAAATAGACCCTCATTGATGTGACCAATGTGCACATTAAGGATGCAAGTTTTTCTTCCTTTGCTTTTTGTGTTCTGTTTTCCCAACACGATCTCTGAGGGAGGTGAGTGACAAGTAGTGTAATCTCTATTGTGTATTTGCCACAAAGAACACTCAGCTGGAAACCTTCCCATGGGGGCCAGTGGTGGATGTTAATCTGCATTTTTTTCAAAGAAAATAAGGAAAATGTGTAGATTGGTTTAATAAGGTAATGTTTCAGAGAACAATAGAAACTGATTTTTAAACTAGCTTCAGTTCTTATTAAATCCAGACTCTCCCAACCAACTAACGAAACAAATAATTAAAAAAAAAAAAATCCAAAAAGAGAGTCTGTGAGGTTTTCTGTTCAATGGTCCCCGACACTGCACACCTATTTGTCTTTTCTGGGCAGTATATCTCCATTATTCCAGAAGGGATCTCAATTCACTTTTAGAATGGTGTCTCTAAAATTGCTCCTTCTGCAGCCTCTCTCCAAATATGAAGTTCTATTGGGAGTTGCCGATGATCGCATCCCAATTTCTTAGCCTCGGGGTGAACATCTGACCCACAGCAGACCAATCAAAGTTCTTCCCAGTGATTTTCAGAATAGAATTAAAAAGGAAAACACATTTATCTTTGGGTGGGAAGCTGAGGAAGTGATTTTTGGATTCCAGATTTAGGGGAAGTGGTTTATGTAAAGGAATGAAGGTGACACACAGAGTAAGGCAAAGATATGACAAGGAGTCCTCTGCAGACATTCAAGTCCTTGGTCTAGGGTATACGTGATAGATTGATACAGTAATGGGCCCCAATAAGTCTTGCCTCCTTGTACACACAACCTTGCACAGTCCCCTTCTGCACTGACTCATGTCTTGGCCAAGTGACTTGCTTTGGCCAGTAGGACATCAGCAAATGCAATACAAGCACAGGTTTAAAAAGCACTTATCTCTTGGGACCTACGCTTTCTCTTGCTGCTTTCAGAATGTAATCACCGTGTGAAGAAGCCCAGGCTAGCCTGCTAGAGGCAGATGTCCCAGCCAATATCCAGAAACAATTGCCAGACAAAAAGAAGACCATCACAAACCATTTGGTCTCAGTCACGCCGCATGTGAGACACCAGAGATTGTCAGAAGAGCCACCAAGCTAAGCCCAGTCCAGAATGATGACTCTTAGCTCACAGATGA
The DNA here is from genome assembly GCF_030028045.1 of Hippopotamus amphibius kiboko. Taxonomy (NCBI): domain Eukaryota; kingdom Metazoa; phylum Chordata; class Mammalia; order Artiodactyla; family Hippopotamidae; genus Hippopotamus; species Hippopotamus amphibius. The sequence goes on along the minus strand of NC_080190.1, from coordinate 160,840,922 downwards.
GCAAATGAAGTGGTGCTGATTTATTTCACCAAGTTTTGGAGGGGTTTGTTGCTCAAAAACAAATAATTTGCTGCTCTCTGAAACTGTCCTACTGCCACGTGAAGAAGGTGACTGTAGGGCAAGAAACCATGCAGAAAGAAAAGCCCAGGTGTCCCAAACGTCCCAGCCATCCCAGCCATCTAGCTAAGGTCATAGCAGTAACACTATGCCCAGGTGATACCACATGGAGCAGAGATGAGTCTTCCAGGTGAGCCCAGCCCAAGTCATCAATCCACAGATTCATCATCAAATAGATATCTGTCTGAACTTTAAACTTAAAAAGTCACTGGGTTTTGGAGTGGCTTGTTATGAAACAAAAGCTAACTTATACAGCCTTCTTGTAGCCACTCCATCCTTGCTTTTCTCATAAAGGCAGTATATTCCCCATTTGCCCAATTTGCTGTGCATGATTATTAAGTACTTTCCTAATATCCAATCACTACTTTTCCTTTGACTACAAAATCCTCATTTTGTGTAGGGAGGCAATGTACCCAACTAACTACTCACTCTATCCATTTCTCTTGCAGCTAGATATGGTAATGTGACATAGTTGAAGCCTTAAATAAGGATATGAATAATTGATGAGATGGACCACACCCATTCCACTTTCCACCTTCTTTCTTACTAGAATACAGATGTGATGAGTGGGGCCACGGCAGCCATTTTGAGTAACTGAGTTAAAAAAAAAAATGAGTAAATGAGCCACAGATCAGTCCAGCAACAAATGTCTGGTGTATAGAGCCATCTTATTTTCAAAAAAAAAAAAAAAAAAAAATTCCTAAATTCAGTTCAAATCTCCCAATACCCCTAGATATTCTCACTTCAGCCAGGTGTCAAGATGAAGAGTCCAGCTTATTTCTTAACTGATTAACTGGATACTGATATTCATCACTCCCTCTGGTTAATCTGACCTTTCCTGGCTGAGGCTGGAGGAATTTCCCTCCTCTATAGCATTTCCATCCTCCTCACTTCCGAGTGTCTTCCATCAATCTGCTTCTCTCCATTGAACCATAAACAGCCTCCAACCGTATCATAAATACTCTGAGTTAATCACATTCAGAAACAATCATTCATTTATAGGAACCAATTCAGAAACATCAGAGTGTAAGACAGACAAGGGAAAATTGTTTTTGGGTTTTTGTTTGTTTGTTTTAATAGTTTATAGTTTTGAGTAAGGAATCCATATCCATGATTAAAAGGTTCAAATATTATAAAAGAGAATGTAATACAAAGTTATTCTCTTTCCCGACTCTAGCCTTTAGATCCCTACTCAGAGGCAACCATGATTATGAGCTTTTTGGGTAAATTTACAGAAATAGTGTATACTGGAAAATTCATGGGAAAAACAAACATAAATGTATATATCATCCTTTGTTTTCCACAAAATGTAATATGTTATACACATTGTCTGCACCAGGAATATAGAAAGCATGACTAATAAGATTAATAAGAGACCTTAATAATCTGCAAAGTCCTATGTAGGAGAAGCCTAGAGTCTGGGTGATATTATCTGCAGTATAAAGAATTGTATCCTGTCTCTTGTGTCTCTGGCTGCACACAGATGCTCTCTTGATGGCTGTATCTATGTGTTTGTGTACATGTGCATGCATGTGTGTCTGCCTTACTCTGCACACAGCTGTGGCCACACACATCTTTGGGGAGCAATCCATTCTCTATCACATCAGCCTGGTCACTCATTAGTCCTAGACTGGACTTCTGGTGCCTGGGTTGAATTGCCCCTGGAGGGACTCATGATAGTGACTGGCTCTCTGTTAATTTTTCTCATGCCCAAGTCTGTGTGGCAACATCTCAATTTGTTGGGGAGTCACCCCTGACATTGCTCAAGCCTTGGGCTGCCCATCTTCTCCTCCTGCACTTCTGATACCCACAGACAAGCAACCTGTGGGATCCTAGTCCATCCCTCCCCCAGTTTTACAAATGGGAAACATGGGGCCTAGTCTAGGCTCAGGGAAGTCCCCAAAGGAACATGGGGGACCTGGAGTCATGACTCTAGCACCAGCTTGGACACAGTGGGGTTGGATGTCAGACAGTAATAGGTTTGAATCCTGGCTTCATTACATGAGAGCTGTGTTTTCTTGGTTCTGGAGCACCAGTTTCAATATCTATAAAGTAGGATAATAAAAATTACATACAGATTGATTAGAATTATTTTTTAAAGGCAGAATACCAAATAGTAAATATTATAGGATAATGATAATTTTCCAAATTTTAAGTTACATTCCTGTGTTTCTTAAAGAGGTTCACCCTCAGAGCTCCAGCTTTCTTTCTTATTTCTGTAAACATTATTAGCACATATAGAACAGCTTACCCATAAGGGATAGAAAGATTATCAAGACTCTGCCTTTGTCTTCTAGAGGAAGAAGGTGTGGCGGAGATAGCCAGCCCGTTCCTACCCTCAGCAAGGGCTTCCTTCACAGGAGGTGTGATGAGACACTCTGGAAACCTAGAACACTTATCTACCTGCTGTTGACAAAATAAAGGGCAGAGGCAGATGTAGGGTGCGTGCGACTGCTTGGACTTCAGGTCAAGATGGTCTGAAATAGGAACACATGTTTCCTGGCATATTTCCTCAGTCTGGCCTAGAGGTCACCCAGTTACTTGATTTCACCCCCAGCTCCTTGCCAGGATTTTCCAGATACCATAGCCCATGCTGCGGCTGCTTTCATTTCTGAGCTTCCAGATGTGCAGGGACACAAGAGTACCCCTTCTGCCCCCAGGCAAATCCTTCCACCTTTCACATTTCGGCCCCAGTGTGACCTCTAGATGAAGTCTCCTAAAATAAGCCTCTGAGGATAATTTGTAAAGCACATGATTCGGCAACAGGGCAAGGAATCCTGCCTGACTTTTTTCCTGACTTCTGCAGATAGGGGCTTACATCACAGCATGAACTTTGTTTACCCTTATCTTAGCACACAAGAACAAAGTATCCCACCCCTGTTATAAATCCAGCAGCCCTGCATCTGTGGGTAGTTTTCTGCTTAAATCTCCAGCAAACTCTACTTGGCTGACTGTTCACTTTTGTTTGCTGCCTTTTCCTGGCTCCAGGCTCACAAAATCATCAGTCTCACTAGAGCACACACTGGCTTTTATCTGTAGAGGTAACAGAAGGAAAGAAAGAGAGCAACCAGAGTCACTGCTGTCACAGAAACCCCACCACCGAGGGCATGTGTCTTCTCTCCCAGCTGAATTGCAGTGGCTCCCTCCCCTTGGCCTGAAATAGCCACCAAGCCCTGGAAAGATATGTCCTTAACAGCCTGGGAAGCCAGCACTTTCCAGCTTTCAGGTCCTCCTGTAGACTCACCCCATTCAGGATGGTTAGTACAGAACCAATAGATGATCCTGAGTGGGGTGAGGAACCTGTCCAAGTAGGCTTAAGCAGCATCGATAGCCCCAAAGCCAAAAGACCTGGATCAGAAAGGGGAAGGGGAAACCCTCTATACAGCTGACAGCTAATTAAACATCAAGCATCAAAGTAAATGTCCTTGGCCTGGGTGCTTATGTCTCAAAAACTATAGGAGGGTCTAAGAAAAAAAAATTTTTTTTTTTTAAATCTTTAGCAATAACAACGATAGCTATGGCACACTTTCCTTATAGAGTGCTAGGCTCTACTGGGTGCTCCCACTTGCCCTTTCCCCTCCAGGTGCATTACCTTGCAGTGCTCACAACAGCCCAGAAGAGGAGTGTACGGTTAACACTAGGGAACTGAAGCACAGAGACATTAAACCATGTGCCCAAGGTCACACAAATGTAAGAGATAGAGCTTGATTAGAATAGGTGGTCAGACTTTGTTCTAAATCAGTGCTTCCCAAGCCGTAACACTCACCAGAATCACCTGGTGATCTGCAGATCTTTGTTCGGCCAGTCAGGGGTGGGGTCTGAGATCCTGCATCTCCGGCAAGCTCCACCCCCAGGTGAGGCCCATACTGCCTGTTGGTAACCACACTTGGAGAAGCAAGGGTTGGTCTGACCCAGCCTTGCACAGTGAAACGTGAGTACCTCTGTTGATCCACCAATTGCTTGTTTCCTGTCCACAGAGGAAGAACAGAAATTGGGAGTGAGCTGCTAGAAATTTTATAACTATTTGACAGTTACTTTATATCTGCTAAATCTAATAATAATAAAAAAATTGGTCTTGTAGGCCATTTTATTATATTCTTACCTCATTCTTCTAATAACATATCTGTTATTTTACGAAGGTATCAGCTCACAAATAGTTGGAAGTTATAAACAAAACACACAAACAAACAGATGGTCCTTTTTTTGCAGATAATTTGAAAATCACTTCTCTGAACTATTGCTACTACACTATCCTGGCTCCCTAACAGATGGGGAGTCCAGGACCAGGGTGCGTGTGGGTGTGTGTCTCTGTGTGTGCGTCTGTGGGTGGGGGTGGGGGTATCTGTGTGAGTCTGTCCCACCTCAGTTCTCATTTCATGTGGGTTCCATTTCCTTATGGTTTTAGGGGCATCCCTGCCTGTCTAGCCTCATGTGCAGATGAAGACTACCATCCCTAAAACTCCCCAAGTAACATGGATTCTAGTTTGCCCCTTCCTGGTTTTGGAATCTCGGCCAAGTCACTCCACCTCTCTGAGGCTGATCTGTAGGATAAAATCCACTCACTGTGTGGCAGGGGTGCAATGATATAAAGTATACAAAGTGCTTAGCACAACACCTGGAACCATCCCTAGCAATCAATAAAGAGCAGATACAATTAGTATTGGGGGAAAAAAACAGCGAGAAATAAATTCATATCAGACATTCATTGATTTATCAGCGTTTTCGAGAGAATGCCCTGATACTCTGCTAAGCACAGGGAAAGCAAGATGCTGCGCTTCTCTCAACAAAATTGCATTAACATTTCTTCTTCAACTTAGAACAGTTAGAGCCCCATTTCTCACAAAAGTCAACAACTACAGTGAAATTTTAATCCTAACTGTTAGGCAGAATAGTGCCCCAAGGCGCTTCAAGATGTCTGATCATCAAGCAGAAATGTAATTATTTTCATTCTGCTCCAGAAACTTAGGCAGGTGTGTGAAGTAACACAGTTTAAAAAGATTTTCAATAACAAGGCCTGAAACAAGGCAGGTTTTATTTAACCTTCAGTTAAGCAGAAATCCAGTTAACTAGGGATTGTCAAGGTGGGAGGGTTCCTGGTTAATGGCTTTAGATTCTGCCTGTAAGTCATTTACATAATGACTCAGGAGGAAAATGTCCCTGGGGCTTAAGGACAAGGAAGGAAAAGGGGTGAGGACAGTATTGCTAAGTGTTGATCTAGTTCCTGACCATGGGGACAGGAATTTGTAGATCGATAGGTGAGGGAAAATTCCCCTGGTGGGAATGGAATCTTTTTGACCTTGCCGAAATGGCAGACTTCATGCTCAGGTTAGTGTTGTGTTTAAGTGCCTGCAGGGATGTAGTGATTCGGTACAGCACACTGAAATCCAATTTATTTATCTTAGTTGGCGCGTCCCCAAAGCTCTAATGACTCAGACCCTCCCACGGTAATACATTCATTTGTCAAATTAGTCAGGGTCCCCAGGTTGTTACTTTTTCCTTCTCCCTGGGCCATCCTTATATGGGAAGTTCAGGTTCATTTTCCCAGTGGGGCCATCTTCCATCAGTCTGTTTCTGCAATCAGTATGGGTATGCTAAATTCTAAGAAACCTGTCTGAAACCCTTGGAATAACTTCTCTGGGTGAAGCATGCCCCACTTAAAGGAGGAGGAAGAGGAAAAGGAAATGCTGAGTTACAGCTGCATTTTGCCTCACCGAGAAGCTCCGTCCCATTGTTTGTGACATCAATAGGACACACAGTGGTGGTTGTGCAAAAGAGCCATGTCCAATGGGCTTGGATTCAGAGCTGCCTGGGTCCATATCCAGTTGATTGGATGACTTGCCGGCTCTGTGATAGGAACAAGTCACTTCTGACATTTCACCTTCTCCAGCTCTAAAATGGGTATTAGGATAATAATAGAAGCTGCCCTGTGAAATTGTGAGGAATGTTGACCAGGTAATGATTACATGTAGTTAGCAAAGTACCAGGCACAGAATAAATCCTCCTGCCATCTCAGAGACAGGACCTCATCTTTTTGCAGGTTCATAGTAAAGAGTAGCATGATATGCTACCTCAAAATAGGCCACTTTGGTACAAGCATTATTTTGAAATGAAGGCAATTGAGAAGAAGCAGATAGAAGAAAAGCTCTCTGCCTTCCCCCTCATTACCTAAAAACAGAACATAAATGTCCCTTGTTAAGGTGTCCTTTTCCCCATTTCTTTCTTTTTCTTTTTTCTTTTTCTTTTTCTTTTTTTTTTTTTTGGCTTGTGGGATCTTAGTTCCCCGACCAGGGATTGTGCCATGGCCCTGGCAGTGAAAGCGCTGAGTCCTAACCACTGGACCACAGGGGATTCCCTCTCCTTCCGCACTTCTGTACCAGGAGCGGGATAACAACCTTATCACTGGAGACAAGATGGCCCCTAGAAAGGGTGAACAAACCTTACTAACCAGCTTTTATCCCCCATTAGTTTCCCCACATATTTGCATTCTCACAATTTGCTGCCTCCAGGAGCTCAAAGTCCTTTTCCTTTGTTTTGTCACTTCTCCACAGAATTATTCTTCTTGGCTAAGATGCTATACAAGCCTAGGTTCTAACGTCCCTTTATCTACTCATCACAGAGAGCTCCCGTGTGTACACGACGCACACATTAATAAACTATTTGTTTTTCTCTTGTTAACCTGTCTTTTGTCAGTCTAATTTGAGGGCCCCAGCCAACAGACCTAAGATCCATAGAGCAAAACCTTTTTTTTTCCTCCGCTACGATAGGTATGTGCAGAGTGCTTACAGCCCCTCCAATCGGCAAGAGCTAGGTCAGCATAGCTTCTGTAATTACATTTTTGGCTCAGTCTCTAAATAAATATCCCTTGTCTGACATTCCCAACTGCTTTTAGGACTCCTAAGGCAAAGGCCCCATTCTATGCACTCCTTAATCCAATACTTCAGAAATGCTTACTGATCATCTACTAAGTTGTTGAAGAGGTGCTAGTTGGGGTGATGGGTCTGCGAGCTCCCAGGGAACAAAGATCAGGTTTCAGTCCCTTTGTTCAGCAAGTGGGAATGGGGGGTGACATAGCGTAGGCGTTCAGCAAGGATTCTTGGAACTGGACTGCCAGGCACAGCTGCTGACTGTGCACTGGTGCACATTCAGCTACAGCCACAGGGCCCAGGGCAGGGCTAGACCCAAGATACGTCCTCACCCTGTAAAGGCGGAACTCCATCGCACTCTCTACTCCAGTCCAGTCAGATAACTCCTTCAATCAACTGGAAATCAACCCCTCGTGCAATGAACTTCAGCAAACTCTTTTATTTGTTCTCCTTACTAGGCTTGATAAGCCCTTCCTGCTTTCCTCTTCATGTGTTTTTTTGTTTTTTCATTTCTCTTCCTTGACCCACTTTACTCCATCAGGCTTCCTCCTGGTTCCACTTAACACTTTAGTTTTGCAAACCTGAGCACATATCTGAAACTCAAAAATCACTTTTCGAAGAGAGGTTTCTCTTAACACATACAAAATGAGAAATATCAGGCTAATCCAAAGAAGGATTTATTTGCTCATTACATATTTGTTAAGCATCTACTGTGGGTAGGACACGATCTTGGACACTGAGGGTGTGACAATGACATGTCAAAGTCTGGACTCCTAGAGAGACAGGCAATGATGAGAAAATAAGCAAATACCACCCTTACTGTAATAGGGGTGTGTAGGAGACAAGCAGGGACTGAGGAAGAATGAGGTGGGTAACAGGATAGTTAACAAAGCTACCTCTCTAAAGACCTGACTTAATTGGAAGCAGAAAGAATGCAAAGCATTTAGCTTGGTGAAGAGTGAGGTGAAGAACATTTCAGGCCCAGGGGGTGGTCATGTCAAGGACTGAGACCATCACTAGCTTGGTGTGGACAGGAAATCAAGGACTGGTGTGGCTGGGGCATGGAAGGTGAAGGTGAGGCCAGATGGATGGTGAAGAGTCAGACTCATGAATGAATGCAAAGGTGATGGCTTCATCACCCGTAGAGGGGACCAAGAGGAGTGCAGAGTGTGAAGACAGAGAGTTACTCTCTGGACAAGACATGTGGTGGGAGCTTACCCCTACTCCATGGCACTGTCCTGTTCCTGGATCTTGGCTCTGCAAATCATTAGCGGTGCTGCCATGGGCAAGATGCTTACGTTTACTCTTCCTCCGCTTTCTCTTCTGTAAAATGAGGGTAAAGATAATAACGCCTACCTCATAGGTGAGGATGAGATGAGTTAGTGCATATAAAGCTTTTAAGATGGTGCTGGATACCGTAAGCACTCAATGTATATTAGCTGCTGCTATCTTGTTTGTTTGTTTAGTATCACCTTCATGAATTCTCTATTATCTGAGGTGAGATTCTCAAGCTTGAAGGTTCAGAAACCCAACTCTGCCAACCCATTGAAAGTGGACTCAGCCCACAAAGTCAGAGACATAGAACCATGTCCCCAGCTTACTGGATGACAGAAAGAACTGCAATTATTAGGTCAATGTGTCATCTTTATAGGCAGGTCTATAGGGGCAGCAGAAATCCTCTCAAAAGGTTGCTCACTTGGCAGGGAGTAGAAGGGAGTAGAAGATGCTTAGTAATGCTAAGGCTGGGAGTTCTGGCTCTGACAGCCAGCCTCGTCCACCTCTATCAGACTGGCAATTCCTTCTTCACAGACCCCACTCTCAATTTTGTGCTGGGGGCTATCTGCTTTACCAGAAGTTGCTAAGAACCCCTGGAGGCTACTTCAGCCCATTTGCTTCCTCTGGAGATTTACGGTCCTCTAGAGATAGGCATTCATTCTTTAGGTACTGTCTTAGGCAGCTTGGGCTACCTAAGACGGTACCTAAACTGGTGGCTTAAACAATAGAAACTGATTTTCCTAAGTTCTAGAGCCTAGAATTCCAAGATCAGAGTGCTGGTATGTCAGGTTCTGGTAAGGCCTTCTTCCTGGCTTGTAGACAGCCACCTTCTTGCTATGTCCTCACAAGTCAGAGAAAGGAAGCTGCAGTGTCTCTTCCTCTTCTTATAAGGGCACTAATTCCACCATGGAGGCTTCACCCTCATGACCTCATTCTTATCCCGATTACCTTCCAAAGGCCCTACCCCCAAATACCATCACATTTGGGGATAGGGCTTTAATATATAAATTTTCAGGGGACACAAACAGTATATAACAGGTATGTTAATACTTTTGAGACTTGTTGCATTTCGCGTATCTTTGCTCTTATCCTCATAGGAAAGACAAATTCACCGCACTCTTGCCCTCAAGAGTCTAAGAGGTAATATACTTGAAGACAGAGATGTAAGGTTTGATGGAAACAGCTAGAAGAGCCAAATGCAAGCCACACATGTAATTTAAATTTGTATGGCATCCACATTAAAAAAAGTAAAAAGAAACAGATGTTAATTTTAATAATATATTTTGTTTAACCCAATAGATCTAAGATATAATTTCAACACATAATCAATATGGAAAAATTAGTAAGCTCTTTTACCGTTTTTGTACTCGTTCTTGGAAATCGATGTGCATTTTACATTTGTGACACATTTCAGTTCAGACGTTTAATAGCCACATGTGAGTAGTGACTGTCATGTTGGACAGTACAGAGATACAGTTCCTTGGTGAACTTAGCTATGTTACCGGGGCCCAAATTCTTAACCCCCTGAACCTTCATTGCTTAGTACAGGACCTGGTGTACCCTAAGCATTTAGTACATTTTAGAATTCATTTTCTTATCTATAAATTGATTCCTGCACCATGAAAGCTGTTGTGAGGATGACTAGAGATGACCCATAAAAAGCCTGTTCACTTATTCATTTAAGTGCAACGTATTGAGCCTAGCATGCAGCAAGCACTGTTCTAGGAGGTCGTCAGGCACTGTTCTAGGAAGTCGGGAGAACACGATAAACAAGACAAAGACCCCTGATTTCATAAAGCTTATCATCTAATTGGGAGAGAAAATAAACAAAATTAATTCATAAAGAACATAGAATATTAAAAGGTGATAAGTGAGTTGAGTAAGTGATAGAGGAATAGAGCAGGAAAGAGGATAAAGGGTAATGTGGATGAAGAATACCTCCTGCCCTATCAGTAAACAAAGGATGTTGTAGCCATCAAGCCATCAGCCATTGCAGCTGCCCTGACTCTGCACCCTGAGGGGATTCAGGATGGAAAAAAAGGGGGAGGGGGGAGGATATTGGCCCTAGATAGTTAAGGTGCATATCGAAGGAATGATTTCAATAAGCCCAGGCTCTTGCATCTTCCTGTACATAGAAAAATGCTAAATTCATTAACTTGAGATATCTGGTTTTTCTTTAATTGACAGTAATCTTTTGATGTTCTCACTACCTGGTTTTTGTTTGCAAAAGCTCCTATCTATCTTGGCCCCTCCTTTACCATTTTTGCAGCCATCGCTCAGAGCTATCTGAGAGGCTGCCTCCCAGGCTTAAGTCATCAGCAAGTTTGTGAAATAAACATACTTCTCAGCTTCTAGGTTGTGCTTTTTTTTTTTTTTTTTTTTTTTTTTCATTTGACAGCATATATGGGAGGACATTTGGAATTTTAAATAGGGGCTGTTGGGGAAAGCTCATCAAGAAGCAAACATCTGAGTCAAGACTAAAGAGCATGCCATGAGCCATGAGGCTATCTGGGGGGAAAAGTGTTTCAGGCAGAAGGAAGAGCAAACGTTGAAGACATGGGGGAAAAGCATGCTGACTGTGGGGGAAGACCAGCAAGGGGAGTGTGTCTGGAGGTGTGAGAGAGCGGGCATCAGACAAGTAATGAGGGAGGAAGGCAGGGCTGCAGGGATATTTTAGGGACATACTGAGCAGGACCCTGTGGGGCTCCTGGGCACAAAAGTCTTTCTGTGTCCCCCATTTCTCTGATTACAGGAAACAGGCTTCATTCAGCCTCCAAGACCTTCCCTGAGTTCCAACCTGCAGATTCAAGCAGTGGTTAATCAGGGAAGGGAGGGGATGTGAAGAAAAGGGAGCGACAAACAGTCAAGAGAAACAATAGTACAGCCTTGGGTCAAGGTCCTGGTTCCCCCCTCAAAGGATACACACAATAGTATCTTTGAGCTGTTTTGCAGATACCGAAACCCCCACCAGGTGGGAGACGTTAACAGTTAACAGTTAAGGAAGGTGTGCTGCCCACAAGCATGGAGACCCCAGGCTGGTTGGAACCAGAAGGTTGATGATGCTGAGGCCCACTTACCTCACCACCAACCCATCAGAAGAGTGTCCACGAATGTCTGCTGTGGCCCCCTTTGCCTGGCAAAGCAATAAAGCTATTCTTTTCTGCTTCTCCCAAAATGGTGTCTCCGAGATTTAATTTGGTATCTGGGTACAAAGACTGGATTCGGCTTCAAGGACTCTGACTTTTCTCCAAGGGAGATGGGGAGCCATGGGAGAGTTTTGAGCAGAGGAGTGACCTGGCTAGGCTCTCCGTCTCACAGGATCGCTGGGGGCTGCTGTGCTGTGAATAGACTCTAGGGAAGTAAGTCCTCCTTGGGGATCCCTTGGCCTCACAGCTAGAAGTGGTTTGGGGAAAACAAACAGAAATTGACCAACTAGATTTGGTGAGCCCAATGCCCCAGTTACTGGGTGGATGGTCCCCCTAATCTGTCCTGCAGAAAGCCATGCTGAACAAACACTGTCTTCCTCTCTCTTGTCAGAGTTCTTCTTCCCTGGAAGCACAAAGAATAGCCAAGGAAAGAAAAGAAGGTTGGGTTTACTCTGCTGAAGCTTCTCTCCCTATTGACAGCCTTGTCTCCTCTCTGAATAGCTCATCCTCCCCTTCTTGCATGAGAAGTGCAAAATAAGATTCTTAGAATTTAGATTTTTTTTTTAAATCCCTACATTTGGATTTGCAGATATGCCAATATTTGGATTTGTAGAGCTGTAATTTAAGCTAGTCTCTCCCCTGGAACTGCCTGGTGAAATGCATCTTTCATGAGGCTTCTGCAGGAGCCCAGCTACAAGCTCAGACTCCCGGACACAAATCAAACTCCCGGTTCAACATCAACAACATAACGTCAGGGGCCTCTTAAAACAGCCAGCTTCCAGGAGGCACAAGCCTCAGTGTTTTCCAGCTGGTGAGCCCTCTTTCAGAAAAGGGTTAAAAGCTTCCTCACAATTTAGGCACAGGATTAATGCATGGAGAACTGATGGTTTGGGGTGAATGACAGCCCCAGACTCCTTCTCAGGGCATCTCCTCCACACCCCAGCCCCCAGGGCAGACTAGCTCTGGCCAAGCCTACGTGAGGGAGCCTGTTCTGAGCAACTGAGGGGAAAAAGAAATAAAACGCAGAAGCTAAAGAAAAGGATGACACTCAGCAGCCTCCGTGCTCCCTTTTCTAACCTGAAGATGGAAGAATCATTCAGCCAAGGTGCAAAACTCTTTCTGCAGGTTTTAAAGCCCAAGATAGGCAGGCTGGGAGGGTGAAGAGAGAGGTAGCAGCTGCAGGCCAGTTCTCTCAAATGGGAGACAGGCCCAGTCCTCACCTCTTGGAAAGAATCCGAGTAAAAAAAAGGAAAAAAAAAAAAAAAAAAAAAAAAAGAATGCCAAAAGCGGGTTGTAACATTTATTGTCTCTTTTATTGGATAACCCAGTTTGTGTAGCTACTGCTGTATATACAACCTCGCCTGGAGATGGGGGCCCTTTGTGAGAGTGAGGTCTGGACTAAAACACCTGATTCTCCATTCTCCCCTCTCCCTTCCCTGCTCCTCCCCCAGCAACATCCCCACTCTGCTCAGGTGCAGAAAAAGCCACCAAGGTAGGGCAGCCAAGCGTCCCGGTTTGCCTAGGACATGGGGCTTCCAGTGCGAAACAAGGATCGTCCTAGGCAAACCAGGACAAGTTGGTCATTGTACATCCAGAAGACATAGCAGCCCCCGGTCCTCAGACTGGCCAGTGTCTGGATGAACAAAACATATGCTGGTACCCCTGAGGCAGCTTGACATGGCATGAAAAGTACAGACTTGGAGCCAGCCAGATTTGGACTTGAATCAGGCTTCTCCCATTTACAATCCGTAAGATGCGTACCCCTGGGCCTTTGTATTCTTAACTGGGAAATGGTAAAAAAGAGGATTGGTATGGAGACATAGCATGCTGATGCCCGTAAAAATGGTTATTCTTTGGCTCCCCATATTGAAATCTTCCTCTGGCTCTAACAGGGCTCTAACCTGGGGCTTGGTGGGTGTAAATAACGTGTGGCATCTACACAGCCTTTAGGATTTTCAAGGTGCTTCCACATACACTGTCTCATATGAGGATTTCCAAGTGAGGCCAACAGTATCATGAGCCCCACTGTATATATATATATATATATATATATATATATATATATATATATATATTTTTTTTTTTTTTTTTTTTAGCCATGCCACACAGCTTGTAAGATCTCAGTTCCCTAAACCTGGGTCACAGCAGTGAAAGCCCAGAATCCTAACCACTAGGCCACCAGGGGACTCCCAAACCCCACTTTAGAGATTGGAAAAGGAGGCCCAGAGTGGGTAAGAGACAGCTCCAGGGTCATGAACCCGGCAAACAAGATGCCAACCCAGATCATCTGTTTTCATTCTGCTACTACTTACCTCTTATGTCTCAACAAACCCGGGCAGTGGGTAACAGGCACAGGGAAGTCTGGAAGTTTCCCAACATAAGAAAGGTGTGGAGGAACCTGTTTTCCAGCAAACTTACTCAGCTATCTGAGGTTGCCATGAGCCTGGGGCCCAGCCCTGGGAACAGGCAGAGTTTTAGACTGCCTAATCAGATAATTCTGCCCTCGTGTTCCTGTTTTGTACATTCTTGGATTGAGCCATTTAAATCGAGATCTCCACTACACCTGCAGAGTCAGGGGGCCGAGGCCTTGTCAGGTAGAAACATCAATTCTCGACTATTCCCCTCTGCTCTGGACAGGAATACTGTGAGAGTGACGGAACGGCATTCAACACAACTTGTTTTTACTGAGTGCCTCTTCTGAGGAGGTGGGTGGAATGTGACACCTGGGTCACTGCTGGGGAAGGATGAAGCTACAGTATGGCTGAGAATTCAAATCTAACGTTTCTTTATGGCTGCTTCTGGGGATGGTGCCTTCGTGGCTTTATCCTTTGTTCATCGGGCTCCGCCTGCAGGGAAGGCCTTTCCTCCCCACCGCCTGTTCATTTGTAGGACCTGCTTCCTCTCTCATCCCTTTACAGTCCATTTCCCATAGGGCAGCCAGAGGGACAACCCTAACCCCCCAAAGCTTTCCCATGGCTCTAACTGCACCCCCATCACAGACCTTCTCACTGCCTGTGCTCTTGTTGCAACCTTTTTTCCCCTATTTCCTAAACACCCCAATTCCTTCTCACCTCAGGCCTTGGTGTTCCCCGTGGAGGGAATGCCAAGGCCACCTCCTTCTCATTCTTCAAGTCTCAGCACAAATTTCACTTCCTTAGGAGCCCATCTCTGACCATTTTATCCAAAGTAGGCCACTCCCTCCCAGCTCACTGTAGTCATATACCCTGGTCAATTCATATGCCCTGGTCAATTTCTTTATGGTCCTTATCTCTCTCCAATGAATATACAGTTACTTAAACTTGTCAGTTGTCTCCTCGTATCAACATATAAAAGCCATTAAGAGAAAGGACTTTGTCTACTGAGTCCATGCCTTTATCTCTGGAGCCCGGTAAAGCCAGACACTCAAATATTTGTTAAATATTGAAGAACGTATTTATCTCTATTTAAAACAAAGTGGTAATGAGCACAGGCCTTGATGTCAAGCCAACCTGTGAGATCTTACTAGCTGGAAGAAGTCACTTTAAGTCACTTAGCGTCTCCGAACTTAACTGTCCATTATAACAGAATTAAGAGCTCCCTCAATGGTCGATGTCATTGTTAATTTTTGAGTTGTGTTATCCCCACTAGTCCAAGCCCCTGATGGCAGGCATTTTAACATTCACCTCTGTATCTACACATCTTGAAACTTCCCCTCAGCATCCTCTACTTTGCCTTCCTGCAAGACATGTCACACTATCTTGAGGAGTCTATATATTTCATGGGAACAGGGATATCTACAAAACCCAACCTATTGCACTTGTAGAATAAATGTGTGATGTTTGAGGCTAACAGGTACCTAGTAGGTCTTCAAGAAATATATTTTGAATTAAGCTTTCTTCATTTTTTTTTTATTGGAGTATAACTGCTTTACAATGTTGTGTTAGTTTCTGCTGTACAATGAAGTGAATCAGCTGTATGTATACATATATCCCCTTCTCTTGGATCTCCCTCCCATCCCCCCACATCCTGCCCATCTAGGTCACCACAGAGCACCAAGCTGAGCTCCCTGTGCTGTACCTCAGGTTCCCACTAGCTATCTATTTTACATATGGTAGTGTATTTATGTCAAACCTAATCTCCCAGTTCATCCCACCCTCTCCTTCCCCACCTGTGTCTACATGTCTGTTCTCTACATCTGCTTCTCTATTCCTGCCTGGAAATAGGTTCATCTGTACTATTTTTCTAGATTCCACATATATGCATTAATATATGATACTTGTTTTTCTCTTTCTGACTTCCTTCACTCTGTATAACAGACTAGGTCCATCCACATCTCTACAAATGACCCAATTTCATTCCTTTTTATGGCCAGGGAAGCCCCTCAAGCTCTCTTTAGAAAAGACACTTTAAAAATATGAATTAAAGAGTAACACCGGGTTTCTTAGGTGGCGCAGTGGTTAAGAATCCACCTGCCAATGCTGGGGACACGGGTTCGATCCCTGCTCCAGGAAGATCCCACATGCCGCGGAGCAACTAAGCCTGTGCGCCACAACAATTGAGCCTGTGCTTTAGAGCCCACGAACCACAATTATTGAGCCCATGTGCCGCAACTACTGAAGCCCAGGTGCCTAGAGCCCATGCTCCACAACAAGAGAAGCCATGGCAATGAGGAGCCCACACACAACGAAAAGTAGCCCCCACTCACTGCAACTAAAGAATGCCTGTGCACAGCAAAAAAAAGACCCAACACAGCCAAATAAATAAATAAATAAACAAATTTTAAAAAAAAAGAGTAATACCATAATCAGGGGGTGAGCAGTTCCTCAGATAATGTGTACCGTATCATTAGAGTAGAGAAAAAAAATACCAGATGCCATGTGATAAGTGCTGAATTATATATAATCAAGTGATACAATGTATAGTGCAGAAATTGAATGGCAGAGATGGCTAACCCAGAGGCTCCCACGGCCAGTCAAAGAACTAGGTAGGTGAGGTGGCTAGGACAGGAATGGGGGCCAACTGGAGGCTACACCTTATCTCCAAGGTGACCACTGCTCAGCTCTAGCTTTTTGCTGGCATCCTGGAATGTGGGCCCAATTGTCTCATATTATTAGCACTTTCAAATGAATCTGGAAATCTGAATTTTTATGGGAGATTTCCCAAGTCTCCAAATTATTGACAGTTAATTTAAATTTATTAAACAAGTATTTGAGATGAACAAAGCACGTTTGAGAGCCATTCTGTAACCTCTGGCCAAGAGCCCTAGAAGATCAGACAGAGGCTGGGCCCTAAACAGGCATTCATGGAAGAAGCTACACAAGATACAGGCTATTGACATGGCCAAAATTTCCCAAAATACAAAAGCATGTATTGAGCACTCACTGAGAGCCAGGCACTGGGATATAAAGATGACTCAGAACCTGTTCCCTCTGAGACTTTATAGTTGGTCAGTTCAAGAACTGTTGTTGAGCCACCACTGTGTACCTGAACAGAGCTCATCAAGGCAATAGGCTAAACACCTGGACAACTAGGTGTTGTTTCCTTACTCATTAGATCTGTGCCCCAGAGCGCTGGCAGCAAACTGCATACTACCGTGTCCTTCTATGGAGTCTCCCATCACAAGGCAACCTACCCAGTACCACCTAGGGGCAAAGCGGCCTGCCACAGCTGACGGTAGCAGAGGTTCCCCGGTCTAACAGACATGGGATGACTTGCTATTGCTTCTCTCAGTCTAACACCCCCCCCCCCCCCCCCCTTAAAATGGGCATCTGCATGAGCTCACATAGTAGTGGCAAATACTCGTCAGGTAAAACAGCAGCTCCCAGAGCATGTGTTATCAAAAAGTCCCGGGAGGAGACTCATCTGGTCACACATGCCTAAGGCTGGTCAGAAAATACTTAATCTATATAGCAGACACACAGAAGTCTCTTTTTGGTCTAACTTACACTGTGATCTTAGATTTGCTGAAGGATTTCATTTGCTGTGATTTCCATCACAGACCTGCCAATATTGATTATTTGGGCTCCAAAGTACATAAGCAGATTGATTTCTTTCTTTTTTTGCCCCCTCAAACTAAAAAAGGATCACGGTAGTGTTAGTATATTCCTATTTCCACTGGTTGGTATACACACTGAATAAATAATAGTGTTACCTGGAAAAACTGAGTCAAAAGAAACAGTGATGGAAAACACGATAGAGGTCTTGAGTTGCATTCTTAATTCCACCACGAATGACTTTGTGTGTTCCAGTGTTCTAGTGAAAGTCTAGGCTTATGTAGTGTCAACCCTCCACCCCGACTCTGATCTATTATTTAAAAAAACACAAAAACAAAAACAAAAAAGAAAAACCACTTTGGTAGCTTCCATCTTAGGTATAAGAAACAGAACCAACATGGAGGGGAGAAGGAGGAAGTGTCCTCTTGTAGTGGAGATTAATAGGCAATACTAGTCTCTTGCCACTTCCTTCTGTTAAGTCAGCAGGAAGGAAATGTATCTACCGAGGGCCTCTTCTAATAAGCCCTTAATTTAAAGACAATTAGGCAATTCCTACATCCTCTCCCAAGTAAACAACCAGAGCTGAATGCTTTCTTTCACTATCCCATGTATGATCTGGTAACTCTCAAAACTTCAATGGAGGTTATGAAAGCAACTTTGTACTAACTTCGAGGGACATTAATAAGAGCTTCGGTCTTGGAACCAAGTCAGTAACCAAGTCTTCGTTCTGTTTTATACTGTTTCCTTTCTGGGAATTTTTTTTTCATACCTGAAAGTTTCACAGGACTTATTCCGGAAATACCTCTAAACGGAAGCACTTCTCAGCTGTCCTAGTAAAAAATTCTTTTCTGTGACCTTTGGCAAGAAATCGGTTCTAGGATAGAAAAGAAAGATGCAAAAGTCTGCTTTCTAAGATCCTTCCTCCCTCTCCAGGTACTCTGGGGATGAAGAGGCGAAAGAGAAACTGAACAAACACCAGCTCTTAATCCCCCTCTCCTCTCCACCCTGGCAGGTGGCGTTTGGTTTCCAACTTCATTTTAAAGCTCGCAGCTCCGAAAAATACGACTTGAGCGAGCAGCGAGGACTCCACAACAAGGTCTTGCTCTACGAGGGCGAACAGAGATCCCACCGGTCCCGCGCAAACAAGCGCGCAAAGCCGCCGCGTCCAAGTCTGCGTGCGCTCTGGTTATTTACCAGCGGAATTTAAAGCGGTTCTGAAGCGGGGGCGTGGCCTGGGCGGGGCCCCGTGGCCCGGGTGGGCGGGGCGGAGGCGGGGATGCCTGGGGCTCAGCGCCGTGCGGGAAAGGCCGGGGCTCCGGGAGCGAGCGCCTGTCTCTTTAAATGCCAGGGGCTGCGCTCCCGCCCTGGGAGCCCGGAGCCGGATCTACAATCCCGTCCCTCCCGCTCCGGCGCTTGTTGCTCGCCCGGCCCGAGCGGCAGCTGCCGGCGGCTTCCTTCTCCTCCTTCTGGAGAGCCCCACCTCCCCCTCCGAGAGCAGGTGGAGAGGGAGAAGCCGCCCCAGCAGGAGGGAAGGGGTGCGGTGGGAAGAGGCGCCGCTCCCCACCTTCAAGTCTTGAGGTGCTGCGTCGCCGCGGGGGCAAGACATGCGCTGCTCCCGCCCGCCCAGCCTCGCCGCCGCTGGCGCCCGTAGAGGAGAGACTGCGGAGCCCACACCTGCAAACTAGCCCTAGAAGTCTCAGGGTGCGGCGGAGGGCCCCTCCCAGCGCCCCACGGCTTCCACCTTTAGGCGGGTGAGTTTGCGCAGGTAACCCGAGCTAGAGGGAGGGCGGGCGGGCGCGCGGGGGAGGGGCGGGCGAGGCGGGAGCAGAAGGCGCCGCAGGTGAGCCAGGTAGCGCGGCTCACCTGCCCGGGCCGCGCTGCGGGGTCCTCGTCGGTTTGCTCAGCAGTGGATGGGGGGGCGTCTCTGGGGCCAACTTAGGACCCTGGGGTGAATGGAGGGAGCTAGGAAAGGGGAATTGGAATAAAGTTTCTTTTCCTTTCCCCTTCCTGCTTGGGATGGGCAGGTAGGGTGCTGGCGGAAGCGGTAGGAGTCTCTGATGCAATGGATTTTCGCCCGGGTGAGGTGAAGGGCTGCGGGCGGGGGAGAGCTGGAGCAGCCCGGCCTCCTGTGACCGTGACCCTGGGGGCAGAAAAGTGAGGGAAAGCGCTCCACATGTGAGACTGCCCGTAAAATGGCTCCAGGTGCCCGGCCACCAGCCTTTCTTCCTCTTAAGAACAGATCGCCCATCTCACGGAGGAGCTCCTGCATGGCTTCCTTGCCTTCCTCTCCCAACAGGTGGTCCCAGCCCCTGTCCGGGGACCTGTGCCAATGACCCTAGTGGTGGTTTCGCTTTCTCCTCTCACGGCGGTGTGAACGTGTGTCCGCAGCGTGATGGGCAACCAGGTGGAGAAACTGACCCACCTAAGTTATAAGGAAGTTCCCACTGCCGACCCGACGGGTGTGGACCGGGACGACGGGCCCCGCATCGGGGTCTCCTACATCTTCTCCAATGACGACGAGGACGTGGAGCCGCAGCCGCCGCCCCAGGGGCCGGATGGAGGTGGCGGCGGTTTGCCAGACGGCGGCGGCGACGGGCCGCCGCTGCCGCCGCCGCAGCCCTATGACCCGCGGCTGCACGAGGTGGAGTGCTCCGTGTTCTACCGCGACGAGTGCATCTACCAGAAGAGCTTCGCGCCGGGCTCCGCGGCGCTGAGCACCTACACCCCCGAGAACCTGCTCAACAAGTGCAGGCCCGGCGACCTGGTGGAGTTCGTGTCGCAGGCGCAGTACCCGCACTGGGCCGTCTACGTGGGCAACTTCCAGGTGGTGCACCTGCACCGGCTGGAGGTGAGCAACAGCTTCCTGACGGACGCGAGCCAGGGCCGGCGCGGCCGCGTGGTGAACGATCTGTACCGCTACAAGCCGCTGAGCCCCAGCGCCGTGGTGCGCAACGCGCTGGCGCACGTGGGCGCCAAGGAGCGCGAGCTGAGCTGGCGCAACTCGGAGAGCTTCGCCGCCTGGTGCCGCTACGGCAAGCGCGAGTTCAAGATCGGCGGCGAGCTGCGCATCGGCAAGCAGCCCTACCGGCTGCAGATCCAGCTCTCTGCGCAGCGCAGCCACACGCTCGAGTTCCAGAGCCTGGAGGACCTGATCATGGAGAAGCGGCGCAACGACCAGATCGGACGCACCGCGGTGCTGCAGGAGCTCGCCACGCACCTGCACCCCGCGGAGCCGGACGAGGGCGACAGCGACGCCGCGCGGACTACGCCGCCTCCCGGGCGCCCCCCCGCGCCCGGCCGGGAGGAGGAGGGCGGAGAGGCGGTGGTGCACTGATGGGCGAGGAGCTGTGTGACGGAGCTGTTTGCAGCAGCCGCTGCCCCCTCCCTCCTCTTCCTCCCTCCCTCTTCCACCGCCTTCTGGGCCCCATCTGGACTCCTGGGCCATTTGGAAAACGGAGAGTTGGCGAAAAGCGCAGCCAGCTGTGGCTTGAGTTTGTTATCTTGGCCGGAGGAGGAAGAGGGAACAGGTAGGAGCACTTTGGCCAGGGGCACTTCTCAGCTTCTTGCCCGCTGGCTCAGTCTGTCTTCCTTTCCCGAGGTGAGACAAATGGTGGACTTGCCAAACACTTAGTCCCTGCTGGACGTGGGTCCAAAAATCGACACTTCTTATGCACTTTGGCTTGGAGAAACGTTCGGAGTCCCAGTGCCTGCCGTTGCCTTCTGCCTGCTTCCCCTCCTACTCTGGGCTTGGAGGATGCCCTACAGTAAGGCCAAGAGCAGGTTTGTGGTGGTGCTACCCACAAGGAGCAGTGTGAGGGATCCGGGAAGCTGGGGTGATTTATCTTTTGGTTTTCCTGGGGTACAAGGCTGGTGAAACCAGAACAGGTCTGGGAGCAGCAGACTGAAACCACGCAGCCCCCTGTGAAGTGTAACAAATAGTTGAGTAAACTTGGGCTACAAAACAAAGACTTTACACCTCCCCATACTCAAGGGATTTGTCTTCTGAAGCTGGCTTCCCGCTGAGTCTCCTGGGCCACCCACCACTTCCCAGATTACAAGTAAATCATTGTCACAGGCTATCTAAGGGAAGGATTCGATTTTGGTTCTGTTTTGCCACCTTTTTTTCTCCCCGGCTATTGTAGGCAGTTAACAGCTGCAGTATTTGTTATCAAAGGAGGGAATAGCCCTTTGTGTCTCTGATCTAATTAAGCCTGCTTGGCCATGTTCATCCCCAGGTCGCCCGTGAGGTTGGCTAGCGCCACCTCATAAAGTATCCACTACAGAAACAGCCAAACAAGGTTGCCCTGGCAGGAATCAGTCAATTTCCTGTCCATTCCCCCACCTGACCCCCTTCCTGAATAGTGAAGGTAATCTTTTTTGTTTTTAATTTAAGGCTTTGGCAGTGGTCCTGTGAATTTTTCTTTTTTTTTCCCTTCACTGCCTCATCCCCCTCACTCACTGTTGTTTTGCTGGTGATAAAATCTTAGGCTTGAGGCATATGTCAGTGATAAGGTATTTATTTTGCTAGCCACACTTAATGCAATTTAAGTTAAGAAATAAAGTCTCGTTATATTGCTGCAGTCTCCTTGTCGTTTGGAGAACACCCCTTCAGAATGCTTTCTCTGTGAACAGGGCTGACAGCAGTCACAAATAAATGCCACCTGGTGTAGTCAGCACCGAACCTGGTGACAGCCCTAAAACATGGATCCGTGATTGTGGGATCCGTCCGAAGCAGCATAGCGGATTCTGTTTGGATCTGCTGTTATGCTTGCTTTGCTGTGAGGCTTTAAACAATGTGTACAGTCTTGTGCTTTGTTTTCATGTGAGCTCTTTAATGATGTGTGCCCTTGATTTCAGAATCCTTCTGTGCTGCACATTGGCATTGCTAATGCGGTCTCAAAAGTTGAGTGAAGTTTTTTCTTTCCCTTGGGAATTATTATAGATTACACTGAACAAGTCACTTCGTGACCCAATTCTTACAGCTGGAGTAGAATCAGACTTGAGTGTTCTACAGTAGCGGCCATCCTTAGGCCTCCTGCCTGGAGATCTTTAAATCAAGGCAACAGAACTTGAAGGATTTCCTTGTATACTTTTTTCAAGTCATTGAAAAAAGTACCTTGGGAGGTCAAGGCCATAATGTTTAAAAGCCAAGACCTTCATAGCACCTCTACATGAGATTATTTAATTACAAGGGTGTTAGCTGTGTTCCCTGTTTTCACAGGAATCCCCAAACAGGTCATAGGACTTTAACTGTTAAAGACCACACTCAGCCCTGGTCCAGGACTTTGGAGAAATGTCAGTCTCCTGTTGGAAATGTTGATCTAGTTTCTTTGTTTAATAATCTCACAGCTTTGTGTTTGTGTTCTTTTACTCATGGAAAAGTGGAGCAAGTTAAATGTGGGTAAACGTCGGATTGTCTTTTATGTTTAACATAGTCAAGGGAAAGTTGAATGTAATGACCATTGTGCAGACAGCAGGAGGGAAGAACAGAACAGCGCTGTCTAGCAGCTCTGGGCTAACCAGCCAGCTCTCTTTTCCACTCCCCGGTCTCTGTCTCCCTCCTTCACCCTTCAATGGAAAGTGAATGTCATCAGTCGCACTGAGGGATAGCAGTGACTCTCTGTTACAAACAACTTTGTGAGAAATCTCAACTTGAAGGGGGAACTCCTATGAAATCCGTATCAGTACTAGCATTCTGCCTCTAGAGAAGAGGTTTTTGATAACAGGGCTTGAAAACCAACTAGAAGAGGAAAGAGATCTACTCCAGATGCCGCTTTTTCATGCATTTTTACCGGGTACCAGAGATGTGAAGTATGTAATGCTTTGGAACAGTGATACTGTTGGAAGTTTTACTAAGGTCATCATGCTTAAAGTAAAGCACTAACCAACCAGTGAAGGTTGCAAGGAAAGGGGACTGAATCGACTGTTGGCATCTTTCTGGAAGAGGCAGTGTTGTGGATAAGAGTTTCGAATGTCCAGGCAATGGCTACATCTGGCACTTTAAAATATATATATATTTAATAATTTTTGTTTCCCTTTAGGACTAAGATTCTAGAACTGTTTTGTACTGTGAATTATGGATGCTCTTTGAAGGCGAGGAATATTGATTCTAATGTTTTTTAGAAGCTCTGGCAGGGATAAGCAGGACACCCAACTGGAACAGATGCTAAATGTAATCAGACAAATTCTATTTTCTTACTTGAGCAAATATTTTATTGAGACTGCTTATGTATGGCAAAGGAGCCTACAACTTCAGCTACACAACTTTTTATATTGAAAGAACTCATACTTTTTGTAGCTTTTATTCCACATTTAATTTAAAATGACTTTATAGCACTAACACGCCTAGCAGAAGACTTTACTCCAGACCTTTAAGGAAATTTTTAGTTTTTATGAAAAATGACACTTCAGTGGTTAAATTTCTCATGTCTTTGGTGCTTCTGGCCCTAATAGCACCAGTCGACCACACCACAACCACATGGAAACATATTTTTGGAAGCAAAACTTTAATTTTCTACAACATATGCTATGGAGAGTGAAGAAGATTTAAGGACTACTTGTTTTCTATTTTTTTTCTTTCTTAGCAAAATGGAATCCACTGTGTTGAAGACTCGATATTATGTGATTGTCTAACCAATTTTTTGTAAATTAGAATAAAATCTAGTGTGATCATGATCATTGAAAGGATGTGTTTGGAAAGTTACATTTTATTTGTAATTTTTTTTTTAATCGGGGTAACTATAAACTTGACCGATTTATTCAACTTTTCATTATGTTGTTTTGTTCTTAGCGATAACACTTGTGACCCATGGAAAATTACATTGACTAACTTGATAAATTCCACATGCATTTTATTTCCTAGTGAATTGCGTAAAGTTTGTTTTTGTTGAAGATTATGTGTTAAATCAGTTATGTTCTCATACCACTTCTTGAGAAGGAGGTTCCGATTTGAAATTGTATCATTTCCTTCAAAATGAAGGGCCAGTGCTTAGTTAAATAAAAGATTGATGACATCTTTTAAACCATTTCTTCTTCACTATGTCTTATTACAGTAGAATCTGTCAAGTCCTTTTGAAAAATGCTCTGAGGGTTTACAATAAACCATCTATTAGAGTTAACTGTATTTATATATATATTTTCCATTTGTGTACTTCTTTCCTGCCATTTTTGGTCCAAATCCAAGCTCCTTGGCTTAACTGCAATTTTTCTGAAACATTGTTTCATCTGTACATTGCTCAGTAAACACTTTGAATTCATTTGGTGACTGAAAACCCTCCCTGCCTTTACTGTGTGAGAATTAATCACCCATTGCTGCTAGGCTCTGGGTTCATGAAGGATGTTTTGTGAACGTAAATTTTCAATACACATTGATTTTTCAGAATCAATGCAACTGTTGCCGGAAACCACACTCGCATTTTGGAACCTGTACTGGGGAGGTTTGGTATTCAAGATTGGTAACCTGTGTTGCATCTGAGGTGGTTTCAGAATCCCAAACAGAGGGACCGGGTTTGCTGAGTGATCAAGTACAGAAAACAGGCAAATGTGCTCAAGTGGCGCTGTTGACATGATAAAGGATGCAGGTGCCAGCAGTAGGTACGGAAGCAGGTGTGGCGTCTGGGACTGGTGTGTGGGAGGCCACCAGCACTCCTTAGGCCGGCACCTGAAGCTGCTTCCATAGTCCTGTGAGGCTTGAAAACCTGGGCTCCATCAATGGGCTCCCATGAGGATTTTAAATAGGAAGAGTGTTGAATGCTGAAGGTTACCGAGAGCTTAAGCAGTAGTGAGACCATTTTTCCCTAAAGTGGTAGTCCTTAATTTATCAGGGTTCTCACTGCACAAGAAAGTGGAGGGTAGCCTAATACAGAATGTGCATCTAGTTTGGGGTGATTTTGGTGGAGGCTGCTGTTCCTGTTTCTCCTAAGTGGACTGAGTTTGCTTAATGTAGGAAAAATGACATGTTTGGAAGTGTTTAAAAGGATCTCCAAAATGAATAGGCCCAGAATGTGTGCAAAAGGGCTTTTATGTCCTTTTACTGAATTTCCTGGAAAAACTGCTTATTAAACACATATATAGCAATTTTGTCTACAGAGTAGATTCAAAAAGGTTAATGTCTGTTTGCAATCACTGCAGGGTACCAGGTATGAAGGGCTAGAGGATGTTGAGCCCTAGACGAGATACTGGGACATGAAGTTTACAGACAAAAACCTTAGATAATCTGCTCCTGAGCTTGTTTCTAAGGGGAAATCATATTTCACTCATATACATAAAACAAAGGTAATGAAAGGTGGTCCTGTGAAGTGCTGATGGTTGGTCGGCATTCAAATAAAGCAGAGGTGTGTAGATTTAATTGGAGCACTCAGAGAAATTGGAGAAATCAGATCAAAGCCCAGAAGGTGCAATGATGATAGAGGAAAGGATGTAACTAATATAATACTCATGAAGTACTCAGCGGGGAGTCTCAGTTCCAGTGCCTATAAGCCAGATCCATAGTGTCCGTCCTCATGTAACTTACTTTCTAATAGATAAAGCAGATAACTACTTACTACCAAAAAAACTTTGCAAGAAGAAATTTAGAGATGTGATAGTTGCAATGAGAGAAGGGTGCAGAGTGTAGGGAGAGGATCTCCTTCAGTGAGTCATTAAGGCTTCCTTGAAGATGCATTTATGCTAAACTTTGGAAGAGGTAGAGGAGAAAGCCAGGTGCTTCAGAGTGGACACTGATTACATTAATTCAGGGAAGAAGGCTGGGGAGTGAATGAATGAACGCTGAGTGCTCTCAAAATGCCGTTGCTTTGTGCTGCAGTGGTGTCCAGTTCCCCTTGGGTGTCCCTTCTGCAACCTGTTGTCTAATTCAGTGTATCTGACACAACACAGGAACAGGCAGAGATACTCTCAAAGTTTGAGTGAGTGAATGAATTTGGAGGTTGGGATTTGCTAGATTAGAAAGCCCTCCTGTTATCTCAAGGTGATGTAAGGACTGTGGTTTGAAGAGGTGAGGTTGCAGTGGTTTTTAGGATGGATCGAACAGGGAGAGCAAATGTGAGTCTGTCCTCCCCTCTCCCAGAACTAGAGGCTATACTTCGCATGCTATTGATGGCTTATAATGCCAGCCAGGTAATGATGTGGAGTGTGGATTCGGGCTTTTGCCCAGTGCAGGTGGAAGGAGACGTGGCCAGGCCAGCCTGGATGGGAGCAGAGGCTTTACAGCCTGAATGCCGTAGCCTTGGAGCCATGATTGAGAAAGAGGTTCTTTTGTATAGCTGGCTAACATCAGCCACTGTTATAATGCAGTCTCACATGCCTTGTCTAGTGTGGCCATAAATGACTCAAAAGATGAGCTCTCTGCTCTTCTTTTGGGAGACTTGTGCAACAATGTAATTAACTCCCAAGGTTTGATTATCAATATTCTGTGCATTGTTTTTAACCTTGTAACTTTGAGGATTCTCAATTGTTAGGCTAAACTGGAGGTAGAGAGGGTCTGGTCCTAGGCCCACAGAATCAAATAGTGTTTAAGGCTTGACAGTCAAACTACCTGTGTTTCTCTATTTCTGGCTATGCTGCTAACCTTGGGAGAAATTAGACACCTGCTTGGAAACTATTTTTTCCTGTGTACAATGGGCTTATTGCACTGGTCAATTCAATTCTGAATATCAGTTGTATTTGTAAAATAACATGTAATATAATGTAATATAATATAATACAATATAATATAATAATATATCAACTTCAAATGGTTGGTTTTGAGTCCAAATGAAACAACGCACATAAAGCGCAGATTGGTAGCTACTGAGATTAACTAGAGAAAGTCTGGGATATTGTAGGTGTTTAAAAGCATTATTCAAAATGAAGTTACTGTCTGGGAGAGAGAAGTCTTCCCTTTAGCCTTAGAGAATTTCTTAGCTAAATATAAGAAAGTGGTAAGAGAAAGAAATAACTAGTTAATATGTTGTTTAGCTACTGCTGTTGTGTTTGAAATGTTTCTTGAGCTTTGATCTTTAGTAGAAGAACCAATTAACTTTCTGCTACATTTTATATGTTTGCTCATTAATTCTACAAGTATTTCCTGAGAACTTTTAAGGTTCTAGGTGCTGGAGAGCCAAGAGGGGATAAGAAGGGATATTACAGTAATAATATTGGCAATGATGAGGTCGCCTTGCTTGCACTGTCCTATTTTAATCATCACAATGGCCTTTCTGGACAGATGCTAATATCTTCATTTAATGGTTGAGGCATCGGGTTCAGAGAAGTGAGGTGATTTGTACATGGAAGCGTGGCTAATAAGCGACTACTTCTGGCCTGGAACGGGAATGCTGATCTTCAAAGCCACAGGCCATGGTTCCTCCACTGAGAGATCATCTGACCACTCCCACCCCCTTGGCCACTCCTCCCTTCTTCTTACCCTGGGAGGATGCATAGCGCTTTATTCTGCTCCAGCTTGTGGCATGCAGCACAATCTGAGTAGCACACATATTTTCCCTTTTTTTTTTTTTTTAGGGTATGGTTATTTTACAATGTTGTATTAGTTTCTACTGTACAGTGCAGTGGAGTTCCCTGTGCTATGCAGCAGGTTCTTATTAGTTATCTGTTTTATAAATATTAGTGACAAGGCCAGGGTGAATGTTGACCAGCCCATAATTACTGTGACAATCCCTCTTACACTGCCCCTCTTCTCTATGCCCTTTTGTGACTCCTTTTACC
Source organism: Hippopotamus amphibius kiboko (assembly GCF_030028045.1). Lineage (NCBI taxonomy): Eukaryota > Metazoa > Chordata > Mammalia > Artiodactyla > Hippopotamidae > Hippopotamus > Hippopotamus amphibius. The sequence continues at coordinate 160,812,851 of NC_080190.1, read as the reverse complement.
CCTTCAGGCTGAGGTCAGGTCACACAGGCGCGCTTCTGGCTGACCTGCTGTGTGACCTTGCCAAGTTAGTAACTTCTTTAAGCTACCTTGACTTATTTAAAAGTTAGTGCCTCCAGCACTGAGCTGTTCATTGGTTTATACGAGAGAAAGTAAATCAAGCACATATGGAACACTTAGGTGTGGCGTGCTGGCCATGCTGGTTGCCCCAGATGGCTCTGTTAAGAATATATGACCTTGAGGAAGGCTCTTTACCCTCTCGGCCCCTAGATCTATGTTTCTGTGTGTGGAGCACCCAACTCCAGCAGGAGTCTATGACAGGATTCCAAGTTTGAGATGATTATAGTATGTAGTTGCTGGTTGCTCTACTTAATTGTAATTAATTAATACTAATTAATACTGCTTCCTTGGCCATAGCCCTAAACCTCATTCATATAAAAAATTAATATGTAAAATGTAAAAAAGTTGATGATAATAAGATAACTGAATTGCAGGGAGTGCTTTTATTGTGAAGAAACTGTACACAAAACTTTTTTTTGAGAATTGACAAATTTTATGATCTTTAGTATTAGAAATCCAGATTTGGCCATGAATAATGGAAGAGATGATGATAGAAGTAAATTAACTCGTCTCCTTTATTTTGGAAAAAATGTTTAGAATTTTTGTTTGTTTTTAATTTTGCTTTTTGAACACTGATTCCTCCCCCATATCTCCCCTGCCCCACACCCCACACCCCCCACACACACTTGAGTACATTTCTCTTTGCTACCTGGCTCTTCTCTTGGCCCATATATCATACCCGTTAGAGAAGTCTCCTGTATCTCAATGGATAGGAGTGATTTATTCTGCTTTATTTTAACGGGGTCTGTTTCTTTTTATATTTGAGAAAGAGCAAGGTTGTTCATAAAGCCATAAAGCATCACATAGTGGCAGTTCTTTGTGCTGACATCTATTTTACTACTTAAAAAAAAATACTAATAGACTTTATTTTTTAGTACAGTTTTAGATTCACAGAAAAATTGAGTGGAAAGCATAGAATTCCCATATAACCCCCCTCCTAAGCACACAGCCTCCCCTACCGTCAGCATGGGTATCAGAGTGGTGCCTTCGTTACATAGGATGAACCAACGCTGACTCACTATCAAGCGTAGTTTACGCTAGTTTTCACTCTTTGTGTTGTACATTCATGGGTTTCGACAAATGCATCCACCATTATATTATCATACAAAGGAGTTTTACACAAGACATGTTCTTTATTTCTTTTCCCTTCCCAAGCTAAGAATTGGACTATTTTCAGCTGCTCCTATCAAACCTTAAGGGACACTTCTCTGCTGGGCCCTTCTGCTCTCTTAGCCCTTCCAAATGACATTCCTGGCTAGAATTATGTTCATTTATTCTTTAAGTATCTGTTGGGGCCTACCAGGCAATGTGCTATTCACTAGGGCTAGAAAGAGGAAGGCCGTGGGGTCCCTATGCTACAGGTGCCTGCCCGCATTCCGCTGAGGAAAACAGACAGGCAAACAGTGAATGCAATACCTTGTGGTTAGAGTGGGATGGAGAGAACAGGCAGGCATCAGGAATTATGGTGGCACTGGAGGGGCAGGAGGTCTGGCAGCTAACCCCACATGGTGGGGTGGGGAAGGGTCCAGGATAAGATTCCCAGAGAGACTTAAACAGGTCAGGGAAGATATTATCAGAGAAAAATTCTGCCATAATCCTGGTCCCATCTCATCAGTCCTTTATTTTAGTAGTAAAACACACATCCGTCTTTGTATGTGGCTGGGGTGGTGGGGAAGGAGGGTGTTTTGAGAACAAATACTATAAATTGCTTAGTAACTCCTTCTCACATTTTTCATAGTGCTGATACAGATTTCAGCCGACTAGGGAACCTTATCGAAAACTCCGAGAGGATATTAAGTAAAAGTGTTCGCTTATCGTTAGCACCATCATCCAGCTGACTTTAGGCAAAGCCAAACAGTTCCAACCTGGTGAGGACTGAGGCTGCTCTCTCTGTGTTTTGGGAGAGCTGAGAGGCGCTGGGGAAAGCATTGCCTGTGGTTGGAATTAAGCCTCAGCTGACATCCCAGCACCTCCCTTGCTACACCACCTGGGCAGATGACCTCCCCTGGCTTGGGAGGCTGCTTTGTATACATTTGTAAAGTGGGGATAATATGTCACCTACCAAACAGGGTTATGGAGTTAGTGGTAATATACATAAATCACCCAGAAGTGGTCCTGGCAGGAAGTTATATGCTTAGGGATTGGTCACTGTCATTATCTATTTTCTCTCTGTTTTGCCCAGTGTTCATGACTCAACCCCAAAACCTCACAGATGAATTTCAGATTGGAGCAGGTTAAGCCAACCAATCAGAGTTAAGATGGTCAGAGGTGGTGCGACGTCTGGTTTTGTAATGGTTAAAACCATCTGGCCGCAGGTGTTTGGGAGAAAATCTTAAACATATGTGTACACACACACACACACACACACACACACACACACGATCAAGCCAACTGCATTTGACTGGTTTTTACCCACCCTGACAACTGAGGAATTGAAGCTCTGGGCATTGATAAAATCTCAAAACTATGATCACTTTCTTACCTCCCTAGTTAATGCCTCTCTTTGCTTGCCCTTTAAGCCTATGGGTATTTTTATAAATGTGATTTTATCGCTTTATGTTTTGTTTTATATTTTGGGCTGCGCCACACAGCTTACGGGATCTTAGTTTCCTGACCTGGGATCGAACCCTTGGCCCCCCGGCAGTGAAAGCCCAGAGTCCTAACCACTGGACCACCAGGGATTTCCCAACTTTATATTTTAAAAAAAATTTGTGCTTAGTATAAAAGAAGTTCAAATACCAAAGTATACAAAGCAAAAGTGAAGGACATCCCCACTGCCTTTTCTCACCCTCTAACCAAGGGTTATTGGTGTTAAGTGTATTGTATGTTCCTTCTATACCTTTTTCTGTGAACATTCAGATATGTTTATCTGCATATATTCTCCCAGGGTTTTTTTTAATTAGATCATGCTGTGCATCTGTCACTGATGCCCATTGATACCAGATATTTCCTAATTATAAATGGTACTGAGAGCATCTTGCTATGCCTGTTCTTGGCATATATGTGAATATTTCTGAAGGTTATAGTCATTGAAGTGAAATTTTTGGCTTAAAGATCATACAAAATTTAAATTTTGATAGGAACAACCTATAAAAACGTGTGCCAATTTGCAGTAATACCAATAACTTTCTCAAGTGTTTGAAAATATTTGCTTACTCATAGGTAAAAATTAGTAGATTGTTGTTTGAGTTTCCATGAGAGTTTTATTTTTTCACCACCTGAGCTAGTCTCATTGGTATCTCCAAGAATTCAGTTCAGTGGTTTACCAGTTTTATTCTATTACAAACATTCTAATTCCCTCCAGAGCACTTGGTTATTGGATCAGCCTGGCAAATTCTAGAGTCCAATCTATGAACTTGAACAAACAATAGAAAGGTAGTGGTGGGAGGTATCCAGCATTATCCTTCTTTTAAAAATGTAAATCAGAGTGTGCAGCATACTGATTTATATCCTTTAGTGGCTTCCAATAGTGCTTAGAATGAAATCTAAGTTGCTTGCCGTGGCCTGTTGGCCTGCACAGCCTGGCCTTTGCTTATGTTGCTGACTTCACTTCTTATTACCCTCCCTTTCAGGGCATATTCCAGCCTCACAGGCCTATATTTTCCTAAACACACTAAGGTTTTTCTTTCTTGCTTGAGAGCAGTATTTTTCAGACTTTCTGACTATTGACCTGTGGTAAGAAATGCACTATGCATCACAACTAAATGCCCACATATCTGTGTGTGTGTGTGTGTGTGTGTGTGTGTGTGTGTATGTATGTGTGTGCATATATATGAAACTAAAATTTATAAATAAATAAATAAATAAACTAACATTTTACCATATAACTCATAATGGTACTATGATGCCATGTACTAAGATGATGTGGTGGGAGAATAATACCCCCCACCCTCTGACAAAGATGTCTGCACCCTAGTCCCCAGGCCTGGGATTATGTTTTCTGACCAGTCTAAACCCCCAAATTGAGGATTCACTGCGAGAGGGAGTGAATACCCAGAGCCTCATATTTTTACCTGTTTAGAGCATCGCTTTGGGCAAACCTTTCCTTTTATTGCCTATCACATCCTTAGCCTTCACTTTGGAAATGAAAATGTTTCTGTGTTTGGAGTGTCCACAGCCCTGGATTAGACACCTCAGGGAGGTGTGAATTGTGTTCAGAGGGGTAAATAAATTCCATCGTTGTGTGCTTGTTGGAGAAATCCAGATTAAAGAGTTAGAAGAAACTTGAAAGTAATAAAAACAGAATGAAATGTAGTTAGTTGGGTTACGTTGGTCATCTCCAGCCATAACAACACTTATTTGTAACAGGATGCCTTTCCAAAGCATGTTTCACAGATTATCACATTGCAGTCTCTCTTTAATAGGTGTGGAAACTGAGCCTCAGAGAATGGGAAATAAAATGTTTATTGAGCATATACTATATGCTGGAGCCCATGACTGGAACCTTACAAATGGTATTTCATTTAATCCCCAGCATAACCTGGGAGTTCACCACTGTGATTCTCATTTTACAGTTGAAGTTATGACTCGTCCAGGCTCACTGAGCTGCAAAATTGACTAAACAAGATTTAATCTACAGTCATCTGACTCCTGGATCATTGTTCTTCCTGTCACGTTGCATGTTATACTCATTCTCATTTGCAAGCATTTCCAAATCACATAATCACGACAGCTGCTCTTCAGATTTCTGCAGTGCTGCTGAAAGTTGAGGAGGTGGAACACTAGACTTAGATTTTCCTTGGTGGCCCCTGTTACTCTGAAAAATGAGTTGATATAGGCAAGAAACTGAATAATCCAACTTAGAGATGACAGCCAAGGGAAGACGAAGTCCTGTGTGCAAAGGACTTTGCTTTTTTATTTCAACTTTTTATTTGGGCAAAATTTCAAAGTTGCTTGCATAAGCAAAGTGCAAAAGAACCTCTGTCTACCCTTTTTGCAGATTTATCTTTTGTTAACATTTTATTTCATTCATAAGTACAAGGGGAATAAATATTTTTAATGTCATTCTTGTCCAAGGACTCTATGTGTCTCAAGGTCTTTTTATTCCTCATTTGAATTGTCCTACAGCCCAGCTCTCTTATTCATCCTTTCCCACCCGTGTTCTCAAATTCAGTTGTGCATTACTGCCCAGGATTTCCTTCCCTCTCCCACTGTGCACACACATCTGGCTCTGCCACAAGTCAGCTTGTATTCAGATCACTGTTCTACCACTTACCAGCCATTGTCACTTTTATAGAGTGTTAGAGTTTCCTCGTCTGAACAAGGGGTCTGAAGTGGCACTTTCCAGAGTGTTTATGAAGATTATATGGAATCATCAGTAGGTTGGCCATAGTATCAAGCACAGAGTAAATCCCCCTAGAAATGCATATTCACATTGCAAAGGACCCATGTTCATTCTATAGCTGTACCTATTGTTAAAATATTGAAACACTTCCATATCAGTTGATAAATAGCTGCTTGCCTGAAACCCACCCCTTACTACCATAGCACTCTCATCTTCCTGACCACCTGGCCACTGCCCTGGGGCCACAGTGGATATTCCCACAGTCCAACAACAGGTACCCGCCTGCGGAGGTGGGGCCTCCAGCACCCTGCTGCAGCTCTATGTGCAGCATTTTAATTGGTTGATGACGTCTTAAAAATGTTAATTTCACTGCCTATAAATACTGTGACTCCTGTTTACAAATGACAAAAGAAGGCAAGGGAGAGAATGAGTAACTTTGCCCAAGGTCACACATAATGACTTGAACTGAAACTGTTTAATTTCCAAACCATGTCCAAGTCTCCACAGAGTCAAGGCCCAATCAACAAGTGCGGTTCAGCCCCTGTGACCTTGGGCAGGGGACTTCATCTCTTAGAAGGGGAACAGAGTGAGAATGATTCTTCTGGCTTCCCCTCCTCTCCAGGCATTGAAAAGTGCCAAGACAGGGACATTTTCCTTGTCTTTTTGATCAGGGCAAATAATCAAATTGAGCGGTCAAATTTAGGCCAGAGATCAAACTCAACTCGTTAATTATTCACAGAGTGGATCACTCAGCTCTGTCCTTAAAACTACTAAACCAGCTGAGACAAACCAGAACTACAAAGCTGGTAAAATAAACTTTTTGAAAAGAACTTGTTGAAGCAGAGAATACAAATATTTTTAGAGAGGGAATGTGAGCCAATGAAAGTAAAGACACATAGTGAAAGGAGCATGGCCTTGGGAGCCAGAGAGCCGCCACTTACGAGCTGTGTGCTGTTGGGCAGGTCGTGTAATAGGTAATCTTGGTTTCATCATTTGGAAAATGAGAATAAGTACCTTGAAGAATTATTTAGAGGCAGATACAATAGGTGCACAGTCCCAAGCTCAGTGAGAGCCAGAAATGAGACCCAAAATATATGCTAACCTAGACTACAGGACCCTAAAGAAACCAGAGTCACTGTGAATCCGCATCCCAAAGGCTCCTGGAGGGCCCCAGCAGGCCAGGAGTTAACCTTTACCTTGCTGGATTGTGGGGGAAGGGTGCGACTATTGACCAGCCAGGATGGAGATCTTCTGGCTGCTGTGCTCACGTGTCCCAGCTGAAGAGCATCCCTGCCTGGCAGTAGAAGAAAGTGCTCAGGCATCATCAGGTCCACTCTTCATTACTGGAGGAAGAGGGAAGAACAAGAGACAGCTATTAATTGGGGGGTTTGTTTGTTTCCAGTGGTACAGAAGGGGTAAAGGGAAAGTTGAAGCCCTTCATCCTACTTCCCATCCTTACTCCCAAGAAATAACGATTAGTAGCAGATTCTTTTATCTTTTTCTATAAATGAGTCATTAGCTTTCCTTCCTTCCATACAAATGGAATTATAATAATGGTTAATATTTAGCATGTGCTTTGGAGTATTTTACATGTCTTATATGGACTGTATGTTATTTAATTTTCAAGACAACTCTGTGAAATAGGTACTGCTTTTATTGTCATTTTTCAGATCGGAAAACTGAGGCACAGATAGGTTAAAGCACTTGCCTAAAGTTGCACAGTAGGTAGGGACAGGAAAAATAACCCAGGAAGTCAACATACATCTGTCTTATTCTGTTTTATGCTTGTCTAGCATCTCAGTATGAATGAATGATAGTTTATTTAACTTATTGAAGGATATTGAAGTTGTCCAAATCTGTTCTGACAATCACAGCTGCATCAAACATCTTTGTGTATTTATCTTTGAAGTTCTAACTCTTACTTGATGTCTACTTTGTGCCAGGCATTCTGGGGCACTCCATTTAATGCTCACACTCCATGAGGTTAGGAACCATTCATTTTGCAGGGAAGGCTCTTGAAACTCCTAGTCATTAAGTAACTGCTCAAGATCCAAAGTTGGTAAATGGCAGAAGGTGAAAATGAACTCAGGCTCTCTGATTTCAGGGTCTGTGATACCACAGTTGCTATGGAACCTACATGGTTATATGTGAAATTGCCCACAAGGAATTCACACGTCTATAGGAATCTCTTTTTAATAACATTACCCTTTTATATTTTTTCTTGTGTATTAATCTCACTGAGACTCAGTTTTCATACCTATAACAGAGAATTAATAATACCTATTACTACGGACTGAATTGTGTTCCCATAAAATTCATATATTGAAGCCCTAACCCCCCAAAGTGATGGTATTTGGAGGTGGGGCCTTTGAGAGATAACTAGGTTTAAATGAGGTCATGAGGGTTAAGTCCTTTTGATGGGATTGGTGTCCTTATCTGAAGAGGCACCAAAAATCTTGCTTCCCATCTCTCTCTCTCTCTCCACCATGTTTCAGCACTCTTGTCAAAAGTCAATTGACCAGGGCTTCCCTGGTGGCGCGGTGGTGAAGAATCCTCCTGCCAATGCACGGGACATGGGTTCAAGCACTGGTCCGGGAAGATTCCACATGCAGCGGAGCAACTCAGCCCGTGCGCCACAACTACTGAGCCTGTGCTCTAGAGCCTGAGAGCCACAGCTATTGAGCCCACGTGCCACACGTACTGAAGCCCATGTGCTTAGAGCCCATGCTCCGCAACAAGAGAAGCCACCACAATGAGAAGCCCATGCACCACAACGAAGAGTAGCCCCAGCTCTCTGCAACCAGAGAAAGCATGTGTGGAGCAACAAAGTCCCAATGCAGCCAATTAATTAATTAATTAATTAAAAAGTCAATTGACCATAAATGTAGGGGTTATTTCTGGACTCTCAATTCTATTCCATTGATTTGTATGCCTTTCATTAAGCCAGTGCCTCACTGTCTTGATTACTGTTGCTGTGTTAAACGTTTTGAAATCAAGAAGTATGACTCCAACTGTGTTCTTCATTTCAAGATTGTTTTGGCTCTCGAGGGCCCTTGTATTTCCATGTACATTTTAGGATCACCTTGTCAATTTCTTCACAAAAGCCAGCTGGGATTTGGATAGGGATTGCAAAGAATCTTCAGATAAAATTCAGTAATATTACCATCTTAACAATATTAATTTTTCTAATCCGTGAACATGAGATATCTTTCCATTTATTTCTGTCTGCATTAATTTATTTTAATGGTGTTTTGTAGATTTTTAGTGTACAAGTGTTGTACTTCTTTGGTTAAATTTATTAAGTATTCTGTTCTTCATGCTATTATAAATGGAACTGTTTTCTTAATTATATTTTCAGATAGTTCATTGTAAGTTTACAGAAACATTTAATTTTTGTATATTGATTTTGTATCTTGTAATCTTGCCTAATTCATTTATTTTTCTTACAAAATCATGCTATCTGCAAACAGAGATAGTTTTCTTATTCCTTTTCAGTCTGGATGCATTTTATCTCTTTTCCTTGTTTAAATGTGCTGGCAAGAACCTCCAGCACAATATTAAATAGAAATGGCAAGAGCAAATATTTTGTCTTGTTCCTAATCTTAGGGGGCAAAACTTTCAGTCTTTTACTATTATGTAAGATGCTAGCTGTGTTTTTTTTCATAGATGCCTTTTATCATTTGAGAAAATTTCTATTCTTAGATGGTGTGTTTTTACCGTGAAAGAGTATTGGATTTTGTCAAATTATTTTTTTCAGCTATTGAGATGACATTGTGATTTTTAAACTTTATTCTATTGATATAGTGTCTTACATTAATTGCTTTCTGTATGATGAACCAACCTTTCATTCCTGAGATGATCTTTTTCTTGGTATATAATCCTTTTTATATGTTGGTGAATTCAGTTTGTTAGTAATTTGGGGGGATTTTTTTGTCTGTGTTCATGTGGGATATTGATCTGTAGTTTCCTTTTATTGTGATGTCTTTGATTTGATATCAGGATAATGCAAGCCTCATAGAATAGTTCCCATACATCTCTGTTTATTTTCTTTTATTACTTCCTATTCATATTGAGTAATTTCAATTGACCTGTCTTTAAGCTTACTAATTCTTCAACCTGCTCAAGTCTGTAGATGGGCATACTTTTTATCTTTTAGTTGATGATCTCTGTTTGATGACACATTTTTCTCATACTTTAATTCCTTAGAAATGGTTTCTTTGAGTTCTATGAATATATTTATGATAGCTGATTTAAGTCTTTATCTAGTAAGTCTGGCCTTCTTTCTAGAAATGTCTGGGCTTTCTCAGGGACAGTCTCTATAAACTATTTTTTCCCTTTTTATGGGCCATACATTCCTATTTCATTGCATTTCATATATTTTTTGCTCCTGTTATTGAAAATTGGACTTTTTTTCAGAACAAGCAAATTTTTATTGAAGTATAGTTGATTAGCAATGTTGTATTATTTGCAGGTGTACAGCAAAGTGATTCAGTTATACATCTATCCTATCTCTCTCTATATATATGTCTATTCTTTTTCAGATTCTTTTCCATTATAGGTTATTACAAGATATTGAATATAGTTCCCTGTGCCATACAGTAGGTCCTTGTTGGTTATCTCTTTTATATATAGTAGTGTGTATCTGTTAATCCTAAACTCCTAATTTATCTCTCCCTTCCCTTTCCCCTTTGGTAACCATAAATTTGTTTTCTATGTCTGTGAGTCTATTTCTGTTTTGTAAATAAGTTCATTTGTATCATTTTTTTTTAGATTCCACATATAAGTGCTATCATATGATATTTGTCTTTTTCTGTCTTAGTTCATTTAGTATGGTAACCTCCAGGTCCATCTGTGTTTCTGCAAAGGGCATTATTTCATTCTTTTTATGGCTGAGTAATATTCTGTTGTACATATATACCACATCTTCTTTATCCATTCATCTGTCGATAGACATTTAGGTTGCTTCCATGTCTTGGCTACTGTGAATAGCACTGCTATGAACACGGGGGTTCATGTATCTTTTTGAATTAGTTTTCATCTTTTCTGGGTGTATGCCAGGAGTGGGATTGCTGGATCATATGGTCACTCTGAAAATTGGACATTTTAAATAATACAGTGTGTCAACTCTGGAAATCAGATTCTCTCTCTCCTTTGTGCTTTGCTGTTGTTGCTACTGCTTGGTGTTTTTTAGTGACTTTCTTGGACTAATTCTGTAAAACCTATATTCTTTTGTCATCTGTGGCCACCAAAGTCTCTGTTCAGTTTGCTTAGTGATTAGCTAATGACTGGATAGAGATTTCCTTAAAATTCCTTGAACTAATAATCTCCAAGCATTTTTAAGGCCTCTGTGTGTGTGTGTGTGTGTGTGTGTGTGTGTGTGTGTGTGTGTGTGTGTGTATGTTATGTTTTAAGTGCTCTAGCAGCCAGTTTACAACTCCAACTTACCCTAAACTTCTTGCTCATAGATGAGAGAGTAGACTTTATCAAGTCTTTCCTGGACGTATGCAATTCTGAAAATGCACATGGGTTTCTGGATTTTCAGGAATACACTGGAACTTTTCAAAGACCCCTATGGACATCTCATTACCCAGTTGTTCTTTTTAAAATTTTTGGTTAGTCTCTTGTTAGCTCCAACTGTTAAAATATCCTCAGGCAGCTGTGATATTAAACAATTGCCACTGATTGTATTTGACAAATACTCTGTGGGTAGGGCTTGTCACAAAAAAGCAAGCTCTGATTAGGTCAAATAAAGACAATCCCTGAAAATGGAGCTTTTTAGTGAACTGCCAGACAGGTCAAATAGTGACAGTTCTCTGGAAAGGGGCTACTGGGGAGCTCTGAACCCATCTTCCTTCTTTTAGTAGCAACTTAGCTGCTGTTTTTCACAGCACTGTAGTTGTGAGGCTGTTGGCTTTCAGCGCTGCTGAAGAGCTAGGGAGAGGGTGATGGGCACAGGTTAAAATGCCACAAGGCTCACTGTCCTTGCTGAGATTCAGCCATTTTTCTTGAATAAATGCTCCTTGGATTGTTTCACGCCTTTGGTGATTTTTCAGAGTTCTAAAAAAGTTTATTTTGACAGTTTTCACTAGTGTTCTCATTGCTTTCATGGAGGAGTAGATTTCAGAGGTCGCCCTCAATCTGCCATTTCAGAACAGTTGGTTGTATATTTGGCTTTTATAGCTATGTGTCATATTGTCACACACTTAGTAGCTAAAACAACCCCCGGGTATTATGTCCTAATTTTTGTAGGTTAAAAGTCCTGGCACAGAGTAACTGGGTCTTACAAGCCTGAAATAAGCATCTTAGTTGGACTGTACGTTCTCTTCTTCAGCCTAGGATCTTCTTTCACACATTCAGTTGTTGGCTGAATTTAAATTGTTGTAGAACTGAGGTCCCTTTTTTTTGTTGCTGGCTGATTCATCTCAGCTCCCAGAACCCACCTTTGGGTCTAAACCATGACCTAGAAGCTTACTTTCTCAGTGCTAGCAGGAAGAATATCTCTCCAGTCTGTTAAGCTTGAGTCTTATATAACTTAATCATGGGAGTGAATATCCTATCATATTCATAGGACAGTTTCAAGGAGAGGGGAGTATATAACGTATATTTACTAAGAGGTGAGATTCTTGGGGGCCATCTTAGAATTCTGCCTACCATAGGCTTAATTGCGGGCTTTTAAGCATGTGGCTACAGAAGATATCACTTTCAGCTATGCTTCATTTGTCTAGAACTGTTTCATCTAAATTAATCTAATCTAATTTTTACAAAATCCTCTGAGATAGGCAGGGACAGTGTTCCTAAAGCCATTTTAGAGCCATGAACCAAAAGACTCAGAGAGATTATATGATTTGCTCATGGGCACACAGCTGGCGGGAGGCAAATGAATTCCTCTGACTCTAGGTAGAGCACCCCCTGCCCTACCCCTCACCTGTGTGCCATGTTAAAGGTCAGTCCTTTGAGTTTTGTTACACGGCAATGAGGATGTTAGTACCTGAGGCTTCTTTAAGGGACTTTGGAATAGTCTTCCTCTGGGCTCCTGCATCTCCTGCATGTGTATTTGGGGAGAATACCTGAGCATGAAAAATAGTATTAACCAGGAGTTTTGATAAAATGGAGTTTTCAGGGGTAAAATGCAATTTAAAAAGCTGAAAAATTCCATTTATTTCCTGCAATGTATTCTGAATGCTCCCTCTGGCCCAGCTCAAAGGAAGCAGACAGTCATCTCCTACAGAAAGTAAATGGAATTTTTTTTTTTTTTTCTTCGAAGTGCCTTGAAATCAGCAATCTCAAGGCTGGCAACGGGGTCTCAGTGAAGACATCATCAGAAGGAACAGCAGAAGGTTCTGAAGGTAGTCAGGCATCAACCAAACTTACTCTCACTTGAATTCGATGGTTTTGCAAATGGTAGAAGGAAATTAACCATTTAAGACCAGCTTTCCAAACTTCCTATACTTAATCTTCTGGTTCAGAGTATCCAATCATTTAAAAGGTAGTTGGTTGTCATTAGTTCCAATTCATCCCTTTTAATTATTCTGTGTCTTTCTATAATCAAGCACATGGCTGTTTGTAGCCCTCATCAATCAATCCTCCAAATGTCTGAGGGCAGCAGAGATGGGATATTGTGTTCTCTCTCCAGACTCCCTTTACCTGGGCCCTGCACTAATTTCCCAGCTGCTGGGAGAAGGTGGTTCTCACCTTCTACAAAGGCCAGCCCCCTTGCCTCAAAGTGGCAATAACTTGGGTGGGTTACATGCTCTAGAGCTCCCTGCATGGTCAGGCTGAGGCTGGGTCCAGCTGAAACCTCATCCTTGGTTAGCCACCTCCCCTGCCCATCCTGCTTCCTGCACTTCCTCTCTCCTGAGAGCCCTCCCAATCAGTGAATCACATTTACCCAAATCACTGTCTCAGGTTCTTCGATGGCAGTGACCTAAGACAAATAGTAGAGAAGTTCTGCTATACCATTTATCTAGGAATTAAAGGCTTTGCTTTAAAGAAACATCCATTTGAATAACATGGAGGTCATTTACCTTTCAACCTCAGTTATCTGGAATATGGCCACGAATATAGAAAAGGCTTACATGCAACCAATTTTGATATTGTAAAGTGAAAGGCAGTCTGTACTTTAATCAGTGAAAACAGGTGCAGATACACAAATGAAAGACCCCTATTGCACATGCTGGGCAAGTGAGCCTGGATGAGCTTGTCACCTCTCCAGTCTCAGTTTCCGGTCTGTGGCACAAGTGTCGCTCCACACGCAGTGTTTCTTGGGAAACAAAGGATACAATACATTCAATGGGTTAATACATATCACGGTTTCAAAACCCAGAGCTTTCTCCTATTATTGAGGTCTCCGTGTGACATGGAGCGTGCTATTTCAGTCTGGTTACAAGCCAATTTCTGTTTCAAAGCTGGGGCTGAGAGCAGATACTTTTCCATGCGCAAAACAAACAAAAACTCACCAGCTGCAAGTGAAACAAAATTGAACTTTGATGGTATTTCTCACCACACTTGAGTCCCGTTTGCGGAGGAAGGGGATGAATCCTAAACCGGAGGAGACTGTGGTGGGTTACAGTTCTCCAGGCATGGAGACGTGGGCATGGACAGCAAAGAGGGGCGGGCGTCTCCCTGGGTCGCCCTCATCCAGACAGAGAAGGGGCAGCAAATGTGGGAGGTGGCTCATGTCAGCGATGGTTAAATCTGCGGCAAAGGTGCTCTATGCGTGTTTGTCTTATTCTCTGTAAAATGAGACAGAATTATTCTTACTTCTTACCCTCACTTCTTTTGTGGAAGTGAAAAGTAAAATAAGAGTAAAGATAAAGGATTAAATGAGAATAATTAAATCTACTTGCGACATGAATGAAGCATGGTATAATTTATACTGCCCTTAACTCAAATTAATGTAAACACACCTTGTGTATGCATGTTGATTTATATACATATATGCATACATCTCTCTATATCTTTTCACATAACATATATAATCATATGCGATTATATATATATTTTTTTCACATATGATTTTTTTTTTTTTTGGCTGCATTGGGTCTTTGTTGCTGTGCACAGACTTTCTCTAGGAGCAGCGAGTGGGGTCTACTCTTGTTGTGGTATGTAGGCTTCTTGTTGCGGTGGCTTCTTTTGTTGTAGAGCATGCAGGCTTCAGTAGTTGTGGCTCGTAGGCTCTAGAGCACAGGCTCAGTAGTTGTGGCGCACGGGCTTAGTTGCTCCGCGGCATGAGGGATCTTCCTGGACCAGGGATTGAACCCATGTCCCCTGCATTGGCAGGCGGATTCTTAACCACTGCACCACTGGAGAAGTCCCCACACACATGATTTTAACTGAATCTTCTACCGGCTTACATGGCATCTGTCCCAGGTTAGTGAATGAGGAAATGCTTGGTTGCTGCGTCTCTGCAGATACCTATTTCTCCCCAGATTTCAGGTTGGCTTCTTTAATGAGTTTAAGAAAAGTTGTTAATTTGCTTGTCCATCTTCTCTTGTTGTTGTAAAGGTGGGAGCAGTGTTCATTCCAGCTTTCTGTGTCTCTGAGCTGAAACCAGAAGTCTTTGCATTAACGTTATGAATCTAAACTTGTGTCCTGGTTTGGAAAACATTGCTCCTTTGTTTAAAACTGTTATTGTTATTTAATTTCCTTTCCCCAGGTTTCCAGAGAAGTTGAACATCTGTTCAGCTCTTCATCAGGCATTTGTAGCCACCCTCACCCCCCACCCCTGCTGCCAGATCGAGTGTGGTCCCAGATCTACTCTTGGGAATCCTGCATGGGAATCTGGGGGTGCTAGACTGGGAGAAAGATGTGGTAGGGTGATTTTGGAAGGCAAGAGAATTGATGTGGGTGGTTCCTAGTTCTGATCATTAGCTCTTTCCTTAGCTTCATCTCTGGGGCTAAAATCTCTGCAACACTCCCCTTCATTCCTCCAGGGCCTGAGCTGTCCTCTCCAAGACTGTGTATTTTAACTAGTACTTCATTCTCAATTATTCTACCAACAGAGACTCAAGCCAGAAGAGCTTCAGAATTGGACCCTCACCTTCTGTGAGGGAAAGCAGCATCTAAGGCAGAGTGATGAAGGCAGGATCAGTCAGGGTCCTGGGAGAAGACATTGCCTTCAGGTTAGTCATGCTCAAGGAGAGTTGAATTGCAAAATTATGATGCTGTGAGTGTGTATAAGGAAACCCTGACGGAAGAAGCAGTACCAAGGCTACTAAGAGCATGGTTCCTTTTTCACCCTGAGGTCTGTGGTATGGGGGAGAAAGTGGTAAATGGAGCAGAGACAGAGGGGGCCTGGACTGTATGGATAAAGCTGCATGACCTGAGCCAGACCCAAGGTGGAGAGAGGTGGCCAGTTCCAGGTGTGACTGAGAATAAACACCCACCTCACTCTCCTCCCTCCTTCTTTCTTCTGCGGGTATTTAAAGTCGGTCAAAGCCAACCAGAAGCCAAATGGCAAGGGAGACTCTTGATGGATTTGTCCGGGTCAGTCTCTTGGGGCACAGGTGAGAAAGTGGAGAGAGGATCTGGAAGGGTCAACTGAACACATCCAGCATGAAAGCCGTGGAGACCATATCTCAGTAGGTATTCATATGGGGAAGCTGAGACGAAGCGAGAGAGTAGCACAGACATATATATACTACCAACTGTAAAATAGATAGTCAGTGGGAAGTTGTTGTATAACAAAGGGAGTCCAACTCGAGGATGGAAGATGCCTTAGAGGACTGGAGCGGGGAGGGTAGGGGGGACTCGAGGTGGGGGGAGTCAAGGAAGGGAGGGAATACGGGGATATGTGTATAAAAACAGTTGATTGAACTTGGTGTACCCCCCCAAAAATAATAAATAAATAAATAAAATTAAAAAAAAAAAAAATTTTTGAATTAAGTACTAAAGTACTGTATAATGATAATTACTGTGCTCTTATAATTCAATCACTACTTTGTGTTACCCTATAAGGGGTTTACTGTTATTACCTGCACAAAATCCAAGGCAGAGAGTGATGAATAATTTGCCCCAAATTATATAGCTAGGAATACTGGTGGGAAAAAGTTTGTAAGACTCCTAAGTCCTTGCCTACGACCACTACACTCTACAAATTTATTCGACCTGTTTCTTGGGCGATAGCTCGGAGCCAGACTCTTCTCCCTCAATATTCTAAGGAGCCTTTCTGACCTGGTCCTTGCCTTTCCTTCCTCTCCAAAAGTGGACCAAGTCACTGGTCACGCTTTACGAAATTGGGCTCGGGCACTCACAGGCAGGACCAGACCAGGTAAGGCCACCTGGCAGGTGAGAGCAGGGCACGTAGTGGACAGACAAAGCCAGGGAATCAGGAACAGGAACCAGCAGAAAAGAACAGAGAGAACAGATACAAACATTTTGCCTGCAGCCTGGAGGTCAACCTAAGAGGAAGAGAGATAAGGGATACAAAGTTCATAGGTGAGGTTGGCACAGCTCCTTAAGAAATGGGTGAAAGTGACTTTGCTTTAATCCAACAAAAGCAGTTAAAATTTGTACAGTGCTTTAGTGGTTAAAGCTAATTTCCAAATATTTTAGTAGATGATATTTTATTAGACTGTGGGTTTCCTGAAGGCCGTGTCTTTTTATTTTTGTATCCCTGCCACCAAGCAAGGTACCTGGCACCCAGTAGCCAATATCAACAAACATTTGTTAAATAAGTAATTGGAAATAGAGTGAAAAAATGGAATTATTAGGGGTTTGGGAGCCAATAACATCAGGAACATAATTCTGGTTTTGTTGATGATTGAGTGAGAGTCCTTGGGGTGATCTAGTCTTTGTGAGCCTTAATGTATTCATACATGAAATGAAAATGAAAATTTCCTACATTTGCTGGGTTGTTGGGAAATTACACACACACACTATGCACAATATAATGACGTGTTATATATATGTTTTATACACACACACACACACTCATACTCACTCAATGCCGCTTTTGCATCTAGCAAGGTAGCCACGATGATATAAAGACAGTGGCCAAGATAATGCAGGGGTAACTTCCCTTGGGAGGGTCCTAAATATTTTTTTGCTACCTCCATAATTCAAACGAGTTTATTGCCAGACAGCTTCATCTAAGCAACAAATAAGTCGTAAGCTTCCCACTTGAGAAAAGAGCAGATGAGAAAGCTGTGTGGGTGGCAAGGTGACCTCTGTTATTAAACCAACACAGTAGTGCCAGCTCGCTTTCCCCTGCTTGTAACTGTTCTAAAGGAAGGTCTAAAAGCCGTGCAGCCGCGTCCTCTCAGAGGTAAACTCTCTCACTGCAGGGCTTTGCTGAGCCTTCCTGAGCCTGGGGAACACTGGGCCATGCGCTGGTGCTTAAACAGTTCATCTCTAGGTTAGTTGTGATTTTTTTTTTTTTTTCATTTTCTCAGTCAACCATTTTTAGTCTGTAAAAGAATTCTTTTTGCTTTCATCCTTCTCTTCATTAGAAGTTCATACCTTTACTCTGATCTCCACACCTCCCACACTTCATTCCACCAAAATCTATCTGTTTAGTGATAACATTAGTTAAGATGGCATTTGAGAAAGAGTGACAACTGACTCCCCCTCGCTCTCAGTACCAGCTGCCTCGCTATTACAAGCACACTCGGCTGTGGTCTGAAAAGGGGGCTGCAGACGAGAGCTCTCCTTGTGTTCACTGTGTTCACAACCTGTGCTTGTCATCTCCTGTGCAGCCTGGAGGGTAGCAGAGGGGAGAGGATGCTGAAATCAGGGGCGATGAGATATAAGACAGACAGCAGCTTTCCTTCAAGGAGTTTTTTTAATGTTCTTAAAAATTCATCAGCTGACAAAGGTGCTTGGCCTACGTGCATTTTGTTGATCTATATTAATATGAATCACAATCAGGAATCCAAGTTGGACTTGTTGCAGACTTACGTGAAATGCTCAGCAACAGTCCACATTGCTTTCTGCTGCAAGAAAATGCACGGGGAGTGCTTGGTTGAGAATTTCCCATAAAGCACCTTTCAGTAACATTCACCGGAGTGATCTTATTTCCCCTCCTCCTGCACTCCTTGGGAGAGGAACCACTTTGGATTCATTGAGCCTCTGCTTAGTGCTGATGTTCTGAGGCAGACGGAGAAGGAGGTGCCTTTTCAATTCCGCGAGGACAAGAATCTCAGCCTGGAGCTCATCAATCTCTGCAAAGTTCTATGGATTGTGCTCATGTACCCTCTGCTATTTAAGGAGAATTTGTTCCTGTCTCTTCCGTGGGCTTTGTATTTTTGAGAAAACTTTCCATACCTTTCAGGAGAGTCCCATGGTTGTACGCATCCTCTAAAATTTTAAGAGCCACTAACCTAGAGGGTTTGTTGAAACATTCTGTAAATTTTGCACAGGATATTTTAAGCAAAATTCAGAAGGAAAATTAAAAACAAAACCCTTCTTTCCTCCCTGGCTTATGGGATTCTCACTCCTTGCCCAGAGGTCAATGAAAGAACTGTGTCCAGAGGCAATGTGACAGAGCAAAGGAGCCGTGGAAGGGGAGACTGTGTTGTAGCCAAGACTGATGCCAATTGGCTTTCAGAATCTGTGTAGTCTGCGCAGTACTAGCTGTGAAGAGGTTAAAGAAGAATACTTCCCCTCAACCCCCACCACACAGGTACAGCCTGGAAGGGACGTGCTGACTACACAGAAAGTTTGGTGGCTTCTGTGCCCCATCAAGCACACCCACAGATATTCAACAAGTGTGCAAAACCAGAGTTAGTCTTCTTAAAGAATGGTCCTTTAGCAAGGTTCTCTCTGTGTCCTACTTGTGAATTTTGACAAGTCCCTTCATCCCCCAACCTGTGTTTTCTTACCTGTTCAATCCAGGTGGCTACTCACCTAAGCAGCCTTTGAAGGATATAAGAGTTAAATGACAAGAGCTGCTGAATCGCTGAGGAAGACATGAAGCGTGAAAGAACAGAGAAACGTAGGTATGCTAGTCTCCATGGAAAGAATGTGATTGTTTTGAAAGGGCAACTATGATGAAAGTAACCAGGTAGATAGATGGCTTCCAGGAAGAAGAAACTAGTGGGTAAGCTGTAAGGAACTTACTGAAAGTGAGTTTGGAAACCAAAGTATTTTATATGAGTTTTCACTTACAAACGTACATAATGCTGTGTTTGAAGATTATTACGTGTGTCTGATGTGCAAGGGGGCCAATCAGGAGTGTGGATTTGAACCAGAAGTCAGTTCAGTGATCATTGTGAAAAACTCTGTGGACCTTTTGTATTTTGATTTTAGCCTTCTGGACACTAGCCTGACCAATCAAGGGCCTGAGGTCCCCTAAAAACATATCCCTGGGCTCTAAGCCCACTGGGCAACCACTCTTCTACATTAACCCTGCCAGGCTGTGACTACTTCATGTGTCATTAACTTGCATGTGCAACATAGAGATTGAAATCTTTAATAGTAATACTGCCAGTAACGAGGATGTGCTGGGCTAGGCACTGCTTTATGTTATTACAGTTATTCTTCACAAATACTCTGCAAAGTAAGTATAAGAGATTTGTTGGAATTAGGTTAAATCTGGTTGATAATAATCAGGAAATAGCTTTCCTTGTCTCCCTGTCGCCTTCGTACTCCCTGGTGTATTGGCTTTCTCCTTGCTTTGATGGCATATCAGGGAGACCCTGTAGCTCCCTGGTCACTTTCAAGTATTAAAACACACAGTCGAATCTAAAACAGTATTTAACCTCACATCCAGTTTAAAGTTTCTCGGGACTTCCCTGGTGGCGCAGTGGATAATACTCTGATCTCCCAATGCAGAGGGCCCGGGTTCGATCCCTGGTCAAGGAACTAGATCCCACGTGCATGCTGCAACTAAGAGTTCACATGCCATGACTAAGGAGTCCACCTGCCACAACTAAGACCCGGCACAACCAAATAAATAAATAAATATTTAAAAACAAACAAACAAAAAAAAAACAACTTTTCCCCTCTGCCCTGGTCAGGTGTGTCCAGACGGTTAGGTAAATGTACAGAGTGCTTGGTCTGTTCTTCAGTTCTCCTTGCTCCACTTCTTATGCGATTCACCTAATTGCTGATGGGTTTTCCAAGGTTAGGGGAGTGGAAAGGATGAGAGATCAGGTGGCAGATGCTGTTTGTGCTGCTCTCTTGGCTGTTGAAGGGGCTCCAAATGGTAGAATCCAAATGCTGGCTCCTCCAGGTGGCACCTTTCCTGCGGGTTCCTCGGAGACGCTGTCTTGGCAATGTGCTGGACTAATCTCTTGGGACTTCTCTCTGCTCCTGCCCCTTGTGTTATCCCAGTCTTTTTGAGCAGATGAGTTAAGCTGGTTGCCTTCCATCAGATTCATCTGGTCCCTGTAAAATGTACACACACTTGCTCTGCTATCATGGGCACTTTGACGAGCTTTACTCTTAGTCTCTCAAGGCAGACACTATTCTCTGTGTTCCCAATGCCAGGGGAACATTTTTTAAGATCGCCCAAGATCTCCACTATGTTCTACCGCAGGATCAGCTTGGAAGCAGTCTTTGCATCCCTGCATCCCAGCAAACATCCAGCCTGGCAGTGAGATGCCATCCTGCCCTCTTGCAACAAATCCTCGCTCCGAGACTGATGACCCTACACTTCTTCATTTTACTCTGGGTGAATGGAAGCAAACCCACCCCTAATACTACAAGGTTCTTTGCAAGAATCCTATTCCCTCTATGGAAGCTTCTACCTGGGCTGTAAGCAAGCTATTGGGAGTGTTAGAGTTGGTCATCAACTAGCAGTGCTCATGTGGAGGGGTTTAGCTCCTCTCTTTAGAATGCATGGCTACTTAGCTTTTTCCCATCTTTGCAGTCTCAGCCAAAGCTCTAAGTTCTATTGAACATTTGTTCTAATTCTTTCACCCACAAGGAACTGTATCACAAAGCGATTTGTTGCAAAATGCTGGAGATTACTCAACTTGTAAGAGCAAAAGTTAGATTTAAACCCTGACTTTTCCTTCTCCCATGCTGATAATCTTTCCCATACTCCAAGTGTCCCATTTAACTGAAATTGCCTAGGACCAGGAAGAATGGACTATGCTGAATCCCGTTTTATAGATGAGTTAATAAAGTCTTAAAATTTTTAAAAATACTTGCTCAAGATGACCCCATGGACTGGTCAGAGTCCCAACAGAAGGCTATGCAGAGGAGGCCACTTTAAAAACAATTTAATAAAAGATTATTTGAAAAGGTGTGGGCAGTATTAGGAAGCTACGAGGGTTAGCACAGTACTTCAGGACTAGTTAGCAGCAGGGCTGTTACCTGTAGGATGAAAGGGAGGAGAGGAGGGGATTGTGTCCTAAGGGCCACCTCAAGAGGAGCAGGGACTTCAGGTGGTAGGAGAGAGCCAGTCGTAAGTCACGGCTCAGGGAGGAAGCTGGCCTGCTTGCATCCCCTCTCAACCTCCAACCTCCTCTGGGGGCCAAAACCAGAGGGCATTGCATCTTGTTGAAGTTGTCCCTGAAGGTTGATCTCCCAGAGCAGAGAGCCAGTGAAGGGTGGAGAGGGGATCTGGCCCACTCAGCTAGTCATGGCAGAGCTGGGGTTTGAAACCACATCTGCCTGCATGAAACCCAGTGCCACCTCTAGTTGCCTCTGCCCTTACTTCCTTATGTGGCTGTGATACTTTGTATTGTAAATGTTCTCCGGGCGGGGACTTTTTCTTATCTTTATAAATGCTGCCATCCCAAGCACACAAAGACATTCAGTAAATTTGTTGACTGAATAAATTAATGGATGAAGGGACAGGCTACAGATAAGCTTGAAATACATGGGGACATTATAAGCAAAGTGAGAGAAATGGTATGTATTGCAGTAACTCCCTGCATATGAGACGATGTCTACATACTTTTATATACATACATTTTTATAAGTATTTTGTATATATTGTCTCATTTAAACCTCACATATATCAGCACTTGAATTATTACTCCTTGATGAGTCACCCAAGTATATTTGTGTAATGACAGTAGCTGAAGCAAGATGTGAGCTCAGGTCGTCTGGCCCTAAAGCCAGTACTCCTGCAAGTACCACTCAATTGAGTATAATATGGTATAATAATAGGATAATCATAGTTCACTCTCAATATCTTTCTCTGTCTTTCTCTGTCTCTTTCCCCTCTCCTCCCCTCCCCTTTGCTCTCTTGCTCTCTCTCTCTCTCTGCGCCCCCCCTTTCCCTCTCTCTCTTCCTCCTGCCATTGACTCATTGCAGAAATCAAGTCATCTCTCCTAAAAGAGATGTCTCCCATTCTGGATGTGTCTGTTTGCTTCCTTGTCGTTTCATTTAAGTTGTTCCTCTATCCCATGCCCTATTTTGTATAAGTAAAGCTATTGAGGACTGATTTGGTTCAGAGTCAGCTTTTTTTTTTGGCAAGAACACTTCATGAGTGGTGCTGTGTGTTTCATATTAGAGCCCTCAGGATAGACACCAAGCCTGACTATCTCACCATTCATGAGGCAGAGAGTAATTGGTGAATTTAAGTGACTTGGGAAAATTTCAATTATTATTATTAATAATTGGTATTCTAAAGTTAAGCATCAACCATGTGGCAGGCAGTGTGCTTGGCATCACACGTATGTTATCTTGGTGAATCCATGCAAAAGCTGCATGGACGAGATATTCTCATTCTCATTTATTAGATGAAAAAACTGAGGCTCAAAGAAGTGAAGTAGGTTCCCTGAAGTCACACAACTAGGAAGTGGCAGAGGCAGGATATGAATTTGAAGCTGACGGACTCCAGAGTCTATGTTCTGAACCACTGTATCACATTATGTGTGGCTTCATTTCTTTTCTCACAGACCACTGCTAGAACTTTGATTCTTGCTCTTTTAATAGACTGTCTGAATCAAAGTAACTTATACATTTAACTTTAGAGCCAGTGTTGGGAAAAGGGCTGAGGAGGGAGGACACTTGGGTGCCAGCCATGCCATAGAAGGAGGGAAGAAAGGATAAGGAGGAAAAGAAGTGGAGCAAGGCACTTAGAAGAGGTGGTAGTAGGCAGCACAATCCAAAAAGGAAATCCACTGAGATTTTTTAAATCATAAAAAATAAAACCACAACCCAAAGTAGCTTAAGGAAAGACTGTCATTGATTTGCTTAAGTCACCAAACTATGGAAAGTCTAGAGGTGGACTGACCTCAGGGATCACTTGACCAACAGACTAGGCAGAATTCTGTAGAATGCTCTCTCCATCTCTCAGTCCTGCTTCTCCATGCATGCTGATTTCTTGCTCTCAGGCTGGCTGTCTCCACATGGCAGAAAGCATGGCTATAAGCAGCTCATTCTTAAAACCACGTGACCCAAGAGGAACTTCTTAACTCCAGTGGGGAAAATCCCAAGGAAGAATTCTGATTGGCTGGACCTGGATCAATCATTACAGTCAGGGAAGAGGGGCCCTATGATTGGTCCACTTGGCTCACATGTCTCTCCTATGACCAGGAAGGCAGGGTCTATTATGATAAGAAAGAAGAGAATCACATAGATGAGACTACTGAGGGTGGGGTGGGATTGTGAGCTGAGTAGTCACCACCATCTCCATTTTCCATATATTTTTATTATAAATGAATGACAACAGGTGATATTCAGAGTCAGGCTCTGGAGTGACTAAAAAAAGAAATGTAGGGGGAAGGAAACTGATGTTTATTAAACACTCACATGTGCTGTGTAATATTCCAAGTGCTGTATACATAGCTTATTTCGTTTTCACAACAGTACCACAAACTCAATATTTTATTCTCATTTTTAAAAAGAAAAAACTGAAGCTTGCAGAAATTAAATGATTTGCCTGAGATCAAAGTTAGTAAATATGAAGGTAAGATTTGAATCTACATTTTTATAGTTCTAATATCTATGCTCTTTTCTTTGGATTCAACATCTTTCAGTGCTGGAGGCACTGAGGAAAAATACCCAACTACAGAAATCCTGTGTATGAAGCAGATGCTTCTTCACAAAAATGAAGCAGAGCTCTATTTATTTACGGGTCACCTGGTCAGAGGAGAATCAAAATCCTGGCATGTATTGCAGAATAAAAACGGTTTTTCATCAGACAAAGCCAAATTGAGGGACATTCTACAAAATATCTGACCCATATTCCTTAAAGCTTTCAAGGTCATCAGAAACAAGGAAAGACTGTGATACTGTTACAAACTGGAGGAGACTAAACAGACATGGCAGCCAAATGCAATGTGTTATCCTAGATTTGATCTTGGAACAGAAAAGGGCATTAATGGAGAAACTGGTGAAATCCAACTAAAATCTGGAGGTTAGTTAAAAACAGTGTACCGGGGACTTCCCTGGTGGCACAGCTGATAGGACTCCATGCTCCCAAAGCAGGGGGCTTGGGTTCGATCCCTGGTCAGGGAACTAGATCCCGCGTCTGCCACAATTAAGAGTTTGCTTGCCACAACTATGGAGCTGGTGAGCCACAACTAAGGAGCCCCAGAACTGCAACTAAGGAGCTCGCCTGCTGCAACCAGGACCTGGAGCAACCAAATAAATAAATAAATATTTTAAAACAAAACAAAACAATGTACCTACATTTGTTCCTTAGTTTTGATAAATGTACCATGATAATGTAAGATGGTAATGACAGTGGACACTGAATGAGGGGTATATGGGTAGTCTCTGTACCATCTTTACAATTGTTCTATTAATTTAAAATTTTCCAAAATTAAAAGTTTATTGAAACAAAATTGTGTTTTGTTTTTCATCCCTGAGTAAAAACATGAGCAGTTGCAGAACCTGGGACAAGCCTGCAGATGGGAGCTCGTTAATGACTGTGATGAAGGGGTCTCTGGAGCTCCTGACACAGGGTGCTATGGACTGGATGTTTGTGTCTCCACCAAATTCCTATGTTGAAGCCTTAATCCCCAATCAGATGGTATTTGGAGGTAGCGTCTTTGTGAGTTAATTGGGTTTAGGTGAGGTCATGAAGATGCGACTTCAGGATGGGATTCATGTCCTTATAAGAAGAGGAAGAGACACTAGAGCTTGTTTACCCTCCGATGTGTGAGGACCCTTCAGAAGGAAGAGAGCGCTCACCAGAACCACATCTAGCAGCACCTTGATCCTGAACTTTCCTGCCTCCAGAACTGTGAGAAATAAGTGTCTGTTGTTTAAAACCTAGTCTGTGTTATATTGTTATAGTGGACTGGGCTAACTAAGACACAGGTGATGACATATGTCCTTATGCGTCACAAGCTAAAGGAATAACACCCTAAAATAAGGTTGCAGTCATGCGAGGGAATTGGTAATGGTTAACTTTTGCCCAAATCTCAGGTTCCACCTAAGCAAACTTTTCCTCTACAGATACCCTGCTAACATGCCTTCTGTTCAGACTATGGCATCTCTAAAGCTCACTTACTTCTGTGACACATTTGAATCACCAATCTAAGGTGATGCCCCAAAACTGTGCTGATAGATGAACAACCCTTGATGACGTCCCAGCTGACCCCCACATTTCATCTCCTGTCCATGGCTTCTCTTGGTTCTTTTGGTTTAGAAACACTGCAGAGCAGAGAGAGACTTGCTAATATCTCCGGGTGCCTGGCCTCAACTGCACCACTTAGACGACTTACTGAAAATGAAGAGTGATCTTCTCAGACCTAAAGACTCCAACATATATTCGCTCCTCTGACTAGATACATACTCAAAGGGGTTTGTGCATGGCAAATGCATTGTCAGGAAGAAATGGATGTAATTGACAGAGATGGATTTGGGCCAGACGGGGAGAGGGGAGACCTATGTGGCAGACTCAACGTCAGAGCACCTGGATGCAAATATCATCCCTATTGCATAACAGCTAAGAAATCTTGGATAACATTTTTTCTCTTCCAGTATCTTCATAAGCAAAATGGGAATGTTATTTAGTATCTCCCTCATATGTCCATCTTGAGATTAAAACTCAATAACTCAGGTACAGTTCTTAAGATTCTGCTTAGCACATAGAATGTGCTAAATAGATATTACGTTTTACTACTGCTGTTGATACTATTAGCAGTGTGGATTCTGATTCCTAGTTTCACAAGTTACCAGTTATGTGGCCCTGGTAATTGCAGCTTCCTCATCTGTAAATGGAGATAATGACAGTACCTTCCAGAGGAGCTGGGTGGATTTAGTGAGCTAAAGCAAGTGCATAATCAGCATGTGGACTGTGGAGGCTGCTTTCTCAATTCCTGAGTGTCCAGGGCTCCCGCTTTCTTGTCTCATATTTAGGTCTGCTAGTGGAGTAGAGAGACAACAGGATTTATAGAAGGGGTCTTCACATTGGCTATGCTATTACCAGGGTCTTTATTCAGTGTCTTTTCCTTTAAAGAAAAGCTGTGATTTTCTTGGAAGGCTGGGAATTGGCTCTCAAGGCAGTTACCCAAAAGGAGTAACTGCCTTGAGTTTTGAGAAATGGAATCATCATTGGAAGAAGCCTGTAATCTCTTTAATGATTCATTCTGTAACCCACATGTTAGCTTTGTCTTCCTTCTTCAGTTCTAGTCCCTTTCCAAATATATACATTCATGCACAGTCATTCCGGAATAATGTACACACTGAAGTTTTCTTTTTAGGGACAATGGAGTCAGGGATGTATAAACCTAGCCAGCACAAACTCCTTCAAGTTCTCCTTTGCTCTTCCTTTCTTTCTTTCCTTTTCCTTTTCCTCTTCCCATCTTCTCCCCTTTCTTTGCCTTCTGTCTTGCCAGTGTTTCCCTTCATTTTTGACACTCCCCAACTTTCTGGCCTAGCAGTAGAGACTGCTATGTGTTCCTCAAAGTTGGTTTTCTCTTTTTCTTGGGCACATGGTTAGATTAACATTTCCCGGTTCCTTTGTGGTTAGGTGTGGCCATGTGACTAAGTTTATCCAATGGAACATGAGTAGAAGTGACATGTACCACTTCCTGATAGTCTGGCCCATAATAACCTCCTGTGGACAATCCTCTCTCACTTACTCCCCCTCCTGGCTTGATGGTTAAGTCTGGAGACTGTTGATGTTATTGAAGTCTCCATCAACCTGGCTCCATGTGGGACAGAACTAACTCCAGCTCTAAGCCACCGCCCTCCCCCTTGCCATCAGGATCATCTTATGGGTGTTTACATGAGTGAGAAACTCTAGGAATGTGAGAACTAAATTTATGTGAGTGAGAAATAAGCTTCCATTGTGTTAAGTCACTGATATTTCAAGGTTTACCTGTTATAATCACTGGCTTTATATGAACTAATATAGCCATCTCCCTGAGGATTCCTCTTCCACTGTTTCTGATCTTGTGCTCCTCCAAATCTCTCTCCTCTTAACTATAATTAACAATGTGGATCTCAGGCTTCTGTGTCTGTGCTTGCACACTCACAATCAATGTAGTATTTAGCAAAGAAAGTTTTGATTACAAAGAACCACCTCTTTAAAGGGACAGATATACTAAATAATACTTATTTTCTGTGGCATACCATCTTTCATACAAAACATAATCATTATGTCATCTGCCCTTCTGTAGAAAGAGCAATGAAAGTCAACTTTCACCTTCAGCACCCCTTGGCCTAGTGCTAAAATAGACAACAAAAGTATAGTTTGAAAGTCATAGGATTTCCTGTAAGTCAAAGGAAGGCTATCAAGTCAACTTGGACTTGAATCAGGCAAGTCCCCCTAAGGAAGGACCTGATTTGAATCTTAAAGAATGAGTATGGACCATCAAAGGGTGGAGGAAGGATATTCTTGCACAAGGACTATGAATAAGAAGGCAGTGAAATGACATGGGCCTCCTGGAAACTTCATTTTAGGTCAGGGCAGTATGAAAGGCGTACGACTGGGGTATGGGTGTAGTGGGAGATAAAATTGGACATTGCAGCTGGGACCAAATCCTGAAGGTTGGTCAAGTTGAAGGTTAACATGCATCTAGCACTATCTGTTCTTGTCTTCTTAGTAAGATACCATGTCATGATTTCCTAGTCACCACATCAAAGATAACTCCCGTTCCCCATACAGGGCTCTTCCTGTGTGCTAAGCACAGTCCCTCAGGTGGAGGAGATGCCAATGGGATGACAGAGCTTCTCACAATTGCTCTGAATTGACACTGTCCTGGGTGTTTCTAGGGTCGGCCTTACTCTATGTGAATTTGCTGGGGAGCTTTCACGAATAAAAAACCATGGGGCTTAGGAGAACTCAATGTGGAACACTAAAAATCTCTTTTCTGTGTGGGCCAAGAGACTTTTTATCTTCAACCACATTATCATCATTGTTGCTTCATTTTGTCCTTTTAACTTATAAAGCTCTTTACTGTTCATAATGGCTTTCACCTAAATGATTTCAGTTTCTTTTCCCTGCTGTCCTCTGCCATTTGCAGAATGGATTCCATGATCTCATCATATAGGTAAACAGCCCAAAGTCTAGAGAGTTGAGATAATTTGCCTCTCCTCCTCTGTCAGAGGTTGAGCCAGGACTAGAATTGCAATTGAACATATATTTTCTAGGCCTTGATCTCCTTGAGACAAAGTGTCACATCTTCTAAATATTGTCACTTTATCAGTGCCTTATATAGCTCCTTAACCTATATTTTCTGTTTAGCAGAAAATGGTGATAAAAACATGGGCTTTGAAATCAAAGGAAACCTAAATTCAGCACCTGGTTTTTTTGTACATTGGGCAAGTTATTTAACCATTTAAGCAACACGTTTCTTATTGGTAAGTGGGATTATTAATGTTTTTCTCCTAGGGCTGTTGTAAGAGCCAAATGAGGTGATATAAATGAGGCATTTAACATAATGCCTGGCACATAGAATTGCTCAATTTGTGCTAAGGTCTCCTGGTCTCTCTTTTAAATTATTTTGTTTTTTCATTTATAAAAATTTTCACTGTATTCATAAGTAGGCAAAATAGCATAGTGAACCAATACATATCAAACTCACAGCTTCAGGAATTCCCTGGTGGTCCAGTGGTTAGGACTCAATGCTTTCACTGCCGTGGTCCAGGTTCAATCCTTGGTCCCTGGTCAGGGAACCAAGATCCTGTGAGCCACGTGGTGTGGCCAAAAACAAACCAACCAAACAAAAAAACCCCAAAACCAAAAACCCTGGGCTTCCTAGGTGGCGCAGTGCTTAAGAATCCACCTGCCAATGCTGGGGACACAGGTTCGATCCCTGCTCCAGGAAGATCCCACATGCTGCGGAGCAACTAAGCCCATGCGCCACAACTATTGAGCCTGCGCTTTAGAGCCCGTGAGCCACAACTGTTGAGCCCCTATGCTGCAACTACTGAAGCCTACGGGCCTAGAGCCCGTGCTCCACAACAAGAGAAGCCACGGCAGTGAGGAGCCCGCGCACCACAACAAAGAGTAGCCCCCACTCAACACAACTAAAAGAAAGCCTGTGCACAGCAAAAAAGACCCAACACAGCCAATAAAATAAATAAATTAATTAAAAACAAACAAACAAAACCCCCAAATCTCTCACAGCTTCAACAATTATCAGCTCATGGCCATTTTGTTTCATTTCTCTTCATCTTCTTTCCTCTCTTGTATTATTTTGTAGGAAATTTCAAGCACTCTATCCTTTCATCTATAAACTGTACATTATATATCTTTGAAAGATAAGGATTGAAAAATAATAACATCCACATTGCAATTATCACTTCCTCCTGCAAAAACGAAAACAAAAACAAAAACCAATATTTGTAGCAGGCAGAATAATAGTTCCCAAAGACGTTCACAACCTGATCCCCTGAACCTGTGAATATGTTACATGGCGGTGAAGAATTAACATTGCATATAGAATTATGGTCGCTAAGGGGCAGACCTTAAAATAGGGGGATTACACAGGAGAACCCAGTGTAATCACAAGGATCCTTCGAGGGGAAGAGGGAGAGCAGAGAGGGAGAACCATAGACATGGCAGCCCTGGGACTCAGCCAAATGCTTCTGGTCTTGAAGATGGAGGAAGGGGGCCCTGAGCCAAGGAATACAGGTGACCTGTGAAAGCTGGAAAAGGCAAGAAGGGATGTTCTCCCCTAGAGTCTCCAGAAAGAAGGCAGCCCTGTTGATTCCTTTATATCAGTCCAGTGAGACCCCTTTCAAATTCCAGAACTGTAAGATAATTTGTATTGTTTTAAGCCATTAAGTTTGTAGTAATTTGTTACAGCAACAATAGGAGACTAATATCAATACAACAGTAATCACTTAATATCATCAAATATTCAGTCAGTTAGCTTAGTATTTGAACTAACAGCTTCTAGTCATTATACCTCTCTATTTGGACTGAAAGTCTGAAATACTGCTTTCATAAAGAATATTTCAGAGGGCTTAAAGTCTGCATTTGACCAGATAATTCAATCGAAGTACATTGCTTCTAAAATGGAAGGTTATTCTTGATGAAGGGCCTTTTATTTATTCATTTGCTCATTCTTTTATTCATGTGCTCTTTCTTTAGATAGCACATAATAGCAAGGGCCTACTGTGAGTTATCGATTGTGCTAGCTCTTGGGAGGGTAGATCTACTAAGACCCACTCTTTCTCCTTCAAGACAGTAGCATCAGATCAGTACAAAGATTAAAAACACACATTCTGGGAACATACTTTTGGGGTTAATTTCAGCTCTGTCCACCACCAGCTGCATGATCTAAGGCAAGTTAAGTAACATCTCTGACCCTCAGTTTTTTCCTATAAAAAATGAGGTCAGTAGTGGTAGCTACCTGATAGGATTGCAATGAAGATTAAATGAGTTAATTAATATATATATAGAACCCACGGAACACTGCCTGGAACATGTTAAACATTCCACAAGTTTTTTGCTTATTTATTCTATACCAAGGATTGATGGTCTTGGCTCAGATCTTGCTCAAGTTCTGAATCCTCACTTTCTCATCTTCAAATGGGATTAACTAATAATAGGAACCTACAATATTTAATGAAATAACAAGTATTTGGTACAGTGCATAGAACACAGTAGATAATCAATAGATATAAGTGGTAATCATTTTTATTGTTCATTTGGTTGCTCACTTTACTTAAGAAAATCCCAGATCAGTGATGTTATATAATATTTTTTGAACTAAGAGGAGAAAAGCCAAGCAGTGCTCGTGCATCTCCTTTATTCTACCAGGTCAGTCAACCATTTTTGCTTCTGTGCTGTGGAAGGAAAAAGCAGAAGACCAGGGTTAGGAAGGCATTCAAAATCATTATAAGAAGCATGGTGTGGTGAAACACCCTAAGGTAATTCACCTTAGTAGTTACCCTTTATATAATCCTCTCCTCTTCAGTGTGGGTAAAACCTGTGACTTGCTTCTAACCAACAGAATATGGCTAAAGTGATCGACGGCACTCTTGATTAGGTTATGTTATATAGCAAAGAGTGTCCCTCTTCTCTAAGGCCTAAGAATAGAAGCATTTTTTCAGGAAAATTTCCAATTAGCTGGAAAGTCATCAGTTGCTGTATGCCACAATCCTCTTGTGGCATGACCTGACTTTTCAGCAAAGAACTTCAAGTATTCTTGCAATCTGCTGGGTTTGACTGGTGAGGCTGATCAAGAAGAGGTCCTGGAGAGAGATTTGTCAATTATACCCAATTTCATTCCAAGTTTTGGCAAAGAATTCATCTTGGGTAAATTTTTCTCTTGAATGGACTAGGGTGAGGCTATCAGTTGTAGCAGAAGGACTTTCAATCTGGGTGCTGTAGAGAAGAGCTAAGTACTAAGTAAAGTAACACCAAATTATGGTCTCACTAATAGTAGAAATGAATAGGCAGCCCTTAGAGTGGAGAATTCCTGAAGCACCTGCTTTTCAAGGCTTAATTACACAAAAGAAAGACAGAGAACCTGCTTGGGATACCAGGAAAACTGAGGCACAGACATACACCAACCCCCCCTCCACCACACACACACACAGTCAGACCTAACCAATCACAGACGCTTTAATGAATAATCCAAGATTTTGCCGTCAGAAAATATTTTATTTTTAGCATACATGTAATTCTTATGTCTTATCATTCACAAAAGAGGATAAGGAACAGGCATTGTGAGCCTTTCTTTGTTTAGGTCTCTAAAGGGCTGTGGAGACCCTGCTTGGGCTACACATCTAACGACACTTGGAGACACTCGCTTTCCATGGCTCTCCAAGACCCCTGCTGGCTCTGACAATGGCAAAGTTACAGTTAAAAACTCAATTCCTGTACAGCCACCTGTTGTTGATCTCAATTTGTTTCCCTCTAGTCTCTAGAGATACACGGACTTGTGAATACTTCGAGCTGGGGAGAACCTTAAGGAACACCTAGGTAATCTCCATCATTTGGCAGAGGAAGTAACGGAGCCCCAGAGGAGTGAAGTGATGAGTTCAAAGTCACGTGACCACTCTGGTACAGGGACAGAATGAGCAGCCTTAGCCCGGCCCTCTTTCCAGCTCTCTGTGTTTCGTCCTCCCTATTGCCATTCTGCGCATGCTGGAGGAAGAGGTGGGTAGACGTTCAGGGAATGCAAACTCATGCTAATGTTTGAATATTAAAATTTAATATTGTAATTTTAGCCTAAAACAAAACCAAATTAAAAAGGTATATCTGCTGCAAAAACATTAAATAATGCATTTCTGGCCCCAATACACATGATTCTGAACAATCTGGCTGGTAGATTTATTCCTGGTAGCAGGGCTGGCATGGGCAGCATGGGTAGAAGGGCAGCAGGGGTAGGAAGGCAGCAGGGCTTCGTGGGGCCTCTTTCCTATTGCACGTTTTCTTCCCTTTGTCCCATTACACTCCTCAAAGCCTTCTGTTTCCATATAGTGGCCCCAAACTTTCCTGCATGCTTAGGGAACCCTTGCCACCATCAAAATTGAGGTTTTGTGTGCTCACTGGGTGGCCACTTGTATTCATTTGCTATGGCTACCATAACAAAGTATCACAGATTGGGTGCTTTAAATAGCAGAAATGTATTGTCTCGCAGTTCTGGAGCCTGGGACTCCAAAATCAAGGTGTCAGCAGAGTTGGTTCCTTCTGAGGGCTGTGAGGGAAGGCTCTGTTCCAGGCCTCACTCCTTGGCTTGTGGATAGCTGTCTTCATGTTCACATGGTATTCTCCCTATGTCTTCACGTGGTCTTCCCTCTGTACTTGCCTGTGTCCAAATTTCCCCTCTTTATAAGGACGCCAGTCATATTGGATTAGAGCCTCCAGAATTTTTACTGAACGCAAGTTCATGTGCCCGACTCACAATGAGGCCAAACAATACTGAAACATTGGAGTTTGCAGCAGAGAAAGATTTATCGCAGGGCCATGCAAGGAGACGTGGGACTCATGCCCCCCAAAAGCCTGAACTCCTCAAAGGGTTTCAGCGAAGCCCTTTTAAAGGCAAAAAGAGGGAGGGGCATAGTTAGTTGTTGCAAACTTCTTGGTGTTAGAATCCTTTGTTCTTACAGCTGTCCAGGTAGGTCAGGTCATGATGTTCCTGTAAACTTGCAACAAGACAAATATTAGTCTGTGTCCTGCAACTTTATACCCCTCTGTGAATGGACTCTTAAAGGTCAGAGTCAGCATGACTAAGCACAGGCAACAGAGCACAAAGGTTAAAGCGAAAAAGGAACAGATCTAACATGGAGGAAGATTTGTTCTTCCCTATTACACAAGGTCTTCATAGCTGCTAAGTCTCCAGGATTACCTCTTGCCACTTTCCTCATGTCCTCACACGCCGACACCACGCTCCTGGGACTCACTCACTCTTAGACTAATTCACTCTTAGTCTCATCTCTCTCACAGCTCCATCACCTTTGCTACCTTCCCTCAGCCAGGAATACCCCTTCCCCCGTTCACTACCTAGCCAAAGCTCTATTCACCCTTCTATTCTCTACGGAAGCAGCAGCAGAAGCATACCACATGTGAAGCCCTCTCCTGGCTCCCGAGCCACTGTAAAGGCCACTTTCCCTATGTCCCAACAACCTTAGAAAATTACTACCATTAAATGATGACGAGGGCTATAATTATTTGTTTGCACTTCTGTTTCCTCCCTAAGACTGTGAGCTCTTGGAGGACAGAAATAGATTTTTTCACTCTCAGTTCCTTTCTATCATAGCACCTGATGGTTTTCCTTGCCTTCTTAACAATAGCAGAAGCTTAAAGATGTCAGCTCTAAGGAGAAACAGAATGCGGGGGTGAATTTTTACTAACATAAAGGGAGATCTCACGAGATGTAGGTCTTACGCGATGACCATTATTCAGCCTTAAACTGCCATCCGCCCTGCCCAGCCCCTCACTCCTGGCAGCTGAGGTAGAGTGATTACCTGCCTTATCTGAGGTTGGGAGGCAGAAGCTCTTGCTGGTTTTTTCTGCTGCCCTAATCGATGGTAGGTGGTGGTTCACAGGGGCACTGAGTCTGCGGTTTCCTGCTAATTTTTTAAAGGTGTGCTGAGTCCCTTCCCTATTACAGAATGACCTGGCTTTATCTTGATTACCTCTGTAAAGACCCTGTCTCCAAATATGGTAGTGCTCTGAAGTACTGAGAGATTAAGGACTTTGATGTATGAATTTGTCAGGGGACACAATGCAAACCATAACACCAACCAAACGGGTCAAGCACACGCTGTGAGCTGGCCAGAGGACAGGACACGGTTCTCACGGTGCTCAGCTCCTTTCTCAGCCCTGCCATTGTCTCCCTTCGAGAACTGGAACCTGTCGCTGCATCTTCCCCAGCCTCGAATTAGCGGAAATCACCCTGGCTTCTCAAAGCTGCAATGACAAATAAACAGGGTGGTCCTAGGACAACATGTGATATATCAAAGCATAATTAAACATAACTGTTTATGTTCCTCCTTTTGTCCACACCCAGAAACTCTTCACAGATAAGGACTGAGTCCAGTCACTCAAAGAGGAAACTGAGCAAAACACACGCACCTATCTACCCCTGGGAACTTTCGTTCCAACAAAACCTCATATGTGAAAACAAATAAGATCCATGTGTAGAACAAAGAAAGGAGAGTGACAGAAGCAAGGATGGGACCACCCAGGTCCTTCCCTCTTTTCTCCAATATTTATGCACTCACTGAGAACACTCAGGCATAATTTCTTGCAATGTTCCTCTAGTCATGCAGGGCAACTACTTGGATAGTTTTATTTTATATTAAAAAAATAACAACAGTGATATATATATATCATAAATAAGGATATATATATCTTACAAAGTTGGGAATATCTTTACATACATTTTTCAGTAAAAATCTGTTGTCATTTTTTTTTGATAAAAAGTAGGCTTATATAATAAGCGCCATTTGAGAAATCCTTCATTTCTCCATGTTAACAATGCACCTTGAATATCTTTCTATAGTAATACATATTCTTCTCCATGCTATTTCAAATGGCTAAATAGTTTTTTGTTGTATGAATGAACCATAATTCATTTAACTATTCATTATTGATGGGCATTTAACTTCTAGCCAGCTTTGAATTATTATGTTATTATTAGAAACCAATGCTTGGAAGGGATCCTTAATCTTTCTATATCTCCCTGCTCTTTCCACTGATACTATTATTAATCTTTGGATATATAGCCCAAACTCACAATAGCTGGGATGGTAGGAGATGGAAGGGACAAGCTATTCACAGAGCTATGTTCACAACGTTTTTAAAAATCCTATGCAAGGATTTGTAAATTTATCTGGAGAGACTTATTATGCCTGTGCCTCAAATAAATCAGTTACCAAACCATTGCTGAAAAAATTCTTCCAGCAGGACATTCTAAAACAATGGGGAGAGAAAAACATAATAATTAGATGTCAGAATAAGTCGCAAAGGAGTGGCAGAGGAATCTGGAGAGGATTTTTGATTGGAAGGAAAAATAGTTGAGGAAGCAGGCAGTGAGTGAAGATTGAAAGGGCAGCAAACCTTTGCCATAATTCAGCATAAAGGGAGCTCTTATGCAGAATGTGTTAGATAAAATCCAAAATAATGCCTTAAGTAAGGAGCCACTTTATGATTTTTGGTGCTTTTGTCTTTGTAGAGCTTTGTGGAAAAGGACTGGGAGACACACAGCCAGGAGTTCAGTCCTGGAATTTCAGCTAATTCTGTTGTGCAAATTTAAGTAGATCTGTTACTGTCATTGGCTGAACTTTCTGAATCTGTAAAATAAGGATGCTGGATTAGAAAATGAATAAGATCCCTCTTAGATGCCATTAAAAAAAAAAAAAAAAATCCTGGGTCTCCTAAGATTTCACAGATAGAAAACCAACATCTTAATGGATATAGAATCACACAGGGGCCAGGAGGTTAAAAGTGCAGAAGTCAGGGCTTCACCAAACTTTATTAAGCATCCACTCCCACCTCAACTATAATCCTATCACTCCTGCCCTCCCTTCTGGGTCCTGTCAATTTACTACCCAGATCAACTGACTAATTTTGTCTGAAAAGGGAATGGAAAATCTCTGTGTCATCGGATACACTTTCAATTTGATGGATGAGGCTTAAGTTCCAAAGAGAGTGTTAGGCAGGAAAATCCGGCTCTTTCCAACTAATTACTGCATATCTGATTTATTTCCCTCCTTAATGCTGTTTATTTTGTTTTTATTCAAAATACAAAATTGCTCCCTGAGTTGGGAGATTAATGGTTTTCTTCTCCTTTAGCAACAGATCATTTGTGGATCCAGGTTATAAATAGGAGGTTAGAATCCATGACTCATTGTTTTTTCCTTTTTCATATGGGATGTCCCCTGAGATTAACTGTGGCTTTTTCTTTTAGGTTAAAACATTAATGTCTAATTATTTGCAGGCTGCTATGTTGGAGGGTTTTGT
Source organism: Hippopotamus amphibius kiboko (assembly GCF_030028045.1). Taxonomy (NCBI): domain Eukaryota; kingdom Metazoa; phylum Chordata; class Mammalia; order Artiodactyla; family Hippopotamidae; genus Hippopotamus; species Hippopotamus amphibius. Next base: position 160,775,726 of record NC_080190.1, on the reverse strand, counting down.
TTTTAGAAAAATGTAATGGTTTTCTTTTGTGCCATTCTCCTGGAAAATTTCATATTTTGATAAACTAGAAATTTTAACATTATTGAGCCATGGTTTAATAGAGCACAATTTTGCTTGATTCATTCATTCATTTAACAAATGTACACGTACTGTGTGCTTGCTCTGTGTAAGGCATGTGGCCGTTCAGTGTCTCAGATGCAGCAAGGCTCTGATACTGAGGCTGGAAAGAAAGAATATAGAGGGAGAGAATCGCTTCTCAGGTCAGTTTGCTGTGTGCTTGGTGTTTATTCAGTTGTTTATTATATCAATATATCCCCTCTCTGGTCCAACAAACATCTTCTGCAGTCACAGATCCTGCTGGGGGTTTACAGGAGGATGGTGCATTTGGTATGCATGCATGCATTCAGCCACAAAGTAACAACAAAGCACAATCCTCTACTAGGTGCCATTCTCTAACCCTCTGTGAGATGTGGATGGAGAAAGGGAAACACAATTATGAAAGACTTTGAATGACATGATTAAGGAGTGTTGACTTAATTTAGTATATTTTAAAAAAATTTTATCTGTGTTTTCCGGTACTTCCTAGCTGTTTAATTGGGACAAGTTACAAAACCTCTCTGTGCCTGTTTCCTCACCCGTTAAATGGTGTATCCATCAGTGTCCAGTTAAGAAAATAGAATGCACTACAGATAATTCCAGCAGAGAGGGATTTAATGCAGGGAATTAGTTACAACCTTTTGGAAGAGGAGTAAAAGGAAGAAGAGAGTGAATCAGAAGTGAGGAAGTGCTGACCAGTCTTTGGCAGGAGCCCAGCCTGCACATGCTGCTGGCTGCAGGAGGTGCTATTGCTGTTACTGATCAGGAGGTCCTGTGAATCAGGAGCTACCCTCCCCCTAATGCTGCTACCACTTGGGGAAGGAGAGGGAAAAAAATCAGAACAATGCAAGAGCAAACTTCTCCTTCCAGCTTTCTAGTCTCTCCTCAGTGCCTCCCATTGGCATAGAACCTGACCAGAAAGCAGCTGACCAGTGAGCCTGGAAAATGTAGTTTGCAGGCTTCTTTCTACAAGCCCTGGAGTATAAAAGAGGTCAGAGGAGGGCAGGAATGGAGCTGACAACTACCAGGCAAATAACCAGCACAAATGGGGATAATAATGGCACCTACCATACATGGTTGCTGTGAGTTATGGAGTTAAAGTATGCAAAGCCCTTTAGAACAATCAATGCCTGGTGCATAGGAAGCAGTTGGTATTAGTGATTATTACTTTTATCTAGTGACTCAAGGGAATTAGGGAGGACATGTAAACAGCACAGTGATAGAATCGGATTTATATTTGACAGTGTTCAGCTGGGGGCCATATAAGAGTATGAACCTTAATGGGTTACACAAGAGGCAGGGACCATGTAGGAGATGGTTGGAATATCTCTGCGATAATTGGGATGAAGAAGAGGGTTCATCATTACATGGTTATTTAGGCAATAGAATTATCTAGACTTTGTGATTGATAGGAAGATGCAGAAGGAGGACTGTCCAAGATGCTTCCAAACTTTGGCTATGGGTGATTGTATAGAGAATGCGTAGTTTCATTATTCATCATTATGTCATCAGGACAGGGATGGAGTGTCTACTGACCATGGACTTCCTGCAGCTAGCATAGTGCATGGTAGTCTGTGTGTGTGCTTAATTATTATTCCCGGATAAATCAACCAATGAATAAATTGTCTATTTTTCTCACTTTTTTAAAGAAAAAATTGAAATATGGAGACAATAGATCACTGCAGGGTTCTATAGCTAGTGAGTAGCAAAGTCACACACCTGCGTTTCTCATGTCCAGTGTAATTTATGGTGACCATACAGACTCTACACAGGAAACATAACACCACAAATGCACACAGTCGGTCCCTGTGCCAACTGTGATTCTGGAATAGCTAGAGTCCAGACTCCTACTTTTTAAGAGAGAGATTAGGACAGTGTGTCACCTAGGCAGGTTATATTCATACAGACAACTATGATAACTGCTAACATTTGCACAGGACATTTTTCAGAAAAAAAATGGAAATCAGTTCCATTAATTAAACAAGCATGTGTTACCTACCTGGACAGTCTTTGTGCTAGGAACTTCAACTAAGATGCATCCCTTTCCTCAGGGAACATGGTATGAGGACAGAATCTTCAGAAATGTATGTTTCAGGAGCTTCTCTGTATTTGAAAAGGTGGAATGCTGGGAGAATATAAGAAAACCTCCTCCACAGCACCAGGCCCATCTTATAGTGGGCACTGTTGGGTCACTTCTGGGATTTCTTGGCTAACAGAACAGACCAGAGTCAGAGTGCATGTGAGGCCAGTCTGGGTACTACACCTCCCAGAGTGAGGTCTGTGGATGTCCTGCGTCAGTGACTCTGAGGATGCTTGCTAGAAGTATAGGTTCTTGGGCCCCAAACCAGACCTACTCAATCAGAATCTCACGGGGTAGGAACTTCCCGCAAGGACAGGCCTCACAAATTCTTCCTTTGGCCTCATCAAACCAGGACCTTCAACTGTTAGCCTGCCACTGATCTGATCCTTCCCTAAAGGGCAAAAGCAGTCTCTCTCTTCCTTTAATGCTTTTTCCTTCCTCTGGGCTCTCCTTGTTGTGCTGTGCATGTCTGTCCTTTTATGTGTCTTCCCACTAGCCTTTCTTCTCTTTGTGATGACAGGAGTTGCTGTCTAATTGCAGTTCCCCAAGTCCCCCAGGTTCAAGAACTTGCATTCAAGTCCCTGAATGTGCTTTGCCTTCTGTTGACTCTAAGCATCTTCACAGCTAGTCCTCACCTGACCAGTCTCTCCATGTCTTTGTTTTGTTGTCTCTTAATCATCTTCCCAAACAGCCCAAACGAATTCTCTTCCAGGAATCCATTCTGCACCTCTCTCATGGCCACAGGTTCTTTGCGCTCCCCTCATCTGAGTGATTCTCTTTATATTGTAGCTTTCTCTCTGTTTATCTGCCTCTTCTCTCTCTTATGCTGGACTCAGCACTCCTGAGACGGGAGGGAACACAGTCAGGTTCTCGGTACCCCCAGATTCTAGTGTCCATTGAATTAAAGGGAAGCAGAACTGACCAGCTCATGTTTTGTCCTCTGACACATGAGCTTGATTCTGTGTTCTGGGGAAAGAGGGGGATGAACTTTTACGCCCTGGCCATGGTGCCAGTTTAACAACATCTGCCATTTCTGGGCAACGTGTCCTTTATCCAAGGGCTTGGTATGACTTGTATTTCTGTTCCTTTGGGTGATTATTCCTGTTGGAAGAAGGTCTCAGGGGTGGAGGGAAGATTCCTACCAGGGCCTAAGGTCCTCTCTCGGCCCTAAGTAACTTAACCCTAGAAAGTAGTAAAGTAGCTTTTTCCCTCCCCCAGTCACTGCTGAAGACACGCTTCTCTACTCAGAAACAGAAGGATTTTTTCCAGCACACCCCAGTCATTTGTTTTCCAGGATTTGGAGCGGAAGAAATTAGCTTGGAAAAGCAATGGGGACAATGCTAAGTATTATTAATGATACAATTAACAGTTCCTTCCTGCAGGGGATGGGTGGTTCCTGGCTCCCTCGGCATCTCTTAAAGATGTATCCTGTTCTTCCCATTTTCACTCTAACAAGCTCTGCTTGATGCCCTGGGTCTCTGCTCCCAGTCACTCCCTGGCAGGGTTGTTGCCAACGACTCACTTGTACCAGAATGGGGCTATGTTCCATGGCAAAGGAAGTGGATGGGCCCAGGCATACGTCCTCAGCAAGGGAGGGAAAACCTAAAGAATGCAAAGGGGAAGCAGGAGTAATGTGAATTTAGCACATGCTGTGTCCCAGGAACCATGCTTGGTGCTTTACACACTTAATCTCAATTCAGTCCTCATCGCAACCCCATAAGGTAGACATTGCTACCCCCATTGTACAGATGTGAAAATAGAAACTCACAAAGGTTAAGTGCAGTGTCTAAGGACACACTTCTAATGACTGTCAGAGGCAGGGTTTATACCCAGGTTGGTTGGACTTTGAGGTGACTAGTGCTCAGCCAACATGGAGCACTGATGTAGATTCTCTACAAGGACATGGTGGCAGAGATCTGCTTTATTGTAGGTCTTGCACACCAGAGTTTTTCCCCCATCCCCACCCCAAGCCCTGTGCCCTCTGTCATCCTCTCAGGCCTTAGTACTTGGCTTCACCATGGATCTCACCGCGCATGCCTGTCCCATTCACTTTCTTCCTCCCATTTGTCAAGTTTCCACCAGAATCACCTCCTTGTCTGGATTCCTATGGCAAATCAAAGATGATTCCAGTTAAAAATTCACACCTGTTTTAGAGTTAGTGTGCATGGAGATCAAATATCAGCTCTGTTACCTTGAAACTGTGTACTTTGGAAAATGTATTTAACCGTTCTTTGCCTCAGTTTCTTCTTCTCTAAATTGAGAATAATGGTATTTAGCTGCCCCCCAGAATCTCCACTCTCTCCATCTCTCCAGCTGTGTCAAGCATCAGCCTGCCAGGGAGGCTTCTGTGGCCCATTACATCGAGTTAAGGGCTCCCCCTCTGTGTTCTGTGAACGCTGAATGCTTGCTTGCATGATTATACGCCCTGCCTTATAAGTGCCTATGGCTCTTAACTAGATTGTAAGCTTTTTAAGAACAGGAACCGGGTATTGTTCACCTCTGGGTTACCCAGTCACCATACGGGTCCCGGTGTATGGTGAAGTTTCAATAAAGTTGGTTGAATGAATGAATGCATACATAAATGAAGTGACCCTTAAATTGAGTTTCGAAAGATGAGAGGTGCTTGCCAAGCAGATAGAAAGGGAGAAAGAAAGAAGGGCAGTCTAAACAGGAGGGGCTGTGTGAGCAGAGACTTGGAGGCATGAAGCACTTGGGGACCTATGTGGGAACTGTGAGTAGCTGGAGGTGACTGGGATATAGGGTGTAAGTCAGGGAGGCAGAGTGTCATGGATTCTAGGGCCCTTCTGCTTCTAGAAGCAACACTTCAGAAGCCTTCAGTCTCAGGATCCACTGACGCTTGAAGGGAACAAAATATTAGTTCAGCTTGAAGGATGTTTTGTTGTTTTGGTTTGTTCCAGTTGAGTCACTTCAGATAATGCATTGATTTGGTCACACTTTGAAACCATTTCAGTACTTGTATTTGTAGAAAAAACAAATAAAAAAAAAACTTTTGATTCAAGTCACAGTTCAAGAAAAAAAAAAAAAGCATGTTTGTTTGATGAAAAGAAACACTTCAAACCACTTTGGTGTTTCTGAAACTGTTGCTCAAACTATTGTAGTCTGTGCTGCCCTGGGGCAGGGTCAGACTATGTTTTCCTCCCCACATTTCTGGGGCTCCTAGAATGTGAGTTGTGTCCCCTGATGAAATATCAGGAAGAGGATGTCTGCTCTTCCCTCTACTCCCTTCACTTACTCCTCCCTGAGGGAAAAATAATAATTTGTTTGAATGACAGGATAGGAATTTGACTTCCATTGGTTCAGAATTTTTCACACTGAGTTGGTGACTAATTAGAGATCATGAAATCAATAAACGTTGAGATTTACTTTACATAAAGATAGAGAACATTGTAAATGTAGTTTCTGAAAACTTTTATTTCTCTGTGTGTGGGTCTGTGGGTGTTGGGTCACAATACAAAACATATGTCTTGCTGTGTCTTGGCCAAAACTTTTTTTTTTTAAATAAATTTATTTATTTATTTATTGGCTGTGTTTGGTCTTCGTTGTTGCTGCATAGCAGCTTTCTCTAGTTGTAGTGAGCAGGGGCTACTCTCCGTTGTGGTGTGCGGGCTCCTCATTGCAGTGGCTTCTCTTGTGGAGCACGGGCTCTAGGCACACGGGCTTCAGTAGTTGCAGCACATGGGCTCAATAGCTGTGGCTCGCAGGTTGTAGAGCGCAGGCTCGATAGTTGTGAGCACATGGCTTAGTTGTGGCATGTGGGATCTTCCTGGAGCAGGGATCAAACCTGTGTCCTCTGCATTGACAGACAGATTCTTAACCACTGCGCCACCTAGGAAGTCCCTTGGCCAAACCTCTGAACTTGTTGGTGTCCCTTCACTGTGATGGACCATTATAGGCCATTACTCCTCTGTGGTCCTCCCGTCTTCACTTTTTCAGTCCACTTGGCCTGCTTATTAAATAGTGTGATGTTTACTCTGTTTGCTTTGTCTTCAATGTAATAAGCACATCGAGATTCAGGGCCTCTTCTAGAGTCAGGTCTAGAGACCAATGGTTTCCCTGGCCCTCTGTTGGGATCAGTAGGTTGGAGCCAGTCAGAGGAGTGAGTCCTTACTTGCCAGAACAGCTGTAAGAAATTGGGTGGCTAGTGGCCTGACAAAAGCACCTGGCCAACCATGAGGACCAATGGGAGCTGAAATGCATCCCTCACATTATATGCCAAGCCGTGCACCTGAGGAGCTACTCTCACCAGAAAGAGTGCCATTTTCTATCGCATCTAAAGGTTCCCCTAAGGGCCCTGCTGATTTGCAGACTCCACCTAATGTAGGGTGGTGGCCTAGACTTGGGGGGTAAATGTATGACACCTCCTTTTGACAGCCAATCCAAGCTCTAGTCCAGTGTCATCCATGATGAAATTGACATTTTATTTTCTAGGTGACACTGGTTTCTATTCTCAGTGGGGTCCAAACTCAGAAGATAAAGGCTTGTAATGATAACTTCTGAGAAACCACAACATTTATAGGCCCACTTAATGAAGGGTTAGATCCCCACTCCCCCGCCTGCTTCCAGAAGTCTCTTATCAAATCAATGTGTGTCTTACAGTCAGAAACATAAGGCATGATATTTCCGTGGATTTTTCCGGTTTGGACTTGCTTTTCCCTACCTTTGTCAACTAGTCTCTCAACTCAGAATTAAAGCCTCTGAGTTAGTGAGAGACTTTGTTCTTTCCTATTTCTTTTCCTTTCTTTCCTTTAAACCTATTCTTTTGTTCTTCCTCTTCCACCCCTTTTCTTCCTCAATTCCCTCAAGTCCCTCTCTTTCTCTAGTATTTATTGAGAATCAACTTAGGTTAGTCCATGTCATTATTCCGTGAGGGTCACACCATTCCCTGTAACACACACAGAAACAACAAAAATTGAATGCAAAGAAGAGCGTTCAAGTCACCCTGGTTATTTATGTCTAGTCCATGGCTCTTTCTATTTTAATAGGGAGCTTATAATCATGGAAAGGGGACACACAGGATCAGATACACATGCATTGAAATTTATTTTCTGTTACTATACATTGTCTTACCTTTCTGAGCCTCAGCTCTTCAATCTTTAAATTGGGAATAAGTTGGAAAGACTCAATGGACATTGATTTATTTTTTCTCTTCCAGAGGAATCTGCCAGAAAGGGTTCCCTGATGCTTTCCAAAACAGGTGGAGGTAAAATGTCACCTTTGTGCTGATCTTTAGGGTCCCTGTGAGGCGGCAAGGTGGATGTCAGAGAGCCCTATTCAGAGGAAAAAGTGAATTCAAAATTGTTTTTCTACTTAATTCTCTTCCATGTGGACTACTATTCCAGCTGTTCCTGTGCTATGCAGAGCTCTAGGGAGGGTTGGGCCAATTTGCTCAAGGGGCCAAGAGGAGAAGTCTTCCGTGCCTTCTTCTAGCTCTGGTGGTGGCTGGCAGTCCTTGGTGTTCCTTGGTTTGTAGACATTCCCCTAGTATCTGCCCATCATCACATGGCATTCTTCCTGTGTGTCTCTCCTCTGTAACTGAGCCCAAATTTCCCTCTTTTTATAAGGACACAGATACTGGATTCAGGTCCACCCTAGTCCAGTATGACTTCAGTTTAACTTGATCACAACTGCAAAGTCTCTTTTTTCTAAATAAGTCGCATGCACAGGCACTAGGGGTTAGGATTTCTGTATATCTTTTTAGAGGACACAATTCAACCCACATCAGTTTCAAGAGGGTACGTGGATCCAGGACTAATGGGATGGCCCTGACAACTGTATCAGAAGATGAGAAGGTGCATGATGCCTGCAGGTCTGTAGGTCATGGATCCTGGAACCAGATCCTCCTGAGTCTAATCTGAGATTTTTTTTTTTTTTTTTTTTTTTTTGGCGTCTGAACTGAAAGAACTGGTAGTGAAGCAATCATGCCTGAAGTTTGAGTGTGTTGTGGTGTGGAGTCTTTATCACAGTGTGTAACCCTGGGGAGTGGACCACCTCACCCTCAAATAGTTATTGTTCTTGCTGTAAGAACTATGGCTTCCCCAGGAGCCAGGGACTCTGACCCAGCTGTGCATTTTGGACTTTACCTTCCCCCAGTCCATCTTCTATTTAACAACAAAAGTTCTTTTCTCCCTTTGCCCCTCTTTTCCATCAGACATTATGCCCAGATAGACCCTGAAGTACCGACTCTTGGTTTATTCCAACTTCCTCCATTAGAGAATAGTGACAACGACAACATTAATGGCTAACACGCTAAGAAAACTTACCACATGCCAAGCCTTGTTCAAAGTGCTTTCTGTGTATTAACTCATTTAAGCCTCATAAGATTCCCTTGAAATAGGTGTTGTTGCCATCCCAACTTTTCAGTGAAAGGAACTGAAATGAAAGGAGGTAGCCTGGGCTCTGATGGGCCCATCCTGCCTCCAGATAATGTAGGGAGATACCACCGTCTCAGCCTCAGTTCTCACCATCCCCTGCCCAGGACTTCTTCTTTTCACTGAAAAGTCCCCTGCAGGCAGGGTGGCCTGTGGTGTGGCAGGAGAAGCACTGTGGATCCGCAAACAGTTTATTAGTTACACAAACTCTGCCCAAGTCAGCCGAGGGCACCGTGGCCTGTAGTATTCAAGATCTTCCTCTTGGGCAACTCTGAGCTAAACTTAATTCTTTCAATCCCAAACCTCCCCCTAGACCTTCCGGAGGGGGATCTTTTTAAATCACAAGTCCATGTATTTTTTTTCTCATGATAACATCGTGATTCTCAAGAAGGGGTTACCAAGGTAACCAGGAATGGTGCACACACAGTCTTTATGGAGACTTCAGCTCTACTTAATCGGATTATGTGTTCTTGGCTTATTCTGTTCTTATAGCAAGAACACAACATTTTCTTCTTATGTAGTTTTCTTCTCCCTATTTTGTATTTTTCTCACAATGTCTTAGTGACTTTCAAACTTTTTCCAGAATTACTAATAACTTAGTTTTTCTGTTATCCAATCATGAAAGCTTCCTAACCTTCAGTGAAATACATAACCTTTTGAGCCAAGCTTCCCTTCAACATTAAGCACCCGGTATCACCTCACACCTATTAGAATGGGCATCATCAGAAAATCGACAAACAGTAAATGCTGGAGAGGGTGTGGAGAAAAAGGAACACTCTTACACTGTTGGTGGGAATGTAAATTGACACAGTTACTATGGAGAACAGTATGGAGGTTCCTTGCAAAACTAAAAATAGAGTTACCATATGACCCAGCAATCCCATTACTGGGCATATACCCAGAGAACACCATAATTCAAAAAGACACATGCACTCCAGTGTTCATTGCAGCACTATTTACAATAGCCAGGACATGGAAGCAACCTAAATGTCCATCAACAGATGAATGGATAAAAAAGATGTGGTACATATATGCAATGGAATATTACTCAGCTATAAAAAGAAATGAAACTGGGACATTTGTAGAGACATGGATGAATGTAGAGACTGTCACAGAGAGTGAAGTGAGTCAGAAAGAGAAAAACAAATATTGTATATTATCACATATATGTGGAGTATAGAAAAATGGTACAAATCAAGGAGTTTGCAAGGCAGAAATAGAGACACAGATGTAGAGAACAAACATATGGACACCAAGTGGGGAAAGCGGGGAGGGTTGGGAGGGAATGAATTGGGAGATCGGGATACCAAATTGTATACTCTAAGTATATGCAGTTTATTGTATGTTAACTGTATCTCAATAAAAGTTCTTAAAAACAAAGCAAAACAAAACAAAAACCAAAAAACATTAAGCACCCGGGATTTCCTGTGTGAAATGGGGAAGAGTTAGTGCCTCAGTATGGGATAGACCAGGTACTTGGCCTGCCTCTTATGCCACTGAACACGCTGAGAAGTGACTTGGGGACATTGACAACTCAAATAGCAAAGGGGGACACTCTTGTTAAAAAAGATAATCATCACCTGCCACTTTTCTGATGATTAAAACAGACCGTGTTTTAGTCCCTGAGTTCCTCTGCCTTCTGTCATGTCACACTTTCCTTGAATGCCTAAATAAACTAACTCAAGGCCCCATTCTGTATAACTGAGAGAAGTGCAACATCCTTCCTGAGATTTCTGAACATTCTTACCATTCTCCAAAGTACTCAGTGAAAAGCCTGTTCTTGCCTTTAATATCCTCGTTTTTTAAAATAATGGCAGGCAGTTACCACGAAAAACAAAAGATATCCATTAAAGTGAGTATCTGATATCACTTTCTAACTTCCTTACCCATTGCTGAGGATGGAATGTTTTCAGCCTAGTGCTCCTTAGGTCCCAGTCTAGCATTATTTCCTGGGATTCAGTCCCTCTCTATAGCAGTTCTCTCTTATCTCTTCTTTTTCCCACCTCCAAGGACTCCATTACACAGTCTCCTGGGATGAGGACTGGAGGACTGGGATGTAATGAAAACTCTGTTTTTCAGAGTACTTTATCTCCCCTTTGTTTCAACCTCCTCTTTCCAGATCACAGCTGAGACTTGTCTTCCTAACCAAAAAGGACATTGGAGGGCTCTCCTAAATTAGTGAGCCATTCATCATATATATTCACTTTAAGCAAGGGGGAAACTTTTAGGTATTTTAATTCTCTCACGCCACACCTTTTTTTGGGCTGCATTGCATGACCTATGGGATCTTAGTTCCCCAACCAGAGATTGAACCCATGCCTCCTGCATTGGAAGCACAGAGTCTTAATCACTGGACTGCCAGGGAAGTCCCTCTCATTGCCAATTTTAAAAGAGGGTCCAAGACAACTCTCTCTAATTAGCATCATGTAGAAGGGGGAGAGAGGCGATGAAAAGAATTTATTTTCTGCTGTCCAGAGCAAACCCTATAGCCGTTTAACTTTTTTATCTCTTTCTGTTTCACATAAAGCACATGGTGGATGATTGCACTGAGTTAAGAAATGTTGGTCTTCTCTGTGTCCAACTTACCCTCCGGAGTTCTGTCAATTATGACGCTGGTACACTCCTAAAGATGGAGCCTTGTGTTTTGCCAGAAAATTTCAAGAGAAACTCAGACACTTTGTTTGCCACTGTCCTTGGTATCTGGCATCACACTGAAACTTACTGCAAAAATCTTACAGGCAATAGTAGTGTCAGCATTTCTGCGAAGCTTATGGTGGGGTAATTTATGCTTCTTTCCAGCGACTCTGCCTTCTAAGTCCCCAGCACATCCTCTCCATTTTTTGAGACCATGATTCCACTGGAAGAGTCTGGGTCATCTATCACCATCTTCCAGATTCAGCAGGTTTTAAAGGAGCCCAGGAACCCAGGGTGCAGCCTAGGAAGGGGAGGAAGTGGGAAGACAACTTGAATTCACCCAGTCTGGGTGGTCACAGAGAGGAAAGTCTGACTGGCTCTGCTCCTTTTAAAATTTAGTTTTATTTTTATTAAAGGATCCATAAAAATGGTTTAAAGAGTCAAATCGTTCTACCACGTCTATGAAAATCAGTTCAAAAATCTGTGTTCCACTCCTTTGCAATTCCCAAGTTCTCAGCGACAATCTCGTAAATCATTTTAGACCCTTTTTTGGGGATATATTTTTCCATATCCCTACATACTACTTTTTGGTTTTTGGGTTTTAGGTTTTCTTTGTTTGGTATCCACTCTAGGATGTGAGGATTTAGTTAGCTTTCACACCTTTTCTCAAACTCCCTAACTATAGACGTGCAATTTCCCCCTTTCCTACTCTCCCATAGGTTTTATCTAATTGTAATGAAATATCTGGTGTTTACATTATTTAAAGTATGTAAGTGTTATTTACAAGTAAACCATGTAGTATATGAGGGTTGCATTTCTTTGAGGCACAGATTTTTATTTTTACTGAAGTTATTAATTGCCTTTCGAATTTGTTTCCTTTGCTATACTTCTCACTAATAATCCCCAGTATCCCTAGTTGCCTGAATGTCCTCTGACACATGGGGGAGGAGGGCGCTTAATTTCTTCTTCTTGAAGAAGTTCATCCAGAGCCTTCTCTATTCCGAGACACAACCATCCTTCTGCCTCTCCCTCACCATCATCCTGGACCCTCCTGCTTTCTGCCGTTTCTTGTCTCCTGAGCTCCTTGAATCTCTTTCTTGTTTTAGTCCCTTCTTCTTATGGAGCTCATCCTCAACTAAGTTCCCAAAGAAAAGGTGCATGAGAGTTAAATGAATATTTTTGAATTGTGTGTGTCTGAAAACATCTTTACTACACATTTACTCTTAATTTAGACTTAGGCTGTGTATAGAACACTAGGAATCATTTGATTTTCTCAGAATTTTGAAGTTATTCCTTCTAGCCTCTCTTGTTAAAAGCTGTGTGGTCCAAAGCCATTTTGATTCTTGATAATTTACAGAGAAACTACTCTCCACCTCTCTCAGGAAATTTGTAGGATCTCCCACCCCCACCCCTTCTTCCCTTGATTTGAGTTTTGGGAATCTTTAAAAAGTCTTAAAAAAAATCCATTTGATAAGTACTAATTAGGTGGACATTTTACTCTGAAAACTCATGTCCTTCCATTGTGGGAAAATTTCTTCAATTATTTTATTTGATATTCTTTTTTCCATTTTCTCTATTCTTTCCTTCTAGAGTTGCCATAATTTGGATGTTGCATCTCCAGGACTGAAACTCAGGTTTCTTCATTTGTTTGTTTTATCTTTCTCATTTTTAACTCCTTTTTCTTTTTGACTCTAGGTACTGGAAAATTGTCTCAATTTTACCTTCAAACACTTTGGTTGAGATTCTTGACAATAGCTTACTGGTATCATCATTTCTAAGAGCTTTTTATGTTTCTCTGATATTTCATTCATGGGTGCAACATCTTATCTTGGTAAGAATCATATTTTGTGTAGCCTCTTTGTTTTGGATCTTACTTTCATGCTAAAGTTTTCTCTATGATGTTGAGTGATGCTTGGGCATCTCCTATTTGTGTGTGGCTCTCAGAAGCTGATTAGAAGCCTGAGTGAGTGCTTCAGGCTTCTCAGTTGTGAGCTTCACTAGAGGAAGTACTGTTTTGTTCATTTCATTGGGAAATCACTGTTGTATGTAGGTCTTTATATCTTGGGGCCTGTTGAATGTTGCCTTGCCCAGAAAGTAGCCACTGAGACAAAATTGGGGTGCAGGATATTTATCCAGGACCAACTGTGAAGGGAGGAAGCAGGACTGGGCAAAAGGAAGAAAAATTGGGATGCAGGCCACCCTGGCCGGGTGCTCTGGAGGGAGTGCTTCCCATCAGAGTGTCCTATATTGGGCTGAAATGGTCACCTTTATGCCCCACCTCCATCCATGAGCCATTGGATGTGGGCCATCCCAGGAAGGGCATGACCTTGGGCAGGGCACCCTCTGAAGCTGAGCCAGACACCTGAAGGAATTGGCATGGCTGCCCCCAACTGTGAAGTCAGTCATTCCTTGAAGGGGAATCTGGGTGCTGCATCTCTGTGTTTACAGATTCTCCAAGAAGTCTCCTCCAATCTCCTGCCTTTCTGCAGGATAGAAGCTGGTTCTGAGAATTGAAAAGGGAGTGGGGGTTAGGGGGTCAAATTAGCCTATAAACTTTGTCATTATATCACGTCTTGCAGTAGGGGAGTTCCATCTTTATCTGTGTCTGGTATCCTGCAAGCCAGATACCCTTTGTTTTATCCCTTCCAAAGAATAAACTTTCAGGCTTTTTGCTGCAGTGGGAAAGGGACTGAGTCTTGGTTGAGATTTATAGAGAAAGAAATGTGGGATTTAACTGCTCCTTAAGCCTATTAAAAAAATAAACCCTCCTGTTGTTAGCCCCAATCTTCCTGTTTGCAGAGGTACGCAGTACCACCAATTTCTTTATGTCACATGTGTGACATAAAGCTGCTTGCACAACTGGCTTTCCCACTGCAGCCTTCAGATCAGCACTTTGCAGTTACTATGTCCTATCAATCATCCATCTGCTTTGTAGCTTCTAAGATTTTGCTGCTGTTATGTCCTCTCCTGTTTTCTTTGTCCTTGAGGGTTTATACTTAAAATAATCTCTTTCCTCTCTTTTGACTGAGTTTGGGTAGTTAAAGGATTGATGAATGTATGTTGCCATCTTTAACTTGATTTTGTTTTTAAAGAAATACAGTATGTAAATTTTCTCCTCAAGTAATTGCAGAAATATCTAGCATAAATTAGTGAAGCATCATGGAATTATAAAATTAGCAAGGGTTTATATATTTACCTGCTAAACACAATCTTTACCCATCTGAGCCTTATTTAACTGTCAAATGGGATCAGAGTAGCTCCCTGAAAGTTACATGAGATCAAGTATATAAATTATTTGTCCTGCAGTAAATATGTGCTATATTTGGTTCCTAGCTTTTTTGGAACCAACAAATGAATGTGTTTTATAATTAAAACAGGAAGAGGTCAAATAAAACCCTGAAATTAGATGGTGGTGGGCTTGTTTATCATCTCAGCCTCCTCTGTCCCTGAATACAGTGGAGTGGCAAATCAGCCTTCCAGAATGATCCTGAAGCCAAAGATGGTAGAGCCCCTGTCCCCCAGTTCCCCACCTCTGGTTCACCAGTGGAGCCCTGGTTTCTAGGCATTTCCTGTTTCCTCTTGGCTGACAGCTCATTTGTTTTATTCCCATTCTTGGCCTGGGTTTCAGGCTAATAAGAGAAATAGCATGTACATAAATCCGCTATTGTCATAAACCCTGGTAGCTTCGCTTCTGTGGTTTAACAGTGACTGTAAGACGTGAGGAATATATTACAGTTGGGTGGTTAAGTGGTATGCATTACTCGTTTATGACTTCACATTTAGGTTCCAGAGGGTGACATTCTTTGCACTGAGCTTAACAAACTTTTTTGGGAAGACTTGTAAAACCAGGAGGAGTTGACCTTCCAATCTCATTTTCAGGCATTGTCATCTACAAAACTTCATTTCACCCTCAGTTCCTCTACATTAGACGCACATACACACACATAAATACACACATATGCACACAAACATAAACACAAACATACAAATAAACACACAAACACCCTCACATACAACCCCTCACAAACACTCACACACATACACACAAACACATAACCTACACCAAGGTCTTTCAGAGTGTGGTCCCTTGGCAGACTCAGGACCTCTGCTTCTCCTAGAATAGAAATTCCTTTGCTCAAGTCAGTGGGAAAACTGTCTTCCTTTTGAACATCTCGTCTCCTGCAATGTTACAACCACTGGCATTAGAAATATCGGTTTGCATATTAAAAATGGAGGTTCCTGGTATTTACACTCTGAGAAGTCATTAAATTTTTTGTGTCACAGACCTTTTTGGCCTTTGGACTCATTTCCCATGACAGTTTTTAAATGCACACAACTAAATACATAGGATTACAAAGGAAACTAATTACACAGTTTTCTATCTCAAAACCGTATATCTTTTCTGATATAGTAATATATATGCTAATTTATTAACACATAAAAGGACAATTTAACATCAAGTTTAATAACTTCTGTTATTTCAGCATAAACATTATTTGGAGACATCTGAAACAATGGTAATGAGACATCAAAATATTTGTGGTTTCTGTCACAGATAGTGCTAATATTAAGCTAGTTTGTTGCCTGCATTCAAAATGCTAAGCTTCAGTTAGAGGTTAGTGAAAATAAAGATGTAAAATGTGTCCCATACAAGCTCAGGGACTTCCTGAATTCTAATTATGTGCACCAAGTGAAAATCAAAAGAAAAACAACAACAACGAAAAACCCCAAAATCAAGAAAAACACTCCTCTAAACCTATTGAAGTAGAGTCTCAGGGAGAAGGCCTAAGAATCTGCATTTCAGCAAGCTTCCAGAACAATGCACTGTTTTCTAAATAGGTCATTCTTTCAAGTCTCTGTGTACTTGCAAGGCTTGCCCCAGGATTGGATCATCTTTCCTGAAGCCTAGTGAGGACTGACTGCTAGCTCACATCTTGCCAAGCCTTTCCCGATATTATTCCTTATCCCCTACACCCTATCCTCAGATAGATTTAGTATGTCTTTGATCTGGACTCTTTAGCACTTCTAGAATGTACTCATCCCTCTGCTCCTCGCTCCACCCCATCATGGAAGAAGAGGGTGGGACAGTGTGTTATGAATGTTAACATCAGCAGGAAAAACCCAAAGAACACATCAAGTCCTGGACAATACATTTCTTATTAACATAACCCAACCAATAGAGAATCCACAAAATAATGGGCATTTTGGAGTGGCTTTTTTGGCTCACTTATCTTGTCCCTGAGCTGCATTTCAGGAGTTTGAGGATTTTGTCCTAGGAATTCCAAGCACATTCCTTGGCTACCTTCATCCTCTGCACAGTGTGATCCTTGGGCCCTTTCCCACGCATCTTTTTTTTCTCCCAAACCAACACCTTTACCCCTTTAACTGCATCACTCTCTCATTCCATTCTCAAGCAAAGTCCATTTTATCACTTTTAATTATTCTCTTATCCGTTTGTTTCTGCAGCTGGTGGAGGCATAGCAGAGGCTTTAGGTTTGGCGGTTAGAGGTGAGAGAAGCAGAGGGGGCCTCATAGTGCTCTAGTCTCCAAGTTGATTTTGTATATCATATATATATATATATATATTGATTTGGTTATGCTGGGTCTTAGTTGTGGCACATGGGATCTTCATTGAAGCACACGGAATCTTTAGTTGCAGCAATGCTGACTCTTACTTGTAGCATGTGGGATCCAGTTCCCTGTCCAGGGATCAAACCCAGGCCCCATGCATTGGGAGTGCAGAGTCTTAGCCACTGGACCACCAGGGAAGTCCCATCCAAGTGGATTATAATTTTAAAAAATCAGATTCTTATTCCACAAAGACCAGCTCCATTAGATACATATGTATATTGTTATGCTGAAGACAGTCTATCTCCTCCCTCAGTTTTAGTTACATTATCAAGGTCACCAGCACCAGGAAGGTAGGGAGTGGAAGAGAATGGTCAGGAGAGAAACCCCATCAACTCATATAAAATTATTTCCTCAGGTACTTATCTCATCTTTCCTGTTAGACTGATTTCTTCCACAGCAGAGTATCCTGTTTAAAAGCAGGTGATTTTTTTTTCTCTTGGTCACATTAAACTCTTTAAGTTGAAATTCTCCAATTCAATTATAATAACATTTCTGTTACAGGACTATATTAATAAAGCATTTCTCAATATTGCATGCGTAGTCAATGTTCAATAGAGAAGAGCTTTATCGTTGTTTGTCTTTTATTGCCAATATTTGACAGAGTGCTGGTCCATAATAGGTGCTCAGTAAACTCTTAAGGATTTCAAGGACAAGGAGATAAAAACCCCTGAGATTAGGTCCAAGTCCTGCCTCTGCTACTAACTTGCTTTGTGACCTTGGGCAAGACTCCTGTCTTTTCTATAGTCAGTGACCTCATGCATCAACTGAAAGGATTAGTTTCTCTACCTTCAAAAGCAGTAGTTCCAGTGTTTTAGGATCAACAGGGGATCTCAATAATAATAATAATAATGGCAACTTTCACAAGGAAATCTGTATTTTAGCTTTTGAGTGTGATTTTGGTCATCAATCAGGTTGAGTGATACTATCTCAAGGTCCTCTTACATCATCACTCAAAGATTATATTTTAGAACTGTATAACGAATTATGCAAATGGCCTTAACAGGAAAATAAAATATGGGATCTTTCCCCTACACTGAATTTTTATATTATGAGAGCATCTTTTACTCCTATGAGATCTACCCCCTTATTTAGTCATTAAGTATCTGTTTCAAGACCACTCCATGTCAAGAGCTGTGGAAGAACCAGGAATCCCAGAGGAAACAGCATCTAGTCCTTTCCTTGGAGGAGCTGAGAAGCTGGGGAAAGAGGAGAGACAAGAAAACCAGTGATCTCAGTACAACTGTCCTTGTCAGGATACAGGGGAAGACAAGATGCCATGGCCCCATGGGGAGGTTAGAACTCAGTCTTGGGTATTTAGAGGTGACCTCCTGAAGGAAGTCACACTAGCTGCCTTCTCTCTTCCTTTTTCAAACACAAAGGGAAGCCTTCCTTGATGTATCACGGCTTCTTAACAGGAAACACACGAAGCTGAACCACAACCTGCAGATTGATTAAACATCTAAACTCCCCTCTGTGAAATGGCAAAACATAATTAAAACTTAGATGCTATTAAATTAGAGGGAAAAAAAGACCGCTTCTTCTTTTTTTTCCCTAAGTGGCAGCTGAATGGAATTCTTAAGCATCCACCAAGTGCTCATTACATGTATTCAGTGGAGCCAAGCTGTGTTTTGGCTTCCAGAGGAGCGGGAGGGAATCACTCTGGAGTTGCCATTTCCATTACTGGGCAGCTTGGGGGTGGGGTGGGGGTCTTTTTCTTAACTGCATCATTAAAATTTCCCTAGCATGGACAGAAAAGTTATTAACTCGCCAATGAAAAATACTTAAATGTCATTAAAAAGTTTCAAGTCTCTCATAATTCTCCTTAATGGTGCAAAAATCAGCTCTGGACTCCAGTTCTGAGATTGCATTTTCAAAGAACCCTGCGAGGGAAGTCTCAAATTACCTAATTACCATATTTATTGCCAGATTCTGTTTTCTAATCCCTGATGACTTTGTCAGATATATTTATGTGCTGTTCTTTTTCTTCTTTGGCCCTGGATACTGAGCTGGGCTTGTTGCAACTTGAATTGGAGAGCCTTTTGGTTACGGATAATAGAAGGAAGCCTGGGCTGAAATGACCTGCAAGTCATACCCTGCCGAGGCCAGACCAAGAGGGGAAACCATGGCTGGCTTCCAAGTGATCATTATGGGCATCAGACGCACCATATTGTAGTTGTAATGAATATAAATTAAGCTACACAAATAATCTGGCTCCTCTCCTGCTTAGAGGACCCAGGCCAGGAGTCCCCCACAATTCAGCTCCAATCCAGAGAGAAGCGGTTTCTCTTCATTCTTTCCTTAATTGAAGCTTAGCTATACAGAAAGTTATCATGAAGGAGAAAATAGATTCAATGGTGATCACACTTAGGTGTCCTGTGGTTCAATCCAAGGAAAGAATGGCCGTGACTCTGCAGATTTTAAAATAAGAATTGTAGCTTGATTTCTGGATGCCAAATTTCAGTTTTATACATTTCAGTGGGTAGAGTGGTTCTGTTTTTGTTTTTGTTTCCCAAGTAGTTGGGCACTATTAAGAAATGCAAAATCCCACTTCAGCTTATTTCAGACATTCTCTGTGTCACTTGCTTTTCTGAAAAAAAATGCCCGATGGGCTAAAATGAACATAACTTGACTTAGCAGTTCCTGGTCTCTTTTCTTTTGCTTCTTATCATTAAGTAAAGATAAAAGAAAGCACATCCACATACACAGCTAAAGAGAATAAAATAGAAAATCAGTTCTGGAGAATGCTTTCTCTTTTAATGATAAAATATAATATCTGGAAAAGCTTTGTGTTTACATGTTGGTTATGGCTGGATAGTTTTAGTATTGCTTTTGAATTAAGATATTCTTAGCAACTTTTTCTCTAAACTAATGTACTATTGTCATATATCCCCTCCACCCCTCCGTTTAGGTTAAAAACTGCCCTCCTACAATGGCTGGGTGGTTTTCATGTATCATTTTAAATTAAGATATTCTTATCTATGTTCTCCCTAAATTCTTGCAATATGCTGATGTATTACCTTTTCCCCCTTCTAGGTCAAAGATTAGATTATCTTCTTTTATATATCTTTCATTTTTATGTTTTTCAAAAGACCTGGTTGATCTAATCCCAAATAGATGCTGCACTTAACGCTTAACTGTTGTTAGCAAGGAGGCCCTTTGCTTACAACATGCAAGTAGAGATTTGCTTCTTAGAATACACTGTAATGCCATGATGAAATAACATGCCTAATAGCTAAAAGCACAGAAAAAAAACTCAGACCTTCTTAAATTTGTCCACTTATGACAGTAAACCAACATATAAATGATAATGAGTCATAAGCCACAGAAGATCTTCATTAGAAAATGAAGGAAGGAAATGTAACATTTACGGGGCATATACAAAGGTGAGGAACTGTGTGGAGTGCTTTCCCCAAGTTCTCTTACTTATTCTTCACAAGAATCCTGCCAGGTTGGCCTTATTATCCTATTGGTTACTTTTTCATCTATTGATTCATTCCTTATCTGCACACTCAAACACACATAAATGCACTCACTTATTTGCTGGATGCTCAGCTGGGCTCTGCTGTGCAAGGTGATTCAAACTGGTCTTTGAGGTGCATACAGTTTAGTGGAGTGAGGAAGCGAGGGTAGAAGGGAGCAGAAAGATAAATCCTGAAATGCTGAGTGCCACTCCAGGGATATGAATGAGATGTCGATGGAGCTAAGAGCAAAAGCTGGAGTCATTGAGAGATCAAGGAACTTTCTCTCCTTTGTTCCCCTCTAGATAGAAACTACAGAGAACAAGGGCCTTTGGCTAAGAATTTAATGGAATCCTTGCTAGGGCAGCAATTGCACTGATTTTCTTCCAGTAATGAAGGTAGCGGGTCTGGCCTTAGGCTCTGTTCTTTTTCCCTGAAAGCTCCAGGAGAACCACTTTGGAAAAGGGGGAGGTTAAATAAAAGGACTAAGCTCTGCAGGATAATGTGGTTCTACAGATGCAGTGGGTAGAGATGAACTTTTCAAATTATGAAGCACTTCCAAAATTAGTGTCTTCTATTTATGATTGAGACTTCTTTCCCCGAGTGTTTCCTTGGGGGGCTGTATATTGGGTGTGTTTTGCCTAATAAGTGTATCTGCACTTTCACTAGTGGGAGGTTGTGGAGGGGTGGGATTTCGAGGGTCTGAGAATGCTTGGACCACGCTGGGAAAATGTCTTCCCCTATTTTCGGTGAACTGTCAAGGGCAGTCAAGGAAGTTTGTGGTGTGGTGTTTTCTGATGTCAAATGTGTGTTCGTTTTTTTCACGCCACGTCTCCAATTCCCCAGCACTGACTAGGTATCCGACAGTTCAAGTTCTGACACTGACTGCCCAGAGTTAGTGCAGACCGCACAAGACTGCCCCTGCTTCAGGCACCAAACGCGGACGGGATGCCCAGGCTACCCGCACTTCTACCCAGCTGACTACAAATTTGGAGGTTCCCACACGTCCCCCATCTCAGGTCCTATAATTCACTCAAGAACTCAGAAAAACACTTACATTTGTGGTTTATTATAAAGGATAGAAATTAGAAACAGCCAAATGGAAAGGGTGCATAAGGCAAGGATGTGGAAGGTTGGGGATGTGAACAGCTTCCATGCCCTCTCCCAGCACATCAAGGTATTCGCCAATCTGGAAGCTCTCTGAATCTCATCATCCAACAGTTTTTATAAACCAATCTGCAGCCTTCCTTAAGGAAGGAGGTCAGGGGTGGGGTGGGTGGGAGCTGCAGTTCTCACCCTCTGATCACATGTTTGCTTGTTCTGGTGACCAGCCCCCATCTTGAAGCTATTTAGCCATCCCCACCCTGTGTCACCTCATTAACAAAGACTCAGGTGTGGTCCAAAAGGGCTCCTTATGCATCATAAAGACCCTCCTATCACTCAGGAAATTCCAAGGGTTTTAGGAGCTCTGTGCTGGGAAATGAGGACAAAGACCAAATACATTTGTATATGGTTTTTTTTATACTTCAGTTGTGCAAGAGTCAGTAGAGGAGAGGGATTTTAAGCCAGATGTCTGACTCCACACTATTTCTCCCACCTATCTTTGGTGTTACTACTCTATCACACTTTTAAAGAAGATCCAAAACTCAGCTAGTATTGTAAGAAGACAGGTGAAGTGACAATCCCAAGGGCCCACAGTGGCTTCTTGTGACTCTCATTCTGGGCTCCAGGATGGGGAACAGATACTCATATGGGCAGGGCTGCCTTGCATTGTGCCTTAGGTCATTCAGTGCGCAAGGCCACCCAACCAAGGGCAAGTGGACATCACTGGAGGTTGAAATCTAGTCTGTGTTCTGCTTCCCCAGCAGAGTACCTGGTATAGAACTGTGCTCGCTTGGAAAAAAGAAAGGTCTTTCTCTAATTCCCTCAAAGTTGCCACTTGGGTTAGCTGTGTCTTGCATACATCTGAACAATCGTTATACAGAATTATAGAAAAGTTTTAACTAAGTGAAAATTGCAGTATATGAAATTGTTGAACAATGTGAATATAACTGCATAATGACTACAACTGTAAAAATTATGCTCAGGAAAAATAAGATCTGAGGTGAGATATTGGTTTTTTTTCCCTTTTATTTCCTTCTTTCCCAAATTTTCAGTAATATGGCTATATTGCATTTATAATGAAAATAAATATTTAAAAACAAAGTAATGCAATGCTATTTTTATATGTTTAGCTTTCTCAAAGACAAATTAAAGTACGTGTGTATGTAATGTAAATGTGTTTTGGGCTAGAGGAGGCAGAGACAGGATTACTGAATAATCCCAAACAGCAGTAGTGAGAAGCTGGAAGTGGTAGGAACTAAGGGAAGATTGCTTTATGTACAAAAGATTAGCTATGTATTCTTTTCTGCCACCACTGACCAATTTTCCTACTCCATCATACGCTTATTTCAACTTAAAGGTTTTTGGTGCAATAAGTAACTCTGTTAATATGAAAAGGCCTCCTCTCTGAGGGTTCAGCCTTGTAGACTCCATAATGTGCATAAATTTAGTAAGATCAACATCTAACTACCAGTCCCCCATGCAGCTCCCCTGTTATCAGAACTTCAGACTGAAGAGCCTGAAAGGGAGTTTTGCATGCTTTCCTGTTATCCGCCTTCTTCTGGTAATCTCCATTCCTATAGAGGACCTGCTTTAGAGAGATTTGGAGTTTCATAACAGCTTCGGAAGAATTGCTCTAATAATAATGACAAAGATAACAGGGATGATGATGTAGACTGGTAATGACCAATACTCACCTGACTGTTAGTTATGTGCCAGGCACATGCCAAAGTGCCTTACGTGCCTCATCTCATTTAATCCTCAATATTCTTGCAGAGCAGGTGCCATTTTTTTCCCCACTTAATAGATGAGCAAGTTTGTGAGACATACGTAACTTGCCCAAAGTCACCCAGCTCTGAATTGCTGCAGCCAGGAATTCCATGCAAGTCGGCTTGATTCTGAGACCTGAATTTTTAATCATGACATTACAGTTTTTCTCTATAATAAGGGGAGGCAAACTTTTTATATAAAAAGCCAGATAGTAGATATTTTAGGCGTTGTGAGCCAAAAGGCAAAACTGAGGCTATTACATAGGTAAAAGAGAGAAAATGAATTTCTATACATTTTTCATTGATGAAACTCAACATTTTATTTATGGACATTGAAATTTGAATTTCGTATACTTTTCCTAGGTCAAGAAATATTGTTTTTTAATATTTATTTATTTATTTATTTATTTATTTTCAACCATTTAAGAATGCAAAAACCATTCTTAGCGTGGAAGCCATACAAAAGAAAGCGGAGTGGGAGATTGCAATAGTTTGAAGACTGCTGTTTAGCTGGGATGTTCTTGGGTAGGCAGTTGTAGATGGGCGTGAATAGGATGCTTAACGAACAATTAAAGGGAAATTGGTACCATGGGATTTTGGATGAGAAAACTAAAAGGATGCTGAATGCCAAGAAGGAAAACTCTAATCATGTTGCCATTCAGCTGAAGCTTCTCTGGCACCGCCTTCAGAAGCACTACCTATCTTTGTTGTGAGTAGTGAGGTATCCATTTTGAATTTAGCACTCTGCAAAATTCTTAAGGGAGAGTGAACAGAACACTTGAAATTGGAACTTGTCTAGAAAATCTAGCATATGTTTGTTTAGCTGTAGGTTAAGTTTAGATGTTATAATTAGTTTGGAACTCTGCCCACTTCTCTTTCTTTCTGACTGTAACCCACTTGCTCAAGTAGAGGGAAGAAGGGAAAAAAAAGCAAAAGGAGAACAAAGAAGAGATGAGAGAATACCTATACCTATGGCACATGTTTCCTTTATTCTGTCTTCAGGAACTCTAAGATTCCATCATATTCCTTGGGGAATTTATGTACTTAAATAGTATTCTGGAATTCAGCCAACTCTAGTGGAGGCCAAGAGATGGAGAGAAAGGACACTGAGAGGGTATTCAGGACATGGCCTCATCCCCATCTGGCTGAGTGACCTTCCACAGGTGATTACCTTCCTGGATCACTGTCTCATCTTCTATAAAACAAGAGATGAGCTCAAAACGTGGTAATCCTTATGAACTGAGACTCTTGGTTATCTCCACATCAGGACTCGCAATTGCTTCTCTAGGAAAAATATTATGAGCAGAGAGTGCAAATAATGTAAGTGGTCACACTTTGTCTTCCAACATTAAGGATACTCAAAATAAATTCACTTTGAAAGAGATAACCTCTTGGAGTCCCTTGGGGACCCTGCATCAAATTTTAGAAGAGGATATAGGACTCTTACAGATAAGGCTCATACCAAGTACATTAGGCTGTCCAAACACTGTGGTCAAGACTCAAATGGTACCAGCTGAACCTAGGGGAAGAGGTAAGATGGCATAATAGCAAACCTGCAGATGCTAAGGGATTCATATGCATCAGCAGGTAGCAGGCAGACCCTTGTGGTTCAGATTCTAAGAATAAGTTGAAGTTGAAAAGAAGGACATAGTCAAAAGACCCGGGACTGAGCCCTGGCTTTGCCCTTTCTAGCTGTATGACCTCTGGGAAGTTATCTGGTATCCTGAGCCTTAGTTTCCCATTTTCACAGTAGAGATAATATTTACTGGTCAGTGTTATGAGGCTCAGACTTATCGATTCATCCATCTATTGAATAAACATTTCTTAAGTCCCTTCTACGTGTAGATGCTAAAGATAAAAACATATATAGTACGTGGTCGTGTTTCTCAAAAAGCTCGTAGATGAGAGCAAAGTGGTAGGACAGTAAGTATACATGAAGCAGCCTGCCAATGGTCCGAGCTGGGTGCCATGGAAGCAAAGAATAGGGATACCCTACCCTGCATAAATAGAGAGTGAGGAATCCGGAAGAAATGTAAGTCAAGTTGGAACTGAATATTAACAGATGAATGGGGATTAGACACAGCAAAAGGAGAAAGTGAGTTCCAGGCAGAAGCAGCAGCATGAACAAAGGACTAGAGGGAAGACACATGTGGAATATTTTGCAAACTCTTGGAAAGTGTAGTGAGAGGAGTTTTGACAAATGAGGTGATTTCTGACACATGATTTAAAAGTTGTGTCTTTTGATTTAGTCCAGTTCTCAGCCAGGTGAGGAAGGCGATCATCAGTGACACTCATGTGGGTTGCATGGACCCTTGATATGATGTGATGAGAATGGCACTTCAACTCTGTGATCTTCCTCCCCAAAACCCAAAATACCAGTCTAACTGTGAAAAAGGTATAAGACAAACCCAAACCGAAGGACAGTGTCTCTGACCAGCCGTCCTCAAAAACGGTCAAGTTCATCAAAA
This sequence comes from Hippopotamus amphibius kiboko, assembly GCF_030028045.1. Taxonomy (NCBI): domain Eukaryota; kingdom Metazoa; phylum Chordata; class Mammalia; order Artiodactyla; family Hippopotamidae; genus Hippopotamus; species Hippopotamus amphibius. The sequence goes on along the minus strand of NC_080190.1, from coordinate 160,750,100 downwards.
ACAAAGTCTGAGGAAATTGTTATTGGCCAGAGAAGGCTAAGGAGACCAGATGACTAAATGTAGTATGGTTTTCTGTATGGGATCCTGGAACAGAAAAAGGACATTAGGTCAAACTTAGTGACATCCAAGTTAAATATAGTTTAATTAATAATGATTACCTGTTTTGGTTCCTTAGTTGTGACAAGTGTACCATGGTTATGGAAGATGTAAGCAACAGGGGAAATTGGGTGAGGGATATATAGGAACTTCCAATATTATCTTTGCAACAAAAAGTAAAGCTAAAATTATTCTAAAAATAAGAAGTTTATTTAAAAAGTATACAATATTCTATCTCCTTGACTCTTAGCTAAGAAATGTAAAAAGCAAAGAACTCTCCAAGGCATATTACTATCTTTGGGCACATTTCACAACCTTACCATTATCTGGGAGGACTCTCCAAATCTCCTTTCAATGTAAGCTGTGCTGAGAAGTATGCATATTTGTGAGATCAGCTCTCATTAAGCCTTATTCAAAGGTCAAAGAGAAATGGAGCAAGTTAGGAAGAGGTCCTTGGATTTAAGATTCCTATGAACTCTTTTCATCTGACACTTAATTTGATGTTATCATGTTGCAGTCTTTCTTCTGACATCTTGAAATCTGAGAAAAGGCAATAGAGTCCAGCAATTTTCAGTTATCTTCATAGATCCCCATCCTATAACTGGGGGGGAAAGTGTCTCTCACACAACTGAGGAAGACAAATGATCTACAGTGGGCAAGATGGGGAGTCCCCTGTAGCTTAGAGGTTAGGATTCCAGGCTTTCACTGCTGTGGCCCAGGTTCGATCCCTGGTTGGGGGAACTAAGATCCCACAAGCCATGCTGCAGGGCCAAAAGAAAAAAAAAACAAAAAAACAAAAAAAAAAAAACAAAAAAAAAAACCCAAACAAACAAACAAAAAAACACAATACTTTTTTACAGTGGGCAAGCTAAAGACCATATGGTGGGATACAGGACCCTGACAGGAGAGGGAATAGGCACAGCTTGGGCAGACCACTGCTCTGCCTCCTCATCTACATTATAAAATGAGGACTCTGGAGTATTCTCTGTTCTCCTTCTAGCTCTAATATTCTAGGCTTCATTTTCTAGACAGTTGAAAACATGTTTGGGAGCATGGCATCTTTTCTCACAAGACTGCATATTTGCAGAGCAAAGAGGAATTTCTAAACCCTGATTTAACACAACTACATATATTTTGAAAGGCAATTTATTTTCTTTATTTTTAAAAACATTTATTCATTGGCTGCATTGGGTCTTCATTTCTGCGCATAGGCTTTCTCTACCTCTGATGAGCAGGGGCTACTTTTTGTGGTACGTGGGCTTCTCAGTGTGGTGGCTTCTCTTGTTGAGGTGCATGGGCTCTAGGCATGCGGGCTTCAGTAGTTGTGGCTCACCGGCTCAGTTGCTTCTCAGCATGTGGGATCTTCCTGGACCAGGGAAGGAATCCGTGTCCCCTGCATTGGCAGGCAGATTCTTAACCGCTGCGCCACCAGGGAAGCCTGGCAATTTATTTTTCAAACTAATGAGTTTGGATGGTTCAACCTAATGCAGCATGTTTTTCACAGAATTAACCAGTCTACCCACCTCTTCTTTTGGTTTTGCCTATATCAGCTGAGGTAGTTCTAGGGAAAGTTTGTTTCTTTTTCTCCTTTCCAGAATTTCCCTTTCAAAGTGTACATTTCTCGGAGTCCTCCTGTTGCCTGAATGCTGAGCTGACAGGCAGATCTCCCTCCTCTCCCTTCTCCTCAGGATATAGCTACAGGCCTAATGGAAAGATCGCTGTCCAGACCTGAATGTCTGAAGAGCCCTGAAATTTAACCCTGACTCTCCCACTAATTTCCAGTAAGGCCCTAGGCAGTGACTTTTCTGGGTATCGATTTCCTTATCTATATAGTCATCTTTGAATGAACTACATCCTCTCCAGGGCTCCTCCTGGATACAGACACTTGTCTTATTCCAGAGGATTCTAAGGGAGGGGGAAAGCTTCACTAGTGTATTCATTCTGTCAATCATTTCCTTAATCATTTATTGATTCTTTACACACTCAAATATGTAGAGGGAACCATGTTTAGTTAGTTTCTAGATGCCATCAAGAAGCTAGTATTTAAATAGAAGAAACAAAGAAAAACATTATAATTCAGTGTAATAAAAGTATACAGAAGGAGCTAAGTTGCCTAAGTCTTAGGCATCGGGACTGGGGGTGGGGGGATGGTTTTGGGATGATTCAAGGGTATTACATTTATTGTGCACTTTATTTCTATTATTATTACATTAGCTCTACCTGAGATCATCTGGCATCAGATCCCGGGGGTTGGGGACCCCTGGCCTAAGAGGGAGTAACTAGCTCCACCTGGTCAGCTGGGGAACACCAAACCTGTCTCTGCTTCAGAGTCTTTGCACTTGCTGTTTCCTTGTTCTGAAATACTCTTCACCCAGACATACTCATAGCTTGCTGTACTGCCTAACTCAGTCTTCTGCTCAAAATGCCCCCTTTGGTGAAGATTTCCTCTACTACCCCATCTCTCTCTTATTGTGCCTCATTTTTCTTCCAATTTGCTTCATTATATTACATATTTAGTTGTTTATCATCTGTTCATCCTTAAGATGTAAACTCCCAGGAGGGCAGGAGCTTTTTTCCTATTGACCACAATATCTCCAGTACTAGCTCTGTGACTTGTGAATGTGTGTTAAATGACAAATGAATGAATGAATGAATGCTGAGTGATGCACAAAGGCTTCCCAGAGGAGGTAGGTGGTAATTCAGCTGAACAACAGAAAGCATGAACAGGGGTTACCAAGGCAAAGACACAGTGAGAACAGGAATTCTAGGTAGGAGAAACGTATGAGGGATGAGGAAGCTTGGATTGTTACCCAAATGGCAAATACTTTGGTGCTGCTAAAGTTTAGGATGAGATGGTGATGTGAGTGGCCAGCCAGGAGGCTGGAGATGTCAGCGGACATCACGTATGACTGTGTGTGCCAAGTAAGAAAGGGGTGCTGGGCAATGAGGATGAGCAGCCCTTGAAAAATCCCGGCCAGAAGCGGGTAGATCCCCTTATCTTCTCAAACCATATTATGGCTTTCCCTTCAAATCCCCATCAACTCTAACCCCTTTCTGTTGGCATTCCTTCGAACTGGGGTTTTTCAAACATTTTTGACTATGAGCATCAGTACGAAATAAATTAAACATGATGTCCCAGTTCATACTACATTGATACATGGTAGATAAGTAGGTGAATAGATAGATGGATAGATTAGACACATAGATATTTAATACAACTACATGTAATCTATTCTATTCTATTCTAATTAATTTTTAAAGTATTAGCTGCTCTCACTAAACTGATTTCTACCCACTGTTTTCAAACTCACCTGTAACTGGATCATGATACAAACATACGTACACACACACACATACATATTCATGACATAAACAAATATATATGTATTATTATTTTTTTAAACTGAGGATTACATTCAAGAAAGTCTGAGCAATACCGCTTTACAATCCAAGGCCAGGCCCAGACATTTCTGCATCAGAGAGCACACCCCAGGCAAGTGGCCTTTGAGCCTAAGATCACTCAGATCCCACGCTGGGAGAATTCTGTGGTGACGAACCAGGAGGCCAGCTAACGGCCCTTGCCTTTAGCAGCCAGAGCTCAAGGAGTGGGCTGCCTTGTGATAGCGTGCTCCGGAGTGTGCCAATAGCAGTTGCCTTTCAAAGCATAGATGTATTAAATGAGTTCTTAAAATGACCTGATTCCTGGCAGGAAGCCCCAGGGGATGTGCGATAATTTCTTGTGAAGATCATCATTGTTGATATCAGTCGTCCCCGAGAAAAGGCATTTAGTAGACTTGCATTTGTCTGGCATGGTTGGAGTCTGCCTGGTTTATGGGTTGTTGATATTAACTTGCAGGCAGATGGATTTTTGCAACAAATCTTTGCCTACAGCAACCAGAGGCCTTCCAGATCACCTTTAGTGAGGAGGAAGGCAATGTACTGATGGGAAAGAGCATAGCATTGTAAATTTGAAGACCTGGGGTTGAGTGTAAGACTCTTCCTGGGTGACCATGGGCAAGTCATCTAACCTCTTTAGACTCAATTTCCTTACACATAAAGCAGGAGTAATGATACCTTCCTTTGACTTCACAGTGGCATTTTAGGGATAAAAACAATAACATGTAAAAGTGCTTTGCAATATTCCAAACTTTTATACAAATAATAACAGTTTCTATTGAACATGAATGACGATAATTAGTAAATGCCTTCCAGACAATAATAAAACTAACATCTTACAAATGAGGAAACAGAGATTAAAAACTTGACAAATGATGGGCTTCCCTGGTGGCACGGTGGTTAAGAATCCACCTGCCAATGCAGGAGACATGGATTTGAGCCCTGGTCTGGGATCCCACATGCCGTGGAGCAACTAAGCCTGTGCACCACAACCGCTGAGCTTGCGCTCTGGAGCCGGCGAGCCACAACTACTGAGCCCACATACCACAACTACTGAAGCCCGTGCACCTAGAGCCCATGCTCTGCAACAAGAGAAGTCACTGCAATAAGAAGCCTGTGCACTGAAGTGAAGAGTACCCCCCCACACCCTGCAACTACAGAAAGCCCATGCGCGTCAATGAAGACCCAAAACAGTCAATGAAGACCCAAAACAGCCAATAACAATAAATAAATAAATAAATAATTTAAAACAAAAAAAGCTTAACAAATGAAACAGCAATAAGTGATGGTGCCAAAATTGAAACCCAGGCCATGCTGGCTTAAAGTCCTTTCTGTGAACCACTATGCTGGAAAAGGGGCATTTCGGAGAACATGTGGGCTCCTTGATGGAGACGCTTTGCTGCCTGTCTCTTAGTTCTGGCAGCAGCTGGTAGAGAGAACACACTCTGTGGTTAGTTGAAAATAAATACCCTCACTTGTCCTCCTCTTCCTCTTTCTCTTTGGGATTCTTAAATTATTGTTGTAATTTCTTGGATGCAAAAATTGCTCTGTCAGCCCACATAGCTCACTGTCACATTTGGAGTAGCAAATAAACAAGCAAAGTCTAGGCTGGCTTCAGGAATAAAATTTGTTAAGGTTGAAAAATGTATAATTAACCAAATGCCTGTTTTGTTCATTTTTAAATACGGGCACCAACAAGGAGCATAAGCCATCATGATGTCACACGGCAACGGCTCATGCCACAACTGCATTTTAGCACTGCTAAAATGAACTTGAAGACTGAAATTGTTGTCCAGCTTAGTTGAACTCAATTTGGGACACGCTTATTTGGAATTTCCTGCCGGTCCTGCCAAAGACCCAGCAAAGTAGAGTATAGCTTCGTAGTTCAGAATTTTACCTGTATTTATTATGTGCATACTACAGCAAGAGTCACTAAAGCCACCCCTTGGTATATAAATGGTATTGGTTCCAGGGAACCACCCCCCCATCCCACTCAGGTACCAAAATCTGAGGATGCTCCAGTCCTTTATAGAAAGTGATGTAGTATTCGCATATAACCTAAACACATCCTCCCATATATTTTAATTCATCTCTATATTACTTCTAATACTTAATAAAATGTAAATGCTATGTAAATAGTGCCTAACATGCAGCATATTCAACTTTTGCTTTTGGAACTTTCTGGAATTTTTTTTTTTTAATTTATTTTATTTTTGGCTGCGTCAGGTTTTAGTTGCTCAGGATCTTCATAGCGGCACGTGGGCTTCTCTCTAGTTGTGGCGCGCAGGCTCCAAAGCACATGGGCTTTGTAGTTGTGGCACAGGGGCTCTCTAGTTGTGGCTCGTGTGCTCAGTAGTTGCAGCACATGGGCTTAGTTGCCCCACAGAATGTGGGATCTTAGTTCCCTGACCAGGGATCGAACCTGCGTCCCCTGCACTGGAAGGCAGATTCTTAACCATCTGCCTTCCATCAGGGAAGTCCCTCTAATATTTTCTATCTGCAGTTGGTTGAACCTGCCTATGGGGAACCAATGAATACAGAGGGCCAACTTTATAGGAGTCTTCTAGGGCTGCCATAATGAAGTACCTCAGACAAAGTGGCTTAAACAACAGAATTTTATTTTCTCTTCCTTCTAGATCAAAGTTCAAGTGTCTGCAGGGTTGGTTTTTTTCTGAATGCTGTTCTCCTTGGCATGCACATAACTCTTTTCTATGTCTTCACATAGTCTTCCCTTGTGTGTCTGTGTCCTAATCTCCTCTCCTTATAAGGACACCAGACAGATTGGATTAGGGCCTACCCTCGTGACCTCACTTAACCTTGACTATATATTTGAAGACCCGTAACTCCAAATATAGTCACATTCTGAGGTACTGGGGCTTAGGAGATCAATATATGAATTTGGAGGTGGGGTGAGGGGGCAGGGACGCACAATTTAGCCAGTTATAGTTGCAAAGTAAGACAAAATAAAAATGACAATTAGATCTACAAATGACACTTCCAAGCTTTAATAAAAATCTTGGGACCTGGAAATCAACGGGAGACAAACAAAATTCTTTGTGTATTTTTCACTTTCAGCTAAGGAATTTATTTTTTTAATTAATTAATTAATTGATTGGCTGTGTTGGGTCTTCATTGCTGCTTGCAGGATTCCTGTAGTTGTGGTGAACAGGGGCTACTCTTCATTGCAGTGTGTGGGCTTCTTATTGCGGTGGCTTCTCTTATTGTGGAACATGGGCTCTAGGGGCATGGGCTTTAGGCGGGTGGGCTTCAGTAGTTGCGGCATGTGGGCTCAGTAGTTGTGGCTTACGGGCTGTAGAGCACAGGCTCAGTAGTTGTGGTGCACGGGCTTAGTTGCTCCGAGGCATGTGGGATCTTCCCGGGCCAGGGCTCGAACCTGTGTCCCCTGCATTGGCAGGCGGATTCTTAACCACTGTGCCACCAGGGAAGCCCTGAGGAATTTATTTTAATTCCTTTTCATGCTTCTGTTGTTAAACTAACAAAGTCCCTTTCACATTTGAGAATTGCAGGTTAGTTCCCAAGGAGTGGGGTTATTTGGTGGCATTGGTGACATGTAGTTTCTCTCTTGATTCTGTGAGACCCACTTACTGCACAGATACATGCACTTCTCATGGGAACCGTGGAGGAGGAAGAGAAATATTTCACCATCAAAGGGAAAGCTACCAGCAGTCAGATTGATTTTGTGTTCTTCTAGAGCCTATTGGGTGCAGAGTTGAAGGCCGGACCTTGTGGTGGCTTCAGATAAAGCCTGTGCTTGTGCGTAGGACCTCTACCCAAACTAATGTGGTATCTATCACTCCGTATAGACTACATTGCCTTAGAACACTCTTCAGACTTGTCATCTGACTCAGCCTGCATTCCTGTCTCCCAAATAGTTATGCCATTTCCTTTCTTCCTTTGCCTTTCTTTATTTAGGTTTATTGAGGTATAATTTACATGTGGTAAAATTCACCCCTTATTTTAGGCATACAGTTTGAAGGGTTTTGAAAAATGTATACATTATGTACTTGCACCACACTTGAGATACAGATGATTTCTGCCCACCTCCGAAATATCTTTATTAGTCCTTTGCATTCTTCCTTAAATGTTTAAATAGAATTCAAAAATGAAACTATCTGGGCCAACTGGTAAGGATGTGGCTTGGAATTCAACCTCTTTGATAGGTAAGAGACTATCTACTTTTCTTTTAGTTAGCTCTGGAAGTTTGTGTCTTTCAAGGAACTGGTCTATTTACCATCACATTTATTGGAATAAAGTTGTTTAAAATGTTCTCTTACTATCCTTTTCATGTCTTTTGGAGCTGTAACGATGTTCCCTCTTTCGCTTCTGCTATTGGCTGTTTGTGTCTCCTCTTTTTTATTTGATCAGTCTGATTAGAGGTTTATCAATTTTATTGTTAAAAACTTCATTGAGCACGGAAGATAACACACGTGCAAGCAGATGAGGTAGTTTTAAGAGTTTGCCTTTATCATCCCAGGATGCTCTTCAAACAAACAATGGCTGAAGTGTGAAGGAACACTTTGAAGTTTGGTTTCACAAGTGAACCACCAGTCATGGCAATGATGATGATTCAATTTTCTTAATAATGAAGAAGACTTTGAATTTAGTAGAGTCAGTCTTCGTGATTAGTGGTTTCTGTGGATTATATCACAACTATTTTAATTTGATATTAGAAATATAAAAACAAGGCACTACGTACCCCAAACTTACATTAAACACATAAACTATCTACATGCTTTATATGCTTTCCATTCATGGTTACTCTTTCTGCAGGAGGGATATAGGCAGGGAGCATTTATTGATGGGGTGCAGAACAGTGGTGTTGCTGTACGATTAGGTAGTGTCTTACTCAAGCATCAAGGGAGAACAATAGCAAATGAGTAGAAAACCAGTTAATGGTTCACAATCCCTCTTCTGAAACTGTGTGGCCATATGTGTTCTGAAACTCAGAATTTTCATGGTTTATAAAGGTAGTAAGGTGCATGTGTTCTCACTTACTTAACACCTTCAGTGGGAATCTGGGGCAGCATCTCATAATCAAAGACAGTGGAAAAACAATGACCATAAATAACCTCACAGAATTTGCTGCCAAATGAGTTACTCCAAAATGCTGTCTTTCAAAGACCTTTTTTTGGATTTTGAGATTGAAGATAAGAAAGGACTATAAACATACATGGTCAAAATAGCCCATGAAAAATATTCTAAATCTCCCATAAGAAAATGGTGTATTGGTTTTGTATGAAATGCTTTTCTGGAGGAACAGCCAATTGTTCCTCCAGGGTAGAACAGATTGCTGTTGCTTTAGTTGAGCACCAGATGAAGTAATTGGCTTGCATTTAGGGGCCCATGTTGAATGAGAATTATGCTTTTTCTCTTTATTTTTTGGCTCACATAGTTGAATTTGGGGAGATTAAATCAATGTATGTTTGATACAACTGAACCATAGAGTACTTGCTTGAACAGTTTTACATGCGCCAACAGGAATAGACAAGAATAAAAATAAACACCAGTGCCAAACTACAGCCTTCCGAAACAGCAACACATTTATCAGATGTTAAAATATATGCATAGAGATGGCAGAAGATGATGTATTCTGAGGTCTGCACAGAAGCAAGTTAATGTGGCAACACAAGCTACTGAACTGGTGGTATCCAATGTGTTAACACTTCTCTGTGTGAGGTTTTGTACTGCAATTTTAAAAATAATCCAAATATATTTTAAAAATGAAATCTGTATCAAATTCCATAATACAGTTTGATTTTCTCCATGATTTATTCTAGATGTAGACAACAACATAGCAACAATGCTAAAAATAACATACTGATCATAATTAACATTTCTTGAGTACTTACTATATGCCAAATACTGTTCTATGTGCTTAAGACATTAAGCTCATTTAACATTCTTTTATTCTTTCAATAAATTATTACAGAGCATTTGCTCTGTATTAGGCATTGCTTTAGGTCAGTGGTACTCAAGTAGGAGAGATGTTGCCTTCCAGGAGACATTTGGCAATATTTGGAGACATTGTGCTAGTTATAACTGAGGAAGCGCTATTGGTATCTGATGGGTAGAGGCCAGGGATGCTATTCAACATCCTAAAATGAAGGATTATCCTGCCCAAAACATCAATAGTGCTGAGGTTGAGAAATCCTGTTCTGGGTGACAGAGCTACAAGCGTGAACAAAATAGACCAAATGTCTGCCTTCATGGAACTTACGTGTTGTGGTGAAGAGAAACAGACCATTTAAAAAGTAAATATTTATCAATTATCTTAGAAGGTGGTGAAGGTTTTCTATGATGAAGGAAAAAAATAAAACTGGGGGGAAAAGATAGGAAGTGTGTGTGTGTGGTGGGGGGGAGGGGTTGGCTGCACAGTAGAAGGCTGGACATTTAAGCAGTGTTTAGCGAAGACCTTGCCTAAGAGGTGACTTGGGAGGAAAGCCTTGCAGGTGAAGGAGCGTGTACGTGGATACCTGGGGAGGAGTTACTTCCAGGCAGAGAGAACCGCAAGAGGAAAGGACCCAGGCAAGAAAAAGAAAAAGCATAGCTTTTTCAAGGAACAGCAAGGAGACCATTGTGCTCTGAGGAGTGCATAGGAGGGGATGCAAGTTTAGAGGCATGGGGGAGGGACATTGTGTAGGGGTTGTAAACTAGATGCATACAAGGATTTGAATTTACTCTGAGTGAGAAAGGAGGCTATGGCAGGTTTGTTGTTTTTGTTTGTTTGCTTTAACTAGATAAATAATATTTTACTGCAATCTTTTTAAAAATCAAAAGTATGTAAACTATCATGATGAACAAAATATCAAAATTTTATTTATTTCAAAATTTAAAGCATAGTATTGACGATGCTGTACTGAACCCTATTGGAACCCAAGGATAAAGGAAAAATGGGAGCCCCTATGTGCAGTTGGCCCTTGAACAACACAAGGGTTACGTGCACTGACCTTCCAGATAGTAGAAAATCTGTGTATAGCTTTACAGTGGACCGTCCCTATTGGTGCTTCTGCGTCTGTGGATTGTGAAGTATGGATGTGAACCATGGATGGTGAAGTACTGTAGTATTTAATATTGAAAAAAACTTTGGCAAGGTTTTGAGCTAAGGAGCGTCACAAGCTGATGTATGTTTCTAAAGGATCCTGCCAACCACTGTTTTGAGAACTGACCCTTGAGGGCCAAGGACAGAAGCAAAGAGACCGTTAAGTAGTCATGGCAACAATCCAGTGAGAGACTGTAGTGGCTTAAACAGAGGTTCCAGCGGTTACAGGTGAGAGGTGATTGGATTCTGGATGTATTTTTCAAGGTTGCAGTAACAGAATTTTGTGAATGCATATGAGATATAGGGAAAGAATCAGAAAGTTGACTTTTTTGTTTGCTTGTTTTTAAACAGAGCCCCTAGAAGAATAGAACTGTCATTTACTGAAATGGAGAAGGCTAGGGTAGGAGTAGTTTGGGGAGGAAATCAGAATCATTATGTTTAATTTGGATGTTTTTAATTTGAGGCGTCTATTCAAGCTTTCAAGTGGAGATGTCCAAAAACTTTTAACCACTCTGTGAAATAGATACTACCATTAGTACCATTTTGGAGATGAGGAATCAGGAATAAACAGGTTAAGTAATTTGTCTGAGATCGTCCAGCTATTAAGTGACATCATCAGCCTAGATTCTGATGATACAAACTGACATCTTGCTGAAAAATCTCATCAGCCTCTCTCTCCTGGGATGACACCTCTCGGTTTCCATTTCAATGGGTGGCCTTGACTATCTCTGAGAGAGAGAAATTCTCTGCACTGAAGTGAGGTCTTGAAATAGAGCCTTTTAATACAGTTGGTACCTGAAAATTAAGCTGCTGTCTCTGCCAACTTTTTCTTTGAATGATGTGCTAAAGCCAATCACAGTGTAAAACCTAAAGAAAAGATGGGGATTCTGCAGTTGCAGGCAGCTTAGAAAATGATCTTTTACTGAGTATCTACATTAGAAAGATCACTGACTCTGGGGGTTCCACAGACAGACTTGCATTAAAATACAGCCTCCGTTGCTCACTTAGACGTGATTTCCTGGGACTAAAACTTAACTTTTCTGACTGAGTTGAGCAAGTAGATAATGCATGTGAGAGGAGTATCTCTGTGATATATCCACGTATCCCAGTGGCTTTTTCACCCCAAGGGTTAGGCTTATACCTGATCAGCCCAAGGAAGAGGTCCATTCTTCACTGCTTTAGTAGAGTAGAGCCTGTATGGTTTTGCTACATTTTTGTTTATTGTCTGTTCCCCACGCTAGAAAGTATGCTTCCTGGGAGCAGGGGTTTGTCTGTTCTGTTTAGTGTTCAGGACAGTGCCTGGCACATAGGAAGTGCTCACTGATTATCTTTTGAATAAAGAAATGAATAATCCTCACTGTAATCATCCCTTGGAACTTGGCTCTATTTTAATCCCCATTTTACAGATGTGGAAATTAAGGTTAAGAGAAATGGAGCAAGATACCCAGAATTACCCAGCAGCAGGAAGAAGAACCTAGTCACATGATAGTAAAATAGGTGTAGAGTTTAGAAAGCCCACCACTGAATGTATCAGTAATAGCAGAGTCTAATAATTAAGTCTTTTGGAGTTCATGCCCAGTTCTGTTTGACCTCTCTGCATCTAATTCCATCCGTAAGTGGGAGACGACAATAATAATACGCCTACATTATAGAGTTTCTGTGAGGACTGAATGAATTAATACAAATACAGTACAATGTAACAAGTGCTATTATGAATATTAGATAGTATTAATATATTTTGTTCTTTAACTTATAACACATATACACTTTGCTCTCATCTTCCACCTCAACCTTTGCATTTTCCAACTGTGTCCAAACTTTAGCAAGGTATTTGCTTATATACATATTTAGCTAATTTGTGCATGTGTCTTAAATTACCCATTATATAAATGGATTTGGTTTAGTAAGCAGAATATGCTAGGATATGGTTAATGGGAAATTGTTTTGTGCAATTTAGGAAACAGAAGAATCATAACAGACTCCTCTGGGGGAGATAGTCTGATGAAGGTGTAACCAATACATTTTCCGGTTTTTATTTTTAAATAATAACCAGTCACTAATGCAGTAATGGCTCAGAGCAGAACATTGATTTCTCTAGGGCAAGGTGGATTGTGTTTTCCTGCTACATTGCCAGCTCTCATCTTTGATATTAAGCTCCCTCCTTTCAATCCAATATCTGTCAATCTGGCTTTCAAGAAAGAAGCTTCAAAACAGTGTGGAGGCTTTGTCATTTTTGTGGATAGGTGATAGAAGATTGTGTGTGTGTGTGTGTGCGCTTTGTTTGGTAGGAGCCATTTACTTTTTAACCGAGCGGGAATCTAACCTGATATGATACCCTGTGCAGTTAAATTCCTTAGCAGACTGGTGAGGCTCTTAAATTCTTTTAAAGAGAAGGCTCTTGGAGTTGGTTCTTTTTCAGGTACCCTCTGATGCCTTAGGCAGAACTGCTGTTTGATCTATGCAAATCTCCCAATAGCCTGGAAGTACTGGCCTCTCTCTGCCAAGGGGGAACAACATTGTTCAGTGTAACTAGATCACAGTAGAACAAATCCCTGAGGAAACTTAAAAAATTCAAAACCAAAATCTTATTATTGAGCTTTACCCAACATCTTCTTTTCCAAAAAAACTAAAATGAAAACAAACAAACAAAAAACCTCCTTAGCTTGATATGCAGATGTCAGAGGAGATTATTAGTTAAGCCTAAGAGAAAAATTCTTTCATTCATTCTTTCATCCATTCATTCATTCATTTACTCACTTATTCATTTAACATTATTTATGATGGTCTCATTATATATTAGGTATTTTGCTAGGTGACAGAGGGGTGAGGTGGCTATACAATTATTAACAAAATTAAAAAAAAAACACTTTCTATCCTTATTTTCTTTATGAAAGCTCAGAGTTCAGAGCAGATGTCGCCCCAAAAGTCTCTTGTCTCTATTTAACAGCGCATATTAAGCACCTTAATATGCAAAGAATTGTGTGCAAAGAATTGTGCTAAGCACTGTGAATATATGAATGTGACCCTCAAGTCTTAGTAAGGAGAAACATAGTGTATATTTTCAAAGCTATTCTCCAGTAGGTTTTTGATCTGTGGTAGGCAGAATTCTAAAATGCCTTCTTCCCCAGATGTTCAGTTATAACCCGCAAGAATGTGAATATGATCAGATGTCACACTCATGATTACATTACATTTTAGGGTAGAGGGTTTTTGTGTAATTAAGGTTTCTAATCAGTTAACTTTGGGTAAATGAAAAGAAGGACTGGTCTGGTGAACCTCATTGAATCAATTTAAAAGCAGAATTTTCTTTAGCTGGTAGTAGAAGAGGAAGTCAGAGGAATAGATTTGGTATAAGGGAGGTTGCTGAGATGGAAGGGGCCACAGGGCAAGGACCTAAAAGCAGCCTCGAGATGCTGAGGGTGGTACCTTGCCGACAGCCAGCAAGAAAATGGGGACCTCAGTCCTATAACTCAAGGAATTTAATTCCACCAACAGCATGAATGAGCTTTGAAGCAAATTCTTCCCCACAGTCACAGTGGACACTTGTCCTCAGCCTTGTGAAACCCTAAGCAAAGAATCCAGTTGAGCCTGCCTGGGCTGCTGCCGTCCAGAACTGTGCGATTATAAACAGGTGTTGTTTTCAGCAGCTAAGTTTGTGGTCATTTTTACACAGCAATTGAAATATATATATATATATATATATATATCATCCTTTGTTAGTTTGCATTTTCATAGATACTTTTTAGTTAAGATATCTTAATACTTGAGTGGATGCTAAGTGATCTATGTAGTTTTTTTAAGACTGATAATAAAATTACCTCCTTATATTCACACAAACCCATTTACCTAGTGCTTTCACATAAGATTTTCTCATTTGATTTTCACAGCTTGTGAGGAATCATTATCTCCACATTAAAGATGAAGAAACTGAGAATGGGACACAATATGACTTGCCAGCTAATCATCCTAAATGATAAGAGTGGGATTTGAATGCAGGCCCCGGCTCTCCCATTTCACTTGGACATTTTCATCAGAAAGTTGGCAGGTTACCTCATATAGGCTCTTTTTTAATCTGCTTTCTCTTCATTCCTCCTAATGTCAGCATCACTGTTGTCTTCAGTACTGAGGGCATTCTCCTCCTCTTGCTTGTTTACTAAATGTTCATTAACTAAATAATGGCAGTTAAAACAAATTTTTTTTTAAGTCAGAACATTTGAGTATCCATTATGTACCATGGCACTTGCTGTCCAACATGGCAAACAAAATGATGAGTGTCCTCTTGTTTATACATACGATATTTGGTCTGAGAAATAGTTACCAAGAGGATGTACTTCCGATGCATGCGAAATATATAAAGTAGAAATAGACTTCTTTTTCTATAGCTAGGTCACAAAGTAAGACAATCCAGCAGTCTTCTCTCTACCCCTCTGGAAAATTTTTTTCCAGTTTTTTTAAGATATAATTGACATATAGCATTATATATATATATGTATGTATATATATGTATGTGTATATATATGTGTGTGTGTATATATATCTCATCCTTGGTTACTTTGCATGTATACATACATATGTATAACAATTGTAACAGTTAAATTTTTTCTTGTGATGAGAAATTGTAACATAGTTACAATTTTCCCCCCTATGGAGAGAACTTTTAAGATCTATTCTCAAGTATACAATGCAGTGTTGTTAACTGTAGTCACCATGCTCTACGGTAGATCCCTAGAACTTGTTTATCTTACTGGAAGGTTGTACCTTTTGATCACCTTCACCCATTTATCCCATTCTCCCATTCCCTCCCTCCAGGCTCTGACAACTACCAATATGTTTCTATGAACTGGGGGCTTTTAGATTACAGATATAAGTGAGATCATACGCATTTGTCTTTCTCTGCCTGACTTATTTCACTTAGTGTAACTCCCTCAAGGTCCATCCATGTTGTCACAAAAGTCAGGATTTTCTTCTTTTTTGTGTGGCTCAGTAATATTTCATTGTGTGTGTGTGTGTGTGTGTGTGTGTGTGTGTGTGTGTGAGATACTGAGTATATATATCACATTTTCTTTATCTGTTCATCCATTAATGGACACTTAGGTGGTTTTCATGCGTCAGCTTTGTGAATAATGCTGCAGTGAACGTGGGGGTGCAGATATCTCTTTACGATAGTGATTTCGTTTCCTGTGGATACGTAAACATTTTCAGTTTCTGTATGACCTTGTTCTTTTTTCTGCAAAAAAATTTTCTTTAGGGGAAGTATTCCTATTCCCAGATTTTTCTTTCAGAGAAATGGGCAGGGCAATTTCACTCGTGCTGGAGAGACTGGAATCTGGAATAGCATAGGGTGAATTTCCAGGTTGTAATCCTACCAGTTTCCTCAACCAGTAACCTGCCCCCCCACCCCTGCCCCCAGCCCCCCTCCCACCCCGCCAAACCCCTGAGAATGTTGCGGCAGTGAGCAGGTCTTGGGAAGCCCAAGAAAACCTGCACTCACCCTTTCAGACAAGACTGCCTTTTGTGCCTTGAGTCCATCAAGCTCCCTAGGGAGCCTGTCTGATTGAGACCAAAGAGCCAAGCCACTCTCAGCGTAGGGCAGAACACCCACTACCCTAAGCTCTAGTCCCTCCTTGTGTTTTTCTTTCTCTTTTTCAATTGTTTTTTCCTTGAAGGGTACTTTTTGGGTAGGAAAAAATAAAGTCCAATAGTAAATTAAATTTGAAATCTGGCTTGAGCAGCTATTCAGCTATACTTGTTATCTAATTAGGCAATTTGGGGTTAATGTAGCTGGGCCTAACCAATCTTAGAGTGTCTGTTGCAATCTGCCCCTATATCAGCTGTTGTCATGGGAATGGGATCATGTGGGGGTGGACATCCCCCCCACCAGAGAACATTCTGTGCATAGATGGTACTCAAAAGACCTCTGTCGGCCGTTAAGGGGAGGGCTTGAAAAAGACATTTTGCCACTAGGGTCAGCTCTGGAAGGCCTGATGAGGAGGGTCTTATGGGCTGCAATCTGTTGAGACTCATCTTGAAGTCAGTTCTGCATGGCCTGCCCACTGCTTTCCCTTAGATTACAGCAATATCTGAGGTAGGTGAGGATAACGGTCCCCAAGTCCCCTTCAGCCATCACTTTGTAGATCACTGTTGAGAAGACAATGTCCAATTGCTTGTGAGCCTGAGGAGACTTTTCCAGTGTGCAGCTCCCACAGCTGCTCTTTTGAGCCAGATGGAAGGAACCTAGGGGCCGTAATGTGCATCCTCTCTAGTTGTTGAGTAAAACAAGTCCAGCAGAGACTCCCAGTTACAGAAGGGACTGATGACAAGCAGGAGAGGGAACCCAAGAACTCTCAGTGTTAGCTATGCACGTGATGAGGAGAAAAATAAAGCCCAAATCCCCTCTTCCACCCCCCACCCCCCCCCCAAATCCATTATGTCTGTTTCTCTTCTATCAAGAACAGATTTAAAAAAAATCAAAGTCCCATCTGTTCTGTGTCAACATTAGAAATCGTACATTGTGTTTCATCACAGGCAGGTTTACCATGGCAGTGGGGGTTATATTTTTTGTAACGTGCTTGAAAACCCAGAGTAACTGAAAGCAGAACTTGGCTCTTCGGGCCCTTTCCTGCTGCCTGTGTTTGGGTTCCTCCAGCAGTTGGTGTTTTTAATTGATTTATTTGACAAAGAGGACCCTGGAAAAAGACAAGCAGGTAAAGGCAGCTGCATAGGCCTCTGGAAGCAACACAGGTAAGCGCCCCACGGCTCTCAGCACAGCAAGGCAGCTTTCAGCGTGAATTTGTACGCTGAGTTCACAGCAGCAGCCTTGCTAGTCCTGCAATGTCAAGGGTTCCCATTTGAGGGCTGCTGGTTAAATCTGGTCATGAGTTAGGCTAGGGTAGACACGCACTCCTGGAGCTTCCCTTCTGTTCTTCCTCATCTCCTCTCTGGGGTCCCCGTCTGCTGGTCAGCTGATGAGCACGGGTAGGCTTGCTCCTAATTGCTTGGCTTCCAGGCCAGAAGAGAAAAAGGCAGACAAAGCCACCTATTATGACTCTCCTCTTGCTGCTTTCCCTCCCTGCCCCAACCAGTTTGCCCAGTGTCAAATCCATGCCTGAGGATGCAGCACTTTGTTACGTTCTGATGAGAAAGGAAACGGCTGCCATCCCACTCACACCCTTCAATGCTAATTGCTTTCTGCATGCATGTTGCTGCTCTCAGGGTGGGATTGATGAGGGAAATCCTGAAAAAGAATGCCAGCCTCTTCTTGAACTAGAAATAGTGACAAAAGTCCCAGAGGAATCTCTGTTCAAAGGAGAGTCATAAAATCATTCCCTCAGTTGCATAGATGTAGAATGAACAGGCATTCATGAGGACACGACCGTGGTCAAGGTGTCCAACACTGAGACCCTTGGCAGGGAATAGTGATCCCTGAGAAAAGGGGGACTAGTTTGCATTAACAGTCCAAGGACAAAAAAAGCCAGGAAAATTTAAAGCTCAGTAGATAGATGAGGGTGGTCCAGCTGAAAGCCCAGTGATGGAGAAAATAAGATACCCAAAAAAGGTAGCCCAGGTAGGTAGCCCAGGCTCATAAAAGCACCCTAAGTGGAGGGGGTAGGGGAGAGATGGTTTTGGCAAATTGTGGCCGAAGCTGGACCCAGGTACACTGGATAAGCTTTGAGGCCAAGTGGCCAAGCTTGTCTTCCAATGTGAGGATTCTCTAGTCAGTGACTTAGATCAATAAGGCCATATTAGTAGCCATGGACATGCATGTTATGCAGGACCAGTATGATAATGACACAATGTGGTAGCAAGAAGAAATGATAATTGACAGATTAGACTTGATTTCTCTCTCCTCTTGCTATTTAGAAGCAGAATCAACCCCCTCCCCCTCCTAGATGGAATGAATATGGTGACATACTTCTACAGCAATTGTTGGAAAGTCTTAGCCTTTCTTGCTAGTAAGTTAGGTAGGTATTCTGGTGGTTATTTGGAAAAAAAGAACTATAACCATATTTGGAAGTCACGTTGTTGAAGGAGGCATATTTTATAATTTCACCTCACATACTCTGAGCTTGATGGTGAAATTTATAGCTGACTTTGAGTTATTTTAGGAATAAAACTCCATCTTTAGCTTTTTCTAATTGCAGTCTCATCTTGTCTTATCCTCAAAACATTGGGGAATGTGTATTCTGAGATATTTCTCACCCCAAAGGGAGAAGGTATAGAAAGTCTGACCACATCCTTCAAAGGCTTTTTTTTTTTTTTTTGAGGATTGGTTCAGAAACACCAGTTGTCATCTAAAGAATGTACTGACTTACTATTGCTGCATTCCTGGAATTCTAAGAGACTTACACAGCAGACCCTCCACCAGAGAGCAAGCATAGTTCTCAAGGCAGAGCCAACACCCAGTTTATTGAGACAGATCTCTGTGGGGATTAAAGGGATCCCAACTAAGTTTGTGTTAGTGCAAGTGATTAAGCTTGAGGTTATATTAAATCAGCTGCCACTGCTGACGCCAGTGCAGAGGAATGCTCCTTGGTGCCTCTTCATGGCAGTGGGTGAGGGAGGGTGGGGGATGGGTAGGGCATGGGAGGGCGAATAGTCCTCACTTCAGTTTCTGACTGATGGACTCTTGGTATGTTCATGTTGGAATAAAGGCTATGGGCTTGAAATGGTTTGGAAAATGTTTTCTCTGGACTGAAATTATTGATTCTTCAGGAGAATAATGTCCTATTCTTCTTGTTCTTTCTAATCTCTACCACTTAGTAGAAATATGTATTGAACGTAGGAAAGAATGAATGAATATTGGCTATGCGCTCAGAAGGCCTGGATTTTAATCCAAGGAAACACCGTGTTGATTTTAATCGCCCGTGTCATTGTTCCTCTCAGGAATCAGGCTTTTTTATCTTCCTGAATTGTGAATATCTAATTTATATGTCAATATCCCCAGACTAGCCTATGAGCTCCTTAAGGAGAAGAGTGTATCTGCGTCTTATTCAGCTCAGAAGCTCATTATTTAGCAAAAGGCTGTGTTTGTTATAGCTTATTAATAAGAACATGGGCTCTGGAGTCAGATTTCTTGGTCTCCCATCTTGACTCCTTCATTTCCTAACTGTGTGAGCTCAGGTAAGTTGCTTAAGCTGTCTTGGGGCTTAGAATAAGGGTAACAGTATCTCCTCCAACTTCACAAAGTTGTGTGAGAATTAAGTGACAAATACATTTAAAGTGCTTGGAGCTGTGATATACACTCAGCAAATAGTAACTACTGCTTTCCTCATTGTCATTGGTGTTTTTAATTGAAGTATAGTCGATTTATAATATTATATTAGTTTCAGGTGTACGACATAGTGATTCAATATTCTTATAGATTACACTCCATTTAAAATTATTATAAAAGAATGGCTATATTTCCTTATGCTTATTATTCCTTAGTATCATTGCTGATAATATATATTTGTCGATAAAAACAGCCTCTATGTCACTGAACCTGTTTTCTTATCTATGATATAGGGGCTATGATATAATAACAACAGTAATATCCTGAAGAGCTGTTGTGAGGATCAAATGAGACAATAGCTAAGTGTCAGAATGTCTTTTTGAAAACTGTAAAGTCGTTTGAAACTCTTTGGTACCATTATTTATAGCATTAACTGCAGCACAGAGTGGAGAAATGACTTGCACAAAATTCCACAGTATGAGTGAGGCAGAGAGAGCTGGGCTGGAATATCCTTGGGGCTTCCTTGTATGCCCAAAGCACTGCTTAGCTGTGATGCAAGTAGCTGAAGCCTCTGGGATTATTGAGCTTTTTTTGGTATTTACGTTAAGATACAGCCACAGGTCTTTCAGCAAAGAACTGTGTTTTAATCAAAGCTGCCCTGGCTTTACTGTGCTCATCCGCACTGCCCTTGCGCAAAGGTCTGACAACTCTCAGAGCTGCCCTTGGTTTCTGAGATGCTAGATATCAACAGTCAACTCTTTAAGTGCAGACTGGATGCTCTATGGATAGATTGTGGTAGATGCTATTGAGCATGCAGAAGAGGTAGAAAAAAGCCTAAACTAGGAACTGCAACACATGAGACAAAAGTGTAATATTTACCACTTACAAATCATGGTGCCCCAGACAAGCCTCATTGATTATTTGGGATTTAGTTTTCATATCTACGAGTTAAAAGCAATCAGATCATTTCTGAGATCCCTGCAGAGTAAATGCCGTTGGAGTCATGAGTCCTGTGTTCCCCTGGGACTTCTGCCGTTCTCCTGTACTATGGCCTTGGGCAAGTCACAGTCTCTCTTCCATCTATAGGGTGCTCATTTGCACAGGTATGTCTTTGTGCTCCTGGTATGTCAGTCACTGCATCAGGCAATGAAAATGTGTTTATATACAAACACAGGTGTACACATGCTCTAATATGTATTGACGTCTATTGTGTGGCTTAGTTCTTTGCATACATTATCCAATATAACCTTTATAACAACTTTATGAGAAAGATATTTCTGTCCTCATTTTACAGATGGGGCAACTGAGTCTAAGAGAGAGTAAGTAACTTGCCCAATGGCAACCCTAGTGTAGCTAGAGTTGGAACCCAACGAATCTGATTCCACCTAACTGATAAGAAAAGTGTTATATCTTCCCTAGACTAAACTCACTTCTTTTTTATTAAGGTTATTCAACTAGTGGACATGTAGGGAATGTTGATTCACAGGGAACCTAGATTTTAGCCTGAGATGTAACACAAGAGTTAGCTGGATTCATGGAGAGTTGGAAGACTATTCCAGTTCATTGGGCATCCTGCCACTGAACCCAGCAGCAGCCTGAAGGGTTCTGCCCTTTTCTTTGTTAAGATTTTAAACAATGGTGTGAATGAAAGCATGAACTGGACAAATTTGCTGTGACATGAGTTTGGAAGGGCTGGCAAATCGACCAAACGACAGAATGGAAATGAGAGAAGATGTGACCTGCTAAGTCCTTTATACGCATTATCACATTTTAAACACAATTCTCAGTAGGACTATTATTATCTCCATTTTATGCATGAGCAGACCCAAGCTTAGGGTGGTAACCACCCAGAGATGACACAGCCTGTGAATTGACCTTTTTTCCAAAATAAACTTGTATAGTTAAAAAAAAAAGAAAAACTTGCAAAGCTAGCACACAGCATTCTTGGAATAACACTTACCTGGTTTACCCTATTGTCAACATCTCATGTTGTGGTGATACACTTGTCAAACTAAGAAACTAACATCAGTTCGTTATTATTAATTAGACTGCAGCCTTACCTTGATTTTACCATTAAAGAGCCTTTGCCTTTACCTCGTTTTTTTCCATTAATGTCCATTAATATCTAGGGTTGTTATAATGAGGTGCCACAAACTGGGTAGCTTAAAACAACAGAAATTTATTCTCTTACAGTTCTGGAGGGTAGAAGTCTAAAATCAAGGTGCCTAGAGAGCCGTGCTCTCTCCAGAGGTTCCAGGGAAGAATCCTCTTTGCCTCTTCCAGCTTCTGCTGGTTGCTGGCATTCTGTGGAGTTCCTTAGTACTACAGTCTGAATGTTTATGTCTCCTCTAAATTCATATGCTGAGATCCTAAGGCCCAGTGGAGATGGGGTCTTTGGGAGGACTCTGCCCTCATGAATGAAATTAATGCCCTTATAAAAGAGGCCTGAGAGAGCTCACTCACTCCTCTGCCAGGTGAGGACACAACAAGAATTCTGTGGCCCAGAAGAGGACCCTCACCTGACCATGCTGACACCTTGATTTTGGACTTCCAGCCTCCAGAACTGTGAGAAATAAATTCCTGTTGTTTATAAACCACAAGTCTGTGGAATTTTGCTATAGCAACATGAACAGGTTAAGACACTTGGCTTGTAGATACATCATTCCAATCTCTGTCTGCATCTTTACATGGGCTTCTCTTCTCGTGTCTGTGTCTCTGTGTTCAGGTTTCCTTCTTTTTATAAGAACACCAGTCATACTGGTTTCATGGCCCAGTCGAATCAAGTATGATCTCATCTTAACTTGATTACATCTGCATAGAACCTATTCCCCCAGAAGATCACATTCATAGCTACTCGGTGAATACAATTTTTTTTTTTGATGGGGGATGGGGGAAATACTACACATAGTAAAGTTCTTTCTATTCCAGCATCCAATCTGGGTACCACATTGCATTTAGTTGTCGTGTCCCTTCATTCTCCTCTGGCCTATTATAGTTTCTTAATGATTTCTTGTTTTTCGTGACCTTGATAGTCTTGAGAAGTATTAGCCAGGTATCCTGTAGGTAGTCTGGGTTTGTCTGATGTTTTTCTCATGATTAATATGGGCATATAGGATTTTGGAAACAGATACCAAAGTTCACAAGGGCGTGGAAGTCACATGCCCTTGTGAACTGGCCTTTAAACTTAAAGTCCAGAGCTCAGGTTTCAGTTATAAAACATATAACTATAAAGATGAGACGTTTCTTAGAGTCAGCTGTCAGCTTACTCTTTTCCCTTTCTTTTGAGGGCTTGCATTTCATTGGACCTATAACTGGAGTCTCAATAAATACCCAATAAATTGAATGATGCAGGATCTGCTGTCACCCCCAACCCCAACTCAATTACCTTTCCCCAAACGTGGAACTACTACCGTCCTTCTCTCATATACAAGACAAACTTACCCACATTGCTAATGTTAATTTACACTTTTTGATATCCAGATGCTACTGCAAACACAGAGTAGAGCATGACCCTTGTCTGGGAGGCTTGAAAATTCAAATGTCAGGAAAGCAGAGGTCACCTGCAGAAGTTGAGTTGTGTGTAAAGATTCCTCAGCCTCTCAGAGCCCAGATGAATTGACAGAAGGGAAAACTAGAACTTGCTCTTCTCTTGCAAAAGGTGGATTATGTGGACTCAAGTCCTCTCTTGAATATTAATGATAACCAAACAGAGAAAGCCCTCTTATTAAACACACCTCAGCCTTCACTTCAATTTAGTAGTGACGGGAGAGTAGATATAAATTAGTGGATTAAAATTTTGGAATTCTAGCCTTGCCGTGTACTCTTTTGCTTGTTTATTAATATATTTACTCATATATTAATTTATTCACCCTGGGAGTGGGCAGGCTGATGCATGATGGGGTGGCTAGAAAGAGTACATCATTTGGAATTAGCGGAACTTTTTATAAGTCCCAGGTCTCTTACATTACAAGCTGTACCTAAAGCTAAGACTCAGTTTCCCCAGCTATAATACCAGGATGACACATTCCATGGCAGCACTGCTTTTGGCTACTCATTGTTTACTCCCCCATGTTTGGAGACTCCCCCTTGATCTCCCTTCAGGGCACTACCCACCCCTATTAGATGCAGCCTTGTTCCAAGTGTCCCAGATTCCCTGAACCGAAGAGTGGATACATGCCTCAATTGGACTTCCTGTTCTGGGAATCTGAATTTCAAGGGGAGTGCTGTAAGGGCAGAAGTGACTGGCGTGAATACATTCCAGAAGAGGCATTCGGAAGAGGCTCTCCTTTGGTTCCTGCTACCCAGACCCCTGAGAATGACCTCCTTTTATTTTATTTTATTTATTTCACAAGTCAGGTTCTTCTTTCTCTTACATTCCATGAGCTCCTCCTTTTTTCCCCTGATGTAAGTATTTTATCTGCTTATAGAAGACACAGTTGGTCTCTTTTGCTTGTGGCCAAGAACCCTGATGGATATGCCTTTAGCTTTCTCACAGCCCTGATCCATTCCAGGAGCTGGAGATAATCCCTTCCTTCACTCAACTCCCATGTTCGTTTGTTTTTGCATTCCTGAGAGTTTATGTAGCTCCTTCCCTTACATTCTCAGTATTTTTGTGCTGCTCTTGTGTAGCCATGAAAGAGACAATCTAGCATCCTGGTTGTTACGGGATGGATTGTATCACCCCCCAGTTCATATAATTGTAGTCCAAATTCCCATTACCTCAGAATGTGACAGTATTTAAAGAGGTGATTAAGGTAAAATGAGGTCATTCAGGTGGGCCTTAATCCAGTATGACTGACATCCTTAGAAGAAAAGATTAGGACACAGACACACACAGAGGGAAGACCATGTGAAGACATGGGGAGAAGATGGTCATCTCCAAGACAAGGAGAGAGAGGTCTTAGAAGAAACCAACTCTGCCAACACCTTAATCTTGGACTTCTAGCTTCTAGAACTGTGAGGAAATAAGTTTTTACTGTTTAAGCCACCCAGTCTGTGGTACTTTGTTATAACAGCTCTGGGAAACAAATACAGTGGTCAAAGATAAGAGACTCTGCGGGTGGTGAGCCTATCTGGATTCATACCTATGCGTAACCACAGACAGGTTACTTAACCACGCATTGCCAGCATTTCTTGGTGGTGATGTGGAGGGCAGAGGGAGGGCATGGAAGAAAACAAAGGGCGTGCTTTGTCTCTTGGTCAAGTCTCAAGAGGAAATGAGAGAAAAGGACTAGGTATGTAGTTTCCCCTTCCAAACGGCTAGTCTCTTCAAGTCACCTTTCTTCCCTGCCATATGCTTTGCTCATGAAGTTTCCTCCACGCAGAAGGAGCTGTCAGAAATGGGAAAGAGGTCCCCTCTCCTAATAAGGTAATAGTGAAAAATAAAAGACAAATAATTAAGAACAAGAAAGGAATTTCATTTGTATGCTTTGGGTGACTCACCTAACCTTCCTAAGCATGTTTCCTAATCTCTAAAATGGTGATAACGACCCCTGCATTTTATAGCACGGCCGTGAGCCACTCATGTGGAAATGCATCTAGTCTATAGAAAATTCTCCACCAGTCTATGAATTCCTTTAAGGTGGCACTCTGGTTATATTATTATCTTTTTATTCCCACCTTATAATTCAGGGCCAGATACATGGTAGGCATTCCGTTTATATTTGTGGATGACTAAGCAGTGGCCCTTATTATCTAGGGAGAGAGTAGACAGATGGACAACAGCTCAGAGTTGGGGTGGCTGTCCCTGGGTTTTATGTACTAGTCCCAGGCTAGCACAGGCGATGGCAGAGTAGGATTTAAGTGTCAGGATGGAGCATACACCAAAAACAATGAGAGGGAAAAATATACCTACTTTTCTAAATCAAGAGTTTTCTGCGTGAATGTTTACCTCCGGAGTGGGTAAGAATTACTAAATGAATTACAGTAAATTAGCTGTAAATGATGGATTGTGTCCATGGGGTTGGGGTTGGGGGAGCACTATTGAAGTCACCTCCCTACTTGGTGTCCCCCACCAACCCCCCAACACACACACACACACACACACACCAGCCCATCCACCACATCACAGCAGACACGAAGATATAACTATGTATAATTCCTCTGCTGAAATGTATTCATTGCCTCCCCGTTTCCTATGGGGTGAAATTCAAAGTGCTCACTCCCATATTGAGAACCTTTGCATCAAGCCCTCTACCCACTTGTTTATCCCATTTCCTCCCTCCTGCCACACATCCCAGAATCAGAACACTATTTGCTCAGCCTCCACATATTTGCGCATGATTCGCCTTCTGCCTGGATTTGTCTCTTTCCACATGTCTGCCTGGCAGACTCTCCTGTCACACTCAGCTCCAGCATCGCCTCCTTACGTGCACACCATGTTGGTCCCCTCCATCAAAGCTCTTTGCACCAGAGTTTAATCGGATGTTTCTATACTGAGCTCCCACACTAAAACTGGAGCTCCTCCAGAGCAGGGTCTGTCATCTTCATCTCTGCACTCACAGGTTTCAGCAAATCTGATGATAGAGTGAATGACTTTTTAGGCTTCCATTAATGGAAAGTTTACTATGTGCCAGGAACCTTGCTAAATGATTTACATACATTCATATCTCACTTAGCCTCCTGATATGAAGCAACTAAGGCTTAGAGAGGCTAAGGAACTTACCTGAAAGTGGAATCTGGGGACTGGGACCCTGCAACTGACTCAGTTGTATATCAAACATTTAATGAGTATCTACTGTGTTCAGGATTAGTCATTGTAGGGTTTGCTGGTTTTAGCACAAAATAACAGTATTTTAAAGCATCGTCTTTTTAACTAGCAAGACTTGGGGAGGAGGGGTGATATTTTTTATTCAGAAAAGTCAGAAAGCCAAGCAAAGGCAGTAAAGAGGAAGGAGAGGGAGGTCAGACTGACAAGCACTCCTGATAAAAAGGTGTCTTTGCATTCATTCCCATAGAGGAGAAAGATGTGGGCTTTAGAGTCCCAGAAGAAGGGCTCTGAGTAATAAAGAAGGAAGCCCTTTGACTCTGGAGGTCTGGAACCTGTCAATAAGGTAGGAGGCTGCTGTTCTGTCTCTAATGTGGATTGCTTGCTTTTTTCCATGCTCCAGGGCTCAAATTGTGTAAGTCGTTGGGAAATTTTGCTCTCAATGCTCTTCCCAACCTAAAAACACATTTTTAATCATAGCAACCAATGCACAGTAGCACAGGTATCCCAAATTTACTCCCCTCCTCTCATCCTGCACCCTTTGCACAGGCTTCTGCCCTTGTCTGGAAACACCACCCCCACATCTCCCTCGCTAACTGCTTATATCCCTTCAGGCTTGGTTCATGAGTCTCCTCTTCCAGGAAGGCTTCCTTGAATCTCAGGCTTAGCGCTCCCATCCTGCATTTACTGATATCATTATGTATGCCACTCACTCTCAAAGGTGGATTGACCTTGAAGTTAATGATGCCTAAGCTTTGGGACCCCTTTGGGTACTAGGCATCATTTGTGACACAGACTGTTCCAGGTGGTAAAAAGCAGGCAGTGAGTCGTCAAGGAGAATTTATGTGTATGTTTATTTATTGTAAGTTGTGCAAAGGGATCTCAGAAGAAAGTGACTTGCATCTGAAAATCTTTAGAAATTTGTTGATTTTTTTCTCATTCTGAATATTCACTCATTTACTTCTGAAGCTTCTTTTGTGAACTGGTTTTAATATTATTGTTTTCAAAAGGTCCGCACTAAATCAGATAAGCTTCAGGCCCCACAAAACTTAGATCTCCTCCCCAAAGCTGCCACTTTGCATTGCAACTTCCTCCATTTCTTTGTCTCTCGCACTCAGAGACATCCCTCATCCTTCACAGACCTCATATTCACCTTTGTATTTTCAGGGCACGGTGACTAACACACACAGTCACATTCCTGATCGTTGAACATCACTGTGGAAATGGAAGTAGGTGTTAACAGGCCTGGAAGGAGCACAGCACTGCCTGGTCATTTCACCTGCCAGAGAAGAGCTGTCTCTCTCAGGTCCTTCTCTTGACTGTCATGTGGAAATTTAGGGAGAGGATTAGGAACAGCTCTGAGGTGCCCTGAGAAAAGAGTACCAACAGCAAGAGGCTAAATCCTGAGCCATCAAGAAAAATGTTACCTTATATTTTGTCTTAGTTTAAAATCAAAGGGGAAAGGTGTTGTTTGGTTTTGAAAAATATCCTTAAAATTAGCATTTCCAAAACTTTGGCAAGTTCCCATTCATTTGTGGAGATTGCCCCCCACTTCAAACAACACTGATTAGGACCCAAATCATGCTGGGTGCTCTGGTTTCTTCTTTCAAAGCATTTCCTACGGCTTTTGAGAAAAACATGCAGGACCGTCACCTTCTCTGTGAAGCCTTCCCTGATTCCTAACAGACCCTGCAGAGCTGATTACTTCTGCCTCTGGGAGGGAGTAGTGTGTGTGTGTGTGTGTGTGTGTGTGTGTGTGTGACTTGTACAGGCTCTGTGTCGAGTGCCATTCTAAACCCTTACATATATAAACGCATCTAATCCTCACAACGACCCTTTGCTGCGGTATTGGGTCCCCAAATTTACATGAGAGGCAGTGGGACCTGAACACTGCCTCCTGGTTTGAGTGTGCCTCTATTTCACCACTTCTCTGTCCAGAGTGACATTGTCTGAGGACCAGCTGGTAAATGTGAACTCTCTAGTTTAGGTGCTGCCTCTTGGTTCTGTATCCCTGGGGGTTTGGCCCAGCGGGTTGAGGAGAGAAGGGCTCAGCAGGTGACCAGGGCCCCAGAGCCAGTTCCTTCAGGGATTCATCATTATTCCTGAGTGGTTAACACATAAACAGGGGACGACGCTAGATCCCAAGTCGCCCTTTTTTACATGTGTGAAATCTGGAAGATACCACGTGTCCTTTACAATCCAGGAGTAACTGTAGAAGCCCTTTGAAGAGGATAAAGTTTGTCACAGATTCAAGGCACTTTAGTAATTAGCAAAGCTTTAAACACACATAAAAAGGCTGCATTACAACATCAAAAACTAAACCATGCTGCATAAACCAATTAATATTGCTGGACCAATTCATTCACGTAATGCAATTATCTTCTCCCTCTAATCTGTCCATTACACAGTCATTGGAATAATCCCCCTTTTAAGGCAAAAACCTGTAACAAACTCTACTTTGACTACTTGAGACAGTTCTACCAATAACAAAAATTGCACCTAATGTTTAATGAGAACCTACTTTGTACCTGACACAGTGCTGGTTGCCTTGGCTGAAAGCACAGTGATGCCTTCTTGGCATACTCTCAACCAGGGTACTTAACCTCTGAGAACTTTGGTTTCCTTATCTGTAAAATGGGGATAGCAAGCGAAGCTACAGGGGTGCTGCATGCAGTTGAGCAAATTGTAGAGGCACCAGATCTAAGGGAACACCATTCACACCAACATGAGACAGCGATGTGCTTACGGTCCACATTTCCCAGCAGATGCTGATAGAGTTTCTCATTCTAACAAAAATAATACATTATGACAATTTTCTGACAGATGGAAGTAAAGTATCTTGAAGAAAGGGAGGCTTTTACTGCTTTACACATAGGCTCCAAATAGGCAAAGTGCAACCTCACGTGCCTAACCCTTAGGTTCACTATGCGGTTTGATTGAATAGGTGTATAGGAAGCACATGGAACCCATAAGAAGGACCCATAAGTGGCAGTAATTGTAATTTCTATCACAACCTTAAAAGGAAACTATTTGTAATCCTTGTTTTACAAATAAAATGAGAGTTGGAGATATTAAATAATATCTTAAATTTCAGCTAGGTGGTGAGTGGCTGAATTGGGGATCCTAATTGGAGCCTATCTGCTTAAGCCCGAGCTGTTAACACTGCCTGGTGCCAGCATGAATCCTGCCCCAGCCACCTGCCTGAGCTGTGACCACTCCCATGGCGTCCTCCTCCTGAAACATCATGGGAAAGAACGTGCAGCCAAGTCCATCCTTTATCGTTCCCTGGGGCTTCAGTCTAATTTGTCTTCCCTCCACAGTGTCCTAGCCTCCGAGGGTTTTTCTCCCTGTGGATAGGTGAAAGCAGTTTTCTGGGGGCCTGCTCCTCCTAGCTTACCTTTCCCCACACTACCCCCCTGGATCCCACTTACCTTCCAAGGGCAGGAGTTGGAAAGGGGGTTGGGAGGATCGGGAGTGGATTGCAAACCTTCTTTCAATCCTAGCCCTTCCCATTAAGTTGTAGTGTGAGAGGGAAGAGCATGGAGAGAGGAAATATCCCAGGATAACCTCTCTGAGTAGAAGGGAACAATTGTCCCAGTCTGATTTCTGTTTTGAACCATTACTCCTTGCAGTGACTCTCTGTTCAATCCATTTTTCTTCCTCCCCACCCCCACTATTACAACTTCATTGTGTCCTTAAGCTTCATTTCTTTTTTGACCCCTAGCAAAATGCTTTTATGCTTGGGGAGAAGCCAAGGCAGGAGAAGTAATGAGAGCCTTGGGTTTCTCTAGAGGTCAGGAGGGTACGGCAGCTAATGCTGGCCTTGGACGCCGGGTGCATGAGCCAGGCAGATGACTGTAGTGCAAACATATGCACTTAAGTACTTGGACTGGCAAAGGGCAATGGGAAAGCAGCAGAGAGATGTTTTGAAGCTTTCTTTAATTTTTTGTCTTATATTAAAAATTCAAGAGAATTTTCTATACCCTTGCTGATTATATCTATTTCTCTTGATACAGACATAATTTTTCAGATTTCCAACCACGGAATAAAGTCAATAGATCAGAAAGATAATACAGTCCTAAGACTTTGTGTATAACCTATGTTATGGTTAATTTTATGTGTCAACTTGAGTAGGCTATGGTGCCCAGCTGTTTGGTCAAACACTAGTCTAGATGTTGTTATGAAGGTATTTTTTTACGTAGCATTAATATTTACAATCAGCAGACTTTAAGTAAAGCAGATTACTCTACATAATGCAGGTGGGCTTTGTCCAATCAGTTGAAGGCTGTAGACTGAGGTTTCTTGAGGAAGATTGAATTCTGCCTTCAGACTGCAACATAGAAATTCTATCTGAGTTTCCAGACTTTGGACTCAAGACTGCAATATCAGTCTTACTTTCTTATCTGACTCTCCAGTCTGTCAGCCTGCCCTGTGAATTTCAGATTTGCTAGTCCTCACACTCATGTGAACCAGTTATTTTAAAATACATCTTAACTCTCTCTTTCTCATATATATATATATGTTTCTGTGTGTGTGTATAACATATAGTGGTCTGTGTAGACCAAACAAATATATCTATATGTCTATATCCATCTCCTATTGGTTCTGTGTCTCTGGAGAACCCAGGCTAATAACACAACCTGGTACAGAGATGACTCAAGAGTATGTTCTTATTTCCCCATAGATTATACCAGTGACAACAGAAAAGCCTCATGTATTAGTCACATAGACTGGCTCTGCAGTGGCAACAAATAAGCCCTAAATCTCAATGGCTTAACACTATACAGACTTATTTGTCCCTCTTTCACAGCCCATCACAGGGGACACAAACTCAAATGACTACTGGGTTCAGACAGGTGAAGTAAATGCCTGATGGAGCCTGTGGGAACTGTCGTGACCTAGAGAGCAAATGCCTTATCCTAAATTAGGAAACTTTTGTTACCTTGTAAGACAAGGGGCTCATGGGTCCAAATTTCCCTATCTTCCAATAAACAGAATACATTGGGATTTTAAAATATGAAATGTCTAACTTTGACATCTTGATAACACATTCCAATACAAAAAATAAAAATGGTCTGGGTAGTACAAACAAAATCTTTCTGCTGGTTGCAGCAGGCCCACAGCTAGACAAAGCCTGCACACAGCAACAAAGACCCAACGCAGCCAAAATAAATGAATAAATACATAAAAATTTAAAAAAAAATCACTTTATCACTTGCATAGATTGGAGCCCTCCTTTGTTTAAAAGTTCTTGCCAGAGACATTTGAATTGGAGTCAGTTATCAGTACAATATTTTCTCTTTGGTGGAATGACATTATCCTAATTATCTTCAGAAAAGGGATGTTGAGTTCCAGAAAGACAAGTTGTAAGCCTGAACTCCTAGGCAGGGGAAGGAGGGAGAGTGGTGTTGTGTATGGTATGGCAAGAATAAGTTAAGCACCATCTGCATGTTTTGGGGGGAACCAGAATCAAATATTTTTCCTCAGAAATCACCCTGGAAAATGGACTTTAGTATTTAGGTCTCGCCTTGGAGTATTTTCGACAACGGAAAGTCATGGTATAGAAAGAGTTACACAAGGAAGGAAAGAGTCTGATAAACCAAATGAGAAGGAAGGAACCCAGAAGTTAGCCACCCAGAAAGAGCAAGAAGCCACTACCAGCCTTGGGATCCCCTACAAGAGGTCAGGACCATGGTGGCCTGTCAAGCCAGAGCTAGAGCCACGGAAGAGACACAGTTGCTCTCAGAGATGCAGCCACGGCAATGAGAAGAAAGAAAAAGATCCTGTTTTCTCCCTTCTTTCTAGCCCCTAACCCCCTCAGGTGCTTTCTATTGACTGTGGCCTGAAAGCAGCTGGTACTGAGCCTCGGAAATGCATCCTGAAGAGGTTTGGGGGGGCGAGAAGGACACCCGGAGGTGCACAGTGCCAGGATTAGCATGGTCGCAATTAACACCAAATTATAGCCCCGCCATTTCTCCACCACAGCACATGTCCTGGGCAGATCACCAGGGGCAACTACTCATCACAGAAACCCAAGGACCCGGGCAGAGGGAAGATCCATTGTTCCACTTCCTTCCACACGCACGTCCACTGTGGGGAAAGAGTGATTGTGGTGAATCACGTACTGCTTCTGAACACTTCTACCTGGAAGCGACTGCCTTACTCTTCTCACCTTTTATCAGACATAGCAAGTCATAGGGCTGTGCCTAACACCCAAGGGGGCAGGGGAATTCAAACCTACAGAATTCTCAGAAGGTCAGGAGCCAGAAATAGTTGGAAAGTAGGCTAATGACTACCCTAGGGGCCAACTCGGAATGTAAAAATATAGGCTCTACTAAGCTATATCCACACTGATGGATTGTGAGGTTTCTGGAGGACCTGAGGAGGGGTCAGAGTTTGTAGAAGCCAGAGCTTTGGGTCCAGGCAAAACTGGATTCAAACCCCTGTTTCTCTTCTTCTTAGATGTGTGATCTTGGATAAATTAATTATCATTTCTGAGCATCAATTTCCTTATCAATAAAGTGTGTATCAGTAAAGTCCTACCACCTCCTTGGGGTAAGGGATTCATTCACGGATTCAGTGAGATGATTGGGCTTAACACAGTAGCTGGGAGAGAAGCTTCAATGAGGTTAGCAATTATTACTTTGCTGACAATTTTTTCTTAGTCAGTCACACAGAAATCTGGGAGCTGGATTAAGCCCTGGGACAGCTCTAAGACACCCAGTATTCTCAGAATGGACTCACCAATCCAGCCTCAGAAATTCACCCAGGTTTTTTCACCCTCTCATTCTGAAGCAGGTACCATCCTTACCCAATAAAAGTGGATAAGCCCAACCAGCTCAAATCCACCGCATTTATTTAGTGCAAATCATGGGCAAGTCACTTTCCATAACATGTCCTATTTCTCTCAACATTAAAATCTGAAGTTAGGTATTAGCTGTTTTTCAAAAGGACAAAAGTGATGCTCATAGAGACTGAGCAACTCGCCAAAGCTCACACAGCTAGTGAGTGAGTCATAAAGGCAGAGTTTAACTTAATGTGTGCTCATCCCCAAGCCGATTCATTACTTATTCATTCATTTATTTATCTACTGCCCATTAGCCACTGGGCATTCCATTGCAGTACTACAAGTATATCCCAGGCTTTATCAGGAGATATAAAATAGTATAGAGTAATACAAACCTTTTAGAACATAAGTCAGATCATGTCACTGCTCTGCTCAAAACCCTAAAATTGGTCCTCATTTCACAGAATTAAATTCAGTTTATCATCATCTTCAAGTCCCTACAGACATCTCACTA
The DNA here is from genome assembly GCF_030028045.1 of Hippopotamus amphibius kiboko. NCBI lineage: Eukaryota > Metazoa > Chordata > Mammalia > Artiodactyla > Hippopotamidae > Hippopotamus > Hippopotamus amphibius. Next base: position 160,716,330 of record NC_080190.1, on the reverse strand, counting down.
CCTTATTCATCATATACTTCCTGTTTATTTTTCTTGCTGTGTTTTTCTTCCTCATGCCAATCAAGCTATGATATTTACATATTTGTTTACTGTTCATCTCACTCTACTAATATGTAAGCTTTATGGGTGTAGAGACCTCATCTGCTTGCTCACTGCCCTATTGTTCATGCTTAGAATAGTGTGCCTGTCTGCATTTGTCTCCTAGAGCTGCCATAACAAAATACCACCGGCTGGGTGGCTTAAGCAACGTAAGTGTATTTTGTCACAATTCTGCAGGACAGAAGTCCAAATCAGGGTTGATACCTGATGGGGGTGGGGGGGGCGCTGCTCTTCCTGGTTTGTAAATGGCTGCCTTCTTGCTGTGTCCTCACATGGCCTTTCCTCTGTGTGCATGGAGAAAGAGAGAGAGAGGGAGAAAGAGAGAATGAATGGGAACTCTAGTATCTCTTCCTCTTCTTATAAGGACAACAGCCCTCTTAGATTATGAGCCTACCCTTATGACCTCACTTAACCTTTATTATCTCCTCATAGGCCTTATTTCCAAATACAGTCACATTGAGGGTTAGAGCTTCAATATATGAACTTTGGGGAAATCCAATTCAGTCTATAACACTGGTGCATGGTGAGTTCTCACTATTTGTGGAACTGAATTGCATTTCTTTTATCCTATTCCATGCTGTACCTTCTGCACTGGTTTTAAACACTTTGCTATTATGCAGAAACCTCTCCAAACTGACTTAGAGGTTTATTCTACTCTAGTGTGGAATGGAATTATTGAAATGCTGAGGGGACTTTATTCCAGGTGTCCTTTCATTAACCACTCTAGGCTTCCTCGGCCTTAGAGGAGCAAGACACATCTTTTCAAAGTATATCCTGAGACAAGTTAATGTTCATCTTACTACCAGAAATGTGTAGTGTTACCAGAAATGTTGAGTATGAGGGAGATGAGAATATCATGCAATTCATCCACTTAGTACTTAGTAGAAGGGGTATTTGGGGGCTTTGTATTGAGCAGAAAAGAATGTGCACTTGGGAGAAGGTGTCCATCCATGGGTAGAAGCTGGAGAATACATACGTTGAAAATACATGGTATGAAATCACTCTTTTTTTTTAAAATAAATTTATGTTATTTATTTATTTATGGCTGTGTTGGGTTTTCGTTGCTGCGCACAGGCTTCCTCTAGTTGTGGCAAGCAGGAGCTACTCTTCATTGTGGTGTGGGCTTCTCATTGCAGTGGCTTCTTTTGTTGCGGAGCATGGGCTCTAGGCACGCAGGCTTCAGTAGTTGTGGCGCATGGGCTTTGTTGCTTCGCGGCATGTGGGATCTTCCTGGACCAGGGCTCAAACTCATGTGCCCTGAATTGGCAGGCGTATTCTTAACCACTGTGACACCAGGGAAGTCCTGAAATCACTGTTTTTAGATGTGAGATAGTGGAAAATAAATATTGGTCTCTATCTCCAGTTGCTGGCACAGAGCTCCTGAAACCCCTGGAACTTCCTAAGTGATAAGAGGACTAGGAGCATCATTTGTTCTAATATTTGGTCTTTGACCCTGGCTTCCAACACAAGGTTCCTGAAAACCTTCTAATTTCCTGGATGACAGGAGTGTCTTTTGTTCTGACTCTGGGTGAGCTGCTGGATGAGGGCTGGTCACCAGAAAGACCAAGCCATGATTAGAGGCTTGGAATTTCAGCCCTGCCCTCCATACTCTTGAGAAGGGAGAAGGGCTGAAAATGGAGTTAATGATCGATCATGCCTACGTGATGAAGTCTCCATAAAGATCCTGATAGCATGGGGTTTGGACGGCTTCGGGGTTGGTGAACACCTGGAGACTGGGGGAGACTGGTATGCTCAGAGGGCATGGAAACTCCAGGACCTTCCCCACATACCTTGTCCTATTCATCTCTTCTATCTGGATGTTTATCTGCATCCTTTATCATATCTTTTTAATAACAAACCAGCAAGCATAAGTATAGTTTTTTCTTGAGTTTTGTGAGCTGCTCTAGAAAATTAATCAAATCCAAGGAGGAGATCATGAGAACCTCAGATTTATAGTTGATCAGTCAGAAGCACAAATGACAACCTGAACTTGTGATTGGCATCTTAAATGGGGTGGGAACAATCCTGTGGGACTGAGCACTTAACCTGAGGGATCTGATGCTACCTCCAGGTAAATGGTATCAGAACTGAATTGAATTAAACTGTAGAACACCCTGCCTGTGTCGGAGAATTGCTAGTGTTGGGGGAAAGTCCCTCCCCCCATTGGAATTTGGTTTAGAATTCTTTTAGAAAGTCAAAAAGTCCAATGCTGGTAATTTCATATGGTTCAATCTAACATGTATCGTTAGGCATATGTGTAGGGACATAAGTGTGTGTGTGGATTTCTGTTCACCTGTGTCTGTGTGTGTTGAGGGTGATATAAGTTGAGTGGATGGGATTTATACTTGTTTGTGTATCGGTGGGGGTGAAGAGGGCATGCATGTGGATACCTGGATATAGGAATCAAGGAAGACTTCCTGGAAGAGTTGACTTTGAAGCTTATTGTGATAGGACAAATAAGGGCTAGTCAGGTGCACTGGCAAAAATGGTGGAACAAGTGCTCCTACCAAAGAGAACTGTGTGCAGAGGTCAAGGATAGGCATATATGAATATCATCATGTCTAGATCATAAGGGTTAGGGAGCTGGGAGAGTGAGGGGAGTGGCCTCAAAGAAGAAGAGGGGACAGAGGGCCCTGTGAGCTATGGCAAGGAGAGAAAACCAAGAACCATTCATAGTGTAAGCAGGAAGTCTACTAAGGTGGCACGGAATAAAGACTACAAAATAGGAGCAGAAAGAGGTTGTGAAATTGTATTACGTTGCAAGAAAAGGTTTCCCTGGGTTAGTAATGGTCGCCTTCATTTTTCCTTGGTACTAGAACCCTTGATTTAAAGTAGGAGAGGGTTTAAGTGGAGAGAGAAGCAGGGGCCAGCAGACTGCTCTTGAATCTGATGATCCGAGAGGTTACTTTTGAGCTGTTGAGGTACAGAATCCCCATTCTAGGGGTCTATAGAATTCCCACACAGAGGTCTGGGGGTTCTGTACTCATGGCCCCTCCTCTCCACTGACCCACTGTGTGAGGTCAAATCCCAGAGGAAATAGAGTGTGAGCTTCCTGTTCTGTTTCTGATCACTGCTCTTGATGTGTTTCATGTTAATAGCAGAAAAAGCCATTTGAACAGAGTCCTAGCAGTTGGAGCACATCAAAATGATGAGGAAGCAGAATGAGAGCAAGGGAGAGGAAGGTAGGCAAGGATGTGGTGGGGGTTGTTGGCAGGGAGATGAGGAAGAGGAAGAAAGGAAGGAACAGCAAGGATAAGAAAGATAAACCAAGGATCAGAGATAGAGGGAGAACAGAAAGGAGGGGCGGACTCCGGGAGAGAAATTAAATGCTCACCGTATAATCAGAGAATAGTTTGAGACCTGGGAGGAGCATCTATCTGAAGGAAATAATGTTCCTTGAGTTTGTCTGCACGCATCTGACAGGATGTTCTCTGAGGAATTGAGAACTAGACACCAAATTGAAGGGGGTTGAATGTTCCTCCATCACCTTGGCTAATTTTCCTTTCTATCCTGAGTTAGAGCCCTAGGACACCATCCCATCCCCATCTGAAAGCAGCCTGATTTCACAGCCCCGTGGGCCTGTGGTGTGGCTGCTCCGACATTTTTTTCATGGGTTTTCCATCTGCTCCAACCATTGCAAATCCAATTTCATATTTGGCATAAAGTAAATCAGATTCAAGAAATATCTTGTCATCATCCAAATCAAAATGCCACATTGAAAATGCTCAATGCCAGCTACAAATTGTCAGAAGGGGTTGAAGGAAAAGGAAAAGACTTTTTCTCTAGACAGGAGGGGGAAAAACACATTTGAATGCAATATAGTGACTCTGTGGTATCTAAATCATTCAAAGGAAACTGGAAGAAAATTTTTGAAAGCTTGGCTAATCTGTTCTGCTGTTAACCTTGTCTCACCCCCACCCACCCCCAGCCCGCCACTCCAGTACCCCACCTTCCTCTGTTCTGGAAGCTTCTGACAGCAAGGACCACTTCTGAGTGTGAGCAAGTCCATTTCTTCTGAGTATCTGAAAAAGTGAACCCCATTTGCCTGCAATTCCGTGGGCTGTTTCGGCAACTCTGCTAGGTTCTGAGGAGACAAGATGCTCTCTCTGCAGCCCGGGAGATTTCAGTCATTGCTTCTTTACTGGGGTTATGTTTAACCCCATAGCTCTCTGCCTTACCACTCACCAGAGCCCTAGAAGTGGGAACATGTGGTCAGCACATAATCTCTTTTTTTTTTATTTTTTTTTTATTTTTTATTTTTGGGGGGTACACCAGGTTCAATCATCTGTTTTTACACACATATCCCCGTATTCCCTCCCTTCCTTGACTCCCCCCCCCCTCGAGTCCCCCCCACCTTCCCCGCCCCAGTCCTCTAAGGCATCTTCCATCCTCGAGTTGGACTCTCTTTGTTATACAACTTCCCACTGACTATTTTACAGTTGGTAGTATATATATGTCTGTGCTACTCTCTCGCTTCCTCTCAGTTTCCCCTTCACCCCCCGCCCCCTCCCATACCTCGAGTTCTCCAGTCCATTCTCTGTATCTGCATCCTTATTCTTGTCACTGAGTTCATCAGTACCATTTTTAGATTCCGTATATGTGAGTTAGCATACAATATTTGTCCTTCTCTTTCTGACTTACTTCACTGTGTATGACAGATTGTAGTTCTATCCACCTCATTACATATAGCTCCATCTCATCCCTTTTTATAGCTGAGTAATATTCCATTGTATATATATGCCACATCTTCTGTATTCATTCATTTGTTGATGGGCATTTAGGTTGCTTCCATGTCCTGGCTATTGTAAATAGTGCTGCAATAAACATTATGGTACATGTTTCTTTTGGGATTATGGTTTTCTTTGGGTATATGCCCAGGAGTGGGATGACTGGATCATATGGTAGTTCTATTTGTAGTTTTTTAAGGAACCTCCAAATTGTTTTCCATAGTGGCTGTACCAACTTACATTCCCACCAACAGTGCAGGAGAGTTCCCATTTCTCCACACCCTCTCCAACATTTGTTGTTTCCAGACTTTGTGATGATGGCCATTCTGATTGGTGTGAGGTGATACCTCATTGTGGCTTTGACTTGCATTTCTCTGATGATGAGTGATGTTGAGCATCTTTTCATGTGTTTGTTGGCCATCTGTATGTCTTCTTTGGAGAAATGTCTATTTAGGTCTTCTGCCCATTTGTGGATTGGGTTATTTGCTTTTTTGGTGTTAAGCTTCATGAGCTGCTTGTATATTTTGGAGGTTAATCCTTTGTCCGTTGTTTCATAGGCAATTATTTTTTCCCATTCTGAGGGTTGCCTTTTAGTCTTGTTTATGGTTTCTTTCACTGTGCAAAAGCTTTTAAGTTTCATGAGGTCCCATTTGTTTATTCTTGATTTTATTTCCCTGATTCTAGGAGGTGGGTCAAAAAGGATGTTGCTTTGATGTATGTCATAGAGTGTTCTGCCTATGTTTTCCTCTAGGAGTTTTATAGTGTCTGGCCTTCCATGTAGGTCTTTAATCCATTTGGAGTTTATTTTTGTGTATGGTGTTAGGAAGTGTTCTAATTTCATTCTTTTACATGTTGCTGTCCAATTTTCCCAGCACCACTTATTGAAGAGGCTGTCTTTTTTCCATTGTATACTCGTGCCTCCTTTGTCAAAGATAAGGTGCCCATATGTGTTTGGGCTTACTTCTGAGCACGTAATCTCTTAACCCACACTTATGCTTCCTACTGGATTGCCTTAAATGCCCTTAATTTCGTTTATCAGATTCTTTAAAGCATTGTGTGCATGGCTATCTGGAAGAGAGTCTACATTAGCAAGTTTTCAGATAAAAATTTTGTCTTGTTTCCTATGGTGTAGAGGAGCACCACAGGGAGTGGGACTGGAACATTTTGAAAAGAAATGAGATGATACATAAAAAGGAAGAGAGAGTTTAAGGAGAGCGCTTTGGATGTTTGTGATACAGTCACTATCGTTGCCTTTGAATTCCTTCCTCCTTGACCACTTAGTGAACTCATTCAAGCTCTGGAACATTCAAGGCTATATTCCCAGAAAGCTCAGACTGTGCTTGACACTTGGTGGGTACTTAGCAAAGGTCTGCTGAAAAAATGAATGCAGGAAGCAAACATTCCTCATTTGTGTTACTTTTGCCAACTTCCCATCTTATGCCATAAGGGTAAGTAGAACACTTCCTTTTGACTCTCAGGAGTCCTCTACTATACTTCTCACCTTCCTTCACTGTAATGAAAGAATCTCTTATTATGTGAGTTCCTTAAATGTAGAAATTTTGTCTTATTTCCTCATTCCAAGTGCATAGCTCTGCCCTCATATGGGAGCAACAGATTCACATTTTGGTCCTTTTAAAGCAGCTCTCATGATGACCATTGACTTTATTGATTAGGTACCCAGAACCCACCAGGGTTCTGAGGGGATGGGGTAGACATTTTCGCTGAAGGGTGGGGCCAAATCCTTAGAACTCAGAGTTCATTCCATTAACTCAGTAACTGACTCATTCAAAAAGCTCATTGAGTGTCTTCTGAGTGCCAGACACTGTACTAAGTGCTTGGAATACAGCTGTAATCAAAACAAACATGGTCCTGTCCTCTTGGATTATAGGCAAGAAACTTGGGCTGGAAACTTGCAAATTCTAGCCGGTATAAATCACCTGGAGAGTTTGTTAAAGTAACGATACCAAAACTCACGCCCCGACTCCAAAATTTTTTTCTGATCAAGTAACTCTGGGCTGGTCCCAGGCATCTGCACTTCTAACCAGCTTTCTAGCTGATCCTGATCAGGTGGTCTAGGATCACATGCTCAAAAATACTGACATGGAGGGGAGGATTAGCTGTAAAGTGGGGGTGGGGGAAAGGAAAGCAAAGGAAAATGTAACCTAAAGACAAATCTAGAAATGAGGTTTTGACTGAGTTTTTCTGCAGTGGATTTATTCCAACCCCTTCATTATAGAGATGTGAGGTCTGAAGCTGGGGTGTGATTTTCCCAGTCACAAAGAAAATGGAGATAAGGAGCAGACCTCTAGCCTTCCAGCTCTTTCCACTTTACCTTTCCTCCCTGCCTTCACCCGTTTCTTAAGAGTGCCCACTTAAGGGAATCTGTTGGGGGGTGTGCTGTGATGTGTGGATAGACCACACAAACTTCTGTGGAGCTTATAAAGGACATAGGATAAGACATAAATGGTTTCACCAAAGGCTACTTTGAGAATAATAATAAGAAATATACAATCAGAATTTCACCGTCAGCAAAGTATTCTCATACCTCACTACCTCACTTGATTCTCACAACTCCCATCCATGAAGTATTGCTTTAATGATGAGAAGGTTGCTCGAGGTCACGTGGTGGGTAAGTGGTAAAGCTGGGTCTCAAACCTTGGTCTTCTCACTCCAAGTCCTTTGCTTGCCTTCAAGATACAGAAGACAGCAAGTCAGGATCTTAAAGAAGTGGGGTCATTGGCAGCCTACTTTCTAGTCATCAGCACACCAGGCCACCAGCAAGTCATCACCAGGCCAAGCTGTGGGATGTAGAGTCACATGTGTCCACTATACATAAGAGGCATAAGAGAGAAGTCAAAACACTTCTGAAAGATCTCAGGGCATGGAATTTTGCCTGGATCAGGCTCTCCCTTTGACTTGTTTTTGAACTGAATAATAAAATAATAAGATTTGTAAATGTCAGAGACTATCCTCCTAGCATAAGGCTAGAGTGGTTTAAAAAAAAAAAAATCTTTGAGGTTAGTAAAATCTCTCATGTTTTCCAAAAACATGTTTTCTCCTCCTCTTCCTCTTTTGTTCTTCTCTTCTCTTCCCAATCTCTCTCCCTCTCTCTACTTCCCTCTCTTCCTGCTCTCCCAGAGGATAAAACTTCATGGATGTGACCAGGAAAACCACTGGACCCATTCTTATCAAAAACACAAAAGCAAATTCTGATTTCTCCACTGGGTCTAAAAGGATGTCAGGAGAGATCTTGCATCTGCCTTGTTAAATCCTGTCGTATTATATCTGTGTTGCTTTCCTGAACCACCCACCTACTAACAATATCGGTATAGGAAATAAGCTTACTGTGGCTTTATTCTTGGGTTTCTAGCCTTCATGGATTTCTTTACTTTGGATACATAATCCTTCTACTTAATCATCAGCATGCACATTTCCTTTGGGGCCATCATCAGCTTTCTTAAAATGTCATTTCAAAGATACACATTACTTTTTTGGAATAACAGTGAAATTTTCTCATCTCAGATCTGGCCTCTCTCCTAGAGCTGTGTTCTCAAAAGCTATTGGTAGCATTTGATACCCATCTATGTGGTCTCCCAGTACCGTGGCCTCTAATCTATGGCCCTGAAGATTAAGCTCATTTAAACCCACTCAACATTCTGCAGACATCTTCCCTGTCTCTTTGGATTTCAATTTCCAATTAAATATTTTTTTCAAATCATATCCATTTCAAAATCAAATTTCTTAATGACAGAAATAGACTAAAGTGATTGTCAATCCCAGGACGCTCCAAAGGCAATTCTGGAAAAAGGAAGTTCCAGAGCCGATTTTTCTTTTTTCTCCGACATCTAATTTTTCACCTCAAGAGTGGGGTGGTTCACTTGTCCCATCTAAGATGTTTCTCCAGACATCTTTCCTCCTCTCATTCTGTTCTGGCGGTGTCTTATCTCTTTCAAGTGTAGTTTTCTTTTAATGGTTATTGGTGACTTTTTGCATAAAATTGGAATTTTTTGGTGATAACTACAGAAGACTCTCCACGCTTTAGTCTAGGGATCAACAAACTGTGGCCACCGGCCAAATTCAGCCTACTACCTGTTTTCAGATGACCTGTCAAGTAAGAATGGTTTTTCCATTTTTAAATGACTGAAAAAAATTAAAAAGAATATTTTGTAACACCTGAAAATTATAGGCAATTCAGACTTCAGTTTTCAGAAATAGTTTTATTGGAACACAACCATTCATTCATTTAAGTATTGCCAATGTCTGATTTCACTTTATAACCCCCAAATTGAGTGGATGCAGTAGATACTGTATGGCTCTCAAAGCTTAAAATATTGACTATCTGGTCCTTTACAGAAAAGGTTTGTCAATTCCTATTCTAGAGAGTTCCAGATAGCATATCAATTTGTCATTTTATTTTTAATTTTTTAGTCAATAAAAATGTATTTAATGCTATAATCTTTTTTAGTGCTGCCCACTGATGATCGTTTTAATCAAGAATGCAGGGGGAGGGAGGTAAGATTGTATTTTTTCAAACCTCCTGGTGGATTGAAATATTTCAAGCATTTAGTGTAGCTACTCTTTATCTCTGCAGGAAGGACCGGAGGATGGCAAGGCCTTTCTGAAAGCAGAGGTCTCCTTTCCACCTCTCTTACCATTTCTCGCTCCCCATTCCACTGTTCTACCTTACTTGCCATGTCTCACTGAGACCATACAGTAGCTTCCCAATTAGTTTCACACATGAGCTTTGGTCTCTCCATTTCATTTCCATGCTGATGCCAGAATAATCTATCTAGAACACAAATCTTATTGTGACAGCCTCTTGCTTGGAAACATTCAGTGGGTGCTACTTGGCCTGAGAATCTGGGCCCAGCTTTTTTAGTGGGACACCCAGGTTCCACACTTTGTCCCTGTCTCCCTCTGCAATCTCATTTCCTCCCTCCCACCCTCTCTCCTTCCTCTTTACTTATTTAGCATTGGATTGTTTGCAGCCCTATGACAGCTATTTCTACTATAGGAAGAGAAAAGTTTTTTCCTTGCCATATCTGACACGATAAACTCTCAGAATGATACTTTGGTTTTGTATTAAATTCAGAATAATTATAGTAGTGAAAATAATAATAGTTAGCATTTATTGAAACTTCTTGACACAACAGTGCACCCTGAAAAATACCTGATATCTATTAGATGGTTAATATCTCAAAATAAAACAAAACAATCTTAAGAGACAGATATTCTTCCCATTTTATAGTTGAGAAATGTGAGGTTCAGAGAAGTTATATAGCTTGCCCAAATCTACAGAATGCAAATTCAGGTTTCTCTGACTTTGAAACCCAAGTTTGTGCCATAAAGTCCTACCTTCTTCACCAAAGAATACATCCTCCTGTGTGTTGACATGCTGGTAAATGTTTAACAATGGCTGCCTTTTTTGGGGTGTGGACATGGTGTGGACCGGGTATGGGAAACACTTATTTATGGTGTTTTCCAATTTCAGTGGAGTAAATACTGCAGTGGTGAATTTCAAGCTACCAGTGTGACATCATTGAATGAGGAATTGGGAAAAGATGTGTGGTAGAGCACCATTCTATAGAATCTCTATCATATCAATGCAGTACGTGTAAATAAACTCAAGAGCACAGATAGTAATAAAATATGGTAAAATAATTCGGAAGTGATGGGTTTGGAATATTTATTAACCTTTGTTTTCCTGATATAATGTATTAAGTAATGTATTAAGTAATATATTTAAGTTTTATATAATTGAAAATGGCTGTTTTTAACAGTTGGTTCACAAAATTTCTGAATACATAACAATGGGCTCTCCTGAGCTGGTACAAGTCATTTCTGGCTTCTATGGGAGGTAAAATTGCAGACGTGTAAAAAGACTTCTGCTATTACAAATACAAAATGAGATGTGAACATCCTGTGACAAGTTTGGAGATTGGAAATAAAAGTATAAGACTGAGTTAAAATTTCAGTAGCTTCTTCCCATACAAAGTAAGTTTAGGGTCAGTTCAACAATGGGATCATATGGCATTTTCAGAAGGCTTTTAAAAAAAGTCATTTTTTTTTTGAAATATAATTGACATACAGCACTGTATAAGTTTAAGATGCATAGTGTAATGATTTGACTTATACTTGTAAAATGATTACCACAGTAAGTTTAGTTAACATCCATCATCTCATATAGATATTACCAAAAAAAAAAAAAAAAAAAAAAAAAACAGAGAGAATTTAGTTTTTCTTGTAATGAGAACTCTTAGGATCTACTCTCTGAACAACTTTCAAACATACCACACAGCGGTGTTGACTATAGTCACCATGTTTTATATTATATCCCTTGTTCTTGTTTATCTTATAATGGAAAGTTTGTACCTTTTGACCACCTTTATCCAATTCCTTTTCCCTCTCTAGGTCTTAACACAATCTTAAATAAGTCACTAGACTTCCTATTGCCTTCATCTCATTTCTTGGGAACTCAGGAAAAGTGATTCTGATCTACACCTTGGAGGAAAAAGAGTCTGTCCATTCCAGCAGGAAAGGAGCCGGTCAGACATTGGAAGGGGTTTAATGAGTAAAAATTATTGAGTAACTGTGCATTACATAAACAGATGGTGCTAATGCATTTCCTGTCTTAACATTTTCAAACCTAACAGAGGATTCAGTTCTTTTAGGCTAGACCCTCTTTTTTTTCCATTGGAAATCTACGTAGAGTTCTAAGAAGTGGAAGTTTCCATCTCTTAAACCATATTACCAAAGCTTCTTATCTTTAAAATCTTTTCAAATCTATCATATTATAACAGTGCCTATTGAAACCAGGTAGTAACAATGAAATGAAAGTCATTTACAGAAGTATATTATAATAATTTTTCTTTAGTTGTAATCTTGGCATATATTATTCATTTCTTTTTTCCCCCATTTAGATATGGAACCACTCAAGTTTGGTTCTCAGTTTGGGAGAAGTGGCAAAACTCTGTGATACTAATGCTATCAGCACAGCAGTAATAATTGACTTGCTCACATGGTGAGGCTTTTTTATTTTTCTTTATTTCCAAGATACTGGATAGCAGAAGACACCACTTTGTATAATATAACATATGTGACCTTCATCCAGTGAAACAAAATTTATTACGCACTTTTTTGCCCTGTATCAAGTCAAATTACAAATGAAATAAGTTTAACCTTAGTAGTCTTGAAAAATGCAAATAAATATGAACTACCTTTTTTTTTTCATAGTTAAATTTGTAAACATCGAAACTTCTCTGTGTAAGAGAAGTATTGTACCAGAGGAGGAAGAGCCAATTGTAAGACCATTTGTGAAACCAGCTTATCAATTTGCATCAGGAATCTAAAACCACACAGATATTTTTCCCAGGGTCATTTATATTAGCAAACAATGAAAACAACCAACATGGACAATAATAGAAGTATGTGTAATTAGATTGTTTTATATGTTTGTACATTTTTACATATTTTATATAAAATAGAATATCAAGCAGCTTTTAAAATGATATTTTAACAGAACTTTTCAAATACAGGTAAATACTGTCCATTTAAGGGAAATGAGCAGTTAAAATTGTCAGTGTTGCATAATGTGAATTATGTTGTCAAGTCTGAAAGGAAATAAGCCCAAATATTAATAGGACTTACCTCTGGATAATGGAATTATAAATGACTTTTCTTGCTTCGTTTTCCCTTTTCTATTTCTCCCCAAGAATTCTATTATGGACACATATTACTTTTATAATATAAACATACGTAATGCAGCCCCTGGCCCTGGCCTGCTAGAATCCCTAAGGCGATCAGTATTCTAGAAATAGAGCAAATATCCCACCAATCCATACACTAACGAAAGAAAGAGTAAAATAAATCATGTCACCATTCAAGTGAGTCCAGGCGCAGAGCTGGCTCAGAGACCTGGACTCGATGAAAGAGTGGTGGGAAGAGGGCAGTGCAGACTAGAATGAATACTTTTGGGCTTAGGGGTGTCTGGTGAAGGAGGAGGTGGTCGGATGGTAGGACCCCAGCCAAAGGGGGAGAGAGGGCAAGTTACATCCTGCAGGAAAATTGGTACACTCAAGGAACTGAAACAACCTAATTAGTTCAAAAAAGGCAGAAGAGAGGATTGCCCCGGGCTTGGGGTAGGAGGAAGTCAGGCTTAGTGGGAAATGGAACTTGAGGAGTGGAGGGTCCTTCAGATGGTTCAGCTTCTGTGCTGTTTATGACTCTTTGGGGTGTGATGGTGTTTCATCTCTCTTTTTCTCCACGCACCTCCCTTCTCCTCTTTACAGCTAACTCCCTTTCTCTGCACATTTGTGGTTTCTGCTCCTTCATAACTTCAGCTTGCGTTTGCCTAGAGTTTGCTCTGGTCCTACATAGTCTTTCAGTTCAGACCCTCTAGCTCAGACTCACTTTCTGTGTTTGAGATTCGTGGGAGAAAAAATCTGACTGGTTCATCTTAGTTCTGGTGTCTAATCTTAGTTCAATTGCCTGTGGCTAGGTGTAAGGGTATGATGGGGCAAATGAGACTGCCTAAGACCAAAACTCCTCAACAGAGAAAATGGGTGAGGGGCCACGAGGAACTCACCAAAACATTTCTGGGCAAGAGAATGTGAGGGGAGACTGGTTCATAATGATGAGTATTAAGGGAATCCTGTGACTCTAGTGTCAGCTACTGACTACTCACGGCAAAGAAAGGCTGACAAACCACACCTAAGTTGACAATGATTCCTCTGTAAATTGCAGTTTCTACTTCCTTTCTACACTTCAGAATGCACACATATGACATTCACAAGCCAGCCACCTACCTATAGTTCACCTAGTTTACCAGCAATTCCTGTCTTTCAAAGCAAAAACTTAACCTCTCTGCCATCACACACACTCCTCTTATTCAAGTGGCATTATTTTAGTGAAATAACATTGAATCAGTACTAATTCATTTTTCCCAAATATTAATTTTGATGTTTCAAACCTGTAGAAAAGTTGCAAGAATAGTACAATGAACACCCACATTTATTTTATTTAGATTCACAAATTGTTGACCTTTTGCTACATCTGATTTATCTTGCTCCTCTCTCTTCTTTGAACCATGTAAGAGGGAGATGCACATATAAATGACCCTTAAACTCTAAACCCTTCAGTGTGCATGTCCTGAGAAAAGGACTTTCTTCTATACAATCAAAATATAATGGTCGCACTCAATTAATTTAACACCAATACAATTCCATTCTTTAATATAATATGACAGTCCATACTGAGATATCCCCAGTCATCCCAGTGATCCCTTTTATAGGTACCTCTACTCCCATTCACCCCATTCAGGATTCAGTCAAAGCTCACACAGTACATTGAGCTAGCATGTCTGTTGAGTCTTCTCTAATCTGTAACAGTTTTTCTGGGTTTGTCAGTCTTCTGATTTGGTCTGGGTTAAGCCCCTTTAGGCAAGCATGTGCTATAGGTGAGATTGTGTCTGGGTCAGTGCATCATAACAGGAGGCAAATCATGTTTATCTGTGCCATGATTATTGGTACTGCTTGGTCACGGTGCTTAATTCACATTTTAATTAACCCACAAACACTGTAATGTAATCAATAGTAAATTACCTTCTGCAGACCAGGTAACTGACAGGAGATCGCACTGTTGTAGTAGTGAGGTTATTGTTGAAAACCGCAGCTCTAGCTAACTTCCTTGAAGCACAATGCTCCAGTTAACTCTGCAGGATGTTTCCTTGCTCGGGCTAGAGGGGCAGCATAGTACAGTAATCACTTCAGTGTGTAAGCCCTAGTGTCACACTGGGTTCAAATCCCAGAACCACCACTTACCAGCTCAGTGACTTTAAACGTCTTCATTGATCTCTACAAACTTCAGTTCCCACTCTACAAAATGGAGATAATGACTGGCTACCTTTTAAAAGTTGTTATTTGAATTAAATAAAATAATAAATGTAAAGTGCTTGGTACTTTCCTGAGATAGTGTTCCACAAATGTCATCATGTTATTACATACATGTTCCTTGTAAAAGCAAGGGATTTTAAAATCATGATAAATCACAAAACCCCAGAAGCCTAGATTTTGTGGATGTTCGTGGCTTTGTGAATCCACTTTATTTACTTTGGTGCCCTAAATCAATAGTTCTTAAACTTTTCATGTAAATAAGAATCACTCCTGGGTGCTGTTAAAAGGCAGATTCTGATTCAGAGGTCATAGGGCAAAGCCTGAAATTTTTACAAGTTCCCAGGTGATGTCAATTCTCCTGGTCTATGAGCCATACTTTGAGTAGCAGGACCCTGAATTAGTCCCAGAAGGAAATGCTCTGCCAAAGTTGTCTCTCAGGTATAGGGATGTCCTGTTCTATGGAATCTTCACAAGAAGATGCTACCAGGTTTGGGTTTTTCTTTGGTTTTTTCCCCTTTGGGGATATTTCTAGTAACCATTAACCAAACACTATACTGATTAAACCACTATACTATGACTATTTATCACTTTATATTTCTATAGATGTGCCTAAATCCAAAAATATATATATATGCCTATATCCATTATATGCCCATGAAGGATGAAATGATGAAAAATCCTTTGGAGTCAGACTGACTGGAGTTTAAATGCTGACACTTCCATTTTTTTTTTAGCTGGTTATCAAGGTCAAGTTATTTCACCATTTTGAACCTCAATTACTTCATCTAAAAATGGTTATAATAATGCTAACCTCATGGATCCTTTGTGCTAAATTTTACATCTATCTATCTGTATGGAGAAGTAGGGAGAACAGAGAGAGAAAATGAGAGTGCTCTGATTAATATTTCCTGGCGTATGGTAGGTGCTTCACAATCAATAGCTTCTGTTACTATTATTTGTGAACCTGTTGGGGTGTATTTCTATTTTCATCAAGTAATTTTTAAGGATCACAGGGTTACAGACCCACAGAGTCCTATCATTTTAGAGCTGGAAGCAAGCTCTCAGGGCTTCTCCGGGACATATCCTGCCCTGAAGATAAATGTATCATTCCTCTCTCTCTTGGGTATTCTGCAATAGGACATGGGTCCCAAAAAGCTCACATGCACTCATTTGCCTGCATGGAGTCTTCAAATTAGATTAGCCACCTTCATTCCTTGTGGTCAAGATCCCAATTTGCTTCAAACTCAGCGAGCAGAGGTTTGTGCTTAAAATTCATTTCCACACACACTCCAAATGAGGAAAAGTCTCTGGAATCTCTGAAAAGTGAAGTTGTTTTTATTTCTATTTCCTCATGGGCTGCAGGGAGCCTTCAGTGAGCAATTCAAGTCTGTACACGAGGGCAGGTAAACTGCCTTATATGGGCAGAATGCCATTCTGAGGTGCATATGTCATCTTTTGGTTAAAATTGGATTTCCCTCCGGGGTATTGTGTTTTCCTTGGGAAGATCCGATGCCTTAGCCTTACACTTAGTTGAGAGGACAGAGTGCAAAATTATGCGACAGAATTAAATGGATTCTTTGAGTGCTTTGAGCTAATTGCTAAGGTTTGGTATGGGGAGGTTTCCTCCCTTCTCCATCCATGATGACGGCAAGGGGGGCACCTGTTTCCTGTTGACTCAGGTACATTACAAGAACCTCAGACCCAGGTCTCAAAGCCTCAGATAGAAGAACCACAGAAGTACTACCAGATTCAGCAACTTTGTCTTACGGGTGACGGTTCTATAACAAAGTCAACAACTGGTTTCATGGATGAGAGTTAAATCAGTGAAGGCTTGTTTGGGATCCACAGCTCCACATGTAGGGCAGAGCTGGATCTAGGAACCAGACTCCTGATTCCTAGGAAGGCACTTTTTAACAGAATTCTGCCTTTCCAACAGACCTGGCATTGCATATTTTCTTATTTGCTGCAAGGGTGAGCCGTTTGTAAATCCACGCATAGCCACTGTTTTCCATGGCACACTGGCTGGAAATACCAAAGGGTCACAATAGACGAGCAACAGTTTCTGACTTGATCCTAAACAACAAAATCTATGAGACCTTGCTCCTTCTTAATCCTCCCTATCTGGTCTAGGCATCTCTTGGTTTGTCTCTGGTGAACTCACAGAGGGCCTCGACTCTCCTGCAGAATATGTAAGCATTTCTGACTCCTCTGTCATTTTACATTATGTCTCTCTGATTTTTTGTGCCAGGGAGTAGCTGCATCTTAAGACCATATTCTTAGTTGAGTCCACCCTTTAGTCCTTCCTCCAGCCTTGCACGGTGCAGCCACTTGGGTGGAGGAGAAGGAAAGAAACTCCTCTCGTTGTCAGTCAGATCTGACGGGACAGAATTGTCTTAGTTTCAGCATCTGACAGCCTCGACTTTTAAGAGCATTTTTATTTAATGGGCTCCTTCCACTGAACGCAATCCTCATTCTGGGACTTTGTCACACGTCCTTGCAGGGACTAAGCCAGAAGATAATCCTCTGTGAAGTAAGAATTATTCCACCCATGTTTTCAGAATAGAACACTAATGCTTAGGGATGGTAAGGGTCCTGTAACTATGAAATGGAGGGATTAGAGTTTGATTCCATGTGCACCTGTCTTCATTGCCCACGGCCTGCACATTAATCAACAGTGGTTTTCTTACCCACCCTGGCTTTCAAGTTGGAGAGAAGAGGATGCTGGACGACATGAGTGTCTTCAGTATCCATGAAATCACAACCCAGGCTCTTCAAGGAAAGGAAAGGCAGGGAAGCATATACTCAACTTGCACGGCCTGCTGCATAGCCTTCCGGACCTTTGAACTAAGTCTTTGTGAAATCTATTATTGTCCACTCGTCATGGAAAGTTTGCAAGGCCTGGATCTCTGGAGAATTTCCCACTCCTCTCTAGCAATAAGAAGTCTGGGGAAAGTTCTCTCTCTCCCCTCAACATCCTATGAAAAGAATAACTGGAGTCTCCTTTGTCATGAAGAGAGAAGAATACAGCCCATAACCACCAACCCATTCATCTTTCTAAGAATAAATGATGACAGTCACGGTGATGATGGTGATGACAGTGGTGATCAGGAGGAGGAGGAAGAGGATGAGGAGGAGGAGGAACCCCTCCAGTGGACCAGGCAACATGCCAGGCACTTGCCATAGTAGATTTTTAAAACATTTGATGACCTTAAAAAAGAAATATGATTGCTCTCATTCTATTTTATTTTATTTTATTTTATTTTATTTTATTTATTTTTAAAGAACTTTTATTAACACATAACTGACATACAATAAACTGCATATATTTAAAGTGTACAATTTGATTTTTTTTCTTATTAATAACGCATATATGGCAATTTCCAATCTCCCAATTCATCCCACCCCCAACCTCACCCTGCTTTCCCCCCTTGGAGTCCACATGTTTGTTCTCTACATCTGTGTCTCTATTTCTGCCCTGCAAACCGGTTGATCTGTACCATTTTTCTGTATTCCGCATATATGCGTTAATATACGATATTTGTTTTTCTCTGAGTTACTTCACTCTGTATGACAGTCTCTAGCTCCAACCACGTCTCTATAAATGTCCCAATTTTGTTCCTTTTCATGGCTGAGTAATATTCTATTGTATATATGTACCATACCTTCTCCTTTTTTTTTTTAAGCTCTTTATTGGAATATAATTGTTTTACACTCTTCTACCAGTTTTTGAGGTACACGAAAGTGAATCAGCTGTATTTATACATGTATCCCCATATCCCCTTCCTCCCGCGTCTCCCTCCCATGATCCCTATCCTGGCCCTCTAAGGCATCACCCATCATTGAGTTGATCTCCCTTTATTATATAGCAACTTCCCACTAGCTATCTATTTTACATTTGGTAATCTATGTCTATGCTACTCTCTCACTTTGTCCCAGCTTCCCCTTTGCCCAACTCCCCTAACACCGTGTCCTCAAGTCCATTCTCTGCATCTGCATCTTTTTTTTTTTTTTTTTTTTTGGCACACGGGCTTAGTTGCTCCGTGGCATGTGGGATCTTCCTGGAGCTGGGATCGAACACATGAACTCTGCATTGGCAGGCAGATTCTTAACCACTGCGCCACCTAGGAAGCCCCGTGCATCTGCATCTTTATTCTTGCCCTGTCACTGGGTTCATCAGTACCATTTTTTTAGATTGCATTTATATGAGTTAGCATACATTATTTGTTTTTCTCTTTCTGGCTTACTTTGCTCTGTATGACAGTCTCTAGGTCTATCCACCTCATTATATATAGCTCAATTTCATTCCTTTTTTATGGCTGAGTAATAGTCCATTGTATATATGTGCCACATCTTCTTTATCCATTTATCTGTGGATGGACATTTAGGTTGCTTCCATGACCGGGCTATTGTGAATAGTGCTGCAATGAACATTGGGGTGCATGTGTCTTTTTGAATTGTGGTTTTCTCTGGGTATATGCCCAGTAGTGGGATTGCTGGGTCAAATGATAATTCTATGTTAAGTTTTTCACGGAACCTCCATACTGTTCTCCATACTGGCTGTATTAATTTACATTCCCACCAACAGTGCAAGAGGGTTCCCTTTTCTCCACATCCTCTCCAGCATTTATTGTTTGTAGATTTTCTGATGATGCCCATTCTAACCAGAGTGAAGTGATACCTCATTGCAGTTTTGATTTGCATTTCTGTAATAATTAGTGATGTTGAGATTGCTCTCATTTTAAATGTGAGAAAACTGAGTCTCTGAGGGGTTCACGCTACAAAGCAAGTAAGAGTCAGCACTGGGATTATTTTAGGAGACAGGGCATTCCCTTCTCCCTACCACACTTTCTCCCATAACTATTTCCCACACTAATGCTCAATTACTTTGGGCTCATGACTGTGTCATGAAAATGGAAGCTCATGTCATCTTTCACATGTGGGGATATTTCTAGCAACCATTCTAGCAATTGCAGAAATGCAGGGGGCTGTCAGAGGATTCAGTTATTTATGACCCAACCCAATAGAAGCAAGGATTCCAGATCATGCCTCTCATTCCAGGAGGAGACACATCTCTTTTGCGCCCCTTCCTCCAGGGACCATGAGAATTGTGACTTCAGTGATTCAATCACAAGTATTCAGTAATCTTAACACAGGAGGAAAATGTCCGTGAACATGTTCTATTCACATGACATGCCTGTCCTCGTTACCTCAATCCAGTCCACCCATCTTCCATTCTCCAGGGGCATTAAGGGGACAGCCATCTAGGGGAGAAGGCTGTTTGGGTGACTGACGTGAGGCTTGCGTGCAGAAAGCGGCTAAGGCTTTTGAGTGGAATTATTGAAGTCCGCCTGCTTCACTGATGAAGGATCTGAATGAAAGCTGCCTGTAAAGGGTTCTAAAAAGAAAGGGATAACAATAGATCAAAGCCGGCCCAAAAAAGAGAGGACACTTTATTTATAGCTTCCACATTAATTCAAAACAATCTGATGAGCGGAGCTTTGCCCATGCATGCACTTTCCACCCAAACAAATGCCTCTTAGGTTGCTTTTATTCTGATATAATATCAGTGCCCAAGGCAAGAAACATTCTGTACTTCACTCAGCAGAGCCTGTCCAAATTTGCAATTAAATGGAACTGACACAGCTGATCATATTGGAGCTTGTTTCCTTTTCAGCTGGGGCCTTTCTTTTGGAAGCTTGGTTATTATGCTGGCTGTGTTCCAAACTGATGGAGCTCACGGTACCATTTTCCTTGCAGGTACTGGGACGCTGTGTGCAGTTAGAGCACTGGGTCTCCAGCTGGGGAGATTTTGTCACCTGGGGACACTTGGCAATGGTTGGAGACATTTTTGATTGTCACCCCTGGAGGAGGGTGGTTATTACTGATATCTAGTGGGTAGAGGTCAGAGATGCTGTTAACATCCTACAATGCATGGGATAGCTCTCCCTCTCCCGCCAAATTATCTGGCCCCAAATGTCAATAACTTTGAGATTGAAAAACCCTGAGTTAGAGGACATCTGGTTGGTAGGACCCTCCAGGGTAGGGGAGATTAGAGAGGCTCTTGTCCCTAAAGTTGTAGGACATGGTAACATCAGTGGAGTTTGCTGGTCAAAATTCTCTGTGGGAAGGAGGTGCAGTAAGCCCAAGAGGGAAACCAGAATGTCCCACAGAAACCAAAGGGCTATAAGTAGATATTTGATTTAAGACTGTGGAGCCACATGGGCAGCACCATGGAGATGCAGGAAGGGAAGGAGGTTGAGTAGGTTTGGAGCAATGTCTACCAGTACATCTTGTTGTCTGTCTCTCAATGTTATTGTTCCTTGCAATGCAATGTGGAATGTGAATGGATGGCATCTTTTGGAGGGCTGGTAGTGAGGCAGATGCTTTTGGAATATTTTCATTATTTTTTTCTTTCTAGAGTATCCGAATGTCTTGAATGGGGGTCTCAAAGAGGTGACCGACTGGTAAATTAACCATGCTGCAGGTTAATCTTTCATTCTATCAACATGATATTTAGGAAAGAAAGAAAGGCAGGGGGGAGAAGGAAAGAAGGAAAGAAAGAAAGAGAGAGAGAGAGAAAGAAAGAAAGAAGAAAGAAAGAAAGAAAGAAAGAAAGAAAGAAAGAAAGAAAGAAAGAAAGAAAGAAAGAAAGAAAAAGAAAGAAAGAAAGAAGAAAGAAAGAGAGAGAGAGAGCGAGAAAGAAAGAAAGAAAGAAAGAAAGAAAGAAAGAAAGAGAGAAAGAAAAAGAAAGAAAGAAAGAAAGGAAAGAAAGAAAAAGAAAAAAAGACAAAGGAAGGAAGGGAGAAAGAGAGAGAAGTAGAAAGAGAGGAAGGCAGAGGGAGGGAGGGAGGGAGTGGAGGAAAGGAAGAGGAGAGAGGGGGGTTGTTTGAAAGCTTACAGGGCACACAGTTTTGGTTCCACAAACCCTAGCCCTCTCTTTCTCTATTGTTACACCTGGCCTCAGTCACGCATTTGTTAGTAGTCTGACCCTGTAAGCATTTCAATTTTTTTCTCCTCTGTTCTCAGATTTCATCATTACCTCCCAGATATTTAGCAATAGAAAAATTCCTAAAACCATACTATGACTTGGTCTGTCCACAAAGCTGGCCTAGATTTCATCTACTACACAAAGAGAAATCTTAGCGTTTAGATGGCTTTTTATGTGAGGTATGGGAAGCCAGCCAGTTGCTTTATGGTCACTTTCAATAAAGGATCATAAGATGAATATTAGATGAATAACCACAAACATCATATAGCCCAGTGGTAGCTTCCTATTAGAATTATCTGGGAGCTTTTGAAAAACACCCTTCCTCCAACCCTTAACCCAGTTAAATCAGAACCTTCCAGCGGTTCTCATTTAACTGGGCAGGAGCGGGCCTGGGCATCTGTATTTTTTAAAGCTCCCAGACGGTAATAGCCGCAGCCAAGGTTGAAAACCTTGATCCAGTCTGTCTTCCTCATTCTCAGAATAGGAAAGTGAAGGTCAAAGAGGCATAAAGTTTGCCCAAAACATATTTGCTATATGTAGTGTTTCTACCTCTTTTGCGTTCTCTTCTCCAACCAGGGCTAAATATACATCAGAAGAGATAAGAGGGAAACCCAAGAAATGTGCTAGGAGTGTTTCCAGCTCTCATTGGCAGAAAACCTGTTGGTTGGCGGTTTCTGGAGGGAGCCAGGCTCTCTTGAGTTTCACAGCCGAGTAGAGGACTGTGGGTCCTCCAGTTCCCAGAAACATCCTTTGGCCATGGTGAGTGGCTTGCCATGCTCTCTTAGCTTGAGAAACACCTTCTTTTGATGGCTTTGAGTCCAATATTTTCTCTGCTTTGAATTTCAGGCATATCAGCATTATCTAAGGCATGGATGGGGATTTGCTTGGAAGGATGTAGAGATATCTGTTCTTATTGAAAAAGTAAAATTCAAGCGGTCATTATAATGATGTTTATAGGAAAGGAAACACCAGCCAAATTCCTGTTGAGCAAAACAATAGCTTGGAGATGCGTGATGGGGAATATGGTGCCCAGCGTTTATAAGAGGGACCAGTGCCTGGTGGTTACTTGACTCAGTTGCGGAAAGCAGTAGAGGAATCAGACCTCCTGGGTCCAAATCCCAGCTTCACCAACTATACATTCCACAAACAGGCAAGCGCTCAAGCACACACACAGAATTAAGGTCATGAGAACACACAACCCAGCAAAATCCCACCTCTTCCAAATATTTCAAAGGTGTCAGGCACGTTATGTGTCTACTTCATTTATTCTCATAGTGTCCTGTGTGAGGTTGATATTCAAGTCCACATTTTATGAGAGCATAAACTGAGGATCAGAAAGATGAGGAACTCCCTCCAGCAACCACATGGTGAGGAACTAGCGGAGCTAGAATTCACAGCCAGTCTTCTACTAGAGAGGAGCATATTTACCTATATGCTTCACGGGCTTTTACTGAACACTTGCCTATGCTTGGAAAGTGGGTTTGGTTCTTGGGGATGAGCTGGACATGGTAGGACTAATCAAGAAATTGATTTATTCCATTTCCACATTGTCCTCAAAGACACTCTCTGGATGTTGACTCTCATCTTTGACTACATTACAGGCGGATCACATGGCTTTTCTCACCTCTTTCTAGTTACTTTCAATTATTATGAGTCTCACTTTCAGATGTTATAAATAACATTTAACCTCTAATTCAGTTCAGTACTTTTCCCCTCCCCATCCCTTCCAAACCTTTTAATCCTGCTCCTCCCCACCCCAGCTCAAGTCAGACTCACATTTTTATCATCTGCAAAGTGGGAGGGGTATTCGCTTTGCATCCTACTTGCTCATTTTCTCCTCCTTTTCATTTGCTCTTTGTTCCCTCCTCCCCTACTCCCCATGCTGCTTCAGCTTTCCCCAGGATCAGCTCAAGGAGAAAACTGAGAAATTAAAATCTAAAAATGGCTTTTACATGACTGATGCTATCAGACCTGACACCTGTGCTCTCTTTCTGGCAGACACCCAAGTGCTGGTGTTGTTTCTCTTGGGGGTAAGGCAGGTTCTTTGGAGGCACCCCTACATTTGATGAATCACCAGGAAGACACACAGGACTCAGCAGATAGTGGTACCCACAGCTATAATTTATCACGGCAAAAGGATACAGAAGAAGATTAGCAGAGGGGAAAGACACATGAGGCAAAGTCAGGGAAACCAGGCACAAGCTGCCAAAGATCCTTCCCAGCGGAGTCACAGAAGACACAATTCTCCAGCAAGGAGTTGTGACATGTGTGAAATGTTGCCAGCTAGGGAAGTTCATTGGCAACTATGCACCCAGGGTTTTTATAGAGGGCTGGTCGGTAGGCAGCCTCTGCCTGACATATCCCAAAATCCTAGACTCCCAGAAGGAAAGCAGGTGTTCAGTGTAAAGCGTATGATTTGTACAAACAATTTAGGTAGAGGGAGCCAGAACTGTTATCAGTTCTGGGAAGAGTGGGAACACTCCAAGTTCCCAGACACAGTCAAGGCCAGTCAAGGGCCAACATTTTAGCAGGTCGTTCATAGCAGAGCAGTCAGGTCTGTTGTGTTCATCTTTTCTGCACACAACCCCTCCCTTCAAGGCACTCTCACGCTGCACTCTTCACCAGCCATCTCTCACTATAATGTTGAACCCCAACTCTCAGTACAATTCTAGCCAGCAGCACAATTCTAGCCTCTTCCTCCTGGGAAACCACGGCCTGGCAGGCTCTCTCTCAACCCATGGAGACGTTTGACATCTTTGTCTGTGAACTCTGAAGTTCCAGCCCTCTCCTGCTGCAGTGTCTAGCTCTGCTGGCAGCCGCAGCCAGTCATCTGTCAGAGTAAGAACCAGACAACTTATTCTGTGCCACCAAACTCTAAGACCTACCTGTTATGTCCTTTCAAGAATGTTCTCACTACTCTGGACCCCTGTTGATCCTGGAAGCCACTGGAGTTCACTTTCTCAGGCAGGGAAGACTTTTCCCTATGTTCTTAACAATGTTCTGCAAAGAAATCTCTCCTGGACAAATCTCTAGGCTGCTCTTATGTAAAGAATGGAGGTGGGTGATGGGCTAAAGGGCTCAGGAAGGGATTTGGCCACTTCTTAGCTTCTTTGTTGATGTGTCCAGTGCCTCTTTTCAGAATTTGAAAGCATTTGCTCTTTATTGTTTAGAGCTTTAGGCTTCTGCCAAAATTCTGAGAAACAGGAAAAGTCCCAATTGGCGCTGTGTCACTTGATTCCTATTTTCATATCTTTCATTCCATTCCCACGGCCACTGCTCTGGTCCAAGCTTGATTACCTCCCAGTTTACCTGGACATTCATAGGCTTTCTGTTCCTCCCACTTACATTCTGTCTTCTATGTGGTCTTCAGAGTTATCTTTCTAACATGCCTTGATCTCACCATTCATCTGCTTAATCTCTGCTGGCTATCCTGAGGCCACGGGAATGTCCACACTCCTCAGTGTGGCTCACAAAAGCCCTTCAGAGCCTGGCCTCACCTGCCTTTCCAGTTCCGTTTCTGGCCATTTCTGGTTTGCCTCCAAAATTCTTGTTTCCTATGCGTTGACCTCTTTCTTTTTCTAGACCTTTGCTCATGCTATTTCTTCTGCTCATCTGAGTGGGGACCTTCTTCTCACTCCTCAATGGCCCCAGATAGAATGACCCACTTCCCTTGCTGTGCCTTCATAGCACTTTGTGCACCCCTGCTCCACCCGTTACTGGCTTTGTGACCTTGGGCAAAACACTTAACTTCTTTGTGCCTCAGCTTTCTCATCTGTGAAATGGGGATGATAATATTACCTACCTCATGGGGGAGTTAGGAGGACTACACTAAAGAAGTAAATATTGTAAAGCATTGAAAACTGTGCCTGGCATAGCTCACACTCTACAATATTTGTTATAAAAATAAATGCCTCAACTTAACATGTTTTAAGATCCATGCTCCCCTTCAAGACAGTGAACTTTGTGAGGGTAAGGCGTCTTCGCTATCTATTGATATTTTTGTCTGTCCAGTGATAAGCATATATAGAAGGTGCTCAGTAAAGATCTGGGAAGAAATATTTATGGATTAAATGATACGGTGTCTGAGATTTTCCTTAACATAGCGCAGGAGGCAGATGAGTGAGTGCAGGTAGAGATAGAACAAGATTGGATAATTGTTGCACGTGGTTATGAATTCGTTGGGTTATTCTATTTTTATACATTAGAAATTTTTCATATCACAAAGTTAATTAGCAAAAAGGAACATTTGAAAATCTGTTGAATTAGTGAATTAAAGCTAATATTCTCCATTTCCTTGATTCCTCTCTTTCTGTACTTCCTTTTTAGAATTTAGCTTCCCGCTCTGTTTTTGGAGGGAAAGAGGAAAGTGGGAGGTTGGGGTAGCCAGGAATCTTTGCTTTCTTGTGTATGGAATGTTCATTTTTTTTCCCCCTCCATCTTGGAGCCAGAAATTATACTGCCAAGTAGGTTTGGAAACGTTCTTTCTCTGTACAACACGTTGCTACCTTACTTGAAATTAGATAGCTGTCATTCTTGAGTTATTTATGAAAGTTTTGTTAGGAATATGTGAGTTTTTCCTTTTTTTCATATTTGGTCAGAGTCACAGTCTTGTTGGAGTGTCCCAGTCTGACAACTGATAAAGTGATTTCAAAAGCCTCACATTTCCTGATTTGCATTTTCTGCTGTCTGCGAAGGATGTGGCCTCTGGAAGGGGCAGTTCTATCAGACCACAATCTGTCCCCAATGTTGGCAGCAGGCTGACAGCCAAGTCTGGCTGCAGGAGACCCCAGGTTCTTACTGCTGTCCATCAAGCACAGGAAAGGACCCCCTCAAGCGTCGAAATGGGGCTGAGTGTTGTCAAATTCCTTTGTAGCCACATCAGTAGGAGGCTTTATTCTATTCTTCCGGAGCATAACAATGAAGTACTGTGCACCTAGAAGAGAGAGTGTTTAACCGGGATGGAAGCAAATTCATTGCACGTCTGCTAAGTGTCCAGATCTGTTCGAAATGCTCTGCATACATTTCTTTATTTCATCCTTACGACAAGTGTCGGACAGACTTCATTCCTAAATTGCAGATTAGGACTGAAGCTCAGAGAGGTTAAGTAACTTTGCATTCTTCTAAGTAACAAAGTCTGGGATTAGAACCCCGGTCTGGTTTCCACGCTTGAGTCCTTTCCATGGTGATTTCCACTGCTTTCTGCAGATTTCTAATATCCAAAAGGTGCACAGGGGCTCTCTCCAGCACTGTGGGGGAGGGGAGGAAGGGAGAGCAGATGGGGCTCTGTATCCCCCAGCTTGATTCAACAATATCAGCTTCGTTTTCATTATTTATTCTCATGTACCAATAATTGCTAATATTTGGTGGGTACCAGTACATGTCAGGCATTGTGCTTAGCAGTTTACATCACTGTGCTACTTGGTGCTCATAACAGTGGTGAGAAAGGGATTGCACCATAATCCTTCCTTTACCCACGAAGAGACTGAGGTACAGAGAGCTTAAGAAAGTTGCCAAAGATAGCACAGCTAATTTGCCAGGAACGAACGCTGTGCAGTCTGACTTGAGAGCCCAGTACACCAGATCCCACCAGATTTGACTTAAAGAAGCAGCTAAGTTGGCACTATTCCATGCTGCCTTGCTCAGCAGTCCTGCCCCTCCCTCCCTCCCTCCCTTCTCCTCCCTCTCTTCCTTCCTTCCATTCATTCTGAACTAAGTAGACTCTGGGGATAAGAAAATGAAACTGAAAAGACAGAGTTCCTACCTGAGGACTCTGGAAAAAAAGAACCATATATGTGAAGCAAAATGTGAAAGAAGAGCCACATTACCCAGGCCCAGAAAAGAAAGAGAGGATGCTTTATAATCTGGCAAATAGGTCGAAAGGTGTAAAAGGACTTCCTGAGATCATCCCTGAAGGGCAGATCTGAGACTCACCCCCTGAACTTCTAATTCCCAGTCACTTCCTTTTCCCACCCCTCTCCGGGGGTACATCTGAGTGGCAGCTCCCTCAGTTCCAAGGGTGATCCTGATAGAAGGAACTTGCTGGTGCTGTGGAACGCTTTTCTTCACCCATTCACCTCCTCAAGCTCTATTTTGGATTTTTGCTTGGTTTGTGCAGGAACGGCTTCATTTCCCGTTAGCTTTTTAATGACACAGTGCTCAGAATGCCGGGTCAGTATTTCTGTCTCCCATTCTTCTGCATAAATGTCACTACCTGTCACCTGCTACTTTTGTTTAGGGCAGTTTTGCAGCTAATGGAGGCTTCTGTCCTTCTTTAAATGACTTGTTTTGTTTTGCTTTTAATCAGAGTGTTGGGTTATTTCTTCTCTCTGTCTCTCTCTCTCTCTCTCTCATGTTCTCTTTGATGCCTATGCTTCAACCCAGATGTCTTTGCTAACAAAAGAAAAATTATTAAAGATAAAGAAGGTGGCAAGCATGCTTAGACTTTCTCAATCTGAAAGTCACTTGCGAAGCAAACCCGTGGCATTGCACCGTGACCAGACCTACAGCTTGTTGTGTACCAGGAGCAGCTGCCACCCAGTTCCCTGGGGGAGGATGGAGTTTCCCGGGAGAGGAAAGTCCCAGGGGCTTCATCCTGATGGCACACCTGGGGTCAGATTGGCAAGCCACCCCTCTGCCCCACAAGCCAGTTTCTGCTTTGCAATCTTGAAGTTTGCTTTGCTGTATCAGCCACATGTGCTGGATGCAGCCCATGCCCTCCCAGTTCTGTCATATGAAGGTATCAGGGCTTCCTGAGCCAATTCTGACTTACACTGGTCATCAGTGGAGTAGGAGTCTCCCCTGTACAGTTAGAGGGCACATAGAAGACTTCTGCTGACCAGAGGCTGATGTCGGAGAGGAACTTACTAGATCAGAGTTGTCCCTCACACCCTGAGGATCTGTCTGGGCTCCTGTATCCCAAATCCCTGCTAGGACCCAGCCCTCCCTAGATTCTCTGCTTCCCAAGCCTTGGCCCGGGCCCCGCACCACCAACCCCTCCTCCAGCACAGTCCTTCTGGATGTCCCTGGCAACCCTGCACACCAGAGGGGTAGCCATTCTCCTCTCCAGGATATCTTTCTTAGAAAGAAAAAAATGTGACTTTGTCTTCCCAAATCTAACTCTGCCTAAAGGAGGCATGGCTAAATCAGACTGAACTCATGCATGTCGTTTCATTTTGCTAATAGAAAGCTGGAATGATTAGGAAGATGGGTTTCATCACAGCCATCCTTAAACCACTTACTAGCCCTGCTGGTTCTCAGCCTTGGCTCCCAGTTCTTGGGTGGAGCAAAACCTTCACTGAAGTGGGAAGTAGATACAACTCAGGTAGGGTCAGGGCATTTTTAAGGTTGCGATATAATTGTTGTCGGTTCTGTGTGGACTCCCACTGAGGCCTTCCTCACTCAAAAGAGCTTTGTTTTGTTTAGTTCCAGCAGTCTTCTTTTTACAGTCAAACAATAGGCATCCTAACAGAGCCCAGTTACCAAAGGCAGTCACTGACTGTTTACTCTGCTCCGGAAAACAGAACAAGGGAAAAGGGCTCTTATGTTCCAGCATCAAAGGCTGAGGCTTTGTTTACTGAGATAACGAGCTGCTCTCAGGCAGGGAATGAGTCATTTATTTGTCTGGATCTCTCCTTTACATCTAGAATAGCACCAGCACTTAGTAAATGCTCAATAAATATCTTCTGAAGGGACTGATGCATAAACATCCGGTGCTTCCAATACCATTAAGTGCAAATAAAAACTGTTGTGGAACATCAGTGAACTAAAAGAACCTAGCAGTGTTATTAGGTGGTTATTTTTGTTCCCATTTTATTTAGGAGGTACCTGCAAGAGGTTAAGTAACTTGCTCAAGACCACAAAGCTTGTAAAGGGCAGAGCCAGGATTTGAACTCAGGTCTGTCCGTTTCCGCTAGACGGTGAGTTTGGTGCACGTCACTGACAAGTGCTGTGGCATTGGCATCATGCAAGTAGCTGTGGAAATACAAAGGGAGTCCCTGCTTATTCTGTCCCTTGGAATTAGAATGGGCTTCACAAAGAAAACACTAAGTGACTTGTGATTTGAATATTGAGATTTGTTCTACAATGTAGAGAAGGGCAAGAGAGCAATTAAGTCAGACAACACTGCACAGGCAAAGGCAGAGCATGGCCAGGAGGGAGGGAGACTGTGTGGCTGGGGTGGAGGGGGCTGGGAGGGGTGGTGGGAGAAGAGATTCCAAGTGGAACAGGTAAGAGGTTGGGGGAAGATGCACTCAGGGAGGATAGCTGGAGCCAGAGTGTAGGTGAGGCAGGATTCTATCTGACTAGGGAATTCCATAGTAAGTTAGCTGCATGGCTGGAACACAAATTTGTCTTCCCAGAGTTTGGCAATGGACAAAATCTTCCTGGGAGTATTTTTACTGGAAGTGAAACCTCCCCGCTTTGCCACTAGCACCGTAGACGTGTAACTTCCAGC